>NC_133902.1:50038758-50657304 GCF_964199755.1 Larus michahellis | reverse complement strand
TCTCTTGGTCCACTAGACTGCAAGAGGCAACTTTCTGAAGAAAATGGCTCGTGTCCATCTGCCTGTCTGTTGAGGTACTGTTTCCCAAGCCATTCTCTGTGACAACTGACTTGTTCTGCACCTCCTGGCTTCACTCTGTCACTTGATTCATGCAGTGACAGGCAGTTTCTTGCTAGGGTTTCCCCACATAATGTCCTGACATCCTCTTTAGCTCATTATGTAAAGGGGTGTCGCAGTGAAAAATCTGTCCCTATCTAGTACCTATAGGTAGGATTTACTGTCGGAAGCTTCCCAGTCCCACCTGCCCCAATCTCTAACTAATGGAGGAAAGTGAGAATGAAACTTGGAAAATTGCTTTACTATTTAAAAGAAATGATAGGCTATTCATTGTAATCAAAATAAATATGAGTTTATGAATGAGTATGGAGTGTGATGGGGACTACGGAAAGGCTGGGAGGAGAAGTGGATGGAAATCTCTTGCTGGAAACTCCAGTCTGTTTCCACAATCATGAGTATAAATGTTGCCTATGCTCCAAAAATGTACACTTTGTACCAACATTCAGGTAGATATTTCCATGAAATTCATCAGCCTTAGCACTTTGCAGATGACAGCTGAATTAAACACCATAATACCTTATTTAAAGGAGAAACTGGTGCTCATCATGCAGACTGAAAAATGGAAAGGTTAGATGACTTTGCCCCAAATACAGGGCTTGTGGCAAAACCGAATCCATAAGCTCTGATTCCATGTGATGTGATTCCTTGTCCTTGTATTTATAGAAAAAGTCCTTTCAAGTTTAGTAACAGAAGGGATCTGTGGAATTTCACAGATGTAACTACAGAAACCGCTGGGACGTCTTATTTTTTAGTGTTGTTCTCTTTGTTGTTCGGGTAGTCTTATGGATTTAGAGATTTCCTATAATGTTCTGCTGCTGTGGATACCATAGCAATGGGAGAGTCTTTATCAGGGTAAAGAAGGTGCAATGCTTTGCTCCCCAAGGTCCCCCATTTGGTAGGCACGTCAGGAGAGGGGAGGAGAGCCTGCTGTTAACCTCAACTGATGGATAGTCCCCGAGGCACCACTGCCATCTGGTGAGAGCTGGAGCAGCCCATGGGGATGTGTTAGGGAGCCATAACTGACAGCCTTACCACTGCACTAAACTCAGCAGAAAGTGAGTACGGTCTGGCCCACAGAATTCTATTGAGTGTTTTTCTTTGGAGTTTTTCTTTCTAAGCCCGTTTTAGATTTCTCCAGCAAATCCATAATCCTTTACGCAGTCTGTGCACACTCATCAAAAATTATAGTTACTAAACTCTGAGGACCATCTCTATGAGGAAATCACGATGATGTCCACTTGGGCTTGGGAAGGTTTTTGTAGGTTTGCCACTTTTGTCTGATCAAACCTATTTTCTGAAGCATGTGAGAAGGAGGTGTCCTGCTTGTGTTGTGTAAATGCCCCGTTGAGGTGCAGTCAGCGGTGATTACTTCTGCAACATTGAACACACTTCATGGTCAGATTTGGCAAAAAAGAAAGCAAAATGCTTGTCTTAAGTACCTGAGCAGCTATTGTCTGTTCAGTTCCCTGGGCTTTGGAAGATAACCTGGTTCATATCAGAGACGCTCAAAACTTGTCTTGGACAGACTGACTATCCACCCTGGGAGGAGAAGCGGAAGGGAGCCGCTGGCATGAGCAAGCTGCCGCAGGTATATCTGCTTTGTGTGGAGCCAATTTGAAGGAAGTAGAAATTACTCCAAGAGCTAGTGGATGTTTTTCTGTTCCTGCCCTGATATCACACATGGAACAGAGGAAGCCAACAGGCACGGTGTCTCCTGGGGGTTGATCCAATTCAACCTGTAGGCTGAAACGAGCAGAAAACTGCTGACTAAATAGGCTTTGGATCAAGCACTAACCTCCCGTTATCAGAGTTCAGTGTAAGTAAGTAAGTGATGTGAGGGTGAACAAAACCTCTCCAGCAGAATTGTACTCTCAGTTTAAAGTTATAGTTGGCTGGGGTGATGGATATATACTAATATTTGCTTTCTTCTTCCACTCTACTTTTAGAATCAAATATGTTTGTATGGGTCTATATGCCTTGGAAATGTATTATTAAAGTGTTTATGGTGGGGTTTTTAATTTATTTTAAATCTTAGCATCATATTTATAAATAGTATCAATTGCTGTTTTGACAAGGAGAGGTTGCATTACAATTAATACTATATATTATATCCTGGGGTCTGTTGTGAGCAGATAGTATTAAGACATACATAATTCATTAATGATCTCAGTAGTTGCCCAAAGTCTTTAGGGAGGATCAGGTCAAGTTTTCGTCACGCTTTCAACGACTTTTTAGCTGCTAGGTTAACTTCACTGTGGTGTAAACCCCTTAATTTCAATGGTGTTAAAGAGCCAACTGTTTAAGGGAAGTGGAAAATGCAGAGACTTAACAACTAACTAATAGGTTTTTCAACACAACAGAAACAAAGGAAACGAAGAGATTTCTATTTCGGATAATCAATTTTGCATCCTGAAGAACATACTGGGTAAAGGACTGGAAGCTATGAGAAGCCAATTCTTTACACTTCCAACCAGAACCTAGCTAGAGGCCTGAATGCAGCATGTCATTATGATTAATTATGGGTAATGAGTGTTTTATGAACCTAAGAAAGAAAAGCATTTATTTTTCTGGTATTATAGTGGTAGTGTCTTGTTTTGTTTTAAAGCTGGGTGTGCAAAGCCAAACAGATGATGAAACCCCTTTATTAGCTCTTTTGTTTTGCTCTGGACTGTTACTAGACTTACGGGGCCAAATCCCCATCACACAGTGGCTCTGTCACTGTGAGAGACAAGGATTCAGTTCAGGAGCTCTGGGATTTTGTATTTTTTTCCTTTTGTTCTGTTTAATTCATTTTCTGTGGCAGAAACCCCATAGACCTATCTAGGATGCTGTTCAACAAGCATAAGAGAAGGCAGGACTAGCCTGTCCCCGGAATGGTCTGCTGCCGGGAGTTTATTAGCTCTGGGCCTGACCCAAAGCCCACTGGATCCCCCAGGAATATTTCTCTTCATTTTTGCAAGCCCTCAGACCAGACTGTTGAGGGCTCATCCAGAAATCTGCGGCTTAGGACGATGAAAGCTTGAGAGCAGCTATGGCCAAGGGGACGGGGATGCCACAAAGGCCCTGCTCAAACAATCCAGCGAAGAATGGACACCCGAGGGCAATGCCACCCAGCACCGCCAGCCCGGAGCGCACCTCTCAGTGCAAGCTGGGGGAGATTCCATCCCTCCGGAGTCTCTGTGCTTTCCAGACCAGGGTCTGTGTTAAATCAGCAATGTGCATACTGTTGGCTTCATCCGCAGAGGTATTCTTGCAGAGGGACAGCAAGAGGGTGGATGTAAAGACCTTTTGTTTCACCCCTGTGTTGTAGGGGATGGGGGACGGCAGGGCAGGATAAAGGCTTTTGGTGCTATTGGGCCCCAAATTTTAAAGAGGGGTTAAAAAAAAATAGGGGTAAAGCGTTGGGGAAAAAAGAGAAAAACAAGAGAAAAGGGATCAGTCAGCGAGAGCGCTGGTCTCTGGCTGTTCCCCCGTGCACCAGGAGGTGGTGCAAAGCCCCTGCTCATCCCACAGACAGGAGACAAATTTCATTCTTCCAGGGACTCCTCTCCAACTTGTACTACCCAGGAAAAATACTAGAGGTTTAACTCTCCCCAGCATGCTTCTATAACTCTGGTATTTTGGTATGTATTTAAGGCTGATAATATTAACTGTCTGAAAGGAAGAAAATGCAGGGGAACTTTATACTGCTAGCTGCTCTTATCATGCTGTAATAATGGTAATAAAATAGAGGTATTACCAAGTGACTTCTAAAGTATTATATTTATAGGCCAAACAATTCTTGCTGTGCAAAATGCAGAGAAAAATGTGATCAGATTTTAGATCCTTTGTCCTTGTTTTTTCCATTTTGTACAATTGCTTTCTTCTTTACTTTTGAAAATTTTTCATAAAATAATACTAAAAATAAATTAATGAGTAAAAATAAATAGATTTTCATAAACCATCGTTTCCATGTGTATTAGTTACTAACAAATTAAAAGCGATGTCATTAAAGTGTGTTGTCAGTTATCTCTTATTCAAAACAGGAACTGCTAAATGTTTTCCCTTTCTCTTTACTTGAAATACTGTATGTTACTAATAAGTAGTTTGTAAATACATTATATGGCCTTTGGTGGTAATTTAACAAAACAGCTAATTTATCTTTGAGAAAAAACTGTGTAAAACATGGCTTGATTGCTGAATTACTGATACATTGGCAAAATATATATATTAGTTTTGGGTAAACTGAGACTTTTATTTCATTTTTAAAATCTCAGTGTATGATTACAAAGCTGCCATATGAAAACTTGTTCTACACTGTAAAAAAAAACAAACTATATGGGCATGAGTTCAGCTTACACAGAAAATAAACCATAGCCTCAGTTTATTGTTCTTCATATTATAGAAGTTCTGTTTTGCCTTTTAAAGAAGAACAAGAGTCTGTAAAAGAAGCATTCATTTCTGGTTCTCAATTGGCAATGATTAGCAATGTCTGTTGTGGGATAGTTTAGACTGCCAATATAAAAAAGGAAGTATATTTCAGTGTACTTTCTCTGGAAAAAAAATGAAATACAATCTTTTTAGAATTTTTTTTGACACCTTTAACTTTTTTCCTCTCCTGGCTAACAAATATTTTTTATGCAAATTTTACAAATGTTTCAGGTACAAAAGCTTCCCTTGTTTTTATGAATGCAGACTTCATCAGGCAATAAGTATATATGTTGTAACAAGCATATCTCTGTTCAACTTGTTATTAAATGATCTTTTTTAAAGGATGTTGGAAATTAAGTAGTATAAAGGTTAAAAGAAAATATAGTGTCCCATTTGCTAAATTCCTTCCTAATCCCCAATGCTAAATTCCTTGGGTTTTAAAATTCTGATAAATGTTGGATAGATTTTTTTTTTTTTATCCCTGCCTTAATAATAACACATATACATATTTATTTTGCATTTTTCTTTGGTGGTGGGTGTCAGTTTGGACGTGAGTAGTTAGGGAGGAATAATGGCGGAGAGCTGTAAATGTAAATATCCAAAGCATCATCCAGCAGACTCAATAGCATATCATTCCAAGTTTCAGGTCTAAATGCTTTTAGAAGGTTGGATCAGAATCTCTGCTGCTTTAAATATGTGTAACTTCACTGAAGTCAATGGAGCTACATTGGTTTATATCAGCTAAGAATCTGTGCTATTGTTTTGAATCTTATTTTAAGTGCAAGTCTACAAACCTTTAAAAGTTCAGCTTTGCTTATTCAAGAAAATTAATGTTTTGAACTGTGACTTAGAGTATTAAAAAGCCATTTCAGAATATAGCCAGGTTTTCTGTTCTTGCTAATTTAACTTTCCCTTATTATCTTTAGAGAATGTCATTTTTCGAGCATGGTAATGCAGCAAACTTTTATACCGTCATTAAGGATCATGGTTTATTGGATTTCATCTGACTACTCAAGCAAACATTTGTTTAGAGACACTCTTAAATACAAGATTGTACTACAAATGTCATGAAAGTTTATGGGTAAAAACTTTGTTGCTTTCAAGAGAAAGGAATGAAAACAGAAAAGTTTTACATCCACTTTCTCGGCGGTGCTATTGAGAAAGCTATTTGGCTCTTGGGATTTTTCAGGATTATTATGTGATAGTAAGAAAATTTATAATTAAGTTTGGGAAAGACATGCATAAGGTACAGATATAGCTCAGGCATTGTGGATGCAGGTGTATGTCTATCACTCCTAAGCAATCATTTTCTTTGACAGCTCTTGATAGCAACAATTGAATATACAATATTCTAACATCACAATGACTTTATCTGGATCTTCATGTTGTTAAGCTAATGGGAAGTTTCCTACTTTATTCCCTTTCTTCTGATCTTCTTTCTTTTGTTTATCTGGTCACAATAAAAAAAAAAAAGTGAAGAAACTGCATTTTGCACTTTTTTATAACCATTGCTGAAAATCTGTCACAGCTACCAAGGAAAGCTAAAGAAAACCAGAAACAGAAAGACTATTATTTATAGCTAGCAAGATACACTATGGCACCATATGGTAGAATTTATCAAATTCTTTCCTTTCTCATGCAGGGCGAATAGGGGCCATAGACAGTTCCCTCTTGCAGTTCTTGCTTTGCTAGCCACTCATTCATTTACGCCATGGGCTAAATCCTGCTTGACCTGGTGCTTTTACACCCATAAACCTACTTATGAGGGCATGGCGAGCAGGGTTTGGCCCTCTGTGTTTATTTCTTCTTTCTGCAGATGCAGTTTTGCTAGGAATGCTGTTTGCATTTCAATCAACTAAAACAAGAGGAGGGATAAATTAATGCCTGGCTTAGCTCTGCACATCTGATACCAAAATGTAACAGTAGTGTTGCGAGGGTTTAAGTTTGCAGGGTGACACTTACCAGGTGTAAGGTGCTGTAAGGTTAAGAAGCATCAAACCTATAATAAGAGTCTGACTTCCTCTTCATTTTGTCTCCTTTTGTGTTACATACTAGGGCAAGGAAGGTCTGCCAATCACTATCATTTCTTTTTCTTGTTCTGTAAAGACTGGGTCGTCACAGCAACAGGCCTGTGACAGGCTGGTATCCATTTAGAGCTCCAGGGGGGTCCTAATAGGATTGAACCAAAAGATCAAGTGAATAGCTTCCTATTTTAGATTTGTAATAACTCTGAACTGCTTGCATATACATGGACCATACAGTGTTATGAGGAGACTTTTACCAGAGAAAAGATCTGTCTGTTTCTAAGAGCGCTGTACTTTCGAAAGGATGCCCCTTAGCCTACTCCTTCCTTGGAAAAAGGAAGAAAAAAAAAAAACCCAAACAAAAATCAAGCCCACTTCCCTTTCTGCTGCACACACAAAATTGGAAGGTGTCATTTCCTTTCATTAATTCATTTTACCAGATCAAAGTAAATAGTCTGTTTATGGAGAACAAAGAAGCCCCTTTTTGGTATTCAGTTGAAGTCACTATCAGATTCAGAAGTTTACTCATCTTTCTGAAATCTGGCAAGGCTGCATGCTGCCGAGATTACAGCCAAATGGCTCATGCAAAACGGGCAAATAAATTCCATGCAAAACAAATTCTAACAGAGAAAGAATTAGGAGGGGCATTTTGTTGATTTGGGAGACTCTCGGGAGGTGAGAGCTCTCATTCAGCTTGCAGAGGGGGCTTTGGTAAACCCACAATACTCAGCACACAGGGCAAGAACCTCTGGGGGAGGGGGGAACCTGTATTTTGTTAAAGTTATTTTCACTGATTGTGGAATCCATTAGGAAATAGATGTTGCTTTATACATTTCATTCTCAGCCAGATTCTTATATCTATCGTTCATTAGTAACAGCACTTTATGTGGAACTTATTGTAGGGCAAGATTCCAGGAGTAAACAAGTCCAGATCTAGCTCCAGGAATTATAAAACGTATTTTTAAAAAAGGGCTAAATTCTGGTAGCTAGTTTGTTTTCCTAAAGCAGGGCTTCTGAAGTGTCTCATTCAGAGAGGGATAGCAGGTGGGGCTGTCGTGTGAACTGCATTGTTGAAAGGTTTTGGAGTCTTCAGATCCCTAATGCTGTCTTGCCATGATGGTCTGTCCTGGAGGTGTGTGCTTTGGTATCTCAACCTTAATAATTCTATGTCGAGTTATGACACCTGAAGCCTTGTCCTGGAGAGGCAGTCTTTTGGGTACTATCCTTGTGCTCATTTTTTGGCTACTTAAATGATAATTTCTATACCATCTCTGAATCTCTCTTTCAGCAAGCAGAATTTTTAGTCTTTGCCTTCTGCACCCTACTAAATATTTTGGTTTTAGCCACAGCATGCCTTCATCATCTTAAACCCCACTTTCAGGAGGGTCTTCCACAACTTATTTTCAAATAGCCTGCAGTTTCTACACTAGAAGTGCAAGATTCACACACATCAAGAAATACTCATAAGGGCTGCGTCTGGATAAGTAAATTCTTGTATTTTCCATGTAGGATCTTGGCACATACATACTTTCCTGGCACTTTTATCAGTACAAATTTTGAGAAGGATTTTGCATAGATTAGGGACCCAAAGGCACTCAGTTAATTAGAATTAGGGGCATCCCTCTGTGAGAAAGGATTAGGCAGGTAAAAGACTAGGACTGTGATCCATCAACCTACGGGGACAATGGTGAAACTGCAGTTCATTGGTTTGGACCCTGTGTGCGGAGTTGAGATACATGACAATGAGCACCAAGATGAAGGGAGCGCTGGGGGAGGGACCAGACAGCAAAACCCAGGCGTCTCTGGAATGGGCTTTGAATGGATCTTCCTAGGCACGTTTGCCCTAAACCCAAATTTCTCACACTTCACATGCCCATGAGATTTTTATAAAGGTCTTTACAAGGGTTTGTGTTAATTTTTACTCCGAATTCATAGTGATTACAGTGTAATGTGGTCTGAAAAATTGGAACAGGTTTTGAAGTTATATGCATATTTTATTATGAATTTTAGTTTTCTTTTGGTGGAGGCTTTTGGCATGCTTTCTGCGATTCAAAAAAGAGGGTGTTTTTTCTTTGCTATAGCTTTCCTTTGAAAAACCTGTGTCATAAAGACTTTCATTCTGGCAAAGCAAGTCTTAAAGGATCCTCTTAACATTATACAAAGGACATCCTCATTTACCTGTAAATTTACATTGTCTTGGAGGCTTTGGATGTTGTCTTTCAGTTGTGAGGGAGGCAGAAAGTCTTTATGGCAAAGAAGATAAAAATCAAGTTCCAATCCCATGCTTTGTTGCTAATCATGTTGAAACTCCGCCGTAATTTTAAACTTTAGAATCTGAAATTTGCATACACAAGAAAAAAAGGAAAAGGTCAAGCAAATTCTTTAGTTTTTTTTCCCCTGCTTCATCTCTTCCATTCAGCCAGGTCTAGCAGCCTGATGTTGGTGTCCCTGTCAAGTCCCTGAAGAGGCAGATTTGGTTTTCTGATGTCATTTATCCCAGGTTACCTTTCCATCCATTTCCATCCTGTCACAGCAACATCCTCCCCATAAAAATAACCAATAATTCCCTTTTTTTCTCTTGTTTTGCTCCTGTTTAAATTTAGATCTCACTTATTCCGTGCTACTTTGCAGTCATTTTGGATCTGCTTACTTCCTGGCTGCTGCAGATGGCGAGGCCCTAGTAACTGCTGTAAGGACACTTGATAAATTACAGTTTTGACTTAAAAAAGCAGCTCTAAACCTAATACGTTGATTTGGGATTTTTTTTCCGCCCTAACTTTCAGGCCTCAGAAAAGAGCTGTAAGTCTAGCATGATGAAACCCCTTTTCTTTAAAGGATTATTCAGTCTATTTCCATGGAGAAGCTAGCCGGCACTGATGAGGTCTCACCTAACAAGCAAGCGCAGCCAGAACCTGCCTGTATGCTGGGAATATGTTCTTCCATCTTCACCTGCAGAAGAAACAACTTTACTGGGCTTTTAAGATATGTTTCAGGGTATGAGTTAGGCAGTGCTTTGCATGTGTGTTTGTAGATGAAGAATTTAGTCAGAGTAGAATGCTGGTGTCTAACTGTGCTAACACTCATGGCTATTTCTGCCACTTGCAGGACTAAACTTTTCACAACTGGTTTCTAAGTCAGGCCCTTCAGCAGTTTGATGTCTCTGATGAAATGTTTCAGAACGGATCCTGAATAAACTTGGTGTGATAAAGGTGTCTCTTCTCACCTTACCTTCTGACTGTCTCCTGACTCCTGTTAGACAAAGACCCTTGCCATGAAGAAAACAAATATTTTATTTAATCGTGACATGTGATGCATGTTCTCTTTTGTCCTGATCTAGACTAAGCTGTCCAGGTCAGGAGTGGTCACCTTTGCTATTATTCTGTAACCTGTCCGCAGGAGAGAATTACTTTTTGTTTTATGTTATACAGCACCTGGCTCCTGGCATGGTGCTAGTACAAATAATAATAACGTACAGTACCTGGCACAGCAACACCTTATGTTCTCCATATGTGGCACTGCCATAAATGTGATAGTCTCCAGTCAACACGGAGAATTACCTCTTACTGAAACTAAATGGATCTGGGTGCTCTTGATGATAAATCTGCCCAGCCTGCTCTATGCTTTTCTTTATGCAATTAGCTGGAGTGAGGGATGTGATTTTTTTCTGACGAACCAGCCGCTTTTCAGCTGCGAGCGCAAGAAGATCCTTCCCAAGGGTTTGTCGGATCATGACATGGCAGAGCTGCGCTATCGCCCTGCGTGATGGATCCCTGGGGCTTCCTCGACCCTGGGTCTGGCTGTGGCACTTTATGTCAGCCCAGCTTGGAGCAAAGACTCTGCGCTTGCCACCCGCTTTTACTCTCCCCCTCATGGAGGCTGCACTTTCTGTCCTGTGATGCCTATTCTTCTGCAAGGTTTGAACACAAAAGTGGCCAGGCTGAGGTAGAAATTCAAGAGGTGGCCGCAGAAGGAAGGTCTAAGATGGAGGAATCTGTCTGTGACAGGGATAAAGACTATCAGGATGAGAGCATGCAAGGAAAAGAGCGCTTAAAAATTAGACTAAGCAGTTCTTCAGTCTGAATTGCGCACAGCTTGTCCTGTCCTCAGTACCAGTAAGACCGGTGCACAGGGACACCAGTACTGCCATGGCCCTCGGCCTTCACAGCCCTGGCTGGCCCTGACCCCCCTCCCTGTGGCCTCCTGCCGCCAGGACCCCACTGCAGCCCAGCCTGGGCCCTCCTCCCACCCCAGTGAGGCTGGGGATGCTGGTCAGTGATGTCCCAGCCTGGTCTCAGCCCCACTTCACCACCATGACCCCTCCTGAGGGCCTGGACATGGGCTGACCCCAGCCGCCATCCCGGGGCCTGCCCTGCTCCCTCCCTCAGTACAGTGGGGCTGCACCCAGCGGGGCCCCGCGGCTCCCGGCTTCTCTCTTCTGTGAGGTGAACTGCTGGATGGTGACATGCATCCAAAAATAAGTCCTGAGGGAAGAGGAATCATGGGGACAACCATTTCTGAGGCATTTCATGTACGCCGTCCCGGTTCATGTGCCCGAGAGGCCGCTTTCCTGAACAGCAGGTACCAGCTCCCTTTCACTTTGCACCGCTCTCTGTTCTCTTCGCTTGACACACTCAATTTATATCATATTGATGACTCTCTCAAGTAAGCTATTATTTATATTTATATTATACCACTGTGGCAGAGATGAGTGAGCCCATTATTCTGGTGAAACTGCATTTTCCCAATAGAAACAGTCCTATTAGAATGTTTGGACTCTCCGCTTTTCCTTGTAGGCCCAAAGAATTTTAGCTCCATTAAACCAGTGCGGAATATTGAATATTTATATTTTTTTTGCTTTGTCTGACTACAGACCACAGAAATAAGCCTTGGGTCTGCCAGACTTCTGAAACAGTTACACCTAGGAAAGATCTAGAGCTTTCAGAGGGAGAAGGGAAGAGCAAGGAAGAGGAAGGCTGGATCTTATACACCATTTTTTTTCTCTCAGCTAGTTTTGTGCTGACTTTCACCAGAGAAAGTCACTGTGGCATGAAAGGCTGTGAATTTTACGTAACTTTTCTGTACCGATTTCCAACCATATATTTTTTCAGAGTGCCTCAAAAAAACCCAACACAAAAGTAACAATACCAGGCCCTAGAAGCATGCATTCAGAGCATTACTGTGGAAAAGCATGTCTGCTGAAAAATCTGTGGCTTGGCTTACTGCACACCAAATTTCCCACATAGACAAGCCCTCTGTCTGAGAGAAAGAGGACAATTGGGGCATAAATCTTTTAAATGAGTAAAATGACAGCTGTCTTGGCAATGGCGGATCAAGTGTATTCCACCTGTTGTGGAAAGGCAGCATATGGCCACAGTAATCTGCAGTTCAATCAGAAATGCAAGGATTTAAGTCCTAGCCTGGAAAGATTTCTCATGGCTGTCTCTCCTCAGCCCTGTCTGCAGATGGGTCTGTTCTCTTGGTGTGAGGCAAAGAAAGGGGACGTTGTTCAGTGGTAGTGTTCTGGATATGAGGAGTACTGGGCTTGGCTGAACTTTCAGAAATTTCCTTCCAGATCCGTGCTGCAGGGAAACCTGTTCATGGTTTAACATCTACAGCCCACCTCCTAGATCTTGAGCGTCTCCAAATGGGCACACAAAAGCTTTCCTCTCTAGAACCCACAACACTTACAACGTTTTTAATTACTGTTAATTGCTTGAAGTTGTAATTTTCCATATTGCTAAGTCCAGGAATAGATATAAGAGTGAAGTACAGGGAATATCTGCAAATGCCCTCTCTAGCCTTCCTCCTCCTGGGAGGAAGAGAGCCTTGTACTGAGAAGGATTCTGCAGGAGTGCTCCACTCTATTTTATTCACGTAGTTATAAAACTTTTCCATTTTGGCTTTGTGTAGTTTTCCTTTTGATTAGACAAAGTGTACTGAGCAATCCACAAGTTAGTGTGAGACTGGAGCATTTGTATAGGTTATCAGGGAATTTCTCTTTTCATAACCATATTGAAAGGCTCTACCTAAGCTTCCGTGTAAACCAGACATAGGCTGTGATTAAGTTCTGCTGAGCAAGATTGAATATTCCTGCTGAGAATCTGAAAAGGTAATTTTAATGGAGTAAGGAAAATCTCTCTGAAATGAATACAGGAAAGAGAGCTGACAGTTTTATTATTCGTTATCTTCTAGTTAAAGAGCCGTTTAAGAGTATTCCAGGTACTTCCTAAAATTTGGGAAGCTATTGATAAAGTTTAGGCTTGATGTTTGTGTTCAGTGAATCTTAAGATAGTTTCATATTAATGTTTCTCAAAAGACAGGTGAGCGTCAGCAAAGAGCTATGTGCAGGACGAGGCTGCGTATGCGCACACTTCAACCCAGGCCCCAGGTGCAGACACTTCATAGTGCAAAGCTTGAACTCCTCTGTGTCTCATTGTGCTTTCTCCCAGGACTGCTCTAAAGCTTAATTCATTGACTTTAGAGGGGTCTTGAATGGTCTGTAGGTAAATCTCCACATCTACTGCTTTTAATTCAGGGGTTCATAAAGGTCCCAGGAATCAGTGCTGAAAGACTGACCAAGTTCTCTGTGCCTTTACTGGAGCAAAACCATGCCAGCTCCAGCACACCTGTGGTATGTAGATGCTTGAAGGCATTGCTCCCATGCCACTTTCCTTTCTCTTGCAAAGGAGAAAAGAAATCGTCTGTTAGCAGAAGTGGCGGTACTGCAGTGCAATCTTCCCTCTTGCTGAAAGTTGCTGCGGGAGAAGCTGTCTTTCTCCCAAGTCGCTTCTCGCCCAGTGACATGGTAGGTGCATGTCTATGTTATAAAGCCCAGAGTCTGGGGGCTTTGTGCAATTGAACTAGAAGGGTCCCTAGTTCTCTCTGCTCCGTGTTTGGGTGCAGGGTCTCAGTGCCAGTCTAGGCGTGTCCAGTTCTTTACTTGTTGCAATACCTTAGAGCACAGGGACCTACAGTACTTCTGCGTGAAGAGAAATATTCCAACAAGAAATGGGTCTTATGGGAGTCGCCAAATCCATACACATCCCCTAAATTAAATAAAACAAAACCCAACAACATCAATGAAGGCTACTTTTGGCTGCTGTTTAAAGGCAGCTGGAGCCATTCTCCATGAAATCAGCTTCTGCGTTTTTGAAGAGTATTAGGCCAGAGACAATGTTCTGTCATTACTACTTAATCTTAACCCTTCAAAGGTCATTCAGTGGTACTGCTAGTTTTCGGCATGCCATTAAAAAAGAGAAAAAATGTTCTTATATGGTGATAGTGTAATGAAACACAACCTTCCACTGGCCAGTGGGACTCTGGAGGCAGAGATATGTGGGGGTTTTATAGTGTTTGTGAAGGATACTTTATGTTCTGTAACATATGGTATTGTTGTTACTCTTTTGATTTGTAGTTTTGGGCAGACACATTCTCATAACCTTTGTACGCCTTCGGCTTTGGAGGTCCTAAAGCTGCTATTGTTCAGTCAGTTTCCAAGCTCAAGAAGAATGTTTTCTTCATAAAGAACATGTTAAATATTACCAGAATTTCAGCATCAGTTTTATATTTCAGGCATATGATTTGGCATGTTCTGTAGATGACGAATCATAGCTTTTAAGTTATGATTTAATTTAGATTTTTTAAATTAAAAAACCAGCTGTTTCTCTACATATGAAATGTGAGTCCACTGTAACTTTACTTACTTAAGTGTTGTTTTCAAGGTATAATGTATTGTATAACCCAAGAGCAGAATAAGGGCTGGATTCAGTATAAGATCTGTCTAGCTGCTTCCTACCACTGAGTGAGTGCAAGGCTCGGGTAAGCTTGACAAATCATTGTCAGTGGCTTGGATAAAGTTTATTTCTCTCTCTTTTCAGTGTTCACTCTTTTGCCAGACATACCTGCCTTCTTAACTGAGTTGAATCTGAACATTGGTAATTTGATTTATGGGAATTATGGCGGTGGAACAAGTTTCAGTAATGGGTAAACTGTAAGATTGCAAAGGGGAAGGCACATCCTTTGGATTACATGCCAGACAACACCTATGCTGGGTGAAATGCTCCTATGCAGAGAGAGAACGCAAGATAATGTATCATTTAAGGTTTATTTTAAGAATATAAAGAGTCAGTGTGTGGTGTTGTGAAGAGGGTAAAATTCCCCTCATGTTTAGTTGTGTTGCTGATAACATGGTGAATCGTGCACAACATAGGCTGAAGGATGCTATATGGAGATCTTTACCGGTCCCTCGGCTTTTCAGATGGCATAACGTCTTTCTGCTTTTGCACAGTATTTGGCATTAGATTTTTTCCTAAGATTTGTTGGTTTTTTTCTCCTTTTTCATTTGTGCTTTCATGAACTTCTAAAAAACAATGAATGATTTATCTGGATAATATTCAGAGAAGAATACAGTCAGGATATCCAAACGTATGCTAATAGCTATGTGTTGTGGACAGTACAGTGCCTTTGTAGGCATGAGAAGTCAGTCTTCTAGGAGTGTGACAACGGGAAATAACTTAGGACTGAGTTTTTCCCCACTAGATAAAGCAGCTGTAACTCTGATAATAAACAGCCAATAAACATTGTTCTTCTCATTCAACATCTTTTTTACTTACTGCTATGTAGTTAAGAGCAGTTGTGGTGCAGCCAGGAACCAGCCTTCAGGATTTCTGAACAGGGAGGGAAAGCAGGTCCGTTTTTCATGCATCTATCTACTCTCAGATTTTCACTCGTGTCTCTTCTTAGGGCATCCTATGAAGCGGTGCTAAAATGGATGTCATTGATGTTTCTTGCACCTCATTCCAGGTATTGCACATCATTTATATGCAGTCTCACAATGCAATATTTTTTTTAAGATATTGTGGGTAGCTGAAATATGTGGAACTACTTATATGAGGACGAAACTGT
The DNA here is from genome assembly GCF_964199755.1 of Larus michahellis. Taxonomy (NCBI): domain Eukaryota; kingdom Metazoa; phylum Chordata; class Aves; order Charadriiformes; family Laridae; genus Larus; species Larus michahellis. The sequence continues at coordinate 50,641,849 of NC_133902.1, read as the reverse complement.
AGTTTAAACCTTAAAGCTGTGTATTTTTTTTTAAATTAAATTCTTTCCATGTGCACCGTTGCTAGACTAGAGCTTCACGCACTTTTCCAGCCTCAGAGAGATCATGGCCATTATTGCTGGGCCAGTATGAATTGTGGTGGCTACTTATCCTTGCCTGCATAGTACAGTATCAAGGGGGTAATAATCAGAGCTGGGCAAATAGCCTCTCCCCATCTCCACTTCCTGTTAAGTCACCAAATCAAAATATTGAGGGGATCACGATCCTCAATGACTTCTTGCAATCTTTTTAAAAACATTGCTTTCATGGAATTGCTTAAAATTATTTTTTGAGGTCAACAACTTTAATATAAAATAAATGATTTCTTTTTTTTTTTAGTTTTACCCTTAAGATATCATTCAAATGTTTCTTTTAAAAAGTAGCTAATTTCACGAGATAAGGTAATAATTTGACATCAGCCACTGAAATGTTTCATTTAGCAAATGAAATAAAATGTTTAGATATTATTTGACCATTCCACTTTGCTATTTTCAAATTATTTGCTGAATTTGACCTGAATTTTGAAATATTTCTACATATTGTCACAGCATGACATTTCCTGATGAGTATATTATTTGTCAGAAAAATTTTACCCCTCTGTGTCAGAAATACGTTGTGTGACTGTAAAACACTGGCAGAAAGTGGATTTTGATAGAAGAGTCCCGATTAATACTTCATGTGAGGAATCTCCACCAAGAAATTCTGCTAAGAAAAGTGAAGTTGTTAATGCAAAGTCTTTCACCGGTAAAAGTTCAAGATAGAATGAATGTGATAAATCAGTGATTTAAATCAGAACTAGAAGTCCATAAATTCCTTTTTCAGCAGTAGGTTAAACTGTCAGGTTTAACAAAAGCTTACAACGCTCGCCTGCTCTCTGGTTATGATTCTGCAAGTGCTATTGCTACCAGGTGTCATGCTTGCTTCTGAGATCTGCCACGCCGAGGAAACAGGCCTATTTGGGACTACCTAGGACCTTATTTAGGTGGGGCAATGCGTCAAACGTTATTCATACGTAGGGTTCCTGTACTGCTGTGCAAGCCCTTCGATAATAAATACAGATAAATAAATAAAAAACAGATTTTCCATGATCATGTGCAACAAACAGACTCACTAAAATAAGAGTCCCATTCTGCAACTACCATTCAGATGTTTTTAGCTGAATGATCTGAGAAAAATGTCACATAATTATGAATCTACAAATATATATATATTATATAAATTTTTTATATATCTATATAAATACATATATTTCTCAGGATTTTATTTGGTTTTGATATAAAACCAGCTTGCTGAGATATACAGTGGTGAAATACAATTTTTTCTTGTCAGGTGAATTGTTTCAGTTGTTTTATTTCTTCAAACAATCTTTCAGTATCATTTTTATCGCACCAGATGCTGCTCTGGTGTCCTTGTTAAAAACCTCTCAGCGTATCCTATACAAATCCTTCTTTTCAGGTTTTATAGTTCAGTCATGGAATTAACTTTCGGCTATAACTGTTTTTTTGGGACAGAAGCAGCCCTGTGGGAAAGCATTCTGACAAATGAGCTGCTCTTTAAAAAAGACAAGGAAGATCATAGGAATTGCAGGGGACTTGGTGACTTCCTCAGACTGTGTTTGTGTGAGGTTTAGAAGGACTTAAAATGGACTGTTGCTGAGAAATCCGAGGTTGGAGCAGACTAAGACAGTTCATAACTCTTCTGAGTCCATTTTTGTGTACTGCATCCACAGCACCTCCCTGGCAGCCATCCTGCGTGATGGGGCTTGCACCCTGTGTTTAAAATGAGTCACTCTCTAAGTTGTATCTGTTATTCTTCATGATTGCGGCAACTATTGAGTATGGTGTCTGTACTGAAACTCTACCATCAAGGGTAAGGAAGAGCTATAACTGAAATAACATTAGCAGCAGAACTGAAAGCTGGGGTAAGTTTTATGGGCTGCTCAGTCCCTTGAAAAGGAATGTTAAGTTAATTTTAAGTGTTGCAAATGCCTTCTGCGGGGCATCTGCTCAGCAGAAATTTCCTCTGCACTTCTCAAAAGTCTGGTTTAGACAGGTTAATAAATCTCTGCCTCTCTTCAGCTGCAGAGGGTTGGCATTTTATAGCTGGAGAAGGTGAAGAAGAGAAAGTTACATCTTGTACGGAAAGATAATTCTAGGGCAGCACCAAAGGAGTACACAGACTTCTTCACTCTTCACGCTCGCTGCTAAGTAGCTAAGCGTGTTGTTTTAATAGAAAACAAAGGCTCAGAGTGCGGAAAGACTGAGAATTGAGAAGGCTGAGTGGACAGAAAGGAAACAGATTTGTTTGAGAGGAGACTGGGGAGATGTAAGGAAATCTGTATGCGTGTATGTGATTTGTGGTTGTCACTGAAGCTACAGAGTAGCCTACATCAGATTCTAGAAACCGTAGTTTATTCTATACCACTGATAAATGAATTAAAATAATATTGATTCAAGATATTTTTTTATTTTGTTTTTGTGTACACCCAGTTTGAAATGCTCAACAAAGTTATAAAAATGTCCTATCAAGTTTATGTACTTCTAAATTGTGATTAATTTGATTTACAAAAGACAAAGTCTAAAAAGAATGGGAACATTCATAACCCAGTGATTTAGTGTAATACATTAAATTACTGGCAAAATAATAAAGTTATGAGTTTAGAAATGTAAGGAATAAGTTCCAGTGATGCCACAGATTCCAGGAAAATATTTTAGGAACTACAACATCGAAATTTATTATGGCTTGGCTGGAATAATTGTTTCTCCTTGGCCAACAAAACACATTATAGCTTTAAATCTGCAGATGAGTATCAAAACTGGTTTTATCGGGGGTCGTCTTCTAGATTTATATGTTATTTCCTAAATTCAAAATACTAAAATAGCAGGTAAAATCAGGTCAGTTATTAATTATTTTATCATTAAAATGTAATAATTTAAATTAAAAATCAGACATTTTATATTGTGCATGCTGCTTGCAAGGTGCGTACGTTCAGTGATACAGTTCTCTCTTTTCCCCCATGGGATGGTGTCAGGAGTGCTGTTAGCAGTGTTTGGCTCTCCATGCAAAGCTGACAGAGACTGGTAGGGGTTTGACAGTCACCCTTTTTTCTGATAGTTTGGAGTCTCGCAAGTCAACCTCTAATGAAAAGCACGCTTCTCTGAGCAATATAGCTACGCATGCAAAATTAGTGCTATCACCAACTTCTGTGAGCTGGCTCGGAGGGAGGTTCCGTTATGTTGTCTTCTGGGTCCATTTTCTACTTGGCTCCTTTTCTTCTCATGCAGTGTAGAAATGCTGTCCTTAACCCCTTCTTCTTCGCAGTGCAAAGACAAGGTCATGGAAGATCGGACCAGTTTTATTGGCCTCCAAGTAATGTTGCAAGTCCTTTTCCTTCCAACTCGGCTTGGGGTTTTTTCTGGCAGGGGGAACTCTGGTGCCTGGGATCTATTAATAAGGCCAAGTTTTGACTCTGGTGAAATTTTAATTCAGCTGAGCCATGGCCAGAGATAGTAATGTTCAAAGGCAGAGTAATGCACTGCTGAGATCTTCACACTAATCATTTCTACAGTGCTTTAAGTGAAAGGGGGTGGAGGTTTCAGTGACTGCCAGGTTAATAAAAACTTGATGTTCCTGCCCTAAGGATTTTACCGTCCAAAGTTCAGTTGCACATTATGACCCAATTCAAGGACTTTTGAAGTCAATTAAAATACTCCCATTCATGTCACAGTTGCTGGAAAACATTTGACCTGTGCATTGCAGAGCCATGACTGAGAATATGCCAGAGAGGGGCAGAGTTGTCATTGTCCCATTCATCCTCCAAAACAGATGACCCCTGAGCACACCCTGATTAGTCAGCCTTACAGACAGTTCCAGAGACCTTGTGGCTCGTCTTCTTCTTCATTGAAGCCTGGTCTTCTGCATGAATTTGTGAAGCTGTTCAGTGCAAAGAGTGGATATTTCATGTCTGTCATAGGCCTGCCAAACCCTGCTTCTCTCTGCCTTGTTTGTGGTGACATGGAAAGACATAGACTGCATCATGTTAGGGCTCTTGCAGCTCGTGCAATCTGGAGGGCTCTGTTCATTTCTTCCTTCACAAAGAAATCATTGTAAAATGGTGGGGATGGCACGCTAGCATTGAAGTACAGCATAGGTATGTGCATCCACACTGGCATTAAACTGTCTGGCCTGGGTATGGGTTTTAGTCCCACTGGAGCAGCACAGGACTCAGGGCAAACATAAGAATCTGCTAAAGGAGAGGAATGAACGTTTGAGTCTGGATCGTCCAGGCATAATACTAGCAGTACTTTGTCCAACTGCTTCAAAAGTAGGTGTGCCTAGACTGCACTTCTCAGGTACAGTAGTTGATTGGAGAGGTATACAATGCTAAGGATTATGCAGGTCGTTGTGGCTGTAGTGCAGTACACAGCCTGCAGGAGTTGCAAAATAAAGCGGATAGTGTCTGGGCTGGTTGCCTTCTCATTTAGTGTTTTAGTTTTCTCATAATTGGAAGGAGCTCTAGACTTAAGAATAAGATTTACTTCATTTGGTAGTTAAAGTTTTGATCTGGGACCTGCTTTTATCTGTGCAACATCTCTACTCTTCAACAGGCGTTGCTCATATGTGGCCAAGGACCAAAGTGGTTTCTCTGTGGCTATGTGAGAGAGGAAAGATAAATCAAAGTGCCTAATTCTGGAGGAAGCAGCCTATTCTCATGTGAGAGGTCTTCTCTTTCATGTAGAGAATCATACCAGAGTTCTGGCAAACTAAGTGAGGTTTTTCTAGGTTATTTGCTGGGGAAAAGGCCAATAATGCAATTTAAAACTGCACAGAGTCCAAATCTTATTTTTTCCTATATTTCCCAAATGTGTTGTTTTTTGCATTCTTATCACTTAATAATTCAGTCCTGATCTTCCAGTCTGTCTTCATTTTCTGCCCCATTTTGGGGTTTCAAATACACTCCCTTTTCCCCAAACATCCTGTCACATACCAGAGGTGTAACCATATCCACCGTCTTAACTCCAGGTGGCTGGAAGCTGATTCTGCATAAATTAGAGGGAAAAGCTACATTCTTCTCTTCCTTCCCAGAAAATTGCCCAAAATTAAACTTATAGACCATAAATCTAGCCAGAATAAAGCTGTGTCCATCTCTAGTTCAATGGTTCTCCATACTTAGTATTCATTCAAACAAAAATCTCTTCCAACCATTGCTGAATCTTATTCCTTTTCACCTTCCTTTGTAGTTTTCAAACCCAGATTCTGGCATTTTTTTGTGTACACACAAGAGAAGTGAACAGACTCACACTCATGAATAACTCAGTTAAAAAAGCAATGCAGTGGATTTCAATTATAGAAATAGAATCTAAAAAAAAGGTCAGACTTTATTCCCATTACCACAGGACAATTAATTTTGCATCATATAACTCAAATGCATAAATAAAGTGTATACTCAAAAATGTCTGGAACTATTGGAGCAGAGGCAACTGCTCCAGCAGCTGAGTACTCCTGCACATGGGCGAGGTTGGTGCAGATGGAGACTACATTGGCACGACAGCACACTCAACCCTTCAATTTCCAGTAGATGCGAATCAGTATTATTTTATTAACATCAGTGAAACTTTGAGGTTCTGTCCCTTTACTTTTGCAATTCCAATTATTTCATGCAAAGTGTATGGTTAGAGATAAGCCTAAGTTTGAGCTGTAATGTTTCTATAAAACTACAGCCCTTTATGGACAAAAGCAGGACATTTCATAGATTCAGATGACAGGAGTTGACATGCATTTTGTGCTTACAACTGTCTTTGGCTCTAGATAGAAATGTAGTGAGATCAGATCTCATAAATGACTGCCATCATTAGTCTTGTGAGAATTCCTCTACTTTGGTACTGAAACTTTTCAGAGTTGTTAGTTACAAATTTGCATCTCTGAATCCTGAATGAATTCTTAAATCAGCTTCACCGTCAGACTTTTTGTCTGAAATCAGTGCACTCCAAACTCACACAAAGCAGCTATAAAAGAGGTCAGCCCATACAATTCTGTTTTTCCAGCCAGAAAAGTTACCTGCTTTCTATTCACACTCTTATATTATTCCTGTAGCACTGAAGCACTTGTTTGCAAAGAAAAGTGATACTGAATGATTTCCAATGTATCTAATTCCGGGATACAGCAGCTGAACAAAGTGAAAGGGTTTGCTGTGTCCAGGGCTCTTCCTACCTTTCGGAAAGAACAGCATGAAAGTCCTCCTGATCCATGGGTTAATCTAAGAAAACTACAGCAGACATCATCACTGTAGAATATTGCTGTGATTAAATATTCCAGGAAATATTTGCCTTTAAAATTTCTTATTTCTTTCATAAGTGTTTATTCTTTGCTATGAAATCAGCACTGCTAGATGAATCCAGCACAACTTCTTTAAAATCAAGTGACAACTTTCTGTTTTTCTATTTTTCTCCATTGCAAGTCCAGATAGTCTTTGATTTAATAAGAGTATCCATCATTAGACAAAAAGAAAAGGCTTGTAGGAGTATTGTCTTGATACTTTATTATTTTCAGAAAATGCATTACAAGTTTGATATCTACTGTCAGGGATGAGATAAACAAAAAATGAATGCAGTGCGCTCTTGCCCTGGGTGAGCTTGCTGCAATACTCGTCAATTATAAGACTTTTTCATGGCTCCTACACTCCTTTCTGAAATGTTAAAGGTCTCACTAATCTTATCAGGTCGTTGACTACCACCTGCTGAGCACAACAAAAATCCAAAGAATGTGCATTACCTTCAATACACATCAGTGTTTTCACTCTTTCCCACACTCCAAAAATATTCTGTTTCTTTAAATGATGTGCATATTGAAATTGCCGAGTTCAGAATGTGTGCAACGCGCCTGTGCTACTCAGCATCTGTTTCAACATCATGCCAGGTGATACAGCACACTGTGATATAATTGCAACAGTGGGATTTTTAGTGCCAGGGATGCAGCTTTCACCCACACTGAGGACAATGGCCAGCAAAAGGGAAGTTTCCATGGAGCCTCGTCCCTTTCCCTTAGCTCCCAGTCTCCTGAAACAGAGCTGTATAAAGGGTGTCTGCTGCTGGCAAAGATGTGGAAAAGTTTTTCCTCTGCAGTGGAGTGAGTAGCAGCACAGAAGATTCCCTCATTACTATAATAAATGAGGTGAGAATTAGGAAGAGAAAAGATGCTGTTTTTCAATGCTGAAAATTGAACCATGTGAGATACTCCAGAAGCTCTGAGTATAAATCTTCCTTATACAGACATCAAAGCATCAGGACTGGAAGAAGCCCCAGGGGTTTTGTGGAGCTGAGTTTTGACTAAAGATGGGTATAACTAATATGGGTCAAAGCTTGCATTCAGTGGATAAGCATTCAGTTTGTCGTCTTATTCCTATTTACTGGACTGCCAAAATTTGGCAGGAGATATCAAGAAAATAATCTCAGTTATGATGTTTGTAGAATTTCCTGCTTTGGTTCAGCCTGGAAATGCTCCAAGATCAACTTTCTTGTGATATTTTGGCACTTTTTTTTCTTCGTTTCTCAATTATTTGTATTTTGGCATTTTTTTTTCACCAGCTGAAGCTAAAACCTCTGAGATGGCAAGATGAGGCTGGCTGAATTGGACACTGAGGTTAGAGAAGAGCTTGAGGAGTGGGAGTTAAAGGAATGTATTGCTCTCATCAGAGTGGCATCAGCTGAGGAAATGGGGCTGAGATAGTTTCACAGACAGCATCAAGATCTCGGAGGAAAACATAGCCTTGGCATATGCTTTTGTATGCAAAACATTGATGGAGGTATAACTGCATGGCATTCAGTTAGGAACTGAGGATCTCTGAGCAAGCAGATGTGTATCTGCACTCAGACCACTGGAGGCAATCTGTTTCAACATGATACATGGTGCTTTAGGCACCCTTTAATGACCACTGTTATTTGCCTCCCACTGCTCTGTGATGATATGTGTGGGTGTGCTTCTCTGCAGTGCCTGATGTCTGGAACAACCTTCCCATGTCTCCACCTCCCTTATTCTCTGTTTCTCTTCAGATCTTGTTTGAAAACATTTTCTTTTTCCCCAGCCTTTGCCTCTGAATTCTCTTTTGCTCTCCCTATGGTTAGTATTGATTGCTCTCTAAAATACCCTTTGTGCAATTGGCTTTTGCTCTATTTTGGCTTGAACTTACACCTTGGCTGGGTCAATGCTGCATGCAGTAAAGCATTTTGGGGTTCACAGTCTGTATCTTATGTGATACAGATTAAAAGTTGGGTTGAATTCACAGAAGCTAAAGTACTGCTGTAAGGTATTTTTCCTCTAAGAATGGCCTATTGGTGCCAAGGATTCCAGCACTGTGTCTTGTTAGTGGAGTAATATTGAGCCAAACCCTCAATGCAACAGATAACAAAAATCCACCCAATCACTTTTTTTTATATTTTTCCCATGTGGACATTCCTCAGTGTCCAAGGACCTCCTCCAGTCAAGAACAAATAAGAAGACTAGAGTTAGCTACGTGATGCGTTTCAGCAGGCATGCCTACATGCATGCACTTTCTCCCAGTGCTCCATACAAATGAAGTGTTGATTACTGGCTAACAGACAGATGATCAAAGATAATTCTTCCAGATGCTGCTGGCGTCACAAGTGACGCTTCACTCGTGTCAGTCAAGTTTTTGTGAAGTAGCTGCCAAATTGCAAACATCTTTTCATGATATATCTTAAGCTGGTGGAAACACCTGTTTTGAACTTTGTTTTAAGGGTGAGGTTAGTGAAAGAGGCAGGTTTTTTTGGATCTGGTGAACCTATTTGTGCATTAGGGACACCTAGAAAACGTAAATCTGTCTTTCTCCAGAGATGTCTAGCCCACTGACTTCTACTGAAGGTTGTGAGACACCACCATAAATCTAAATGTTTTAAAATCACATACCCATTTATGCCCTTGGCTTTTCACAGGCTTTAGGATTCCATCTTTTGATTCCATCAGGAAATCCATACACTGATCCTACTTTTGGCACCGTTAAACTGTGAGCTGTATTTACTGCATTGATTGGGCCAGAGTAGGAGTGGCAAAAGGACTTAGCAGAAGCAGCTGGTAACGTAAACAGTATTTTATCTATTTAAATTTAATAAAGGATGTCAATCAAAACAACGTCTTAGTGCAAAGTTTTGCTCCTGTAACAGATTAAAAAAATGTAGGTTTTAATGATGTTGACCAAGCACAGCTCTTAGGACTTGATCCATTGCTCACTGAAGGTACTAGAAAGACTCTCACTGACTTTAATTGGTGTTAGATCAGTCCCAGAGTGATGAGGGAAGAGTTTTGTGAGGATTAATTCTCCTACTTAAAGAACCTTCCCCTCAGCAAGAATTCCTTCTGAATACGGAGGTAATGGACCATTTTCTTCATTCTATAGCTTTAAGAAAGATAACTAAAAGAAAAGATTAATTTGGTAATACTTGTGGATTTATCTGAAATTCTAACATATCAATGTAGAACTGCAACTCTGCTCTGTATTATCTGCTGTTAATCTATAGATACATTTAATATATCTTGAAAACTGCAGATACTTGCTGTTTAAAAAGATCAGTAATTTGTGATAGACAAAAAGTTTACTAATTTCAACACCCTTTTTTAAATTATGCATTAGTTGGGGGTTTTTATTCATTAAAGTTTTCCTGTCCTGTTTTTCTTATTTCAATGCAATGACAAACAGTGACATAAGAACAAAATAACAGTCCAATCTTTGTGTTTTGTAATGAATAATAAAGTGTTTTAACCTCTTTAGGGACTTAACACCACGTTAATCCTTTAATCCCCAGAAAAACCAATTTTGTTGACATGAAAAGGGGATATTTAACTTCATCCAATTAATTTTCTACCTTGGAGATACCATGATTATGAAGATTAGATTGAATAGATTCTTTAGAATAACATTATTGTGTACAAAGTGATAGTTTTGCGAGTAGATAATTGTATCAGAAGAGAAAATTTTATATCACAATTATGCTTAATTTTCCTCAATTTAAGAAAAAAAAAAGCCAATACTATGAAACTCAGAAAACCCTACAACTTCTGTAATAGTCAGATATTAGACATTAAATCTTTTTTTTAACCATATTTGACAATTAGAAATGGAAGAGAGCAGAATACTCTCTATTTTGCCTATGACTTTGCAAATTCTAGTTGTCCTCAAAGTTTTACCTAAGCAGTGAAGCAATAACGCAGCTATTCTGTGTTGATTTTCCAAATGCATGGCATACGTAAATCGAGCCAGATTTTTCACTTTTCACTTAAGCATTTGCAGAAAGGTCATATTTTCAAACATGTTTTGTGGTACTTCAAAAGGATAAGGCTTTTTTGAAAAATCCCGCCTTATAGTTTGCTGTCTCTGGAATGAAAAGGATATGCATAAGAGTGAGGAAGAGTGGTTTTATGGTTAAGACATCAAAGTGAGATTTGGAAAATCCAGATTAAATTCCCCACTCAGCCATAGACTTGATGTGCAATCTTGATCAGGTCACTTGACCTTACATCTTCCACTGAAACTGGGTAGATAATGCATCCTTTCTTCTAGACTTTTTTACTTGCCTTTTCAGACTGGAAGTACTTTGGAGTACAGACTGAGGCCAGAGTTCAATGATATAAAAAATTTTCTTTCTGGTACTGGATCAAAACATTTTGTGACTGAATGATGCAAAACACCAAGCCTGGATAGACTTTCTCTGTTAGGTCAAAGCTGTCACTTCTGATGCCTTTGTACTAGTGATCTTTATGCTAGATGAAATGTCACTCCCTGTCCCACTCAAAGAGTGTGGTTTGTGAAGCACTTTAAGCCAAAGAAAGCCCATGGTCCTGCGGTGTGTTCCCTCTTCTTCTCTGTGTTAGCATTAACAGGGGACAGCTGTGCAGTCGGCTGGATCAGTGAGCTGATCCAGCTCAAAAGAAATCTTACCGCTGCCAAAAAGTAGTAATGTTTTGCTTTGCTCACAGCCAAATGCGTAATCACTAATGCTGTTACAAGGGAGAAGATGGGAACACAAGGCTTGGGAAGGTGCAGACACACAGATCTTCATCAGGTTGGTTAAGGACTTTGTGATGTGCAGTTTATGACCAACAGAAAGACACGAGCAAAAATATCCTGACACAGGCACAGCTGTACTGGCAAAACAACAATACCGTGTGTAGATACCAGAATAGTTACGCTGAAAGAGCTCCCTAAGCAAGTGCTTGGCCTTCTACCTGAATGCTGGCACTGTCATCAGAGAAGTGATGTTGAAGGCAATTACCTGCATCTAAGGCTCAATCACAGGCACTCGCTCAGCATACCAAGGTGTTGGTAACCAGCTACTCCTTTTCTCATTCTGAGAAGTGCTGGGCATTTTAAGTGCCACTGTGCTTGCTCAGGAGCTTTGGGGATGAAGCACTTACACCTCAAACACAGGAACTCTTAGACTGAGATTTTTTTACAGATTCCATGCTTCATAAGAACCTAATACACATTGATCTTTCCTTTAGTGTTATTACTTTGTTTTCATTATACAGGCAGATGACACTGTACAGAGCATGAATTACTGCAATCCATTGGTGGATATTTTGCTGCCTATAGTATTGCTTTTGAAGTTATGGTGCTACAGTGTTGCAGTATTTCTTAGTACTATCTGCAACACTCATCATTAAAGCATGGAATTGCACAGAGTATCACTTTGGGTAGGAAGGAAAACCTCCACTGACACAATACAACATAATGGTTTCCAAGGAGCCATTACTTTCTTCCATGTCAATAACTGGCAGATTAAAGCTCCTTAAACAGACACTAACACCACTGAGTGTAACAACTCCAAAGGAGCTGTTACCTCCTGTGGTGTCAATAATCCATCAATTAAGGATCTCTACTAGTATGCATTGACATAAAAGCTTAGAATGGCTCTGAAGGAGCCAGTTGCAGTCAGTTGTTTGCTTTTGGTTGTTTGGGGTTTTTTTCTACACCCTTCTTTTCACTGTTTTATCCTCCCTTTCCATATTCCTTCTCCTGAAAGTCTGGACAAGTGCTATATCTAAATAACATAGAAATGTATTTCAATATTATGTTTAGGTTCAGAAGAATTCAAAGGTATTGAACCAATTTTTCTCTTGCTTTCTCCCCACAGCAGTGTGCCCATGTGCTCTCACACAATGAACACAAATGCTGTTGAAAGAAATGAAAGTTATGCACGAGAATGCCATTTGAATTAAGACTCCACTGAATCCAAAATGCATCTTTAACTTGGTTCTGTACAGAAGTCTCCAATGAAAATTAAAAATGGGTCTCCAAGCTAGCAACACAACCGCACAACTCATTTGGCTGATATTTTATTAGAAACTCAGGTTTGGTGAGAATATTAGAATAAAATAGACTATTTCAGTTGGAAGGAACCTACAATGATCATCTAGTCAAACTGCCTGACCAATTCAGGGTTGAACAAAAATTAAAGCATGTTATTTAGGGCATTGTCCAAATACCTCTTAGACGCTGATGGGCTTGGAGCATCGACCACCTCTCTAGGAAGCCTGTGCCGGTGTTTGATCACTCTCTGGTATAGAAATGCTTCCTAATGTCCAGTCTAAACCTCCCCTGGTGCAGCTTTGAATCATTCCCACGTGTCCCGTCACTGGATACCAGGGAGGAGAGATCAGCGCCTCCTTCTCCACTTCTCCTCCTCAGGAAGCTGCAGAGAGCAATGAGAAAACATCTCAGCCTCCTTTTCTCCAAACTAGACAGACCCAGAGTCCTCAGAGCCTCCTCACAGGACATTCCTTCCAGCCTTGTCACCAGTTTTGTTGCCCTTCTGGGGATGCATTCAAGGACCTTCACATCCTTCTTAAATTGTGGGGTCCAGAACCGCACACATTATTCAAGGTGAGGCCGCACGAATGCTGAATACAGCAGGATAATCCCCTCTTTTGACTGGCTGGTCAAAGCCAGATACTCAAAAAGAAAACCCAAGAACAAAAACCCCAAACAAACTGATTTCAGATATCTGGGATTAGTAGACACTTTTTGAGAGTTGTGGTGCTAGCTGCTCTGTGCCTCTGTTCTGCAGGTGTAAAATGGGGGTAATAACATCTGTTCTGCAGACTGCTATGAAGTGCAACAGGCTGCATGTTTGTGAAGCTACTGGTTATTCTGGAGAGTGCAACACAGAAACAGAGTTGGAATAAAAAACCCAATTCTTTACTGGATGGATAGACAATATTAGTGTGGGGCTCTATCAAATAAGGAAGTAAAAAGATTGTTTCAATCAAAATGAAGCCAGACCCTGCATACTAATACTGTTACTGTCCATGTATGTGCACATGCTGAATCAACTGTCGTTCCCAATATTTTTAGAGCTTGATTTTGTCACCATGATGGCCTTTTAGTGTTATTTGATAGCGGTTTCTGTGTATCTATTCGTATGCAGCTTTGCTCTGATAGTGCCAAGAGGCTTTCTTCACAGACTGTTGTGTGAGACTAAAACCTGGGCTATGGCAGGGATCAAGAAGTTGTGGTGCAAGTGGAATCAATGAAACCTGCTTCCCTATGGACCTGTGCACTGCAGTTGTACTCGCTGATGTGAGACCTATTCAATGGTTTTCTAGCCCTGGTACTTGTAATGTCTCTTACCCACTTTACTTCTCCCATAGCTAATAGGAAATAAGTTCAAGCTGTTGTCTTACCTTCCATAGAGTCACTAATAAAATCTCTCACCCTTCTCAGCTGCTATATTTAGAATTGAGTAGAAATTATAGAAATATTAGACACTCAGTACTTACCTTTCTGTCAAATTTGGCTGACATTGCCTAGTACGCTCGAAAATAATTTGTGAAATGAAAGGGTGACAGACATGAGATGACTGTTTGAGCTTCATTCCCTTAAGAGAAAAGGGAAAAAGTGACATGCGAAAGGCAATGTGCAAAAGGCAGAGGCTTCCTCTCCACCCTGCCAAGCTGTTCACCAGAGGACTTGCAGTCTTAAAGCAGGAATGGATCTTGCCACTACTCCTACACCAGTGTGGTTCCTCAATTGCAACTTTTACAACACTGCAACCAAGCGAAAAAAATCAGCTCCACACATCTAGCCTGATAAACTTTATCCAAAAATGAAAATCCATAAATTCAGAATATGGGACAGAAGTTTGTGTAAGTCTGGCAGGCTGTCTAAACTGCTTCTCCCTGGGCATGTTGGTATAAGTATTTCCATTTTAGAACTACTGCTGTGTAATAACCTTTCCTCATTTTAATCTTCTAAGCTTGTCGCAGGAGGCAAATAGGAGAAAATTATTACAGGAGTGTGTGACCCTTGAAATTTGCTTCTTCCTATCCCCCTCCCCAGAAATTCACACTTATATTCTAGGAGACAGAAGTCTATTGTCCCAATTCATTCAAGTGGTGTATATGTTTCATGCTCTAAAAATGAACACTATGCACATTCAAAATTATATTTGCATCAAAATAGAAGAAGTGTCTTGAGCTTTTATTTAGTATCTAATGAGGAGCGCCCAAATTTTCTAAGTGAAAACCTGACCCCCAGGACTCTTTTAGTGTGGAATGTATTGTTTGTTTAGAAGGTGCTGTGTATGAGGAGACAGAGCAGAAAGAGTACTCTCCATCTATTCATACTTTGAAGACCTTTAAACAATTTCCAGAAATAGAAACAGCACCTGCTAAGGGCAGAAGTATAATTGTTTGCATGCCCTCAAATGTTGCTTTACTGCACCACTTTTCATCTTGTTCTTAAAAGGATTAACAGCTGAACACTGAGGATTAGAATGGTGCAAGGTTAGAAAAGAAGTGGAGATCAGAGCAGGCCAGGCAGACAAGAGTAGGGCAAAGTGATTATTTGTAGTACAGTAAATTATAACTCCAACGGCCACTGAATTCTGTGACTGTTTTTGCTTGCATGGTAAATGGAAGTAGGTTGGAGCTTTCTTTAGTGCCTTTCTGATCTAATGGTGCTGGTCAAGTCCTGCAGCTTCTAGTTTGGAGCTAGACCATGGCACTGTACAGGACTGTACTGTGGACAAAAGGATGTAGGGCTACACCTACGGACCAAGGGCTGTTGGGACCATGGGGCTAGCACCAAGTGTTGAGTTCAGTCTCTTTTGGGGCAAAGGGTACCTACTGACTCTGGTCCTGTTCCAATTAAACTTCTGAAGCAACGAAAGAGAGCAGTGTTGGAGCACTTGAGGATGATAGTTTGGCTTTTGGTGACATTGTCTTGACTTTGTGTATATCCTTAATGTACACAGTCCAGAAAAGCGGAGCATTGCTGGCTTAGAAACCTGTTCTTGTCATCACAAGGCTAGCATTTTATGTAGTCTGAAAGTGGTGGTGGGCTAGAATAAATACCTGGAGCAGAAGCAGGTTGGTAGAAATAGCTCACAGGATCAAAAGCTTTTTTTTTTTTTTTAAGGATAGCAAAAGAAAATTAGAAGCAGCTTTTTCAAAAGTGTTTTTATATCATATATAAAGGAAAACAATATTTTCTGTCATATGATAATCAAGATTTTTAGGAAGTTTCAAGCTGGACATAAACCTCTTGACAGTTTATTCAAACTTCCAGAAGGAATGAATGGAAGCTACTGCATTCATCTCTCCCTTTGTACACACAGCATAGCCTTTCATCAATTTACTTCCAGATTTCTGTGGCGTGCTTCACAATTTTTTATTTTTTTTTTTAATTAAAAATCAAATCAGAATATTTAACTTGACTGGAATTACAGATCTGAAATGAGAATGTGGGTGGGGTCACAAAATACCCCAAGTGCAACCTGTAGAAATATTTAATTTCTGTCTACGGGATGATCTGATATCCAATGGCTTTTTTGAATAGAAGTAGCTGTTTCTGTTATGGCTTAGTTTTGGGAAAACCAAAATGACTCTCTGAGTAGCTGAAAGTGGGCACTTTGCAAAAAAAAGAAAGGAACGGTCTCAGTCCAAGTCAGTAACACAATATGGCAGCTGTTGGGGCAGAGAATGGAACAGACACAGCTCATCCTCTGTGGCAGGTGGCATAGAGAAGCTATGACTTCCAAACTCACACAGTGCCTATTTTGGGAATACTTATAATACTTCCTTTTACTATGCTTTTAACTCAGTAACTACAGAATCATACAAATATATGGTGTTACTGTAATAAAAGGGTTACAGCTTTATCAGCAAAAAAAGGAAAGAAAAATGTAAAGAAGGTATCTCCCCTGGTGGAGTGATACCAGATTACACACAGCAAGATTTGGTCAGAGGGATGTCCACAGCTAGGTTCAGTTGTGTCCTTTGATATAGAAATGCTAGTGAACCATATTTTTTTTAAATTAAATAAGTTTCTTCAAAGGAAAAATATCTTTCCTCTACCAGTTTATTTCCTTTGCATGTAGGTTTTATTGGGAAGAAATAACAAATCTGTTACCCTGTAATTAAATTGGATTACAGAATAATTACAGCCTTGTTTGCTTTCTGCAGATTACATGGTAATTATATTGGGTACTACCATGAAAAACCAAGAATTTCTAACTATGTCATTACATGGTTATTTCTACAATACAATACAACTGTTTAATTATACATGCAATTTCTTTACTTCAATGGAAAAATGATTAAAATAATGCCAAAGCCTCAAAGTTTTGAACAAGTGCCAGCATATTATATAACATTTATAGTATCAGTAGGCATTTGTGTGTGTATTTGCAAGTGCATATTTACATGTACAGGATGCTCATTCATTCTTCCAGTCTCTCCTTTGTACCCGAGACACATGATTCAGGTTTTGCAATAAGTATTAATACTCCATTTGATACAGGGCGTATTGATCTTCAGTATGCCCAGAAAAACTTGGCCCAGAAGCCATGAGTCTTTTCCCTAGTTCTGAAGTCTATTTAGAAATAGCCATGACAAAGATGAAAAAAGGATGAGTGTATGATAAGATACTTCAAGCTACACGAGCTTAGTTTTGACAAGGTTTCTTTACTTGTCAGATTATTTGTTGGCATAAAGTCTAGTTGCTGAAGGACTGAGCTCTTCTGAGATTCTCCCCTGAATTATCCTCTGCTGTTAAATACGTGTCTTTAGTGGGCTTTTGTTAGAAACAGTAGGATCATCAGTGCCACGTGTTCATTGCAGTGAGAGGATAGAGTCAACCAGATCTAATAAAGTTCAGTGTCTATCTTTTCTAGCCACACAGGAAATATGTGTGTGGTAAAGTCTACCCTTATAATGGTTGGATCTAGCATTCAGAGTCCTGCTCTGTAACAGAAGTAAGAGCGGCTGGTAAGTCTTTTCTCACCATCATTTCACACCTCGCTGATGTCTGATGAGAGAAATAAAACAAAAACATGAAAGAAGTAATACAAAACCATGAAAGAAGTAACAAGAGAGGCAGTAAGAGCAAATATCTTTTTTTTTTTTAACATAGTGACCTCTACATCAAAGTAGAATTAAGTGAACTTCCTACAACCATAGTTTCAAACCCTTTTGTTACTGACTCAGTCATAGATCCTTCCAAAGAAGTAAAATACTGAATGAGTCACGTGGTGAGCCGTGGACCTCTGTGAACCGTGGGTCTTTGGAAGAGGCATTAGTGATGAAAGTTCTTCCTCTGCAGGAAGGGCAGAGAACCAAACAAAGCAACAACAAAAAAAGTCCAAAACTTTTGCACTTTTTCCAAGATTGGCAAAACATGGTACGTCTCCTGGCATATATTTCTGTCTCCCATACCTCACCAGGCATGAGGAAAGCTCCTTCCATCAGTGAAGCCGTACATTCACCAGCATAATGTATATCTAGCTAATACAACTGTATGGAATAACACACAATTTAGAAGCCTCAGAAAGACTACCAACCTAATCATCTAGGTGAGGATGAAGTGCTACGTGCTGTCTTTCTGTAAAGCTGCAGAGGTTTTTTTAATGTCTGTTATCAGGGAATGAAATAAAAAGGAAAAAAAGGAAGTGCTCTATTGTTAACGTTAGTGTTAAATCTCCCAAAAGATTCAACTAGTATAGGACTATATCAGATCTAATATTATCTTTATTTCCCAGATAGCCAAAACACTCGATTTGAGAAGGAAGAGTAGTACTTTTTCTTTTCTGTAGGTTTCTCTCCTGTATTTTGTTTGCTTTAATTGACCATGGAATGTTGCTTACAGACTGTTGTGTTGGGCAAGTTGCTGTAGAAAAAAAGAACTAAGAGATACTTCTGATCTCTTCATATAACAACAAGATATTGGAGGAACACAGACATCTGGAAGAGAGAGAAGTTGACATTTAGGCCATGAATGGGAAACAGTAGGTAAAATATGATAAGCTGGGAAGATCCTTGAAAGTAAATAGTTCTGTTAGATACAGCTGTGAAAGATGAATAAAAGGATGGCCGTACAGTGAGAGTCAGAGAGGTTTTAGGTTGATACCAGAATCACTGCTGTTCTCCATCTTTATCCATTCTGGATCTAGTCATGCGAATCATTTGTACCTTTTAAATCAAGGGAAATCAATGGGAGTTCAGTCTCCAGGGGTCTTGCAAGACTGTGCCCTGAGGAGAGGTATATTTTATACTCCATCCAAATTAGTTTGAATTTGTTTTGTCTGGCAGTAGATAGCAATAGCTGCCAATGCAATCAGTGTCACTTGCTGCTGAAGATATAGCATGAAAACTCTGTCATTGGACAAGACATTTTGCATCTTGTTCCTGTTGCAAAAAGCTGACTTCAACACTAGCAAATTCAGCAAATCCATTTCCCCAGATTTAATTGCAAGGTCTCTCAGTGTGAGTATAGAGGAAGCCAGCTTGATAACCTTATTCACAACCTTGAAACCCAAAGGGATAGTTCAATGTTACCAGAGGGTACCTGGATCCTGAAGCTGTATATTAAAGTGCTTACATTAAAATGCAGTTCTACCATCAGGCTTCTCTGGATGGTTGTTCTGGGATTCATACACGGATAGTGAAACTCATAAAAGAAAGAAGCACATCACAAATGAAGGTTGCTTATTAGTCATCATACAGGGAAGAAGAAGTGAATCATTAAATTTCGCTACATCACATTTCTTTCCTGAGTTGCTGTCTCAGAGGTTTCAACACAGTGAGAGCTGTGAAAATCTCCATGCTCAGCTTGAATGCTGCTTTGTGTTAGGATCATTATGCACTGTAGTTAAGCATTTTGTTAACTTCAATGTTGACAGACAAAACATTTTTCAGGTAAGTACAACTGGTAAATACAGCACAGCTTTAAGACTGTGGGAAAATACAGTCATTAAGCTATCTTAATAAGGGAAAAAAGAGAACCATTATTTGCTGTCATTATGCACTGTTTGCTAATTATGTTCATCAGGTGATAAAAATGAAAAAGCTAATTTAGTTTTTTATTGTTCTGCCTGAAATCCTCAGAGAATCTTGGGGTAGTAATTCTTCTCCCTTTTGTTCCTTCCCTCTCTCTACCTACAGCATTGTATACTAAGGACCAAAATATGAAGCTGATAGCAAGTGCTGGTTGCTTTTAATGGACACAGTGTTGATTTATGTCCTAAATTTGCAAACGTCAAGGCTATAGGTATACCTGGGAATCAAGAAAGTCTTTGTGCAGTTGTGCTCTAGCTACCTGCACCTTAACTGAAAGCTTCAGGTACAATCCATCTTTATATAGGAAACACTTACTGATGGTTGTGCTGCAGTTGCAGTGTATTCATGTTAGATACCATTTGGGCGTCCAGGTCACTGGCTCCCCGTTGTTACTTTCTGAAGGTGGTGGCAAAGGTTTTGGACACTGGATATTTTGTGGTCGTTCCAGCCCATTGAATGGAGGATATTTTAATGTCACTTTCTTCTCTGTATTCCTATTTCTTCATCCATAAAACACTTTTCTAACTTCAGATGAAATGCTGTATATAATGTTGGCAGTTGCCAACAGTTCTGAAGACATGGTTACTAAAGGGTTGATTCATAGATATAGCACCTATGTATTAACCTACCTCTTTCTGCTTGAATTTCCCTGTGAGTGAAATGGGGAGAAGAATTACTTTGACTCCCAGAAGGGGAGATATGAGAGTTCATTACTGTGTTGGAGTTGCTCTTAAAGTCTCTTTTTAGAGAAGAAGGAAAGAAACTTTAGGGAAGAAGTTCAAGCCCAGACTGTCGTGAAATCCAAAGGCAGAAGGCCATCTCCTCAGATGGTTTAAATAATTATGCAGCAGGACTGTATCAGTAGTTTGCTGGCATGTTCTACCCACTTTTTGAGAGAAATGTGTTTTAAATACTCCACTATTACTGTGGTTTGATTAATGAAATTCCAATTGAAAATGAAACACACATTTATTTACAGAATATGGCCTGTGCACTACCAGGGAACATATTATGGTAGTAGTACAACTTAAAGAAAGCTACAATAGTGTTTTCAGATCTTCTCATGTTTTGATTCAGTCAACTGTAGAAGTACAAATAGTGTTTATGGGTGTGTAATAGAAAAAGCTATATACACTTGGATGAGTAGTAAATTCTGATGAGCTTTCTTGGTTCTGCTATTTAAAGTATTTATAGAACCCATTTGCATGTAGCTGGATGATTCTGGGAACTTTTTTTGTGTATTGAAATGCCAATTCTAAATCACGAATACATATTGGAGTAATAATATACAGTGCTTTTTTCCTAATGATTTTTCATTTTGTGGTTGAGCCAAGTATCTATATGGGTTAAAATCTATAATTCCCAGAACTGATAGACAATTCAAAAGGCTTAACAGACTTCATGCATCGCTTGCTATTGAAACTGTATATCTAGAGAAAAACTAATATATTGACCTTACAAGGCCATTTACTGTTATTTGAAATAAAACCATTGCTTATAGGTCTATGGAGTGTTTGTTTTGGTGGTTAAAAGGAAAACACAAATCCTGTGAGCACTGGGGTTTTTTGGAAGCCCATTTTCAGATCCCAGAATAGCCCCTGTGTTTGATCTAGAGCTAAGTATTAGTTCCAATGGGGACTCTGAAAAAATACCTATTGTTCTTGTTCCTGTGGTTATATTTATTCCCTGTAGGGTGCCACTACCTAAACATTTCAGAGGTTTTCTTTTATTTTGATCTGTGCCTTTAACACAACTTTTGAAAGGAACAACGGAAGTTCTTCACGTTTCCCAGAGTTAGAAACAATCACTTATTCAGGACCAAATTTTAAATGCACTTAAGTCCTTTAACAGTCATCGTTCCTTTTGTCTAAAGTGACTGGACACTTCCTAGGGCACCTTGGGGCAAAGAATAAGAGCGCAATGATGCATTTTGGTATCTCTAAAATAATTTTCTAGTATATAAAACAGTCACTTCACTTGATGGTGAGATATTTAAATTCCACTTAACAGTGGCACATCACAAGGAGAATTTTAAAAGCATTGAGAGCTCCAACAACTACAATAAATGTAAGTAAATGTAATGTAATAAATGTAAATAAAAGTACCAAACATGATCTCACATGTGGGAATCTCGAATGTGTTATGACTATTTGATCAAATAATATTGGGTTTGCTTTAACCATGAAAATAAATTAGTAGTTAGTGATCCTAGGTACAACATAACTAGGGGTAACAGAATATAAAATAGGCACATGCAAATGCTAGAAAATGCTCTAAGAGTGAGCTTCAATAAATAGGGAAATAGCATCCCTATGGAAATTTTGGAAGCTTTCTTCTTTGATACTTTAAAGTGCACTAGACAACACATTAATAAATTCAACATCTTGCAGACAACCCAAATGCCCTTTCCTTCCTCTAGCTGAAAGAATAAACCTAATTAGAAGAATATTTAACTTAAAGTAGCCAAGATTTGAATATAGCTTTTATTCAAAGATCTGTACTTAAAATCACTGTTCAACAGCGAGCAAAAATAGCACATAGAAGTTGGAAGAGAAAGAAACTGCATTTCCCAGATCTGTATGTAGCCTATACATAGACCTGCAGAGAAGATGTCCGGTACCAC
Organism: Larus michahellis; assembly: GCF_964199755.1. Classification (NCBI taxonomy): domain Eukaryota; kingdom Metazoa; phylum Chordata; class Aves; order Charadriiformes; family Laridae; genus Larus; species Larus michahellis. The sequence continues at coordinate 50,619,845 of NC_133902.1, read as the reverse complement.
TTTGGGACATCTTCTGGTAGGGGAAAAAAGAAACATTTTTCAAGATAAAGGCCATTCTCCAAGGATGATCTCTGAAAAGTTGTCTCAAAAGTATCCTTGCTATCAATATCAAAATAAAAGGCTGATGCTAGGACTGAAAGAACTAAGTAACCTCCCAGTAACAGGATTAAATGAATTTCTGTGCATCCTCTGGCTAATAGTGAGCCTGAAAAGAAAGAATACGGAGAGCCTAGAAGACTAGGGAATGAAAGATACAACCATTAATAAGATAGCTAAGGACAAGAGAGAATTTCTGATGACCGCTTACTCGACGGTAGCTGGTGTTCTCCTGCAGTGAAGTATGTGTAAGACAATAGCAGATGTTGGCCAGGTTTTGAAGCCAAATATCAGAGAAACATTTAAACACATTCTTACCCTTAAACAAATACCAATGTGATTGCCTGAAGGGGACATGTTTCACAACTGGAAAAAATTCTTACCTGATGTCTAAGATAGAAGTATCAGAACACACTCACTGGTTCATTTACAGAAACAACAGAAAACATTTGGCTCACAGGGGACACTTAAGGTTACCCATATTCTGTCTTAAACAGTAGAAGGGTGTTATTAATTCTTCTTCGGTAAATCTCCTCATCATAAAATGCCTGTTTGCATCAGTTCGCTTGCACAGTGTATGGCTTTCTTCACCACCATCCACAGGAAATTTTCATTAATTTATGTACACTGATTTCCCACTGAAGTGTAACTTAATCTTATTAATTCCTGAAGGGGGTTATGTTTAGTTTCCATACGGACAATACAGCATATGCATCCCATTTTTCTATTCAGAGGGATCCCTGAAAAAGGGAGAGAAGAGAGAGGAATGATTTTAAGGGAAATGTGAAAAAGGAGGAGTTGGTTTGGGGTTTTGTTTTTGGTTTGTTTTTTTTTTTTTTTTCTGATTTGATATATTTTCATGTGTGGTGGCTCTTGTTTCTGTTGATATTTGTAACTATCCTCTTGGTGGGCAAGGAAAACTTTCAAAAATTAAAAATAGTGATGCTGCAATATATACTCTCTGAGAGAACTTCCTCAACAGCATTGATAAGAGTTAGGCGGCAGACGGCAAGCTATTAGGGGAAGAATAAATACACATCCTAAAATATTGCTTCCTATTTATCTTTCTAATGTCCATGGTTGAATCATACAGGCAGAAAAACCTGCAGTGGGACAACTTAATGGAGAGAACAAACAATACATGCAGAGGTAAAAGCAGGATATGCTTATTTCAGGTCAGAGGATGAGTTAGTGGTGGGCAGAAATCAAGCCTCCCCATACTCGTTTCCAAGCTCAGTTTGTCCCGTGTGAAATGATCCCACAGACTGCTTAGGGTGGGTGAAATCTCATTCAGGTGGTCTGGTTTTTCATCTGGAGGCTACAGAGAGAGATAATCTGGAATAGTTTATTTGGCAGTGATCCATGGTGCATGCAACTGATAGAATCATAGAATCAAAGAATCATTTAGGTTGGAAGAGACCTTTGAGATCATCAAGTCCAACCATTAACCCAGCACTGCCAAGTTACCACTAAACTGTGTCCCTCAGCACCACATCTACACGTCTTTTAAATACCTCCAGGGACGGTGACTCTACCACTTCCCTGGACAGCCTGTTCCAATGCTTGATAACCCTTTCAGTGAAGAAATTTTTCCTAATATCCAATCTAAACCTCCCCTGGCACAACTCGAGGCCATTTGCTCCTGTCCTATCGCCTGTTACTTGGGAGAAGGGACTCCCACCTGGCTACTACCCTCAGGCAGTTGTAGAGAGTGAGAAGGTCTCCCCAAAGCCTCCTTTTCTCCAGGCTGAACAATCCCAGCTCCCTCAGCTGCTCTTCGTAAGACTTGTTCTCCAGACCCCTCACCAGTTCCGGTGACCTTCTCCGGACCCGCTCCAGCACCTCAATATCTTTCTTGTAGTGAGGGGCCCAAAACTGGACACAGTATTTGAGGTACGGCCTCCCCAGTGCCAAATACAGAGGTGCAATCACTTCATGCAGTGGTGAGGATGTGACCGTTTTTCCCTTCCCCAAACAATCTAAAGAATTGTTTTTCTGAAAAAGTGTGGCCTGCGTGTATTTGATTAGAGGAGTTACTGTGATGGTAAGCAATAGCGTAAGCTTATTTTTCACATTACTCATTTTGTGAGACTTCTGACTATTTAGTATAAGCAGCAAAAAGGTATTTTCTGGTGTTCTTTAGAGTGTTAAATATGTATTACCCTAAATCTCAATTGCCTTGCATTTACAAAACATACAAAACATTGGAATTGAAAAAATCACTACGTCTCTGTGTTTGATCTGAGGTGTCAGGCGGTATAGAAACCTCCCAGATTGACACATCAGCTAAGTATGATGCTGTGTGGGCTGGGGAGGTCAGCTGTAGATATCAGTGGTGAAACATTTTGAAAACCACTTTTGACAGAGCTGATGTAAATGTACATACTGCTTGGCAATTTCTTGGTCATAAATTGCTTGCAAATGTAATTCTTTTTTATGTTTGGGAATTATCTGCAAGCAGACTCCGAATTTTATACGTTTTCTAATTCGTTAGCTCTAGGATGTGATCTCCTTTTGCCAGTCTGTTTCAGAAACTGTCCTTGCATATGCGGAGTTCATTAACTGTTAATTCTCAGTATGCAGTCAGCCATGGAGGCCATGTGATAGTGCGGATAATGTTTATCCTCCCTTATTGGAGCACTAAGATTTTGCCAAGCCACAGCGGAGACATTCAAAGAGACTTCCAGAAGACAGATAGAAAAATATTAACCTTCAGCCTTTTGCAAAAGTATCTCATAATACTTTCAGGATTGGGGTGGGCAAAGACAACTTGCATGAATGCCATTTTGAAAAAACTAAAGAGAATAACTTTACAAAGCATAACCAAATCAGGTTAAGAGTTTTTGTTCAGTTCCCTGTGTATAGATTTAGGTATATTTTTCTACCTCTGTTGTACCAGTTTTATCCTTTTTATTCTATAGAAGATGCACAGAGTTCTAACAGATTTGTGTGAATGTGTGTTTTGGTAAATTTATATGTTTCTTCTCCAGAAGAATGAAAAAATGCAAGATATAGATTTTTATTTTATTTTTGACACATTTTGAAAAAATTAGTCACGAAATATAAAACATGTTACAAGCTTCAAAAGTGTTGTAGTAATGTAATGTATTTTAGCTGATGAAGGAAAATGTGGTCCAAATATTTTCTCCTTTTCCCATCTCCGTAAAGTTTATTTTCAGTGTTGAAGTATTGAAGTAAAAAAAAAAAAAAAAAAGCATTATTAGGGAGACCAGCGCTGTGTCAGTAGGTAGGTGAAGAGGGTAAAACCTTGTACTCTTTGGACTCGTAGCCATACTCCCATCGGCTTTATAGGTTCAGGCTTTCATTTGAGACTGGTTATACCAGCATTGATAGAATTACTTATTATGTGCAACAATAAATATGCTCTTGTAGGACTGGAACCTAAACTAACAACCTAAATTTAGGATCAAATTATAAGAGTGTTGCCCCAGATTTTTACAATTCTGTTTAACATAGCAAACTTCAGTGAGTTAGGCCTGATTTCTGACTTGCATTTAAATCGGGAACTTAATTTTGTGTTTCATTATCAAACAAAGGTATCTATTTGTGATTTAGCCATAATAATTTCTTTCTAAACCTAATTTCTTTTTAAAGAATCACAATGCTCAAGGTGCCCTAATAGAGTGCAACAATTAGATTTTTCTAAAACAAGAAGCCGTTTTTGATTTGGTAGGAGTGCAAACCTGTCTCAAGCTACTAACTTTTAATTTACTGGTATTCTTAGCACTCAAAAATGATTGAAAGAGGCTTGGGTAGAGACAAATGAAAAAATAATTTGTTTTATCCTAAAATATCTTTGAGAGTATTTAGCTTTTCATAGAGAAAACGCACCATTTTAAAAGAGAAGGATTTGCCATTGAACAAATGAATAATACATTTTATGATATAATTTGCAATTCAGCTGTTTTAGTTAGCCTATGGAATTACAAAACCCTAAAGAATTCAGTGAAAGCTAGACAGAGCATGGGTTTGTGCGTGTGTGCATGTGTAAAGGAGAAAAGACATGAAAGGGAGAGAGCGAGCCCAAGCAGAGAAGTAGAAAACATTCTGATGGATCTAATTTAATTTCATGTTGTGTTTCTATATTGAAGTTCATTTACAAGTGCTGACACTTTGCTGTGAAAGTCCATGAATGTGGGATCTGCCACAAATGAGAAGAACATTTTTTAACTAACTTTAGCTGTTGGATTATAATTTGTTAAAACAAACAATAGTTTGCCGCATTACAGTTGAACGCAAAGATATTACTGTACTCCGCTGAAATCAAATAGTCTTTTAGTTTCTATTCTCTCCAAACTAAGCTGAACAGTGGTGTCATAAAATGACAAATTACAGGATGAACATAAGAGCAGTGCCTTCAAAAATACAATAGTTATACAAGCCATCTATTGTTAATGAAGAATATAATGCAATTTGTCTGTCTGTAATACAATTATGCAAATCAAAGATGGAACTATCCTGAAATCTCTCTACATTCCAAGTGATTAAAATGAGATAATTTATCAAAAAGAATATTACTGATCATGTTTATGTGTTGCACATTAATCCTATTACAATAATGTATCTTTCTACTAATGTAATGGATTTGTGCAATCTAACAGAAAATGACTTTTATACTACCCACAATTACAAAAATATTCAAAGCATATCCATCGCTGCATAATAGCATATGCCTAAAACTGTACAATAAACCTATTAAAACAAACAAAGCTTATGAATGTAACCTTCATACCAATAAAGACAATGCTAAATTCAATTTTATTGCCCTCATTATTTCAACAACTTCATATATAATAAACATGGTGAGTAAATTACCTTAACCTTCTTTATAAAGAAAGAAAATCTTATAAAAAAGTGTGATACAAAATTTGAGAATTGGTTAAATTGACGCCAGGCATGTAGAACATGTGATAAAATCTTCTAAACCAATGTATATGTGGCAATCCATGCACTTTCAGTCCAAGGGTCTCTCTAAATCTTGAGAATCTGACAGATATAATTTTAATATATGACAAGTCAATCCTTAAAGTAACAGCATCTTTTGAAAGCGTTTCTATTATATGCAGCGAGGCATGTGGAAATGTTATGAGGTACATATGGACATTCTTCCATGCGCATGGGCATACAATATTAGGCTTAAAAATTCCCCAGACAGAGCTATATTCAGAAAAGTCATGATTCTACCTTCAAAAATTAGAAGATGCAAAGGAAAAGGCAGCATATTGAACTGTAAAACTAACATTGTACATGTGTATTATAATACAGTCACTAGGTGAATGTTCTCACACTCAAGAAACATCATAATATTACTTATTTTCTGCACCCAAATCTGCACAAATGGATCATTGTGTAATATTTATTCCTATTATTGTATATTTACACTAATTTCCTTTCTAATGTTCAGCCCATCTTTATTGACCTAGGCTTGCTGCACTCTTTTTTCATCCGTAAAATGCTCCATTAGCTTCCTCAGTACGCAGCTGCAATGTTCTGTACTTTTTTCCTTCTGGCAGGTAGGTTTTTCTTAGATGCAGTTTAGAGATTGGATTAGTTGGCTGCAGAACTGATGTAGTTGCATGCACACCTCCTGCTAACCCTCTTGTTGACCCTCCCCACCACATAAATCAGACTACATTACCCAGTTCACACCCGTTTATTCCTCTTTCTTTGAAAAAATTCTTCTCATTCCTCTTCTTAAACCAGTATCTTCTGCATATTAAAACAATAATACATCTTAAAAGAGGAAGGATGGGAGAAGCAAAAAAAGCAATGATGCTCACGTACAATGAGCCTGGTACTTAGTGGTCTTAGCCCACTCTAGACTCAAATGCTACTGCTCACACGTCATATGTATGCAGTGTTCAGCAGTCCATGGGATAGCTGGCTGCAGTTCCTTACAACTCATTTTTGCCCTCCCTAATCCTTGCACTTTTTTCTGAAGGCTGGTCCCTTATGGTTTTCCAGACCTGCTCAGTGGCTTCGTTAATTGATACCAACCTCAAAGGACAGCACACCCCAGCTGGGCTCACATTTATATACAGCCTGGGATTTTTTTTCCTTTCTGCCGTACCTGCTTTCCTTCAGTCTTGGAGGAGAAAGGTTTGCAGTCTGTAAGCACCTGACTTCAACTCAGCCGTCGTCGGGAGCTGCTGTTAGTGTCAAATGATCTTCACTGCAATAGCTAAAATGGATTTTATGCTGCATTTTACTAACTGCATGATAAAACCAGACTGTTCTATACTGGAGAACTTGACTTAATGTACAAGACATTATGCTTTGGTAAATACAAAAGCATATCAACCACTCTACAAATCTGTAAATCTGCACCTCCTGTTGCAGCTATGGTATCATGTTCAAAAGGGTTTGAATTCCCAGACTTTCGCTCTGTTCTGTACTGTGAATGGGACAACATGATCTCATGGGTAGAAATTCTCCTTTTGAGTCTTGCTGGCACAGGTGTCTGCTTTCAGCTCCTGAGAACCCTCATTTTTGTATGGCATTTTTAATATACATGTTTCTTTATCATGTGTCTAGGAGGCTTAAAATATTTTTGAACAACCGTTTGTCAAAGCTGTCTAATACAAACTTAACAAACCTCCTGAGCTTTGCAGAACAGAAACACAGCAAGGAGAGACCTGGTTTTAGCTAAAGCTTGGCAGGGACAGAATCTTCCCTGTCACACAATTTAATATTTGCCCATGTAGAGTCACTTAAAACCAAATTGAGATACTGATGTAGCTTTTTCGGATCCACCTCTGTCTTCGCTTCGGTCTCTCTTCAAACACACATACATTTTAAGACAACTGATGGATGACATATATACAGGCTTCTGCTTCTGATATCAGTAAAAGCAAAGCTGTCCTTTATCAGACGAGAACTGATTCAGAAATAGCCATATTTGGCAGTTAGGAGAACTTAATGTTTCTATATGTTCTGGCCAAGTGTTAGTTCAACCAGCCCTGTATGACACACGAAGATGTAAATTTCAAGTACCTTTAAGTAACTAGCCCAAAACAACCTCAACAGCCTCAGAGACTTTACATCTCTACAAAACCCGTGTAAGGTGGGGTGACAGCTGGCCCTAAGGATCTCATATGCACTGGTACAACCCCATTGACTTTGTCCTTTAGTGTTCATCGTGACAATGACAGTCCATTTGGACTCCTGCACGGCAAAGGCTTTCCACACATTTCTCCTTTCTTTTTAAAGAAAGTGAAGCTTACCAAGGTTTTGGACTGAGCTGTTCATCAGACAGAATCTTGAGTGGGGTTTAGCCTTGCAGATGTCTATAGAAATCCCTCTTTCCTCGCTGAGCTAGACACAGAGCTTCTGCTCAGCCTTACCAACAGTAACATTACATAGTGACTGAGGTGCTTCGTTGGGCATAAGGGCTACCGCTTGCTAATATGACTTAACAACTGATTTGAAAAATATTTAAAGAGCAAAAGATATAAAGCAGGTGTCCCCTGGGAGATTTACATCATAGTCTAAGCAGATCAGTTGAGTCCTGAGAAGAGGAAGGCGAAAAAATTAACAAAGGAGGCTTATCGACTTATTACTAACTTCTCTGCATTTTTTATCATCGTGACTACTTTTAAACCTGCCCGTATCTCTTTGTGTGACTCACTTCCTAGAAAATGAAGGCTAATACCCTCTTACTTCTCAGATTTGTTGCGATGGTAACCACATGTTGCGTGAAACGGGGCCAAGCGGTTTTGGCAGAAGATAAACCCGCTTGCGTTCTAACACTCCTCACCGAGGTGGGAGGCTAGGTGCGGCTAGGTTTAAATTCTGAGTGATGCCCAATTCAGCACTATCAGTCCAATCGCGTTTAATATGTATTAAGCTATCACGATTTGGATACACTAATAGTGGACTGCACCTTCAGTCTAGTCGTGCTCCTGAACTAGCACAGCCTCTCTCGAGTTTTGGTCGCATTCAGTGAGAAAGCGAAACGACTAGCTACTTAAACAGTGCAGTTTATTTAAACAACAGATATACAGGTTCTTTAGGATTGCCAGTGATATATACACTGTCTGCAAAGCACGTGCAAATAAAGATATTGCTAAGTATATAAACGCGTGACAAATTATAAACGATACAGCCTGGCTATAAATGTAGGGTAGAGATTCTCTAGAGAAATTTCTAAGTCCCCGAGAAAGCGCTCGGTGTAATCGAAGTCTTACCCAAAGGCGTCCCTATCGGGGGGAAGAAAGGCTCAGCCCGTCGACTGATCCCGGAAATCAGCGGTGGAATTCTTCGCAATGTTGTCTTCCCTGACATCCCCTCTCTCTTGGGCTATTTTTATACTTTTTTTTTATCTTCAAAGTGGAGTTTGAGTGACTTTAGTCATACGTACTTTTATTATGATTAATGTATTCAAGGAGGAGTGTTCACACCTCGGGGGCGGATAGCCTCCGGGATGGAGGTGTGTTTTAGTACATTGTGGTGAGCAAAGTTCGCACAAAGGACAGCATTTCATCAACATTTGACGAAATGTTGGCTTGGGTAGCGTGTAGGCCGCTTATCAGTTCCGTAGTACCATCTTGTCCCCATATCTGCTATTCGTCACAAGGGAAGGCCACGGAACAAGCGCGTTCCGTTCCATCCCTCGTGTAGTTTCGCATACTACAGGGAATCACAGATGTTGCATTCTTCACGTGCTAGCTGCGGCTGTATTCTACCTCAGAAGCCTCTTGATTTTATGACTTTCCTTAATGTGTGAAAAATGCTGTATTTTTGTATTCTTGGCCAATTTAGTAATTATTCCACACCACAGTATTAGTGAGATGCTCAGATAGCACAGCAAAGGAAGATGTCTAGGTACCTAACTTTGGCATATAGTCTAATTTACCTGAAGTAGCTTAGCTAACCTGGTAACTAGAGACCAGTAGCACAGCTGGTAGTGACAAACACATTGAGCTATTGTGCTCTTTATTTACTGTGCACTTGACTGTCCGTAGGCTGTGCTAGTCTGCAAACACGCATTCTGGAGAAAAGCAGCACCAATTTTCCATACCATCTAAGGAACTCAATTGGCAGAAGTGTGTGACAAATCAGGGCAGATTAAAGTCAAGCTGGTCAAATTCTGCCATACTGACATTTGCACAAAAAAACTGTGGCTTTGCTGGGTCCAAAAAAAGGCAGAATTTGGATCATAGTCACAACACTCGGATGCAAGAAGGAAGAGCTCCCCAGTGTTAAAGACAAGGGAAGACTCATTTTTGAGCAGAATGAGGCCGGCTGGCTGCTGGGGCTTTTCTGCTCTGTTGAGGTTGTAATTACAGCCTCTCAAAGCTTGCGTGACATTGCTAATTTGAGAGAAAATGGGACACTGATATCTGTAAGAACACTCAGGGTCGGGATTTTGATTATAGACTCCGTATATCAGCAAATCAAACCTGTGAATATTAAAGTAATTTACTGTCTTTATATAAGTAATTATAGAAATCATTCAAAAACAAAAGATGGGAAGATGTAAATGTCAGCTATTAAGAAAAATTTAAAGAGGTTAGTCAGATTTTAAGATACCTGAAAGTCAAATTGACCATCAAACTGTGGCATGAAATTATGAAATCAGAATTATTTAACACTTTACAAAGCACAACTTTCTTCGCTAAATGTCTCCTACCTAGAGAGGAATCTTTGTATGTTAAATTGTGCCCTCCACTTAAAATACAGATTCTGTGATTTGATACATCACATTTTATTTCATATAACTTTGTATCATGAAAAGACCGCGTTGTCTTACAGGTTTGGTCATTGGGTGATTCCTTTGACTTCTGGGAAGCTACGAGTGATGTATATTAGCATAAAAGAGAGGCAAGCATGCCATAAGTGCCCATTGCAAATAGTTATTTACTTATGGATTGTGTCAGCTTAATTGTATGGAAAATACCTTGCTCCTTGGCACAGAATAAGCGTCAAAGTATATACTTACCCTACCCAGAACAACCCAGAAGGGTGCCTTTCGCCTTGTAGTACCACAGTTTTAGTTCCCAGTGAAATCTGAGAGGTACCACGTGTGAAAGCTGCAGGAAAATAAAAACACACGTCCTAGGCAGACCTGTCTGAATCTATCCATCTCTCTTGGTCTGCTCTCCGAGTGCCTTGCCTTCTTGGGCTATCTGGGATAATACAAAGGATTTAGTCCTGCAGGCTGCTGAGCATCTTCTGTAAAGTGCCCTTTAATGCCAGGGCCTTCGGATGCTCATTTGACTGAATTAGTTAATGGTCCATGTGCCAAGTATTCTTATGGGAATGAAGAGAACTTTCGTTAGCCTTTAGCTATGTCCTTCCTCCCTCCCAAGAGATAAACGCCAGATTTTCTCAGCATCAGTGGGAGGTAAGGGTACCTAGCACCTTGCCACAGCAGTCATTAAGACTTCAGTTCATTGTAGTGCTGAGCTTTATCAATAGCTTAAAAGAGGCTAGCAGAGGTTTCTTTCCCCTTGCATGTGATAATGCCCCACAGCAGGAACCACAGGAGAAAGCAGAGGACTTATAAATGGTGTTATATATGGGTCTTGAGTTTGGGGGGCTTCTGAAATTGTCTGTTGTTGTGGATAAGCACTCCCCTGTTGAGATGCTAGCATCTCTTGACACCACCTGTATTCTGGGTCTGTGGATAGAAATGAAGATGTTGGTGCTTATCTATCTGTATCTAATTTACAGCAAGCTTGTTGTCAAACTTTCCGTGCCCAAGAAATGGTATTGCAGGGATTTGGTGTCCAAATGGGGGTGGAGACAAGGAGAGAAGACAGGAGAATTAAAAAAGGTTTTATCTGATACGAATCAAAATCGAACAGATCTCCTTTATTTATTTCCATTTGAGACTCTCTTAGCAGCAAGGTGTAAGCATTAAATATACAGGAGATAGAAAGCAGAGGAAAAAAGTAAAAGAGTTAAATGATAGCAGGGATCAGTAATTTAGTGTATTCCTTCTACAATCTGATAGATACAAATAGAAAAGGCCAGGCACAACATAAATATTTCCTATTATGGATAAACTAAAGTCACAATGGAATCTGTCATGCTTGTGATATGAGAGACGGACAATATTCCTGAGCTGTTGCCATGCTGGCACTTGAATGCAGTTTATATTTTGTTTATGGAGCCGAATCAGAAACCCTTTTTCCCCTCCCTCTCTCTCTCTTTTTTTTTTTTTGGCCCAGCATGTGTAATTCTTCTTCATGGAAGCTCGAAATGGCTGTGGAGCAGCTCAATATTCCATTTATTTTATTTATAAAAGAAATTCAAAGCCTGAAAAGATGAAGTAATTGACTTACTGGGATGACAGTTAAACCCACTAAATTTAATCTTATCCTCTCAAGTACAACATATCGCGCTTACAAATTATCACCCTGCACCAGACAGGCCTGCTCTCTTCACCTAATCCAAATGGAAATGAAGGCCTCTGTTATTGTATTATCTGACTTCACTATCAGCATTAATCCGGCTTAACTCACTTAATGATGCCACTTGTGGCACTATGAAGGCAGCAAAGAAGTCTATAAACTACTTCCATTAAAATGCAAATCTGGCCCACAGAGAAAATAAGTGACACAAAAGTAGGAGAATTCGGCCATACACTGTATTAGCCTCTTGCCGCACAGAACTGATACAAGTATAATAACTGATGCTGTGATTATTATTCTAGCTGTGGATTTCCAATGAAAGGAAGCCAGTCTACCACAGAACGTCACAAAAGTGCTTCAACAAGCCAGGGTATTTAATTTCTGAAGAGATTTATATTTTTTGTTGTCAGGAAATGAACAAATACTTATCAATGTAAAAACTGCTATCTTAAATCTTCCTGCCAGGTTTTTCATACTGATATTATTTGCACCCTATAACACAGGAAATGAAAATCTTCTGTGCCTTTCACATCTCCACTGTATCTTAAAATCCTTTAGTAACAGACTTGCTTCTTTTTTTAACCCCCTTCTGTAAACATAAAAGAAAACTTTTATGGATTAAGTATAGGGAATTACTAATGCCAAAATCCCAGCCCCAAATTCCTTCTCCTAAACATTTCTGTTCACTTTTAATTTAATTATTTTTTAAAGGGAACCGTAACATCTGTTTTATGGAAAAGATTGATTTAATTTTAGTGTAAAGCTACTCAGGTTTACCTCTATCTCTCACCTCCCTTACACACATACATGCACACTTGTGTACCCTGACTGGCCACCCCTTTGTGTGAAAAATCATTAACGCAAAAGCCTTCATTACCGTGAAAGAAATCCTAGTAAAAACACTCGGATTCGAGTTTATTCCAATCTCTCTCGAGCTCAATAGCTTCCTCTGCCTCAATAACCCTAAGACTTCATTTCTGGCTTTGGCACAGAGACAACATGCATATCTACAGAGACATAGGCACAGAGCCCCTACTGCTTAAATCAACATCTTTCTGTAGGCTTCGATAGCAAAATGTAAATGCAAGAATTTGGTCCAGCATGTTTTATGTACAGGGTGACAGATGTGTGATGCCCCTTCACTTTTCCTTGGAAAGCTTATTACTGATAATATTACAAATTAGAGATGGGGCCAAGCTAGGCAACTGGGATTCGTGTTTCAGTCTCGCGCATGGGAATTTGATTTAGCTCAGTGTGCTGAGAGGAGTAGCAATGAGATTCAGGTTTGCATCGGAGTTTGGATGGTGAATCCCCTCCGAGGCTGAAGAATGTTTTGATCTGGAGCCCTGGCGCGATCTCTGACAAAGACCTATTCTCTCTCATCCCCACCCACGTGTTTACCCCACCCCGAGCATGACTTGTTATTGAGATGGCCGTTCAGCAGCGCACAGTTTTGCTCTGATGTTACATTGATGAAATACTGTTAAATTGGCTTTTCTCTCACCTTAGGCCTGCACAAGTGTGATCTGATTGCAGCAGGCGCTGGATTTGCTATAGCATTTCCATCCCGGATACTCATTGCTGACCTTTGTGTCACCAGTGGTCCAGCAGTGGGCTGTTTGTTGCAAATGAAGCCATCCCGTTTCAGCCCAACACCATGCTCTGTGCACTTACAGCAAAGGGAGTTTCCACTTAAAAGAGGCCGACCGCTCTGCAGACTTCAGCAGTTTCTCTTTGTAGCCATTCATGGATGCTGGGAATTTTTGTTGCTTACAGGGTGAAGTTAACCCCTAGCACAGCACATCTGGAAGTCAAGTTGTGGTCAGACAGATGTGCAGTGCTACATACATACTGCTTGTCCAGTAGGCTTTGGGCCATTCCTTAAACGTAGGGCACGGGCAGATGCCAGAAGAGATCCCAGAAACTGCCATCAGCAGCACCGCCCTCCACCTGCCCACAGCCAAGCAATCCGTCCTGGTGCCTATGGATTTGCATTCCCTGTACCAAATCTCTAGCTGGTGTCAGGCAGTGTTGGCAAATGATTTACTGAGCTTTACTCAGGGCTTGTTAGGAGGAAATTAATTGCCTGATTTACAGGAGAGGTGTCAACTCCTGCATAACTTTGGTTTGAGGCTTTTACCTTCTGAGATGTGCAATGTTCTCTGTAAAAGCTAAGTATCAGCTAGGTAAAAAATACCACTACACAAGAAAACTTCACTGGTTTAGCTTGAAATATCATCTTAAAACTATGGAACTGCTGAACTACATCTCAACATGAATACTATTATTTCAATTTAAATTGGGATTGTTTCAGTTTAGCTGAATGTGCTAAGAACTGGTTTAACCTAAACAAATGAACAGAAGTTTCCAAAGGCACAGGGACCTTTAGTGATGTAGAGTACAGAAATCTGTGAAACTTGAACTGCCAGGAATTGTCTTTTCTTTATTTTAACACTGTAAGTGATACAGGATTGGATTCTCACATTCTGCATTTTGTTTTCCCTGCATCATCCACGCATCTGAAATGCCTTCACGCAGATTTCCTACAGTTGTATATGTTATATTTTTCCAGAAAACAGTGGGGTGTTGGACTGGATGACCTTCCAGCCAAGTAATTGTGTGGTTCTACCTGTTCTAGTAAATCACACCAAGCACCTATATATCTAATAAAATTTTGCCTTGTATCATGAATGATACTAAATACATAACATTCAGTCACATAGGAAAACTGACTGTATACACTGAGTAAGTAACACACGGCAATATTCTTCAGACAGCAATGTGGTATGCAGTAAATTTTATTAAATGTTACTGTACTCATAGGAGGCATGAATGTTAAGTGTTATACAAGCAAATGCCCATGCAGACCAAATCTCACCTAATTTGTACATGTAATTGTCAATCCAGTTTGCACATGAATTATGCAAATTACAGATGAAGAATCATGAAACAGGTACCTTATTTGTTGTTTTATTGGCATTGATACAGGCATGGTGATCTAGAGAAATATTTTTATAAACTTGGGAAAAAATGGACACATTTGAGATATTTTTGAAGTCTGAAACAGAAGCATCAAACTTCAAGTAAATATCAGGTGATAATTAACTTTAATTTAAATATGCTAATCAATTAGAACATTAGGGATTATCTAATTCACACCTGTGGAACAATTAAGGCTTAGTGGGAACTGAGAAATGGGAGAAAGTAATATATCATAAAAGCAGCCTCTCTGGTGAGGTTGTTTATTGTATCTCTTAGTATTAGGAATCTTAGTATTTGTATCTCTTAGTATTACGGAAGTAGTATGCAAGGTTGGATTTTGCAGGTACTGGCATGCTGGTTTTGAGAATCAGGAATGAGAGAACTAAGATTAAGCACTTATTTTTAAGCAATCTCTGGATGCTTCTGCTTTTTAACAATTCTTTAAGGCTATTCTGTTACATTGTACTTTTTTGGTTTCCTCTGGAGTGGGTTTTTTGGGTTGGTTGGTTTTTTTTCATTAATTCTATTGCATGGCCTGAAGTGGATCATGGTTTATGATTCATAAGGACCTTCGTGTGCCTGCTTTCATGGGTATTTATTACTGAGGTGTGAATATTTTTTGTATTTGTTTCCCTAGTATTAGCTCATTCAGCTCTGTGATGGCTGGCCCATGGGCAGTCTTCTGCTGGCGATGAATGAGTATAATTCAAAGGCAGCAGCTGGGGCAGTGGTCTAAGAGCATTTATTTCCGAGTTGCACCACCTTCATCTATAGGTAATAATTTCTTACTGATTTTCAGAGTACATTCCAATAGGGGGTGGTATTTGACAACCAGATATGTAGAGTCAGAGCAGGCTTTCTCTTGATCTGGAAGTAGGTAGTACTCAAATGGGTAATTAGAGCATACTATTTTGCTGAAGGAGCATCTTTATGAATAAAGGCTGTCCTTATGTTGATGAGGGAGAGGCTTTGGAAGAAATAAGGTGGCTTTCTATGGGAAATCGCCAGAACTGCCTGTACTGCCTTTCTGGGGTGTCTCTGTCTCCAGCAGGTCTCTGCAGCGTGCTCTGAGAGCACTAAGAACTTGCATGGGGACAGGTCTGGCTTGCTGAAGGTTGTCCATGGTGGTCTACTAAAACTGGGCAGTAAATAGCAAGATTGTTTTCAGCTGCTGCTTAAATGTAACAGATGTATTTATTTATTAGAATATGATTTAATCCTAGACCTGATGAAATAGCATAAATAGTAAAACTTAATTTCCTTTGGAAAGCTCTAGATCAGGTTAAACCATATAGATATTTGTGTGGGGTGGGAAGCACAAGACTGAATAAAAAGCAAGAGGTAAAACTTGCAGCTAGAAATCCTGGCTAGGTCTGCTCCTGCAGTCCTGACTCAGTTTTGACACTTTCCACACTTCGCTTTCAAAGTTTGCATCCGGAAGAGCTGCTCAGAATGTTTTTAATAGAAAAAAATAAACCAAGAAGTTTTAAACAAAATGAAGTATCTTGCCTGAGCTTTCTTCTTTTGCATTATTATGGCTTTATTGCTTTCTTTTTTACAGCCTTAATTTAAGACCATATTCAGCTATTTTTGTGACTGTGTGTATATATGTAACTTATGATTTTATGTTTTTATTACAGTGTTCAGTATAAAAAAAATAAGTGTTTCATAGACACAATATTGGACTTTACTGATCTCTCGAAGTTTTATTTCGTAATGTTGGGTGTTTCTTCAAAGGATGGGAATTCCTATTTTTTCCAAATCTATTGCCCACAAAAAGCACTGAGCAAGTCCAACAGAAATCTGATTCAGTGTGGAATCAGTAAAATATATCTCTACCCAGAAGACATGGGCTGAATGGTAGCGGCTTCCTCAAATCTCCTTACCAACATAATTCAGAAGTGTCGGGGAAAAATCCTTTTTTGTGCTCATAAAGAAATTTTCGCTCTACTCCCATGTAGCTATGGTTTTTTTTCTTCTGTTACTATCCCCTTTTGGCAGATAACTTCTGGGTAGACAACTGTTCACTGTGTGAAAGTTGCTCATTCTTTTTTTTTTGGGGGGGCCACCACACAAGAGTCAGCAGGTAACAACTCACTGACCTGCAGACCTACCCATGCTCAGATAAATGAGCTGGGTGTGAAAGGCTAAAAATCCCATTACCAGACCTTGAGCCATCCTGTCCTTAAGCTATTTTGCAATATTTCTAGGGAAGAAATAAATACACGTTGTGGATTAAGGGACAAATCAGATAAACAAGCAGTGAACCACTCTTCTGAAATAAAATTTTTCCTGTGTTTTTGGTTAGCTGCACTCCTAAGGCTATGAGAGGATAGCTTTAAGAGATGCATGGCCATTGTGTCCTAGAATGAAATGAAACTATAGACTGAGGCCATAAACCTGGTTTTACTACCTTGGCAATGATGTCTATCCTAAAGTCTTAAAATGCTTATAAATTTCTTCATACATTGGTTGACAGGAAATCTTGCTCAGGTGACTTCAAACAAATTTTTTTGAGAGGTGATCCCACCTTTTTGAGAGATGAGCCTGCACTTTGCTCACCATTTCTAAAATTAGCCAAACTGTGTTTTCCAACAAGATCCAGAAGGTATCTGGGTAGCTGTAAGCCTAAAGTAACACCTACACCTTTGGGACTTCAGGACTCTCAGCTAAATGTCATTTCTGAGAACTCTTCTGGAGACCCTTCTTCAAACTTTACCCATAGCCCAACATTAGGAGGCAAGATAACGTATCCGTCTCTGTATATCTAGGAGAATTAATCTTCAAAGCCTAGGTGTTGCTGTTGGGAGTAACCTGTATTTCTGTCCTCTCCTGAGATCCGATGCTTTGTGTACAAATCCTGAATTCACCTGGGCCCATTGGAATTCAGGCCACCTGCAAACCACTTCTCCCCTGTGCTATTAGGGCCCTTCTGAAAAAGGACCTCAAGCTGTTTTTCAGCTGTCTGATGCTGCTCGGGTGATGTTGCTGCAGAAGTAGATGGGACAGACAAAAGCTGCCAGAGCAAGTGCTAAGGGTGCCTTTTCAATGAAGCAACGTAAACAGGCAAAAAACCTGGCCATGAGTTGAGCCTTGGAGCCTCTTACACAGAAATGAGTCAATGGGAGCACAGCTCTGGGAGAAAAAACATCAAGTATATATACAACTGGTGAAGTTCAATTGAAAACACATTTTCTGTAGCTCTTCCTGGTGAAAGAGGAAAACAATATCATTTTATTTAGCTCACAGATTATTATCCTTTCTAAGAATTAATGTAAGCATTTTTTAAGAAACAAAATAGGAGAAAATTTTATCTTGTGTAAATGGCAATAATGAAATGTTTTCAGTTTTTTAGGTTAGCTGAAGTCACTTGGATGAATGGACCATGAATTGAATAATCCTGCTGATTAGCCTAAAATTTAATTAACTGAAGAAAAAAAAAATCACTCTTTTTAAACATTTAACTTCCTCATTATATGACTAATTTTTTTTTAATACTATGTTTTTTTCTAAAACCTTCTTTTTGCATCTTTTGGAGCTAGGCTTTTAAAGGTATTCAGTCCCCTAATTCAATCACACTGATTTCAATAGGATTTAAATCTCTAGGCACTTCTAAAAACCCCACTAGACACTTATACATCTTTAAGCACCTAACTACCTCTAAAAGTCTGGCCCTTGATAATTTTAGAAAATGGTTCTTTCTATCATGCAGAGTTTTCTGCTAGCAAACTGGAAAAGTAATTAGCATATAGATGCATCCCTCAGACGGTAGACTGGGTTAAACTGGATTTTTCTACCTTTTAATAACCATTGGAAAACAACAAGGAATTAATTGGTTTGGAAATGTGAACTGATGGAAAAAGTCAAGCTACAGAAAAGTTATTAACTATGCAACACTGAGGGTCCTTAAAACCATCAGTTAATGAAACAAAGAAAAGAATACATTGAGTGAGAATTGATTTAGAAGTGAAGAAGACAGGTGAAAAAGGAATTGCGCTATAATATGATGAAGAAAAGATTTCTGCCTTGGAGACTCCAGTATTC
The DNA here is from genome assembly GCF_964199755.1 of Larus michahellis. Taxonomy (NCBI): domain Eukaryota; kingdom Metazoa; phylum Chordata; class Aves; order Charadriiformes; family Laridae; genus Larus; species Larus michahellis. The sequence goes on along the minus strand of NC_133902.1, from coordinate 50,601,345 downwards.
ACCACTGTAGCTGTCATAGAGTGAGAATAGTGGTCCAGGGAGCATCTCTCAGATCAAAAGAGACCCTTTAGCATGGTGTTGTGATGCTCCATCATGCCCTCTGCTCGGGGCAGCTTCAGCAGGTTTTAGCACAGCCCAGCCACCATGGTGCCATGTGCTCTGGCATATGACGGTGAAAGGTATCTCCTGGCACCTTCTCTGATCATGTCCAGTCAAGCAGATCCCACCATGCCCCTCCAGGCATTCAGGGGTGCCAGCAAACAACGAGAGAAAAACTTTTCCACGTGGGTGCGGGGTACCCTAATAGTGAGACAAGAAATGTCTTTGAAACCTGTGGGTGAAAAATGCTATGTAAGAATGAGGATTTATTTTTTTTTTTTATCCTCAAGGGCAGAATTTGAAATAGCTGCTAGGAAGTGTTGCCTATTCCCGGTTTACACGAGATATCTTTAATCATATTCTAGCCAGAGAAAGAAAGGACTGCAAGCGGCACTACAAAACCTCTTCCTTGCTTTCATCTTTGCTTTTCCACTCAGCCTCAGATGAGGGAGAGAGGAATCCGCAGCCAGGCTGATTCTAGTCTGGCTAGGATTGTTCTTACACAGGGGGATAATTATAAAAGACACATTTCTATTGCAGATATCCCTAGGTTAAATTTTTGGATTTGAACAGAGCTCTGCTTTCACAGCGTAAAGTAAATATTTTTATATGTTGCATGCAGGGGGGAAAAGAAATCTTTGCTTTGGCTTAATTGTGAACATACTCTAATGATGTAATTGAAAAAAGATAGGTAGGAAAAAGCTTTTGGTGGAAGTACAATATTTTAAGTGCTGGAGCTTTGCATTAAACTTCCGCATACATGGAAATTAAAATTATACTGAATAAAGCATAGTACTTTGGTAATAGTGCTTTGTTTTTCAGGGTTTCTAAGGCTCTTTTGGAACCAAGGAGGAGACAAATGGAAGGTGCATCACTCCACAAAGCACAGCATGGGATCTTTTAGGGAGGTAAGGTAATTTCTTTTATTGTCCCTTTAAAAAGTTTCAGTACACCAAACAAATCCATTAAAATAAATGAAATAAATTTTCATACTGTATACCCAAGAGTTTTCTTGAAAATCGATACTGCAGGTGGTATTTATGTGCATGTGACTTAGAGGAGGATGGAGACACTTGCAAAGCGAAGTAAGAGTGAGCTGTGTTACGCTTGGGTGAGGAGAGGGACAGGCTCGTACCATGCTGCCTACTCCCTTGACCTGTAAGATGAACGTGTTCTTACGGCCCTATGGAGGCAGGTTGCTGATATGATCAGAAAACACAGAGTCAAATGGATGTTCTATCAGAACATGTGTGCCACGATCACCTTTATGAACTTGACTGCAATGCTGGAGTATCATAAAGCCCAGAAAAATGTAGTCACGCAGGATCAAATATGAATCCCATCCATGTGTGTGAGCTACTGTTCCCCTCCTGCAAGGTGCAAGAGCTTGAAAGAAGGAGAACAGAATGACACTGGGTTGAAAATCTAAATTCTTCTCTCAGACCCTCATGAAAGAAGAATGAAGCCTTCTGATCCTCAATTTCTCCTCAACTTACAGAAGTAAGAAAAAAGCCCAATCAGAGTGATCTCCTTTGTGTTCTTCAGTGTCACTATTCTTTCTGGTGCCAGGGGTAGAAGAGACCAGCCTGCCCCTAGTGCCAATGGGAGAGGTGGGCCAGCTTGCCCCACTTGCAGTGCATCCTGCCTGTTACTGCAGGCTCTCTCAAGCGTCTCCACACCTGTACTCTGCTGCAGCAGAAATATAGTTCACTGAGGTGCTGTGCATCATTCAGAAATAAGATCAAATTTTACTGTCCAGTAGGGAATTGATGTTTGGGTGGAATGGCAATTATCTTAATTTGTAAGTTATGGATTACTACTGTCATCTATATTATTGAGCAATTCAGTGCAAAAGAAGACCTGTAGAGAGATGTTGGTGGTGCTGAGGATGAAAGGTTCACACTCCGCATTTTGGAGGTTTTTCCTTTAGACTAAGTCCAGTCTTAGCCCATTGGTGCCTGGAGGGCATGAGCTGACCTCTGGAGCGCTTCTTCCACATCAGCTTCATCCAAAAAGGAGCGTGTTTGTGCCCTCTGAGTTTGTTCTGTGTTGTGAACCAAGGTGTGGTAAGGCAGTCCCGTTAGAAAACTTCCTTTTAAAGTTCCTAGTCCCAACTGAAATACTAATATAGACTAACCCATGGCCTGTGGGAAGCAATGCAATAAATGTGAGCTACTGCCTTTTTGGAAATCTAACTCCCTGTATTGCAAGGTGGTACACGATATGTTCAGGCAGAGGAGCACGAGCTCCCATATTTCTATGGGCTAAGACAACCAGGAGGTGAACCAAAATGAGTTTGAAACTGATGAAAAGTATTTGCCAGTAAGGTCAGCTCTTAATTTAGTCTATGCTCATCTTCCAAATGGGACAGAGACGCATTTCTCAAATCCTTAATGAAACATGAGTGCTTGTTTGTTCTTATCCTGTAGGAAGAAAGAGCCAGAGGTAATATTTCAGTAGCACTGGAAAGCTTTGTTGTGCAAAGTCTTGCCTTGTGCCTACCTAGACTGAATAAAATTTTTCAATGTGAGCTGAATACCCTTGACTTTCATTTACTTTAGAGAGAGACATTTTGGCTTTTATTTCTGAAATAGTTTCTCCTGACCCACATTTAAAAACTTAGTGGTTAATTTTAAGGATGTCAAAGCTACTGAAAGGAATGCTCACGTAACACCTGTGCTTATGGAAGCTGGAAAATTAGACAGCATTGCTTGTGGACTAAAGAAAATATAGTCAGGGTGATAAACAGAGAGTTTATAGGTAGATATATTGGGAGAGAAATGTAATTGGATTCCTGTGTATCTTAACGGTTGTGGCACTTCCCTTTCTGCCCCACGGCAAGGAGGCCCCAATCCAGTGAAGCACTCAGGGCTGAGAAGCACCTCAGAGATCAATGGCGCTACTTACAGTGTGTAAAACTAGGCACGCGTCTAAGTGCTTTATTGGGTTAGAGCCAAACTGAGTAACACATACATAACGCTATATTTCAGATTCACTATATTCAGTTCTCAGATCTGTATTGATCTGGATTTTGGAGCCTTCGCTGAAGTAACTTTTAAGTTTCTTTTTTATAAACACAAAATGAATTTGATATAGTTGCCCCTTTCACTCAGAGATTTGAAAATACTTTAAAAATATGAATGTATTGATCTTTCACTATGGGGAGAGTAAGTAGTAGCAACCCATAAAACAGATGAGGAATCTGAAAGTAGAAGAGCGGGGAAAAAAAATCCACAACAACTGAATGGAATTGGAAAACAAATTTGTCTTGATTGTATTCCCGTCTGCTTTGGGTTCAGTTTCATTAGCTTTTCTTGAAAGGGAGCTTCTGTCAGGAAAGTTTATGAAAGCACTGTTTTTTAGTGGGCATTCAAGAACAGTTGCAGAAATTGTATTTTGATTTTGTAGCCTGACTTCGCATTCATGGACTTATGCATGCCTGTTCTTTACATACTATGAAAGTATCTTGAGTCACCCGTATTGCTAAACCAGATTAAAAGCTTCTAAATAAAACACCGAGCATACATTAGTCACTGAAATCTTTCACAGAAACAACAAATAAATTCAAATGAATCGTGATCTGTTCATATCTAACACAGGAATGTAAAGAGGGGCAAAATTCTGCAACTATAGGATTGATTTTTTTATTTACAAATGTTATTGCAACTGAATCAGTTTGAGTTTAGAGAGGAAAACACTGAGGGAGGCATAAGAAAAATCCTGAACAAGGATTAGTGCAGGATAGATATCTTTTTTTGGTCATGGATGATATCAAAGGAAGTTTTTTTAAAAAAGGCAGAAAACCATTGAAATACTGTTTTTACCTATGTTAACTTGTGGAACTCATTGCGCATGGGCAACATTAGAATAACGCAACAAAGACTGCAAGACGCACTAGTTATAGGTGGAAGAAACAGCTGCAGCCTCTTTAAATAGGATGTTAGTCTATAGGAAGAAGAACAATAATGCTAACCGTTAAGCATTGGGCTTAGGAAGAAGATTCTCTCATAAGCAAGTTATTGCATAATTCTCTGTTATGGGAGTTTCACACCTTCCTCTGAAACATCTGGTGCTAGGAATGCAATAAAACACTAAATGAATTTCTGACCTGATGTGGCATGACAATCAATAGAATTCTTTTATTAGCTAGCTCTAGTTTTAAGAACTTGTCATAGTAACAGCACACAGCTTTGCAGAATGCTAACTTGTGATCAGTCAATTTCTTTTAAAAACTGAACCTTTCCTGCCTTATTGCACATTTCCTCAAGTCTGGGGAGATTAGCCCAGCATGCTGCACCATCTGCCACTGGAGCAAACATGGGCTCTTGCAGTCGATTGTTTAATACCTGATGCATGCTGTGTAGAAAAATGGTGATGGTACAAAGCAGCTGAGACGCAACCAGAATTGCTTTAGACCAAGTAGTCGACCCATGGTTCAGGTACAGGGTCTTCAGCCATGCCTCTTCCCTTAGACAATGTTCCACGGCAGTGTTTTCTCTGCCACCCTACAGCCTCACGCTCCCTTCTAGTGTTAGAGGTCAAAATATAATAATTACTGATGTTCTGATGGATATTCTAGTAAATCCAGTATGGAAACACAGTGTGCATCAGGTCACAAAGCCAAAAGCTACTACACATGCCTCAGACACACATCCAATGTCTGCTAGGCGATGCCTGAACTTTTGTCATAGGACCGATTGCATGATGCAGGAGGTTTGCATCTCCTTAAGCTGCTTTGTGCCCCCACCCTACCAGAAACACTGGACTCCACTGGTGCGGCCAGGCTCGAGGGAAGTTGGTACTGCTGGAGGAAAGGCCAAGGCATCCTGAAATGGCCTTGTGGGTCTCAGAGGCAGTTCAGGATGGGAATTCAGGGGCTTTTTCATAAGCACTGTATCACAGCGAGGTCCCATTAAAGTCAAGCACAAACTACCTGTTTGTTCCGGTGAGATTAAAATTATACCAATCCTGAGTGCTTGAAAACGCCTAACTCTGAAATGATGCCCCTGGTGAGAAGCCCTGAGGAGCGCAGCACTGTCAACGATTCCCATACTCCTTCAAAATGAAGCCAAGCTGGAAAGCAATGCATTTTGATAGCGTGGCTTACATCTCCCAGAGCAGCCTGAATGATTTTTTCCAAAGAGTGCAGCAAAGTGTTAATATGATAGCTCTGTGGGTTTGGATTATAAACATGTTTTAAGGCACACCAAGAGTATTGAATCAAATGGAAATATCTATATGACTAAAGGAAACGTGCTTATGCGTCAGAAAGGCATTTTTTTTATGCTGGGTAGCGCAAAAAACTCAACATGATTTCAACAGCCATATTTTCATGCAGATGGACTGTAGCCAGTCTGAAGACATTCCAGGAATCCCAAACTTTATGCACCGCCTCTGAAAGTCATCTTCGTATAGAACACTATTTAATTTGTCATTAATTAGTAAATTGCTGTGTGAAAGCCAGCAAACTATTTTGGCTGAATTGACCAGCACAAAGATTATTCTGGAAACGAGTTGAAATTCTTACTGCTGGGTAATTTCCATGAAAATAGGACAGCCTTTTGTAGCTTTTATTTTAAAATAAGAATAAAATTATGCCAAAAGACAGCAAATAAACAGGGTGAAAAATCCTCGCTAAAAGGCATAGGCAAGAAAATCTAAACTTGCATGTCTGTCCCAGCTTGCAAGAAGTAAGCTGAAAAGACTTACTTCTTGCAAGGAACTACCTGAAACTTGAATTTATTTGGGACTATTTAGAAGATACAACTAAGTGTAAATCCCTTCTCATTGCATCTCCTGGAAGTCAGGGTAGATTTTGTTGTATGAAATCTTTTCCTCTTTGAAAGTCAATGACCGGGGAGGGGGGTAATGGGCGAGACTTGGCAGACTGCCACTGTCTTCTTTCATTATTTCATATGTTACACATACCATATAAATCTGCATCTGCTTGGTTTGCCACCCTGTATGTCAATGCAGGAATGATTGTTATTTTATTGTTATAAATAATATATGTGCATTCAGAGACATTTCAGATATTTAGTTTTCTTAAACTCTCACTTTTGCACACTTTCCCCTCCCTGTACTCACCCCCTGCCTTCACATCCGCTACCAAGTCAAAATAAAAGTCTCCCCCATCTCTGCCTCCCATTGTTTGTTCCATGGTTGATTGAATGGTGTGCTAGGTTCAGTGAACTTGGTCTTGGCTAGTGCTCCACCCAGAAACAACCTCCTCTTCTATACGAATTATCATATGAAAGCTGCTAATGGCATTTTACTGCAGCTCTGCTTCATGTTTCAGAATTGTAAGTGGCATCGTGCAGTCCACAGTTGACCAGTTTCAGGGAATAACCCTTTTCCCTCTTCCCTCTTTTGCCCTACATTTCAGTGGAAAATATTGCCTCCTTCCTTTTATTTGCTAGATCAGCACCTTCCCTTCAATAAATATGAAAACGACTTTCAATCTGGGATTCTGATGCTGTTAGAAATATTATTGGATCATGTGGGACTTATCCTCTGAGGATGAAATTGGTTACTGCAGGCTGATTTACAGCAGTGGAGGGAGCTGGTCTCTTGGACCTTCAGAATGGTGGGAGTCTCTTCAAACAGAGTTTCAAACAGAAAAAATTAAATTTCAGCACAGCACGACAGTAAAGGAGAAAGTCTAATGTGGTATAGATTTTAGATGGTGTTGACCGATGTCACTAGCTAGTGGTCTGCCCTCAACCCTGGCTATGCATAAACGTAAAATATTTTATATATTGAATATATGCAGCAGCATATACGAATATGCTGTCGTGATTTTGAGATGTTAGGATCAACAAAAATTAATTTGTTCTTTACAATAGTGTTTGAGTGTCGAGAGAGATTCTTTTTTGTCATTACTAGTTTAATATCCACATAGCGCAAGTACAAAATCTCAGTCTGTGCCATTACTAAATTCACTTTGCATGCCTATTAAAGAGTAAACCGTTTTTCTGATGTTGAAACAATAGCTTCACAAGAATAGGTACAATTTAAATTAGGAAGAGCGTTCGCCCACACAGTCAGGTATGAGCGATTTTTCTTGGATTTAGTCAGAAAAGATAATATATATCAAACTTTAAGGGTTCTTAATTTTTAGCATGTTCATTCAAAAGGAATCTTTACAAGAAACTACAAATGTTAATGGCTGGTATTGTTCAGCTCAATAGCAGGAAATGCAACATGACTGCTTTTACTGGGTGCGTGGGAGAGAGGACACTTTGCTTCCTAAAAGAAATATTGTTTTTTCATTATTTTTATGTTTGTTGTTCCCACAAAAATGGACCCAAGTGTTTTGAAAGGATTATAAATATGGTTGCAATTTGGCACTGTGAGCTGGTTGCAGCCGCTGTGTGTATGTGTCTCTCTCTGTGCTCGTGTGTGGAATTTGGCCAATTCGAACTCTGAGTTGGTCACAAGCAGCCAAATGGCTTTCAGTTCTCTTTTGTTGTAGCTGCATTCCCTACAGGGTAAAACCTTTCAGGCTCTACTTCAAGGTACAATACGCTCCTCCAAGAAGACAAATTATTAAAATGCAGTGTCTGCTTGTGAAAACTCAAACTTTACATAGTTGCGCTCATTTGGTCTCCAAGAAATAACGGTTCCATCCTCCCAGGTCTCAGTTAAGCCAAGACACATGCTAATTTTCTTTTAACTTTGGAGTTGTGATGGCATTAAGGAAACATATGTTCAAGAGAAAAATGGAATCTACTGTACTGTGAAGGAGTCAAGGTGCCTGGTGTGATTAATCTGGAAAGGTCTTCTTCACTAGCATTTGGAGTGGAGTGATTAGGTGTGAAGGCACAGTCTAGTATTTGGGTTTATGCATCGCCACAGCTTAAATGTTACAGGACAGCTGGACGGGCAAACCACCTATCGTTTACCACAGAACTGCATCTGTTATTACCTGGCTACATAAATGTCTGAGATGTGACGGGCTCAGTCATGAGAGGGGTGGCCATCTTCCGTAGCAAACCGGGCACTCTCCATTCTTGCTGGTGTCGGGCAGAGTTGAGGTTACAAAGCCAAACACATCCCTAAGACAGCAAACACAACCGTCAGACTTTATTGAGATCCTGACGGAGCCTGAAGGCCAGGACAAACTGCAGGTTTGTGTAAGCAGCTGCCTCTCATATTTTCCAACTCTTTAATAATGTTCTCTTTGCCGGGTTATCCGGGCGTTCATCTTTCTGTTATATTCTGGCTTGTTGCAGTTACCAAAGAAAACATATATTATCGCTTGGAATGAAATATATATACACATACAGAATGAATATATGGAGTGAAATATGTGTATATAGCACTTTCTGAAACAAACAAGCTAAAAGGAATGTTTTGAGACATTTGACAGTGTTAATATTGATTACTGAATAGATTAAGAGACAGCCACAAGAGGTTTTGTCAGGAGATCAAACTTTACCTGTGTGACAGTGTTAATAGTATGAGACATGAACATTTATCAACCAAACAGTTTCAGCTGCTTGGCAAAAAGCATTGCATCTCTGAAGTGTTTTGTCATACGGCTTCTTCCACGTAACAAATCATGGTGTTATACACTTAAACTTGCTCATGGCAAGGAGAAGAATGTTTCCAGCAGGAGGCTGTATCAGTAAGATTCTTGATTAAGGAATTCTTCAAAGATATTTTTTATTTAATGTGCATAATTACCATATTATTGATAGAAAGCTGGCAACAAGAATGTTGGAGCCAGCTGGGTTGGATCGGTGGTCCATCTGGCCCACCTTGTCTCATGCAGTAAGTGACGATAGTGGACTTTACATGGGAATATAAAAACTCAGTGTAGAAGTCTTCTTCTCATACATATTCTTCCAACTTTAAGTGTTCAGTAGCTTCTCCAGAACAGGTGTGAATTTGAGACCTGAAGAAAATCACTGCCTATGCAAAACAAAACCCTATACAACTGGTGAGACTAACATATGCAGAACAGCAATTCCATGTACATCTAAAGAGTTGGTTCGGATATATGTCAAAATCAATCTTTAGGTTTGATTAATGTGAGGATTAGTTGAAGCATTTGTCCTTACCTTCTTTCTCAGTCCACAGCTCTGCTTTTCAGTCTAGATTATAACATCTGTGTTAATAATGAAAAAAACTAGTAATTTTCCATAAATCTTGTTAATGTCACTCGATGGAGATTCCAGTGGAATAAAACAAAATTCAGCATCTGCAAAATAATCACTGTATGGCTTTTAGTAGGGGAATGCTTAGGAAGCAGTACACTTGCACTCTGGCGCAGATCCAGGAGGTCTCCTTCCAATTAGGAAGAGCTCAAGGAACTTTTCCCTTACCGTTAGCTCCTGATCCAAGGATGAGAGAAAAACAATTGCTCGTAGAAAGTGCTATAAGTACAACGTAAAAAAGGAAGCACATCTTAATAAAGGCATAAAGTGAACATGGAAAAGAACCAAGGACAATGCAGATAATTTGGATTGATAGCTGGCTGGTGGTCACAACTGAACTGCCAAAGCTTCAGATCTGTATCATGAATGTGATGCTTGTTTGTTGCTTTTGCCAAAATACTGCTTGTCATTCTTATCTAGCCTTCAGCTCAAGACTTAGCATCCGAAAGCCAGACTGTGGCTGACTTTGGCACTGCTGGTGTTACTGAGTTGGAGATCAGTTGCTCAGAACCCATCCTCTAATATAGGGTCAAATGTTTCAGGTTCATCCAGTCAGGGAAAGGGCAGCTTGTTTTCACTCTGAGCACTCAAATACTTCAAGGAATCTGGAACAACCAAGGCTCCAAAAATGCATTGAATATGCCTTTTGAAATCGCATGTAATTATTATACACACCAGTGTTTTTATATTATGTGTATCTGTAGAGATTATTAGAGCAAATGATAAAATATGTGACCCAAAATTAGAGTAAATAATAAAAAAGTGAATCAGAATATAATTTATCTTGGTATACGTACTACTGTTTGATGATGGTCTCTTACATATAAACTTCATTATTGGGGAGATTCTCAAGACAGGTGACATTTGGGGAATATTATGAAGAGGTCCCTATCTCCCTGATATTACCCCAAACAGAAAAAGATGGAGCAACAGACTTGGATTTTGAACTATCAAAACTGTTGGCATTTTGAAATGACATCTTTGTTGTGATAAAAAGGTCAGCATTTTCTTATTTATTCTAACATTGTGAAAACATTATTTTTTTTAGAACATTTTGGTAAAATTCTCATATTTCGTCCTTCTGCCCAAAATTGGATTTCAAAAGATTTTGAAATATTTTTGTTTCCTACAAGATGGATATCCTACTTTTGAGTAGTCCTGGTCTGTACATTTTACTTTACAGTTTAACTGATCTGTATCCTACTGAAGGGCTCTTCACTGAAAATTAATGCTGGGTCCTTTGGCTATATAATAAACGCCAACAGCTGTCAAAAGCAGAGTGAAGCAAAAGGGGGAAAAAAAGACAGTAATTGTCTCATAAGAGCGTCTCATGGTAATTCAAGAAACATTCTGCAAATTCCACCTCAGTGGGGTATGAAATAAACCCCACATTATGATGGATTGGGAAAACCTGGGGTGGCCCAAAGCTACTTTCTCTAGGATGATTTCCTCTTCTTTATTTTTATTTTCTGATAGCTTCCCTAACTCTAACAAGAGTAGAAGAGTAGAGAAAAATTGGAGACAGGAAAACGTATGACCATGGTAAAGAAAAAAAGAAGGGGGAAAAAAAATAAAATCTTTTGCAATATCAGATAATCCTGAAATACAATAATATATCTTGCAAACCTGTGAGATCTATAGCAGGCTTATAACTGATCAATTTTCCACCCAGGTTTACAAGAAAAATAAAGACCGCTATAGTTCATAAATCAACATTTCTTAAGGTACTTGTATGTTTTCTCTTTTCTGAAGGTTAGTGATTTTAAAAGGAAGCTATAAAAATAAACATGCTCAACAAAACCGGGGCATACTAGCAAAGGAGTATTTGCAGCGGCACGTATATATACAGAGATAATATAAATGTACTATATACTAGGTAACCATAATTAGGTTGTGAATTTCATTATTTAACAAATGGCACTTGATATCTGTAAAAGTAGCAAAGTATTTTGATCCCATGATTTTTGACAATCTGATTGACAGTTTTATCTTAATAGAGGTCCAAATGTACCTAAGCCTTAGAGAATACATTTACTTTTCTGGCCACCATGGAGAGTTTTCTCTGACTTCATATTGAAGTCAAAATGTTGGAGGGACATAGATATCTATGAGGATTCCATAAGCAGCAACAGTGACTTTGCAGTACTAGATGTATGTATTTCTGGCCGAGGTGTTACAAATCACTGGACCAAGTCAATGGTTTGTTCTCTCTTTGCGAGAACCCAACACCCCAGGTCTTTAAACACACAATTAGGTACGTTCCCCAGAGTTTTCCCTGTCTTTTTAATGGAGCTGCCAGGAGAATTAGGAGGGTCCATGACTTTACTGGGGCGATATGAAACACAGCTCTCTACCTGCTCTAGCTGAAGCACCTACAGGTGCTTAGCTGTTCCAAGCGTACCCTTTTCACCTCTCTCCTTACAGAAGACTGGGACTGTATCTATCAGTTCTGGGATTCAAAGATTAGTGGGAAATACACCATCCTCAGTCTGGAGCTGAAGGTGAGACTGGAACATCTGTCTGTCTGGCTATCGTGCAGTGCTCTTTGCTGAAGGTCAGTGTTAAAGCTCCTAGTTTGCAGTAGCTGCAGCAGTGTCTGGTTTCACAGCAGGTCAGAAATTCCTGTCTGAGGTCCTCAAGGCTCACCACCAGCTTAGTTGGATCTAAAGCAGCAGGAGCTTGATTTGCCATCATTCAGCAAGGCAGAGCCGTGTGTAAACCCATATCCGTCAATCACCAGTTCTTTTTCTAATCCACTTGCTCATATTGCCTCGTCCATTTGGCTTTGCGTTTTTGTTCCCTTCATTGTATAGATCTGTTAACAGTTGTAAAGACACCAGCCAGTCATGGGCATCTGTGTGACGCAGCACAAAGAGATTTTAAGAAAAAATTTGGGAAGTAAAATGGATTTGTAAGATTGGGCTCCACACTGTTGTGTGTCAATTTTAGGTTCCAGGCACTACAGTACCTGGCTTTTGAATCTCTGAAATTGTGTTCTCTGTATTAATTTAGACACTTAAGAAACACCTAAGCTAATTTTTTTTTCAACCCCAAAAAACAATGCCATCTCAGGATCAGCCTGCTTCTGTCCTCCTTTCTTATAATCCTACTTCCTCTGTTGTTTTCTTCACATTGTAAGAATTCCTCTGCATGTCTATTCAGCTGATTTCCCAAGCTCTTCTGAGTTCCCTGGAAGCCCACCACCCATGCATACGCAGCAGGTTCTGAGCCCCTGCCTCCATTATACACCCTAAATTGAAAGACCAAAAAAATTGCTCTTCGGCTTGCTGACAGTCTGCCACGAACACTAGATGTGCTCTTTCCTTCTTGAACAAAGGACCAGGTCACCAGTGCTTTAGTGATGGTCCGGATGTCCCGTACTGTCCCACCAGTGGGTGTGGGAAGCCACAATGAGCTGCCAAGTCTTTGAGGGGGACAAATGTCTGGATTCCCGAGCAGAATTCACTGCCTGGGTTGCTCTCTCTGTTGCACCTGAAGCTTGAAGAGGAAATTGTGTTTTCACATGAGAAGAAAATATACCTGACAGTTTTGAATACTGAAAGATAGCTGCGGCTGAGCAGTGCCACTAAGGTAGCTTTGTAAACTTGCTTTGCAGTATTGACAGCCAGTCAGTCTAGTTGCTTAATCCAAATGCTTGTACAGTTAGAATATGTTGCCAGAAAAAGGATATCAGCTCTCGAGATGCATTATCTCCTTTCAAGACTGTCCTGGGGGCACTTACTCATTATCCTGGAATAAAATAAATGAAAGATTTCTTTTAAAAAAATATCGTTCAATCCATTTAGAATCCCTGGAGCTGAGTATTTTACATTTTTGTGGCTTGATAACATAAAACCACCAATTAGTTTACATGTATTTATTGTTTATGGTTCTTTCCTTCTCTTTGCAGCTCATTTTGAATACTGTAATCCTGACAGATTAACTTTCCTACTACAAAAATTATTATTATTTCCTGGAACTATGAATGAAATAGGAGTACATGTGTTCACTATGACTGATGGAGGGAAATCTCATTTTGCTAGACAGCATTTTAAGCCGACTACGCTCAGCTCCACCCCCCCCGCAAAAAAAAAAAAAAAAAAAGATGTAGACAAATATTCACATGTGTGTTTGCTTGTGTGTATGTATGCCATTTCTCCACCAGTAGTTTTTGAATCTGACACATTTTAACTAAATCTGAGAGGTGATAAATCTTCCGTGAAGGTCAGTGAAAACTTGTAGCGTGAGAGGGGAAAAATCCCCCCATGAAGGCACTGGTAGGTAGAGCGGTGCAGGGGGCTGCAGCACAATAGAGACCCCAAATGAGGCAAGACTTAAAACAAACCTCAGTCAGGGAGAAGAAGTGCCATCGGACCTTGTCACAAACCAGGAGACAAAAAATCTGTACCACGCGCTTTATCCAAATCTTATGAGACTCTTCTTGCTTCAGAGAATATAAGAGGCTGGTTAAAAATCTAGCTATGGTAGATGACGTTGATTTACGTATTCTCCATACTTGAAAGTTTTCCTTAGCCCTGATCCTGGACTATCAGATGATTGCTGGCACTGCTAGTGACCATCAGCATAGCCAGATACGACAGAGAATCACTGAACAGCATGAAGAAGAATAAAAGAAAAGGTGGGGGTTTTCCCTCCCAAGAGGAAAACCAGTGCTATAAATTGGATCTAGTTTGGGAAGCTACCACACGGGAGAATAGTATTAGAAATTTTACCTGCTGTTTTAAAATGACAGAAGTTTTTTCACCTCCTTGGCATTTCACTCATCTTTGTATTTCTGTTTGGAACGTGTGGAATGGTGTTTGGTCAAAGAATCATAAAGCCCAGGGTATAAAGTCAGTGTAGTACTGAAGTCTCTTTTTCGCTGGCAGGGTATCCATGCCTGCTATACACAGCTCTTACAGGCTTATTTCTGGCACATCCCAAGAGAGTTGTACCTAAAGGTGAATCTGCGGGGTGGGCAGGTTGATGTTCTTCTTTAAACTGTGATTCTGCATCTCATGACATGAGATATAAAGATGCTTAAAATTGCAGTCACTAAAAATTGATGTCTTTGGTGGCAACTCAACCATTTGACCTGTGTTGGCTGAAATGTTTAGATCTGCAGGGTTTTGTTGTTTCTTTCAACAAGGGTAACGATTTTCCCTTTAAAAATATCACTCCGGCAAAAACCCACCTCATTTTGATGGAAATTGTCGGTGAACAAACAAAATTAGTTTGTGATTCTCACAGACTCTTTTGGCTGGGAAGTTTTCTTGTATTATCCGAGATTTTAAATCCAGCAAATACCATTACAGCAGTCCTTTTAGGTAACACAAGTGACAGAACCTGAGATGTTTCCCATTCTGTGGGCTGTATTTTTACTTTGTGTGCATTTTTCCTGTGACTAATAAAAGAACGGAATGATCTTGAAACCTAGAATGCTTATTTCTGATACTGCTTTTAAGCTGTTCTATACCGTAATCTTTGATCTGCTCTGCTTTTGCTAAGCAGTTCATGTCCTGAACCTATTCTGCTTGTAAACCTTTTAATTTGCAAAAAAGTAGCTAATTTTAATCTTTTTTTTTCCGAATGATTTTCCGTAAATCTTGCTCTTAGCATTCTATTGCTGTTAGTGATAATTTTGATTTAACTTAATGACATTGAATCTTGTGTATTTTGTCATTTTCACACAAATAATTTTCATCTGAGAGAAAAGACCAGCTATTTCTGGAAAAGAGTATAGCTGCAAAGGTGCCGAGAACTGCCTGGATTTTCTGCACAGATTATGTGAGCAGATACATGGCACTCTCCTCTCTAGCTCTTGTGGGCAGTAGCAGTAGGTTTGCAGTTGTAGCATTTATATTGAATTTTGGGAGGGAAAAAGGAAAGAGCACACCCGTGCTGGGCGAGCCAGTGTGCGTGCAGCACTCCAGTTTACC
Organism: Larus michahellis; assembly: GCF_964199755.1. Taxonomy (NCBI): domain Eukaryota; kingdom Metazoa; phylum Chordata; class Aves; order Charadriiformes; family Laridae; genus Larus; species Larus michahellis. The sequence goes on along the minus strand of NC_133902.1, from coordinate 50,586,146 downwards.
CATGAAGCAAACTGGTAGTGTTGCCCTCAGCTGATTGGGAAGGTGAGATGCACGGGGACGCACCTGGGAACGTGGTCTGTGATGTGGGAGCCTGCGTACACCACGTGGAGCCGCACTTGGAGAGCTTCAGCCTCCCTCCCATCGCAAAACTGCAGCTGATGCAGGGCCAGGGTACAAACACTGCTTGAGCTGATAGTTCTGAGCCTTTCTGAATAGTAAAATTTACATTCCCTTCTTGGATAGCGTAGTACATGACTTTCCCATTCAATATGCCTGCGCTATTTTCATTTTGTAATCACCATCCTTACAAATTTAGTATTTGCCGTTTTGTTTGCACTAGCAAGTTTGACGATAAAATATCCAAAGCCTTTGTAGCTTGTTTTACAGAGGATTATTTCAGGCCTAGATATAATATTTGGGATCTGCAGCGAGAGATAGGGCTTTCAAGAGACATCCCGACACTGACTTGGCATTCGTGTCCCACCTGCTGAATGCCAGTGGGATCCTGTCCATTGCTTTCACAGGCTTTGGATCCCACCCAGAGCATTCTCAAAGATGGGTGGGAACTGGGAGCGTGGGCTGGATTAGGAAATCACACACAGTTTTGAGAGAGGTTTTCTTTTTCATAAAATAAAATTTTTGTCATCATTTTCTGAACAGCTCAAACAATAACTGCCCTGGCAATTAGAGAGTTTATATCATCCTGTAAAGTAATTTGTGCTACACTCCCAAATTCAATTTTCATACTGTAATGTCTTCTAAATAATTTTAAACCTTCAACATGAACCTCACCAATTATCAGAAAAATAAAGACCTTTTCTTTAAGAGTTTACTTTGTATTACACTCATTTCCTTTAAAATCTAGGATACATGTTTCTAAGACCTTTATACTATTTCATAGCACTGTGATGCTTACTATCTGTTGCTGTTTTATCCTATTTTGACACTGGAGTATTGCAGCGGTTTTTAATGCTTTTCTTCCTCTTCAAGCAGAATCAAAACCTCAGTGTACTTTGTCTATTTTCCTTTGCCCATGGTTTTTATTTCCAAATTGTAGCGAAACAGCTTTATCTTTTCCTTCTCATGCAGTGTATATGTTCAAAGACTGTCGTGGTTTTGGCTAAAAAATCCTAGCAAACTAGCACACAGGTATTTTTTCCCCATTTTGGACATTCATCTTCTCAATGTGCTGCTGCTTATTTTCACTGATAGCACAGTCCTTTGCTCTAACAAAGCATATATTCATATGCATCCCACTTACTCGACTGATCATCTTGGGTGCTTACCAACACTTGCTCCTGCTGTCATTTCCTCGCCGACATAACCAGGAAGAAATCCCTCTGCCAGGTCCCTCGTGGCTCTGTGGGCCGCGTGCGGCTCTGCAAGGTGGACTTCCTAAGCACCAGAAAGATTAAAATCAGCATCTGCTACTTAAAGCATCCTGTATTCCTGTTGTAGGTTTTACCCTGGTGAGTACTCCAAGGCAAACAATACGGTGGTTGTGAATTGTTGTCTCGCTTGCAGCCTTATTTCTCATTCTTGGCTTGTGTCCTAGAGCGGGATCCAGAGCAGTTACTGACTACGGCGATACAAAAGAAAACACACCACAAAAGAAACAGTTGCACAATCCGTTTGCAAGCACACTGCTCCTGTTGTCTCTTTCTGTTGAGCTAGCCCCCAAAATACAGGTAATTTAAATCTCCTAGGATTAAAAGTAAAAAACAAGCAAGTTGAACTCCTTATAATCTCTTCCTTTTTGGAGAAAGAGGAAACAGAAAGGAAAAATCTTTTAGGTATTCACTTTAAGGGCTCTAGAGACTGAGAACTGTGACTGAGCACCACTTAAAAATCCTCATAACCTTAATGTCTGCTCAACCTGCAGTGTTAGTAAAACTCTGCCCAGCACTCATCCTACCTTCTTACCTCCTCTCAAGAGGACACCAGACCTCTGTGCAAGGGAGGTCACTGCTTGCAAGCGAGGCAACCTTCTCCAAAATTTGTGCCTGAAATGACCTTGAGGATTTGGTTGTAAACCCCATTTCTGGCTTTCTTTACTGAACATCAATAACTACAGCAGCGGTCCAGGCAGGAGCTTTTTTCTAAGACTACTGATGGATGTCCTAAATTAGAAATGATACACTGGGCTTCCAAATAAATCTAACTGGGTTTCCTAGAAATCTGGACGGTCCCCCCATGGGAGCACAGAAAGGTTTATCAGCTCCCCCATCAAGGGACAGTGTGTCACCTTCTGTCTTACCACCATAGGAGGAAAACAAGAAAGGCAAGTATAGCCCTGCTGAAGACAAGTGGAGTTTTGTTTAGAAATGTTCTTCAGGAGATGGCAAACGGAAATAACAGTGATACCTAGCTATCAACAGAAAATGGAAGGAGAGAAGAAATATTATTATTATTATTATTATTATTATTATTATTATTATTATGCTATTTTAAGTGACTACAAAAACAGCAAGAAATGAGACTAAAAACAATGTGTGGATTAGATGGAAACAGGAGTCACAAAGGAAAATATTTTTTGGAGATAACTGAAAGCTATAAGACATTACATCTCAAAATGAGGGCATGAGTAGAGACAGGAGAGAAATTACAGCAAAATTAAAAGACACATTAAAGAAAAGCATTCTAAGGAAACATACAGACACTGAAATGTACCAAAGAGAACAGGCAGAGAGCAGAACAAGGTAGAAAACTTAAAAAGAAGGAAAAAGGAGATGACATACAGATTGATGCCTATTCTAACACTCAGCTGAAGTTTGATGCCACTTTTTTTTTGTCGCAAGTGCAAATACACTGGCCTTCACTTATACATACATCTCTGGACATATATTGGCAGATGACATTTAACGCTGGCAAAGTCAGCATGTGAGGATTTTCTGAATGGGGAGACAAGAGTCTCAGGTTTAAGCTACTCTCAGTTATCTGTCTGCTTAGGTCATGGCCAAAGTAGGGCAGCCAGTATTAAAAATAGATACATCTTTTGTATACTAGAATTCAGGAATGATGCTGGTTTTACTGTGCAGCTGATCGCTTCTCTGCTATCAGCTCTTGCCTCTTCACTGAGGGTCTGGTGGATGAATGCAAGCCCTTTTTCTCTGTTTCCAGCCCCAGTCCTGTACCTGGTGAGGACACTGTTGCTCAAAATATTTGCCCGGGGTCAGCAGCGATTCCCTGCTCTGCTGCCAACTACCCCTGCAACCGCGGGCAGATCCCTTTGCCTTGGTGGGCTCTGGTCTGAGGCAACCCGTCCAACCAGCTGCTACGGGGGCAAACGTGTTAAAGCTTCTTGAATACAGGGCTAAGGGGGAGCCAACTGCGTTCAGCCTCACACGGCTAAAACCTTTCCAACCCCAGTGGTACTCGAAGGTGTTGAGGCGAGTGAAAAGGTAGTGGCAAAGCCTGGTTTTCAGCTACTGAAATGTCAGGGGCAAGGGCTTGGGGCTAGAGGAGCCCACTTGGACGCACAGCTGTGCAAACCGCTTCGCTGACCTTTACAACGTTCCTTGCTGTGCACTTGCCTTTCCCTGGCTCAGCCGCATCTCTGTTGTTCCAGCAACGCCTCTACTTAATGCCGAGCCGGGCCCGGCGCTTTGTTAGGGCCCTCCTTGGCACCGGCACCAGAGACACTTCGCTTCCCTCTTATCTGGCTTCCTTGTTTCACCTTTTCTCTATCACCCGCATTATTATACCACAGATATATTACCTTGGGATCAAAACAGTCCCCCTCCACACATATGTAAATTCTAAATTACCTCATCGTTAATCTCAGAAACAGGCAGCTTTCCATATTAGCAGGCAATCTGTTCCTCTACAGCATTGTGGTTCCAAGAGGAGCCCGTTGCCCTCAGCCCCCCCTGGTCGGGGAGCCCCATGCTGTGGCAATGCCCAGTGGCCATCCCAGCCCTGGTGTACCAGGGTGCCGGTGCTCCCACACCTTCACAGGTGACCAACACAGGGTACTGCCATTCAGAGAGGTGAGATGGGGAAACTTTGTAAAAATCCCCCCCTCTGGGCACTGCTGAAGTGTTACCTGGTTACCCCGGTTTTCTGCTTTCAGATGCCTTCTTGCATTGGAAGTTTTAGTGCAACTAAACTGGGCACTCTGCCGCGGTATGGTCATTAACTTCATCCTATTTCTGTGCTCCTGTTACAGCAGACTGTCAATTTAACTGATTGTTCACATGCATTTTCATGTGCTGCGTGCTTATATATTAGTGCACCTAATGGGAGAACACAAGAAGCATGTGCTCAGTGACAAATTGAAATGCAAGGGAACAAATTAGCATCTTCCTTTAAAAAAAAACCTTGCTGTATTAACATGTGTTTTGTTCAAAACTGAATGGAGAAATTCAGGCACTCATGTAAAATGTAAACAATTGGGTTATCTTTAATATTCCTTGATAGCGATTGAGGAACTAGTATTGTTTTCAGTGTATTTCACAACTGGTTGCGTTGAAAAACTGCTTACTGGTATATAATGTTTACCATTAACTGAGAAAATGATCTGGTGCCTGAATACAGAATTATCGAAAGGGTGTTTATTGTCTTCTTGCTGTCTTCCCTACGATTTAAAAAGGCATGAACGAAACAGGCTGAGTAATGGCCTGTTAAGGTGCTATTTTAATTTCCAGCCACTAGTGAGTGCTCTTGAATAGTTTTTCAAGGCAGAGAGTCCTTGAACCCACCTGAACTGCAAAGTCTGAATCTCTGGTTTGAATTTGCCGGAAGCAGAAGAATGCGATTTATAAGGGGGGGAAATGTGGTGACTTCCCCGAACGGGGCGAGAAACGGGGCCGCAGCAGCAGGTAGACTGGCAGGGACTTGGCTTTATTAGTGAGAGGGATTAAAAATAAAATAACAGTGCTCCAATCTCTGCAGTTTGCAGTCACTTTTATTTCTGTCCGCTGGCAATCCTGCTTTAAAATATCTGCGGCTTTGTCAGGAGTTTCTATTTCAGCCTCCTCGAACCTGCTGTTACTTGTTTTATCTTGTGTGCGTGTGCGCGCTCGCTTGCAGATTCAGACACTTAAGCGAGCTAAATAAACAGCAAACGCTGGGTGTTAGACTGGGCTGAAGGCTGAGCCTTGTACAAACAAACATACTTATAGCTGGCTTGAAAAGGTAATGATTTATTTAGATTTGGAAGAAACAAGTTGTAAATTGTGGATACACGCAACCAAAGTTTTTGATGTGCAGCTTCAGCAGGTGAATATTTTTATGTTGATTGAGGCTTGTTACTGTCATAATAATGAAATTAAGACTGTATTTACATGCTTGGACAGAGGCTGAGATATTAATTAATTGAAGAGACAATGGAAACCTCTAGCTGTATGTGATAATGTTTGTGCACCCAGCAGTGCTAGTTCAGAAGATGGATGAAACGTTGCTGAACGTGCTAAACTGTTCCTTCTTTTACAGGATAAAAAAGTCTGTAAAACTGAGTGGTTCAGATATCCAAGTTACTTTAAACATTCTGCTTAAAGGAAACAAGCTCTTTTGCTTTTGATTCTTAGTTAGTCATCACCAGCTAACTCCAGCACTCGTTTTCCCCCACCCCCTCACCCTGCACAATTCATACTCATTGTAATTAATTTTATGGCCTTTTTAGCAAAGGGAGACCTCTACATTTTATGCTACATTGCACAAGCAATTGAAAGTTGCAGATGAAAAAAACCCAAGCACCAAATGTTTAGCAGGTTTTTATTCTATTTTAAATGAGCAACCTATTTAAATCAATTATCAGCTTAAAATGAGCAGCCTGATCTAATTAGTGTTAGCCCCTGGTGGGTTAATGAATGAAAGGGAGGTGCTGGGCAGATGTGCTTTCCCCCAGGATATTCTGCTGCTGACCACATTGACACAGAATCCTTCTAGGTGGGAGAATTTTATCAAATAGAATTGCTGGAAACAAGAATTGTAAGATGTAGAATTATTAATTCTATTAGCAGAACAATGTGTTATATGGCTTTGGGGTCTTCGCTTTAGTTGTGTGGGGTTTTTTGCCAGACTTTTTAAGACAGGATTTGTTAGTGTGAGATAAGTCATTACAAATTCCAAATAAATTACTTTTAGAATTAGCATGTGAATTCATTTCTGCAAGATACAAGAATTAAGCATACTTTTGGAAAATGCCAACTAAAATCTTCAAAAAACTTGGTCAATAAGCATAGATCAGCTTATACCCATGCCTCCCACTCCTCTCCCCCAATTCTCAGTTCCCCAGTTACTTAAACATAACGTCCTTTGAGCTTTATTATGTAGCCAATTAGTAAGTTTAATATAGTACATGCGAGTAGAAAATATGATAAGTATCATTAAGTGTGGCAAAGGGAGAAAATGATGCTGTTAATGAATGGTCTTATTTTCTTATCCCTTTGATGCATTTGCTGACTGTTCCACTGTGAGTGCACAGATGTTTGCGTTTTTGGAAGATGACATTTCTAGAAGCAAATGCTAAGTTGCTGGTAAATATTACAATTTGTTACTGTGCAGGACTTGTAGCTCTCTTATTCTGGAGGTGACTTTTACAGCACGTCCCACTGCTTTCCCTTCTCTCCCTATGTTTTCTCCTGCCCATGTGGGTCCATAAAGAGGAGCAGGACGCACAGTGAACTGCAAGGTTATCCCCAGGAGCCCGTCTGCTCTCTTCTCTGCCGGGGGTTATATCCTCTTCCGTGAAAACTGACTGCTGGCTTGCCTTTCGCTTTTACAGGTGTACTACTGGTTTTACAGATTCCCATCAGTCTGCTCAGAAATATGTTTGTATAGACATGAGGGACTATAAAATTTACAAATATTCTCAAAAGGCAACAAAAATATATTGACATGTTGACGCTTGTGTGTTATTCCTGGACCATCAGCCTCTGCTGGATGAATAATCAAGGCTTCCTAAATTTCTGTATTGAACTGGGACAAAAAAAACAGATGTTGATGAATTATAACATCATTGAACAAAAACCAGAGTGTTTGATGGCAGGGAGTCTGCTTTAAATGTAGAAAAACTCCTTTGTTGCTGTTTTGAAACATTTTGAATGCTTTGAAAGAGTCCACGCAGCGTATGAAGTGCAATGGTCTGATGGTTATGGGACACTGAAGCTTCGGCAAAAATAACTGGTTTACTAGGGAAGTTTTTCATTGCTTTGCTTGGTGGTATGCACACATGTCTGTCAGAAAAGGTCAAAAGGATTTTTAAAAGATGGGTGTGAAGATGTCCTTTTAAAATCTCCAAATAAGTAAGTGCATCAGCAGATGTATAAAAAAGCAGCTACTTGGAAGCAGCTGCTGACCCACTTGGTGTTGCCGGGTTTTCTATTTCTTTTTTACTTCCATATTACAGGCGCTTTCCTGAAACTTCAAATCTTATGCCTTCGTAATTATAAGGCGAATGTTTTCATTAGTACAGAAGGGCTTGTACACAGACCGAATACACATAATTACACAATATTTATCTAGATGTTTTAATGTAGAAAGTTTAAAACATTTGCTAAGTGACACTGGCATGCTTTGAAAAGGCTAAATAAACCGCAGAGTGTGTCATTTGAAAAGTACACAAGAAGTATGCTTTATTGTTGTTTTTTTTTTAAATCAAATGCTAGCTTGAAGTTTTTTGAGAATATCTGCTGCCTTTTGGGGAGAGAAACCAAGAAAAACAACTTCTGTGGGTTTTTCCTCCTTTTGAAAGTGAAATTAGAACCTGATAGACAATCATAGTTTCACCATGAGTTATTACAATGATTTATTCAATTAACCTCATGAATATAAGCCCTATCATTAAATAAGCTAAATTTGAGTGCAACAATTACAACTTTTGCTAACTGGAAGCAGTGTAAGTATTAAGTGTTTAAATATATCAATATTGGAGCATGATAATTTTTTAACATAATTACCTCTTTTATTATATTTTGATTAGATTAAAATTAATGCATTATTAAGCCATGATATGTTCTACCATCTAGACCTCTGTATAGACAAAGATAGGAGTTCCCCCCCGCACACACCCTTTTCTCAGGTCTAAATTAATTAAATTCCCTTTAATTATAATTTAGTAAAAAGCTCCACTTTTGCCACTATTATGTCTTTTGAACTTCAAAATTCAAAAAAAAAAAAAAAAGAGAGAAACCAAACCCTTAAAATGGTCTTTTGCGGGAGAACTGAACTGTCAGCGAATTCAGGCAAAATTAATTATTTCAGCTTGATAAACCTTTTCATCTATTTGACTCCTTATACAGAAAAGCCAATTAATAATGTCAAACATGCTTTGCCTCCGGGGACCAGCGGGTTGTAATGAGTGTGTTTACTGCGGAGTGGCTACAGCAGAAAGAGCCGCGTGTAGCGGTGCTCTAATCGCGCCACACCTGTCAAGCTGAGTCTCATTATCTGTGTACCAAGGGCAAACCTCATTTTGTCAGGAGTGGTTTTCGAAGAACTAACAACTGCCTGGGGAAGCATACAGGACTGTCGGCCAGTAGACGAGTCACTTAATTACCAATCAGAGCAGCAGAAGTGAATTCCTAATGTTCTTTAGTACCGACCCAGCTAATCACCAGGATGTGCGTCTCACCTTATCAGGGTGCCCGGACCAACCATTCATTTTCAGCATGAAGCTAATTCACCACTTTTCTCTATGCTCTAATAGACTAGGATGGATGATGTTGCTTGGTACACAGCTATTCGTCAAATGCACGTTATCGCTACAGTGTAACCCATCTGATTGCCTCTTCCCCTTCCAATTATTCCCCTTCCGATAACGGGGTGGCTCTTGGCAGGGGGATGGCCACCTCTGGGGTCACCTCAGAGCTCCCTCTGAAATGTGCATGCACATGTGCAAACCCAGCTCCGTAAAGACAAATGAAGGGCTGACCTTGGAGTGGATTATATTTCAAAGCCACATATACAAATTACCAAAGCCCTCAGAACTTCCCCCTGGGATAAATAGTATTATCCTTACTTTACATATTGGGAATGGAGACAAACTTCTGGCCTGTGACAAACAGATTTAGCTCTCCACGGAGCGGTGGAGGAGTGCAGTGTCCTTGGGGGAACTCCTGAAGGACTCTGTGCTGCTGTGGTAGCTCCTGTAACTCCAGAGCTGCAATGTCTCCATGCTCTCTGGACCCTGGGAGCGTCTCCTCAGGACTGTAGCTGAGCCTGTTTGTAGCTAAAGCAAGTGGGAATTAGGAAGGGCAAAGGCCCTATTATTTTCCTTCCCAGGAGCTGAGGGTGTTGGTGTCTCCATGAGCACGCTTGGAGCAGCATCAGTTCAAATGCACAATGTCCTGGGATACAAGCAAGTGCCATTTCCCTGTTCAGGTGAGGCTACGACAGCGTTTGCTGAGTTTCTCAGATAACCAAGGGGCTGGTGAGAGCAGTATTAGAATTGGAGAGTTCCCAGCCCAGGCTATTGGACTATACTGCATTTCCTTATTGCCGTGTATTTTTAGCAATACTGCTTTCTACACAGAACATGCTGCTGTTTTTAGGAAGTTGATTCTTTCTTACTCTATTTGCAGATGACAAATGATAGGCAAAAAATGTAATGCGGGAAGGTTTTGCTTAGCATATGCTAAACTAACTGGTGTGGGACTATTCTGAAATTCTGGAGTGCTAAGATAGTGGAAAATCCAAAGTGACTGCCCGCCAAGAGAGGTTTTGCACTTTATTTATTGCAGAATAGCTGCAGAAGTCAAAGAGTCCGTTCATCGGCTGTGTAAAAAGAGCAAAAAGCTCCATAAACACTGAAAAACAAAATAAACAGAAGAACTTCCCCCCCCACCTTCCCAGCAAAGCCACCACCAAAAGATGATAGAACAGATTTACGGAACAGTTCTGCTGGATGACGTCTCAGCTCCTTCATGCCTGATGGCCGGGGGCTTGTGGGTTGCTTTTGACAGGAAATACCCAGAGAGTATTATCTGAATTTCATGTATGGGACCACGCCTTGGGTCATGCTAGGTGTTCTGGGTTGACTTTTTTTTAATTATTTTTATTTTTTATTTTTATTTTGTATTGTAGGAGTGAATTGTCATGTTCTGAAATGACAGCCGCACTCATCTGCCACCAGTGTTAAGCCACATAGTCTGTGAAGTTAAGCTCTCTAATTCTAGCAAAATTAATGCAAGGTTACAAAAGAAGAGGGAGGTGAGACAGGGAAGAGGAAAGGTGGAGGGAACCCCAACTACTCAAGCATCTGTGTCTTAAGTGTCAGGAAAAATTCATTTCCCTTGTGCCATGGCTTATCCACTGGGCAGGAGATACGGCAGTCCAATGAAAACAAGTACAGACACTGTCAGAGTAAAGATGTCCCCAGAGCAGGTTGTGAGCAGGAGGAGCTAGGACCAGGTCAGCGAGATTATATCCGTCTGGATTCCTATTCTCCACTGAACTACCACAGTTTCAACAAGGTAGCACAGCACTGGAGACACTGCTTGGCTTGTGCAGTATCTCGGTATTTGGCTCCGGGGACACGCATCACACCGGGTGGATGTTTATCACAGAAGCTACTGGGAAACGGAAAAATTAAAATACTGTTAAAACACTCCTCTCTTGCCCTGCGTTTCCTTTCTCGGGGTGAAGTCTAGCAAAGCAATTCAACATGCTGAAGTCAAGCTTACTACTAGTATGACTGTGGACAGAGATTCTGTAAGATCTAGTATTTCATCTCAATTTAGGGCAGCCTTTGCTAAATTGCTAATAGAGCTTTGCACAGCCAAAATTAGTGGAAAGCAGCAGGAGGAATAAAAGCAATGAGCTGGGTAAAAGAGGACCTGGGATAGCCAGTAAAACAGAGACGAGCCTTGCAGCAGAGGAAAAAAACAGATGCTTTGTATTGATCATCCTCAGTCTTCTCATCGTGGCTTCCAAGCTGTGACATTACTTCAGTTTTATTGTTTTTGTTTTCTTCTCCCAACTTTCAATGCAGATGAAAGTCCAGACTATCCTGATTGCCCTGTTCTCAGGCCAAGTACAGCCTAACCTCTCCCTTTAATGCAGTAAGCAGCATTCATCTTCCCCTTACGCAGGCAAAGGGTGAAGAAGAGGTCAGCAGCCCTAATAATTGCATCTTGGACCTATTTATCGGTATGGTCATATGATCTTTTGTTTTCTGTTTTATGACTGACAAGTCCTCAAAAACCTTCTGGCAACACTCAACTTCTGCAAAATTGATAATTTTAGCTGGGGGAAAACTGTCAGTATTCCTAGTCTCTTAAATTATCAGTGCGGGGAAATCTTATAAAATGTACCATTTCTAATCCAGCTGACCCACGTCTAAAACTCTAAATGCGTTGACTTGAAATATTGAGTTGGAAGTAGTTTGATACAGGCAAGTATCTGTGTGAGCCATAGTAGTGTTTTGAGGCAGATGTGGTTTGGATGCTTCATGCCCCTTTGCTCTTTATGGGCCATTACTATCAGTATTTTTTCTTTTGACCTAACATGTGATAGGCACTGTGGGGTCTCTCGGGAAAGCGGCTTACTGAAGAGAGAGAGAGGTGGGAGGGACGCCAAGCTGTAACACCCAGGAGGCAATGGGCAGCTCTGGCTCGGCTCGTATTGGAACGCTTTGTTTCAAAATCCTTTCTTTTTCCCTCCTCTCCTTGCTCCAAGAAAGAAACATTTCATATGTTTAAGAGGAAAAAATTCTCATTCTTTTTACTTTTTTTTAATTCACACTGGAGGTAGACTTTGTGCCTCCATAACTGTATCTGAATCTAGAGACGGTTGTTGAAGTTTCCAGGTTGAACTCAGCCTGCATTTCAATGCTATTGGTTGTTAGTGCCTCTTTTGACTTTGGAAGGCTTTGCAAATTGAGATATAGGGATTTTCTAAACCCCACACCTTAAATTCTCTCACAACATGTGATCTCTGTGGTTTCCATACCAAAAGTGCCTAGCACAAAATGTTGAAATCCAAAGGAAGGACAGAGAAGGAGTAAGAAAAGAAGTAAGATTTCACCAAGCTTTCTTAAATTTCAAACACTTGAGCTTATTTTTCTCATCCTTTGAAGACCTTGAGGGAAGCAATTCTTGAGGTTTAAGAGAAAGACGTGGCTGATGATTCTCTCCGTAGCAGGCGGGCCTCAAGTTATACACAGTCTCCTAAAAGCAGCTTCACCCATGTATGAGAAAAGGAGCTGTTGCCTTTGTCATGCAGCCCAGAATTGTGTTTAGTTTTCTTTTTGGTTGCTGCATTTTCCCTTAACCACACGCTTAATCTGATGTGCATTATCACTCCCTGATCTCATTACCTCCTTCCGTGAACTTGCATGTTGCTCAAACTTACTTAGGGGGAAGAATGCCATTAAATAAGTCAGTAATTCAATTCCAGCAATAACTTCATGTATTTTTCCGTGTTTTATGAATGTCTTTATGAGATCTTAGACAGTCCTACTCTTATGTTATCTATTGAGAGTGTCTGGACTGGTTGGGATTTTTTTGGTTTTTTGGGTTTTTTTTCCCCACAAGAGATCATTCATATGTGGAATTAAAGCCAAGGACTGATCTAGTTGAAGATGTCCCTGCTCATTGCAGGGGGGGTTGGACTAGATGACCTTTAAAGGTTCCTTCCAACCCAAACTATTCTATGATTCTATGATTCTATGACTGTGCTGCTCTGAGCAGTGGCTCTGTGGTAGAAGGGCAGCACTTTCAGAGAAGATCAGACTTCCCACTCACGTTGCTCTGCCTGTGCACAGTAAACCCGAAACCTCTTGGAAACCCAGGGCTTTGCAGGTGCTGCCTGCTTGTATTGTTTATGGTCAGTTGGACTGATCCTTCCCCAACATACTGGTTTTACCATGCCTAAAGTGCCTAACTGTGGCTGTGCTATACCGTATGTACAAAGCAGGAATGCTGCGAAGTATGTAGCTCTACTCTGACACAGCAGCCTTTGGGCACACTTTTACATATGGAGAAAAATAAGGTGTTTTTAAAAAATGCTATGGTCTGTAGTGCTAAATATAGGCAGAATCATAACAGAGAGAAGGTTCTCTAGGTTTTGCCAAGCTTGCTGGCTTAAATAATTCTCTCATTTTATATTTAATGATTGCCAGGCATGGTTCATGACACAAAAAGTAATTTTGAAGAAGAGACTTTTAAATTCAATTTTTTTTTCATCCAGAATTCAACAGAAGATCAAAACGTCCACAGTAACTTATTCTTTCAAACGTGCAATACAGTCTTATCCTTTTTTAATTTTAGAGACGCCACTGTGACATTCACGTGCACTGTGGCCACAAAAAAAAAGAGCTTGAGTCCTTCTGAAGTGGTGGAATTAAGGATAGCTGCTAATTTGTGGGCACTCTGGAAAAAAAAAGCTGTAAGCCTGGAACAATCACAGTTTTAATGTAAGAGGCAGAAGGGCAGATCTCAACAAACACTGACCCATTTGGATCCCTGTTGCTTGAAAACAGATCAACCTATTAAAATACATATGGAGAAAAGGGAAGTTGGCTCCTAGGCATAACAGTGCATATGCCAAGTTTCAATGTGAAGTGGATTTTCATTATGAAGTTGTTCTTTGTTAAATGATGCCAAACCTAGAGGTTTATCTAATGGAAACAATACTGGACTTGGATAAATTCCAGCGTGGGTGCCATCCTAGCAGAAAGCCAGGGTTTTACTGTGGTTCTTTATGTGCAGAGCATAAATCACTCCTCTTAAGGACCATGCGTCCTTTTGTCCCAGAGGAAAGTGTAGGATGCTTGGTGAAAAATGACTTACTTGCTCCTGAGGCAGCATGGTTAAAGCATCTTGCGAGTGTCCCAGAGATGTGTGCTTCAGCCTTGAGACAGCCCCTGGCTCAGGGCCAGCGCTCCTTTTCAATGGGTCTCTGTCCAGTGTCAGGAGTCAGCAGCAGGCAGACACTTAGGCAAGACACAATACTCTCTTGTGTGCCACCGGCCACAGAAGCTACTGTGCTTCAACCGCCCTTTGGGCCCGCTGGCCCTCCGTCAACCACAATTATGCTCTCCATTAAAGAACAAAAGTTTGTGAAGTCTCTCAATGGCATTGGGTTTCCAGAAGCACAAAGAATACCCACAAGGCGTTTCCAGAGATCCTTAAGTGTGGTTACAGCTCCAGATGGCTCCTCCCATGGAACACAAATCCTGCTGGAATCAGAGTGCTTTTTATGTAGAAGAATGGTTGAAATGAGCTTTTGGCCTCGTGTAGCTTCTTTCTGTCTGTCCTGAAGAGAGTCGGTTGTGCAGTGAGCCACCTACTCCATACTCAGTTTAATCCAACCAGCTTTTAGGAAGTTCACCTAGCAACCTTGTTGTATGAGCCATACATGTTGACCTACAAGGCAAAGAGCTACATCATTGTTTCTTTCACGTAAAAAACCCAGCGCTTAAACCTATAAATTGAATCCTACTTTTCCTCTTTTGAAAAAGACTTAATAGCCTGACTATGCACGCGATATTTTTGTTGCAGAAACAGAAATGACTTTGTTTCAGGTGCATTTCCCTTGCCTCTTTTAGAAGCAGAAGTCCAAGCACATCAAAGTGTGCCTAAATGTATCTGTTCAATGCAGGGGGGAAGAGAAACCCAAAATCCAGGGTGCAGCAGGAATGAACTGTGTGCTGAGAGCAAGATTAAATGATTGTGAATGATGAAGATTGTTTCTGTTTACTATGTGTTCCATCATAAAGCTTTATGGAAAACATTCCAGGAGAGGAATAGGTGAACAAGATATTCCTAACATGAGCACTTCAGGTTCAAAAGTTCAGCTTTAATATGAACATTGCAGATTTTTTTTCACGCACAAAGAGCAAACAGATACTTTTTCTTATTGCATGTAAAACGTGCTCAGCAGCCTGTGCGCGTGGGTTCTTGGTCTGTCCTTACTTCTGCTCAGAGGACAAACGCCTGCTAATCTCCAAACACAGGAAAGGTGTTGCAATATAAGTGTACTGTCTCCTCCGCACAGGTAGGAAGGAAGGAAGGAAGGAGGGTATAACTCATAGCCCACACAGAAAAAAAACCTTCCTGAGGTGCAGAATGGCCACACTTGATCTGCTTCTGTTGACTTTTAAAAGCCATATCAAGAAAGCGGCAGAAAAAATATCCATTTCTCTTCTGGGTTAATGCCAACACAGGGCAGCACCAATCTAAAAAGACATTGGAGCACTTAACAATGAGATTATGTTCTCTGTCTTAGAAGCTGTATTCAGTCCCCATGATCATATATCTCTATTTCCAAGATTTAACATGCCTTCGTTAACCTAGCCCCAAGCACTAGCTGGTGCAATGCTCTTGAAAGGCAGGGCTTCTAATGTTCCATGCTGAGATTGTAACGAGTTTATCTAAAGAGACATTTTACACTTACTTGATAAATGTGTCTGTCCAAGGACAGACTCAAGAAATAATCTAAATACAAATTTTCAAGACGACTAGAAACTTTTTCTATACTTCCACTTCTCCCAACCTACCTTGAGGCTCAGAAAAGCTGAATTTTTGGGGGGAGTATCAAACTTGTGTGGGCTTTCTCTTTTTCTCTCTGTTGGTGACCTGGGGGCCTAAGGGTGGCAGTAGGAATCCCAAACCACTTGTGGAAAGGCAAGACTTTGGTGCAGTTAAACAGCAGCCACCTGTTCCAGTGTAGTTTTCCCTCTCTTCCATGTACTGAAGCCTTTCCTGGAGCTGGGTATGAACAAGATGAGAGAGGAGCAAAAAAGTGGTTTGTTTTTTGTTTTTGTTTTTTTTTTTTAAAATGATCCTTAGGGAATGCAGGTAAAAATCTGGCTTCAAATTGCAGGAAAAAGTTGACATGCTTAAAACAAATTCTTCCGAGATGAGTAAATCCACAAAATACACAAAAATGTCTTATAGTGTCCAGAAATATGAGAGAAGGGGAGCACTTAATGAATGACCGGGAACTGCACTTTTAAGTATCTTTTGCATGTTTCCTATTATGTAAGAAACATATGGGAACAAGACTGAAATTTCTTATGAATCTAGCCCATAAAATCTAATCCTGGTAATCATTTATCAAGAGACATTTTTTATGGAACAACATTGCAGACCTGGATGAACTGTCCTTCCAGTGCTTCATGCTCTGTGCTTTTATGTTAACAAAGAAAAGGATTATGTTACAAAATAAACAAGTCTCCTAATGAATACAAACTATTCTCGACTGTGCTGATAACAAATAGGCCAAGGTTAAAGAGCTAAATAAAGCATGTTGCCCTGAAATGCAGTAATGACAATTGTGACTTATCATGATCCATTAAACAGAGCTTCTCTTTTCTCTTTGGGGAATTTGGCAAAAAGATCAGTTTTTTGCACTCTCAGAGCCGTACCACTGTTCCAGTCATTCCTGTTCTTGCTGGCATGATAAATTAGCTTATGTAGGCAAGGGATCATTTTTGGCATACATTAAATCACTGTTACAGGTCCACTCCTTTTGCTTCTTGCTCTGGGCTATGCCACCCACTTCTTCCGCCTGAAGAAGCCTGAAGAACAAGGTGCAATAGCTTTTGTGAAGAGTAATAGGAAAGAGGCATGCGAGAACGAAACATTGTGCTGTTAAAGCATCTTCAAGGTTGTAGTTATTTGATATATACTTTTGGGGGTTGTTAGTCTTGAAGGACAGAGCCTTGTGTAGATACGCGTAAGTGCAGTATGCTTTCAGGATGCTTTAAACCCCATTTTTTATAGGGAAAAGAAATGAGTAGTTAGTTCCACAATTCTGTTCAGGAATCATTCAAAGAACATGGTCCTGGTCCTGCATCCTGAAGTTGCTACTGACTTCGCTGGGACTTTGAGCAGGAAAAAAAGCTGCACAGGAAGACCAGCCACTCCTTACAGTTTGGGGAAGAACTGGAGGAGCGATAGTAATGTTACTGCAGTCACAAGTGGCGTATTTTTATCCAGAGTTAGTCTCTGAGCTGTGTGTATGGTCTCCTGTAGCAGGTTAAAGGCATAGTGAATATTCATTATAGGAGGAGCTGGATCATACAAACGGGGGATTTTTTTTTTTTTTTTTTGCTTTGCCTGTGGCTCCATTCAGTCCTTTGGGCTTGGAAGATAGATTATTTTCTCAGATCTGCCACAGACTCACTCTGTATAGTGGACAGAGATGGGTATCACCACAGGGGCATGTGGCACACAAGGGAGCTAAAATACCCCTAATCTCTCTCCAGTGATAAGCATGAGCCTGACTGCACATAATCTGTGGGTGCTTCAGATCCTTATCTATGACTGGATATGATAATTTTCCTCCTTTCCTACTGTCTGACTGTCATGTCTGTTTAGATTGGAAATTCCTGAGGACAGCTCGTGTCCCTTGAGGTATGTGTATCTCATATAGTTATCCCTGAGATTAGCAAGGGTGTTTGGGTGCTTTTAAAAGAGGATGACAGTAAATTTCTCTCTTCCTATCAATATCTCCTATCCATACTGGGCCTGAGGTAATCAAGCATTAATGATAGACAGCCCTAACCTGACTATTTTGCGTTCATTTCCTTTACTCTGTTTCATGGGTTGTTCTTCATTCTGGTCAGCAGACATGAAACCAAATAGCTGGTTTCAGTAAGATGACCCTCTCCTTTTGCTGCTGTTATGAACTGACAGCATGCTTGACTATACCACTTTTTAATCTACAAAGTGCTCTAGGAATCATCAGAGAAAATAGGCCATAGAAAGGGATATTATAATGATGATGATATGATTATGAAAATTTGACTCTGTTAATTGCTGTTAGCAACTTACAGGACAAAAGGGAAACAACTTTGAAATTATATGAAATTAGAGGCAAGAGATTTTAGTTCTACTAGAAAGCTATATTTTCCTGTGGTGGATTCCATTCAATGAACTTTTAGAAGGTAAAAAAGTCATATTAACCCATTTCAGTTTCTGGATATAGTATATCATTTTAGATTAATACTTTTAACATTTCAAGGTGCCATTCTGCAGTACAATGATCTATGGTATTCATCAATTTCAACCTCCTTTGTTATAAATTAAGAGTAGTACCCCCCAAAAGCTCTCAAATCAAATTTGTCATTTGAAATAATAAAAGTAAAGTGTGTCATTCTGACTAACCATATTTTATGTCACCTTATCTGATTCTCCTAGCTGTGGTACTGCTGTCATTGTTATTAAAAGAGATGGCATGAAAACAAAACAAAAATAGAGAAGCTGTAAGGGTGTGTACGACAATAAATCACTCAGGTATTTTCTACCTTGTCTGGAGCATTCATCTGTAGAAAGTAATCAAGACCAGTACATTGTCCTGTAAACATTTCCCAAATCTCTTGTACTGTTTGGTGACTTGAGGTATCTCAGATCATGACTGCACAGCCTGTATGCCCACGTCTTCCTCGCTGATGACTCTAGTCACAGCATTTCCTTGTGTGTCCTGCTTAACTCTGTTTATCAAATATTTTGCTCTACTCTGGCATTTGCACTGTAAACTCTTTGTGACCAATTTCTATTATATATTTCTACAGTCCTTCAGGGACATTTTCCTTTGAACTGTTAAGCAGGAGCAAGGCATAGCTTTCCGTTGTGTTGCAGGCACCTGCCCTCAATGGGTCTTGACCCTTGAGTAGTATTTCTGCTCTTTCTGACAATTTCAATTTGCAGTTGTGGATATTCACCCTGATGTGGCTCCATGTTTTCTATAACGTTCTTCTGCACTAGTATTTCACCCCTAGTGTTTGCTCACTGCTCACAGGGAGGGTAATCCAATGCCCACTAATGTGAAAAAACCTGACTTGGGTTCTGTGCTTCCAGCCGGAAAACATAACCTTTGGAAGTAAACGGTAGTAAAGTACCAAAGAATGTAATCTTTGGTAGAAGATGCCTGATCCTCTCCACTTGCCATTCCACGTTCTGGAATGGGTTTGAAGCCTTTCAGGAAACAACTGGAGAATAACCTCCTCCCCCACTCACAGCATCTAATCCCAGAAGACATGAGTCCAAGTTGAGCCGTTCACATGGGAGAACGTTTCTCTTCCCTCTTGCTACTCAGATTGGGGCACACCAGGAGCACAAATCCCTTTTTAATTTTCTGTAAAAGCTCTAGTTGTGATGCCAGTTTGATGATGTATTTCCCTGAAAAATCAACTGATTGCCTGAAATTGTGATAATCTGCATTCACTCTGTGTCCTCTGTGGTGTTTGGATAATTGGGACTGAACTCTGAAATGCATTTGTTTTTAGCCCTTTCATTTTACTGGAGTGTAGAGGCATAAGACCCTGTAATGTAGAGAAGGTTGTGTTTTTTCTACCATTTTATTCTCTGTACAGTGATTGTCATGAAACTGGATTAATATTGTGCTGCTTCTGTTCTCATTTGGTATGTGAATGAGGTGTCATGATTTCATTGCCTTGTGTTCTGTGTTCCCATATCTATAGAAATATCTGCATTTTACATACATCTCAGAAAGAGTAAATATACAGGCACGGAATTCAAAGTATCTTACACTCTCCCAGCTTTATGAAGTCTGTTCAGATGAAATTGTTGCCTCTGGCTTTTTGCTTAAACTCTTGTAGTACAACCGGAAACTAGAGCTGATTTGCAAAGAACCCACTCAGCATTCTTATATGGGCGAATTTAAATAAACAATTTAGTCCGATTACTGGTAGAAAAATTTCCAGTTCAATGTAGTTATCTTTACTTTAAATGAGACTGGCATATTATAGCTTTTTGCTTTTATTGTTTAATGGAGATATTTTAAGTATGCCTGTGGCCCTCATCACCATCGTATGGAAGTGCCTCCAGAGTACTGAATAGAAATTACAACAACCACCTCTTTTTCAGTGGTGAACTGAAGCTCTGCAAATCATACTCTTTCCCTGGGTTCTTCTACAGGAAGGTCAGGAACCTTCATTTCCTTCTTACGCCTCTCCTCGCCTGCCCTTGGGAGTAGCCATCTCCTTTTTGGCTTTCATTACTCTAGCCAAGGTAAATAATAGAGAGACCTTGTTATTAATGTTCTCATTTAAAAATCTATTATGGTATTTAGAATGATGAGGTCTGACTCTAAGTCAAAGGAAGATTAATTACATGACACTAGTGAAAACGGGATGTGACAGTCTTTGGACTGATATGACTAACCATCCCAATAAATCTGAGCTTGCACAATTGCCATAGTAAAGTGTGCGCCATGTGCCAGCATTCAAAATCTTCCTCTGCGCTCATAAGCAGTTACCAGGATGTCACTTAATTATCTCTTTGAGGCAGGAAGTATAGTAAGAGGAAAAGTATTTCTTAATATACCTTCCCAGGGAGAGGAATGCAAGGAACATCTCCATGAAAAAAAAAAATAATACTGTTGACCCAACCTTCTCTCTTTTATTCTCTTCCTTGTCATTTTTGGTACCAAAAGGAAAATCTGGGAATGATACTGGCTTGCAATCCTAATTGGCAAGCAAGTTATGCCACTTAATAGACACGTACTTCCCTTACTGTGCTGTCTCCTCATCTTTTAGCACCTGTTGCTACAAAAGCTCTGTCCTAAGGGTCTGGGGTTTTCTCACACTGGGTTTTGGCCTTTAAAGACCTACATGGCCTGGGATCTGCCTTTGGAAAAAGTTGCCACTTCCTCTTTCAGCAGTTATTTGTGGCCTGGTTTAAACCCACTGAAGTTTATATGTATTTACATAGTTATAAATAAACTCTCAGTTTATGCAGCCTGTGAAGAGCTATCAGCTGGGTCAGCCCACAGCAGCCTGTGGAGCAGCAACAGCACCTTTCATGTAGCTGATGCCAGGGGACTTTACCCCCAGACTCTGCTGGCAATCTGTCCAAAAAATGCCTGTTAAGAATTGCTCCACCTAAGCTTCTCACTCTTATTTAGCTGCCAGGCAAGACATAAAAAATTCATCTGGTTGAGCAGGCGGACACTTACGGCAGGCACAAAGGATGAGGAGGAGAACTGTGGATGGGAAGCTTCCTTCACAGCCATCAGACCTGTTTGTGTGTGCTTCCTAGCGTGCTCCCCACCACCCACACGTATCCTCAGACTCCTCACTCTGCAGATGCAGACTTCTTTCCTTTCAGTTGCGCTGGATGTCAGATTAATTTGTGCATGGCCACAGTCTGACTCCAGGGGCAGAAACCTTCACCATGGGGACAGCAGCAAGCAGTTTGCATGCATTTAATTCTCTTCGAGAGGATGGTATAAAGTTAAAACAAATCACCCTGAGCAAAAATGAAAAATAGTGTTGGTTTTGTTTTAACAACCTCAGGCAACTGTAACTCGAGGGCCACATCTTTGAGACCTGGCTCCAGCCTGCTCCCAGCTGCACCGAGGGGGCTCTCCAGGCCCCCAGTCTCTGCAGTGCCAACGTTCCTTCTGTGCGGCCTCTAGTTTAGTGCCCACCACCAACAATGCACTGAGATGGGGAGAAGTTTTGTGTTCCTTGCTCTACTAAATTTCCCTTATTGTGGCAAAGGGAAACTAACATAAACAAGATGACTTGGAGGAAAATGTCTATCTTGTTAAAACCTCAAGTGTGTTGCTTAAACATATAAAAATCAAGTAAGAGCTTCTGTTGGAAGGTGTTTGTTGAGCCAGACCTTGAAAGCTGTGAAAGATAGAGACCTTCAGCAAATTATTTCTAAAATAATTTTGAATGCACGTGTGTTGGTAAAGTAAGAATTCATTGAGTGAACAATATCTTAATTCAGCAGCCATCCCCTTGCTGTCTTCTAGAAGTATTCTCTGTTTATGAATAGTACATGCACAAAATTAAAACCAAAGGAAAAATCTCAACTACATGGGAAACTTTGCCTTTGAATGACAGGAGTTTCACTTCAGGTTCCTCATTTGAAGAATTGCCCATAGTCTTTTGTCCAACTTGGATGTTAAGTGAGCAGAAGGATATCAGCATGTGAAGGAAGGGTGGGAGAGGGATCTCTGCCCTGCACAGTTCTAAAACTCATGTATTAGGTATCAGTTTTCTTGATTTATTGAGGTGCATTGACCTAAAAGTTTCACAGAATATTTATATCTAAGAAAAGATGAACTTTCTGGTCATCACCAATGATGACCAACATTAGACAACATTAGATGAGCATGGTATTTCTCATGGTAATGAAACTAGAATTTAGGGATCTCTTGACAAAATTAGCTGGAAAGAACTATATTTTCAAATAAGGTTTTTGAAGTAGTATATCAAAACCAAAAGTTTCTCTCAGGATTCTTTTTTCTTTTTCTTTTTTTGGCTTTTGCTTGGACTTTTTTTTGAGCATATCCCAAATAAAGAAGTTGTGATTATACCATAGATATTCACGGTGTCTGAATACACAGGGTTCCATGGTGGCAGATGTCATCCCCTTTGGCGCCATCCCTTCCCTCTCCCTCACAGTTCTGTCTGCATTTAGTCTAGGTTTACCACATTGTATTTCTCTCTTTGTGTACCCGGTTCCTACCTTGCAGTAGGTGTCTGGCAGTGGGAGATGACTATGGCAGTCAAGAGAAGGATGAAGATTCAGGGAGCCTTGGCAGGATGTGCAGTGACCTACCACTTCCTGGCAGAGCTGATGCTCCAGCACAATTGGAAACCAAATCCAAACTTGGCAGTGTAATTAGGGCTAGATTTCAGGTTCAGCTTCAATGGCATCTGAACTGTGTTCGTATCTTGGTCCAAATTACAAAGCAGAAGGGAACATTCTCTCTTCTCTTGACCCCCCAAAACCTGAAAATGTGCCTATATTCTTTAGCTCCATCTACTGGCATTTTACACAAACTAGTCTTTACGTATGTACAAATGAAAGTATTCCTGTTCGAAAAGCAACAAATAGCTTCCTACAAATTGCCCATCTGGTAGATATGATTATCTTACTTTTTAATAATAATGAATTATTATTATTATTTTTGTAATCTCTGTAGGGTGGGGTCTATCATTTCTCAGAGGATAAGACTACACTGGTTGTGTTACTAGACTACAAATGAATAATTGTGTGTGTGTGGCAATATGCAGTTATCGTTCCATGCAAGTATAATTGAAGCATCGTAAGAAAAAAACATAATTAAGTCTTTAGCAATACCCAGGGGATGCAAGTTGCTTCTATTCCCATTTCAAAAATGAATGAACAAAATCTGACCAAAGAAACCTGGCTTCTATTTGCCTCCTCTGCTCGTTATACCTCACTCCTTCTTCATGCGTTGAAAGAGACCATTGGATTGCTCTTTCCTGTGGTAGATTTGGGAATAGTTCTGGAGGTGACTTTCTTCTTGCTCTGCATTTCCACTGCTATAATATTAAGTTTCTTTGATGTCTTTGCATAAAAATGGAGTAATACTAATAATTTTTATAAGTAGGTAAAAGTGTAAGAAGATGCCTGAAGCTTATATTTTAAAATATTTTTTAAATAAGGGAAAACGTATATTTCATGCATGAAGCATTTTAAGATGTTCTTGACTATACACTTTTCAAAGGCTAGCATTTGAAAAGAATGCTGGTTTGCATTCATGACTTACAGCAATTGTAGTTTTGTATCCAGACTCCTATGGAGATTTCTTTTTCTTCAACTGCTTCTGCCAGCTTTCATTTTTCATACTGCTCATATATCATTACTTAGTGTAATGGGAAAACTCTGAAGGAACAATCCTTAGGTTTAAAATAAATATATAAAACATCCAAACCAAAACGGACTCGCTCCTATTCAGAAGGGATCATTATTTCGGAATATACTCATTTGTATAAATATACTTTTAATCAAACTTTTTCCATATGACTTCAGAAATAATTGCCTCCTTAAAATAATAATGAAAAAGGAAACAAAACATAGCACCATAAGCAATCTCTTATTGTGGAGTGACCACAAGACACCGAATTCTGGCATAACTTCTATAATCGTTTTCTGATGGTTGCAATTTATTTATTCAGTTTTAAATTAAGGGGTTTAGCATTTCTCAAATAAGACCAAAGTATGTAGGAAATATTTGTTGGATAAGAAGTAAAAAGGTGTTCCACACATTTTCAGCTAACATGATTTATACATGTTTCTGTTTTTAATGTTGAGGGAAGTTGGATTCAATAAACCATTTGTTTTCCGTGGGGAAATCCTGGTTAAGCAGTGCCTCAGTAAACCTACTTTCTGCACAATAAATGCACAGCTTGTCTGTAGGAAGTTGAGCAGAACAGGATTCTGGCCTAAACAAAGTCAATGGCAAAACACTCATTGCCTTCACTGGGATCTTCATCTTGGGTGGAATGGTCAATATTTTAACTTGTTTCCCACATGGGCAAGGCACTCTGGCCTTGTAAGTCTGTAAGATACTGATCCAAACCCCAGTGGAGACCACAATACACCTCTCATTGATTTGAGTAGGCTTTGGTCACAGCCTAATTGGAGGTCAGCTAACATGCAAGGTCAACAGTTAAAAAAAATATTTATCTTACCACCTAATGAACGGAAGTGTCAGTGTCAGGTACATGGGATAAGAGGAATGCGTGGGACGTTGGGGTAGGCTTGGAAGTCCGGACAGATGGTCACAGGGGCTGCAAGGAGCACTGATGGAGACAAGCTGAGCCTGAATCAGGAAAACATCAGCATCTGAAGGGCAAAAGGGCTGGTGAGTGAAGCACAAGTAGGTGAAAGAAAGCGTGTATACATGTCTTTCCGTTTCAGTCAATTTTACTAATTAGTGGGTGTTTTTTTGCAGAGAAGTCAATATTGCAAGAGTGTATTAATATGGTAATAGCATTTTGCAGGAACTGGAGCTGGCTCTGACTTTGGGGGAAGGGAGACTGAAATGCCAATTCAAGCTTGAATGTGAATGTAGCAGATTTATATCTTTGAATAAGATACCCCAAAAAAAAACAGTAAGCAGGAGGGTTTTTTTCCCCTCTAAGTCAATTTTGCATATGATTTGGCCAATGATGTGCCAATATGAAGGTAAAATCCCTCTTGTTTGTGGAATCAGGCAAAAAAGGTCACATTGCTCTGAATGTGTCCTGCTAGCCAAGAGCAGCCAAGCAGGCAAGTAAAGCCCTTCAGCAGCCAAGTGGGGCCGTGGAGATGACAACCTCAAACAGAAAGGGGCTTTTCTCAGGATCGGTAGTTATTTTATTTAAATACTGCAGGGAAATGAGAATTGCATGTGTAGCATGAGCTCTCTGCTAGCTAATTCCAAGTCCAAATTGACCTTTTTATAGCTTTCCCTTACTGTTTATCCAATTTTCTTTATCTGAGGTCTCCTGAGTACTAGCATTACTGATACCTGCCAGGAAAGATACCCTGGCAAAGGCAAGATCTGCTCCAGGTCACTTGTGCGGGCTGGTGACGGGAGCAAGGGATGACACACGCTGCTTTCCTTTTGCTCAAGGACAACCATTCTTCCTCTCTGAGATTACCAACCCCCAACCCAGCACAATCAATATCAGGAAATACGCTGTAATCTCTCCATGAATATAAGCGCCCTTTGGGATGTGAGCTGGTCAATGCATTTTGATGTATTCCTAGAAGAGCAAAAGGTTTAGAACCAGGGCACATTGTCTGGTTCCCAGCTCGCAGGCAGTTTCTGACATTTAAGGGGCATTTTATACACGTAATCTACTTGACTCTTGGATCTATTAAAAAATTGAAAGCTAGGTAAGTTTTAAAGAGATTTTTCTTATTTGCCCACAGACCCAACAGCTGAATAGATTAGCTAAATCTAGAAAAGGCAGTGAATTAAAATAGGACAATTGTGCCTTTGCTGGGAAGCCCTGATTTTCTTTAACTGAACATGATACTTGCTATCACTTTTTCATTTTAGTTTCCAAAACCGGCAAAAAATACAGCTAGAATTGTCATCAGCTAGAACTCTCATCTCTGCTTGCGATAGAACAAAACCTAGTTTTACAATGTTGTCCTAGAGGCGGCAGCAGAGTACATAAGAAACAAAAAAGCTAACACACAAATGGGCAAAGTTGTGTTTGGTTAGTAGTTAATCTATATAAAATCTTACTAACGGGCTTTACTGGAATATAGTGCTAACATAAAACCCAAGAGGGAATATTGGCATAGCTTTGAAATAGGTAACAGGGTGGAAATAGTAATAATGTTATTGCATGTTCTGGATCCGAGTAAAATAATTTGACTTAAAAAATCTCCACTTGTCGGAGAGCACTTGCTGAAACAAGTTATTTTCTATATCACAGATTTAGAGTAAACCTAAACTACTTATATAGAGCTAAAGAGTCAGTTGAGTTTGCAAACTTGAAAACAACTGTGATGCACTATGACACATTAATTGAAATGTACTTTCCAGTGCAACTGTTTAGCAATTTATATAAATATCAAAGCTTTTGGGGTTTACTGTCAGTCTTTGTTTCTGAATGAGAAATTTATAAAAAACATATGTTTCTAACTGCCACTGAGTCCATGTTCAGAAGGATGTGGCCACTGAACTATATCAAACTTTCCTCAGTACAATCATTCAATGAGCCCACTGATGAACCCACTCATGTGCTTCAACAAGGCCAAGTGCCGGGTCCTGCGCTTGGGCCACGACAACCCCATGCATTGCTACAGGCTTGGGGAAGTGTGGCTGGAGAGCTGCCTGCCAGAAAAGGACCTGGGGGTTCTAATGGACAAGCGGCTGAACATGAGCCAGCAGTGTGCCCAGGTGGCCAAGAAAGCCAATACCATCCTGGCTTGTATTAGAAATAGTGTGAC
The DNA here is from genome assembly GCF_964199755.1 of Larus michahellis. Classification (NCBI taxonomy): domain Eukaryota; kingdom Metazoa; phylum Chordata; class Aves; order Charadriiformes; family Laridae; genus Larus; species Larus michahellis. Next base: position 50,559,516 of record NC_133902.1, on the reverse strand, counting down.
CAGCAGAATGAGGGAGGTGATTGTCCCTGGTGAGGCCACACCTTGAGTATTGTGTCCAGTTCCGGGCACCTCAATACAAGAGAGATATCGAGGTGCTGGAGCGAGTGCAGAGGAGGGCAACGAAGCTGGTGAAGGGCCTGGAGAATAAATCTTATGATTAGCGATAGAACAAGAGGGAATGGGTTCAAGCTGCAGCAGGGTAGGTTTAGGCTGGACATTAGGAAAAAATTCTTCACAGAAAGAGTGGTCAGACCCTGGAATAGGCTGCCCAGGGAGGTGGTGGAGTCACCATCCCTGGATGTGTTTAAGAGTCGTTTAGATGTGGTGTTAGGGGATATGGTGTAGGGGAGAACTTTGTAGAGTGGAGATGATGGTTGGACTCAATGATCCCAAGGGTCTTTTCCAACCTAAATGATTCTATGATTCTATGAGAAGATTCTTCTGTTAATAATGTCTCTTTTCAGTAATAACCAAAAGTTCTTACTGCAATTGGCAAGAGTGCTATTGTATTGAGGTGGGAGGAACAAAGCCTTAAAGCATGGTCCCATTGAAGTTGTGAAGTTGTGTCCCCACTGATTTCAGCAGGCCCAGGATTTTGCCAAAAATATCACATGCTTTCTGAAGTCTTTCCATGAATTAATCTGCTATTAAAAATAAATCATCTTGTGTAAGCAAGTTGTGTACAGAACCCACAGTGCCGTAAACTTCAGATCTGGCTCCAGATTCTCCAGCTTCTGGGACTGCTCAGCTCCAGGATTTTGGTTTCTTTTCTTCTGATGCCTAGCTGAGGTGTTAACATGGCGAAATTATCATGTCACTCCCAATGTTTATATTTGAAGCCTGGGTGTGAATCTCAGTTTATCTGATCATTTGTATTACAGCAGCAGCCAGAAGCCTCCAGCCACAGTGAGAACGTCCTTATGTAGGGCACATTGGCTTGGTCTGCTCTGCTTGGAAATAAGGTCCACGGAGCTCAGCCGACCACCCTTAGACCTGCCCATGGTGTATCTGCTGGTGGGATGTGCTCAGGCATGGAGCTCTGTGTTTGCAGACTGATGCCTGGAAGCTGCACTGGAGGCCAAGTCCACACGCTGCGTGCCAGGCTGTCCTCAGCAGTGGGTGTAGACACCACTGCTGCACTTCTGGTGCAGGATAGCCCACAGGGGCTGGCCCCAAGGGTTTGTCTGATAAGTAAGTAGATGCGCACAAAGGTTCGAGGAAAAAGGAGAGGCTCAGTCTGACTCAGGTCCTTCTGACTCTGTGGCCTTGGCTGCGTGAAGGGCGTCACGGGCTTTTTCAGGGAGTTACTTTCCTAGCATCAGAGAGGACAATTAAGCCTTTTTCATCTAGTACAAAAGTTTTAGGAACCTTTGTTTTACTACTGTTCTTCATGTCTGGGAAAGTTTTACTGTTTTATAAAATGACCTGTGATGAGGCTGCGTATAGTGAAACGTCCTCATTAAAATGCCTTGGCTTTTCCGACAGTTGATGCTGAAGGGAGCATCTAGCTGCATCGCTAAATCCTGCAGGCTTTATATAGGACAGAGCTCTGCCTTGATAAGAAGTGAGAGCAGGGGCGGCTGGTTCTGGTGCAATCCTCTGCTATTCTCTGCGCTATGGAAAAGCAATCTTCCTCCACAGACACCTAGGCTGGCCTAGTACGGGACAACGGGCGCTTGTGCAGTGTCACATACATGCTGTTTGCATGCAATTTTTTCTGCTAGTGATGGTCCCTCCTTATGAACAGAAGTTCCTGGGAATTTGTACACATCTACCTATACATGTGTTTTCTGAATGCAAACTTCATCCAGGCTAGTAATGTCTACAAACAACTTACAAGACGATAGTTTGTATTCATTTATCACTTAATCTTTACCCGCAGATCCCTGGAAAGCAAGCTTCTGCAATACACAAGAAAACCTTTCTAATAATTCATATACAGCATTTTTCTTTGTTTTCAAGACTGCCTAGCTAACCTGTACAAAAATATTTGCAGTCCCTCCTTCTCCAGAAAGCTCCAGCTGATGAGCCAAGCTCTCAACATTTCATTCCTGTGTAGATAGTTTGCTAAATTTTTTCCCAAGGCTTTATGGTTTTCAACAATATATCTTTCATCACTGTATTGCCAAAAAGAAGTGGCTGCCTTGAAGCCTCCCTTAGGATTTGGACTGGATATCGAGGATTAGTTTATAACTGGTAACTTATGAACTGCATAGTGTTCTACAAACAACTTATTTTTCTTAATGTAATGGTGAAACTATGAAACCCCATCCTGAGAACTTATTTCTGAAAGGATATTTGAATTAAGCTTTAAACAATACTTCATATTCCTATATCAAAACTGTTATTTTTTAAAGAGTGCATTTTTGTCTTCATACAATAAGCATTAATTGACCACAAATCTTGAAAATATTCATCTCTGGTTGAATTTTTATGTATTTGTTTTGGATTTGGGGGGTTGTTTTTTAGGTTCTTTTAAATCTCTAAGAATGTCTGAGTTTTCAGTTTGGCTTTTGTGCAGCTGGGATCTGACAATATAACACAAGAAACCCATTATTTATAGGAATGGAATCACAGCAGGTATTGGCAGAATACAGCAATGGGAAACTTCTGAAGAATACTCCTTGCTTTTACCTGTATTGGTGCAAGTCATATGTGTTGGTAATAAGGGCAAGGAAAAAAATAACAAGTAAGCACAGATTTTTTTATTTGAGCACATCTGTTTTATTTCAGTTCAGTGTGATGGCTGGAGGGAGAAAGGGATTTCTTCAGAAGGCATGTGTTTAGTTCCAATTCTTGGTAAACTTAAAACAGAAAAGGACATCTAATTTTTTTAATGGATTTCCTCCAAGTGGGTTATAACAGAAGTATATCCATTTTTCTAGTGCCTATGATGCTCTCAGACCAGTAGAAACACTTCCAGATAGAAGGTTTTCCTACGCTTGCTTTATGTATGGGATATTCACAGTAATCATCCCTTTGTTTGCATTGCAATTGCATCTGGAAACTCCTTTTAAGACCAGGGACCACACTGGGAAGCCTTGCAGGAACAATAACGGAAAGCCAGTCACCACCCCAAAGTGCTTACAGCTATCTAGATGAAAATGGGAAAGAGGGAAAGAAGAAAATGGATTTGCTAAGAAAAAAAGTGATTTGCCCAAAGACACATTTTAAACTAGCACTGCAGCATATAGTTGGAGTATATTACCTTTTCAATATTTTACTAAAGTGCATATATGGCTGGAAAATTGTAACTTATTTAGCAGATGTGTGTTTAGTCATGTTATGAAAAACTCGATTTTCCCTCCTAATATATATGGGAGCATGTGACCTAGATTACATTTTTGGCATCAGACTGAATTGTTTGTTAACTTTCATTATGGTGATGATGATAATTTATTAAATAACATATTGTTAGAAGTTCAGGGGAAGGAGCTGGGGAAGAAGCACACTCAATTATTATGTTGGTATTTAAGCTTTTTTGGACAGATGAAGCCAGAAGCAGAACAGCAGTCAAAGTGGACCCTTGCTCTTGTCCCAGCTTGACACCATCCTAGAGGACTCAAGCAAGACTGAGGCTTTATTGGATCAGACACTGTACAAGCTCTGTGTAGGAGTGTCTCTCCATGCTGAAGAACTGTAGTTTTAAAGGACTTGATGGATAAGAAGAATTAATACTACTAAATGGAAGGAAACAGAGAAGGAAAACAGTTTTTTCCTGTGACACTGAAGTCTGACCTGTCTCTCTTCCCATTAATGTAAATTTCTGTTTCCATTTAAATCTTAGGAAGCAGAGTCAGGCCAAAGTTGAGTGCTTTTGAAAATCATTCCCTTAGCAACTCGCCGAAGGTCAGTGGTGGGTGTTTGTGGCAGAAATGGGAGTGAATACTAGTCCGTTGTCTTAACCACAAGACCATGCTTCCTTTCCTAATCCCAGGTTGATTTTAGAGGGCTGTAGCTCATGGAAAAAAAAAATAAAAATCCAAATTTTAAAATATTAAACTTGGCACTGATGATAAGGAAATGATTAAGAGTCAACCAAGGAAAGGCACAACCGCACTGTCAGAGACAGTCTTCAGAGTAGAACCACATTTTCATCTAAACAGGTTTTATTGCAGCTCTCCTGATGCATACATTTGACTGCATTCTGCTTTTAGTTTTGGCAGGCACCACAGAAGGCCTGATCCAATTCCTGAGGAAATCAATAGGAGTTTGATTGGAGCCATAGAAAGCCATGAAGAGAATTTCAAGAGATAAAAGTATGGAGCCAGACATTCAAAAATAGCTTTTTAAATACGTGTCACTGACCTTTCTTATGGCTTGCAAATGCAGTCAGATTACCCTAAGTGAAGTTCCTTTATGGGGAAGGCATGAAATTTGGACCAGATACACTAACGCTCAGAAGAAAACAGTGAACTTAACTTGCGAGCATGAGTATGAGCTGGGCCATTAAAAGGAGCTTGGATTCGTCACTCACCTGTGTCTGGATTTCTCCCCATTCACTGGAGCAAACATGGAATGGGATAAGAAAGGGACCAGATTGGGGAGCCAATCCACCACTTAGCCCTGCAAGGTAGTTTGGGAACTCAACTGACCAAAAGAAAACAGTGACTCAGGTGTTGGACTGAGTGATGTGAGTGCAAACTCGTATCACTGTGGTCATCTTTGCAAGAATTTTCTGAACCAAGGTGAAAGAAATCAACCAACGGCCTGGTCTTTCATTCCTGCTCAGAGAAGAAAACTTCATGAGGTTCGACTGAATTGACTGTCCAGTCAGGGGCTGACTGTGACTCAGAGACATAGGATAACCCTTGAGGTCAACATCTCTGAAGACACAAAGAAAAGGGTACAGTCATGTTGATCAGATCTTGTAATGTACCTGAGACTGGAGTGAAGTCCTTTCATCAGAAAACCTGCAAAAAAGGGGAATTGGCAGCTTAAGAGTTCTCTTTTGGATCCACATGCAAGAATCACGGTAGGTTTCTGCAGCTAGCTATCTCTGATCCCCAGGTTCCTGGCTTGTAACCACTGCTGTCTTTGCCTGCTGTGTTTGTAAACAGTGTTATCATCCTGCTGTAGGTATGACAGAAATCCTTCTGGGAGGTTAAAATATCCAAGCACTCTAATCTGGTGGTTACTCTGGTTCTTGGTGGTATCCTCTGACTTTTCTCCAAAGTGAAAATAAATGGGGTGGGGGGAATATTTTATGATCCCGTTCTGCAGTGTAACAGCTGCACAACAGCTCCCTGGAAAACTCTACCCAGTGGCAAACATAGCAACCTCCAGGTCATGTGCCAGGGAACTCAGTTTACGTCTCCTCTATTATGGGGAAATAGTTTCCTGTGTCTCTCGGATGTCAGAGCACTGAGTGGATGAGAGGTAACGAAAGAAGATTGTCCACACATTTGTTTTTATGGGTTCATCTCATTGTCTCAGTTCACAGAGTGGCAGAAATAAAGCCTTTAAAGGTACGCTCAGCACTGTGGATCATAAGCTTACTGGCTAAAGCCACAGTGATATGTTCATAAATGTTATTGTTTTCCAGCTGCTTCCACTCTATTCCCCTTCCCACCCCAACTGAATCTTCAGTGTCAATTTAGGCAGAAAAAAAACACATTTATAAAATGTTAATGACACTTCTTGGAAAAAGCCTCAGGTGTCATCTTCAGGTGTTAACCTGGGTCTTGGTGGACTCAAGCCTGCACTTCTACTGCCACCAATGAAATTCCCTGCTCAGATGAGGAACGCAGGCGAATAGAAAAGCTGGCAGGAAACTCTCCATCATAACTTTTCCAACACAGAGCAGGATATTTCAAAAACAACTTTGTTGTTGTTATTGTGGAGAGTGCTTGCCTCAAATATTCCTTCTTTTCTCTTTTAAATGGAAGAACAAAAAACTTTTCAGAGAAATGCTGAAATTTTACTGCCTTTAGCATATTTTGGTCCAGAAATACATTGGATTTTCTTTTTCAATCTAATTCCAGCCTGCTTGGAATATGTGAACTTAAATGTTGGATAAGGTTGATAATAAAAGCAATCCAAATTAGTGCTATGATAATTACCAGCTGCTACAAAAATCAAATTTCTCTATACAATCATGCAGGAGCCCTTCCCCCAAATACAAAGGGGAAAGTGTTCACCTGAGATAAATCTAACCTTGATTCTGTGCAGGGATATTCAGAGGTGTTGTATAGGTAGTTATTCTGAGAAGGTTCTGGGTGATGGCAAGAACCATGTTTAAACACTTTCTGAATTTTAATTATGTACCAATGTCAGAAGTTTTCAGACGCGGAATTTTTTTCAGCAAAATATTCCCTTTATTTTGAAATCATAAACTCTTAATAGTCAAAGTGTTGGGTTTATTTTTTTCCCTTTATCCTAAGCAGATGTTTCCTCACTCTTCCTTCCTCTGCTCTTTCCTCATTGGAAGGAATGATGAGTGTGTGACAAAAGAAAATTGAAAACCATGTGAAACACAGAAAAATTATTTTATTAGGGAAAAATAAGTTAATGAAGAACTGTTCTGTTTTGCAACTACTGAACTAAATTTAATTTCCAAATTTATTTGAAAGTATACCAGATTCTGACCAGTTACACTAGCTTCTGAACATTTTTGTGTGATTATTTCAAGAGATCAGAATTCAAAATAGTTAGAAGGCCAAATTTTAATGCTGAGAAGGTGGCAGGTCTCTTCCACAGCTGCCCCCTGGTCTTGCCTTTCACTTCTGGACGTAAATGCTTTTCTGTGCCTCATGGCAGAGGGAGTGTACAAAGTAAGGATGCAGGTAGATAGTCTTCCATGTGATATTTTTTGTAAAGTGGTCCTTTAGTTGCCATCCTTGGTGAAAGGTGATGGTTGCCTTAAATTCGTAGCTCCAAACTTGTGGTTTCTACCTCACGTTCTCTCTGAGCTCTTCACTCAGCAAACACAAGCGCTGCCTACAAGGGGGCTGCAGGATTTGACCATATGATTTGATTAGAGCCTTAATGAATAGCAGTGAAAGAAAAGCAGCACCGAATCGATAATCTGGGCCGTGCAAACATTTATCAGAAAAACCCAGAATGGTTTGCATTTATTCCTCCACTTACCGCTTCTGACAGTTACCTCTGCATCCATCCATTTTCTTCAGTCTAAGTGAGAACCATTAGACACATAAGACATTTATTTTTGTAAAAATGAAACCTCTATGGCTACCTAGCTTAAGCCGAGTGTTATTTTAAATGATTCATCATTATTTGTCCTGGATCTAGGTTAAAACTTTTCCTTTCCCATGATTTGAGTGGTTATACCTTCCAAGCTAGTTATGTACCTGCTCCTATTAAATAGCACATTGTATTTGTTTCCATTAAGCATGTGGGTGAATATCTTCATAAAACATACAAAGAGCACTAACTACTCAGACCTGTGGGAAAGAAATCAAGACAACACCTGAGAAAAGATTTTTTTTACTGTTTTTTTTTTGCTCTGGGTGCTATTTCAGCTGTTCATTAAAGTTATATTGCTTCCTTTATCTCTTGTGCTCATGGAATACAAGCACCTCTATAATGAGCTTAAATTACCACGAGCTAAGAATAGAAAACTCGATTTCAGTTCTTGGGAGGCTGACACTGTGGTGGTGCATAGGTAATCAAGCAATATTAGCTGTATAATGGTGCTAGGATCCCAGGGCAGGGCTTCGGAAATGTTTATGTCAGGGAAGCACAGTAAATATCTGTGTTCCGGGCTTTCTGGGTTTCTCCGCCTGCCCCCCCCCCCCTTCACTGCACCTGCCTGCTTATACATTTTGAAATAAACACTGCTGTTTGCTCTGTATTAATATCCTATTTAGGTGGTTGGCCAGTCACAACTGTCTTTGGAGAGTAGAGCCCCCTGTGTTCTCATTTTCTCATTTATACAACTAAGCTATGGAGAAGACTCGGTCATCTGAGCTATCAATATCAGAAAAGGACAGGGTAAATTCAATGAAAATGGCAAAACTTAGAATAAAGAGGCTGGGTGTGAGAAAACCCTCTATTTCCAGGTGTTCTGGATGCTGTGGGTTCATAGAAATTAAATAGCTCTTCTTTGCCCCTTTGTTACCTGCTCGTTAACAAAGAACAAGTGGGAGTACCTTCTCCAGGGGAATCAAACTTACTCTCTTGTTGATTTAAGTGTACAGATATTTTTAGAGGCTTCTGCTCCAGGATGTTTGTCCCCTTGGACACATAACCGTGGAGGCTGATGCTACCAAATGGGAATGGTGGCACAGGGAATGCTGGTATGTCTACTTCTCCCCAGGTATTAACAAATTACCATTGATTTCAGTTTACTGTAATGACCACACTGCAGATGGCATCAGCTCAGGGCTCCGCCTGATGCACTCTGCTGAATTCAGCTGTGATGGCTCCAGAGGTGCTCAAGGAGTACCCCCAGGCGCAGGTTAAAATCTACCAAAGACATAATGATTTGTGAGCCAAAAGACAGGATATTTAACCAGAATTATCCTGAAACTCACTTGGATTGGGAATAAACCCACTTTCTCATGGCATTATCATAGAGTCTTTGGATAGTTTTCCTATTTGATTGTAATAATTGGGTTTTCCCCACCTTTTCCACTCAGTTTCAATATTTGATTGCAATAATTGTGTTTCCCCACCTTTTCCACTCAGTTTCAATCTCGTTCTATAAATTCTCTTTCTAATGATTAAAAACCTCAATCACCATAGCTCGTAAGGGTTATCTCTAGTGTACTAAATATTAACAAAAATTTGCTTCACCAGAACAATTCTCCACCATCTTATAGGTCCTGCTTTTCCTTCATTGGATATTTTCAGTCACAGATTTGTTGCTGATTGTATATCATGTTCAGAAAATAACATTTTTTTTTGACAAGATATTACCCTCAGTTGGAGAATCTCAGTTGATGCAAAGACGAGCATCTCAGTGTGTTTCACAAGTCATTTGTGATAGAGCACAGACCCAGCTGAGGCCTCTCATGCCCTGGGTTAATCAGAGGATCATCTTCTCCTTCTGGGGAAAATTAACGCTCAAAAGCACCACAGATGGGAAAGTCTAACCCTCTGTTTAACCTACAGGTGCCAATTCTGCCACCTTCTTATGTGGAGTGCTTTTCTGCTGCAAGTTGTCCTGCTAATACCAGGGAGAGAGAGAGACCGAGACTCTACCTAAGGGCAGTAAAGTTAGTGGACTTGGGCCTTTAATGAGCAGAAGGTGCAGTTCAATTGGAGTTCGTTAGTAGATATCATTAGCTTATCTCTCCAGGGGTCATTGGCAGATATCATTAGCGGGGGGTCATTAGCAGGTTTAGTCGATAGAAGGAGAGCTAGAGCCACTTCTGCAGTGTGGAGAAGGTGAGAGCGGATGATGTTTTATTAGTGGCTAATTCAGAGGAGGCTGGGTCCCTGCCAGGGGCTGTCAGAGCTGAGTTGTGATGATCCAGGAGGGACTCTTGGTATCTCTGATGATGAAAGATCTGGGTAAATGAAAGGAGGCCTCCTTACTTTTAGCACTTCACTCACATAACTTTAAAACATAATTATGTGACCAGCTTGAGAATGCTAAGGCAGCCACCAATCTAACCAGTGGATGGATGGGTCTAACACCGCACTGACCTGCATATGAGGTGAGGATTTCTTTGGGAGGCAGGCTCTGGCATATGCAACTAGACTGATATTTATGATCTGTGCCCTTTGCTCTCCTGTGGTCTATGGATGCTGGTACTGCTGTTGCCCCTTGCCTCAATGAGCCTCGGAGGGATGTAATGGCCCCGGTTGCAGAGCTCTGGTCAGAGAATGAATGGTGCAGGGGATGCTGCTGAATACTGCAGAGGTGCTCTTCTAGGTTGCTGGAGGTGGCTTGTCAGGCTGATGGGACATGTATAGGGGCTATGGAATACAGGGAATGCTTTTAGGATGACCTGGATTGTATCTCTCTTGAAGAGCAAATGTTCCCTTGAGTTTTGGTTAGCATGATGCCTATTGGGTGCCTTCAATGTGAAAAAAGCATCTGCTTTTCCCAACTAATCTCTTTATTTGTTAATGAATTGCCAAATAGCTAGTGTATCTAGGTAGTCTCCTGGCAACCTGGAAGTTATTCACCTGACTTCTTTTGCTTTTGCCTGGAACTATCTACTCCCAGCTCCCTCTGGGGCTTGAGCGTGCATGGGAGGGATGCGTCCTGTTTGCATTCTGTCTCATTGTGCCTGAACCCACTCCTGTTCTCCCGTAAAACCTTAGCAATTGCATTAGGCCGTTGACAGTTTTTCTTAGGAAAATTGTGTCTGTGATAATAATGATCAGTTTGGTCAGTTCTGAAAAGCATCTGTATTTCAGGCAGGCTGTTTTACTATTGGAAGTTGCTAATTTGCTGAATGTTAAATTCATCTGTGGCTTCAGAACCTAAATTAAAAAAGAAATGCTGAAAGTGAGCATTTCAGTATGGATAAATGTCTTGCAACAGAAACTACTCTGTATTAAAATGACTGTTTTCACTTTGGTATTTGATCACTAGTAAGAGTGAAAGATATAAATGGAAACTCTGCTTAACCTAAAAGAGCTGTGTGCATATGATGTAATTTATTTCTGAAACTTGACATTTATTCTGGTTCTCTTTGTTTTGGTTTTTTTTTTTCCCCCACCTCAAAGCAGAAGAAGAAATATCAAATTCACATCCTCAAAATGAAAAATGTAGCATGTAATCTTCTTTTGCAAAGCAACTTGTAGAAGAATGTAAATGGTCGGTGGTGGTGGTGTTAAACAGCTCTGATGCCGTAACTTGCACAACTGATTGCAAACGTCTGATAGATTTGCCTCTACTTAAGTACAGCCAAGAGCTCCGTTAATGCTTGTAACGGAGATTTACGTAAGTGCAATAAGCAGTTCACACATTCAGTAATATCTCCTGAACTTTTTGAAGGAAGACTGGAAATTTTATAGTTATCACAGCTCAATAAGGATGTAAGAATTACCCAAGGCATATCAGGAAGATGGTGTGAGTTATCATATCTAAATAAATAAGAGTTACAGGATATTAATCCATATTCATGTCTTGGATATTTCTATTTAAACACATGGATGCTTCCCACTTCTCTATAGTCTGGGGGTGTTTCACCTGTATTTCAGAGGAAAATGAATGATTTCCAGTGTGCTCACCTTTCTCCAGCAAAATAGGCTACTTTATTGAATGAAACGTTGATGTGATGATGAAATTTTATTTATGAATTTTTTTTAAAGGAAAACTTTGAAAATGAAAGCAAACATTCTTTTAGCATTTATGTTCATAAGTTGGAAACAAACTGAAACAGCACTTTTAAAAGAGAGATCCTGAAGTCTTATCTTCTCTTCCCAGGAAAGTGCAAGATCCCTCCTCTCCAAATGCAGAAATGCTTCACAAGCCTTAGTCTTCAGCCAGCTCCAGTGTTTAATATACCAAAATTATGAGTAGTCGTTGGGTAGTATTCAATGAGTAATATTACTAGTTTCCTTTCTGGAGAATTTGCCCAAGTTTATACCCAGTACCTGCAGCGCTGAACTTGGGCCTCCCAAATCAGTTACATACTTTCTTTTAGTCTTTTAAAGGAAGACAGAAAACTTGAGACTCCTCTCACTCAGCTGACTGACAAAAATATGACTGTCATGTCTGAGTCAGGATTTTTTTAGCTGAGCTCCTGGAGACGACACAAGAAGTGATGATCAGTTGCCTTTCAACACCATTTTTTTTCTGTGACCTGCAAAGCCTATTTAGATGAAATGCCTGAATTTTAAGTTATTGCAGGTAAATGAGATGAATAATTAATTAGAATAGAGGTGAAAGAGGGTGATCTCAGACTGAGCCTGCCAATTGATTTCTAAAGCAAAGAAAACCATATGTGAAGGTTACTGAAGTCTCCTAGCCTCTGGGCCATTCATTGTTTCCAACAGTTTCCTTAATCACTGCTTCACTCAAAATCAAAAACTTTTAAAACTCTAATTATGTATCTTTTGTATCTGATATCTCCTTAAAGCAATGCAATTTAAATAGTTTCCTTCTACTTTGATTTATTTTTTTAATGTTGAACAAACTATTGTATGCAGTTAGATCATACACAGAGTTCACTGGTTTCTACTTCCTTCATTTAGAGATCTCCCTTCATAGGGGTGCAGAGAGAAATGAATGTGGTAGACCTTTTCAAATGATTTCTAAATTAAATACAGTAAATTCCTCTGTAATATGACTCATGAGACCTGAAGATCAAAGCCTTACAAGAGATTTATCAAAAACAAATAATTTTTACATAGAATATATGGTAACGTCAGGTAATGTCATGTTGTTGTTCCACTTATCATGTGAAAGTGATGAAGAGTGGTGCTGCTTTATTTTCTGGATCCTTCACTAGTTTGAGAGGAAAAGATGGCATCAGGAATCAATTTGTTCTTTTTTTGAAGTTTGCCTTACACTTTCAGTGCTCTTTCTCCGAAGAGCCCATATGGCTGGCTATTCCCCGCTTACGAGCGTACACGTACTTCTGTTCTGAATGCTGAAATCCAAGTCCTCTGCAGTATAAATCTGGGAAAGCTCAGTGAAGTGTGAATCTGATCACTCTGATTAGTGCTGATTAGTTGCAAGCTGGAGTGTGAATGAGCAGTCTGACATGTACGGCGTTTTGTTATATGTGGCTAAAGAAATTGCACTTGCATGGTGAAGTATTTATGGTCGTATTTGTGACTTGCTTCATTCACATCTGGTCCATGGTTGCCCTCTGGGAATGGCAGGAGACAGAACAGGAGGGAAATGTGAAATGGTTCAGCAGAAACCAAAGAACAAAGACAAGATATTTCCTTCCCCTGCAACCCCCAGTCTGAATGAGGGAGAGTTTGTGACCATAAGGGACACAAGACTATAGTGGGAAATATATATATATATATATGAGTTTACATTTCAGTTTATTCTTTTCTGTGCCCTTTCTTCCATAAAGCCACCACTACGATAGTCAGGTTTTCAGGATCTCAAGGAGATGGGATGTTAGGAAGAGGAAAATACTTTTTTTTTTTTTTAAAATTTAATTTCTTCTTTTTTTTTGTTTTGCTTGCTACTCTGATTCTTCTACTGCTTCTCTTTTCCCTTGAATCCTCGAATTCCTACTTACAAAGAATTAAATGGAAAAATAAGTTGGATGGAAATTTGTAGACATAATTACTACTTTTGTGTTGAAATAATGCCTAATGATGCTAGTGCACTATTAATTTCATAGAGAAATTTTCTGCTCAGGTATATATTTTCATTCAATCCTAAATATTTTTTTAAGCGTACATAACAGTCCAATCTTTTGCCAATATCAATTAGCAGGTATGAAAATGCTGCAAGAACCACCCGTGGCCCAATATAGACACTTACTACACGTAGTCTGCCTGGAAGAGTGTGTTGCATGCCTATAAATATAAGTACTGTCTTCCTTTTAGTCATCTTCTGTATTTCAGTGTAGCCTCTAGTCAGGACAGAGATGCTCTGAGGAAAAAAATCAGCTCTTCTGAAGACCAGGTCTGGGTATCTACAAAGTCGGCAGATGTTTGGGGTAGCAGACAGCTAGAAGAGTCAAGGGGAGACAGAGCAATGAAATGGGTCTTCTTCCTACTGTGTCTCTTGGGAGCCCAGGTGGTGCCAGGATGGAGGGAGCTGGGGAAGAGGGGAGGGATGCAGCAGGGGCTGGTCTCTCATGGCAGCTGTTCTCCTGGAGTTCTAACTCCAAGAGCTGGCAGGAGTTAGTGGCTGATTTTCCTTCTCTCCATGCCCTGCCCTAAGCCAAACTCTGCTCCTTAAAAACCCTTTTTTTCCAGATGCGGGACCTAGATCTGCCATGACCTCAGCTGTGACCTCACCATGTCCTTTGTGGTGTGGCAACATGCTGAGAAGCCAGTGTGGATATTTGTCACTTTTTTTTTAAGGAAGGAACCACAAATATGGTCTGCACAATGAAATACCATCTTATGGTTGGAGGTGAATTTAGTTTCTTCACTGTTTGTACGGAGTCATCTTCATGTTGAAACTTGCAATTTAAACTGAGTCACAAAGCAGCAATATCTGCATTGAAAGGAAGAGATGAAGGAACAGTAAATGAATTTCAGCAAATGCATATCTTGGACTGTTTACAGTGTTTGACGGCTTACTGACAGGTTTAGCTATCCCCAAACTCAGCTTGTTCTAGTTGTCTTTTTATTTATTAATTTATTTTGCCAAAACTTAGCAGTTTTCCATATCCTGTTTTTCTTGTAAACAACCCTCACATACTTGGTCTCCCTTGTGATATGAGATTCAATATTTCAGATTTCTAGTCAAGACTGTCATCAAATTAAACAGGATGTTGAGATATTCATGCTATGGAGTTCACTGGTGTAGATCAGTGAAGGAAACACACAGGTCTCATGAGCTGTAGGAGAATACAGAAGTGGCCGTTGTTAATGGGACCGAAAAATTACATAGTACAGCAAATCTGAGTGATACCTTTGTTGTGGCCATTTGTGGGCAAGGAGGGTGTGCGAGACCAGCAAGGCTGATCTGTTTCCCGCAAATGCTCCAGCTACTGGAGCAGGTGGCTTTAGATCCTGCTAAACAATTTTTTTTTTTTTCTTCACTGAAAACATCTTAACTTGCTATAAACTTGCTTTTGTACAATTCCTAACTCCTTGGTATGGACAATAAGACCAATGATGAGAAGGGCAGATGAGGCTCAGTTGTTGACTATAGGGGACCTAATATCTTGGGGTTTGACTTCAGTTAATTATTGTTTTTATTACCTGTTAACCTTGTTTTACTTTAAGGGACAACCTGGTTTTATATCAGAACTAATAGCTATGTAATATATAAGTAGATAATGAACAAATCTAACTTGTATAAATATTATTGCTATTATTTCTTCATTCTACAGAAGGACAATAAACACAAAGCATGCTTGTGTTTTATAATAAAAGAGCTCCATTTTCTATTCTGAAAGGCTGTAACCTAAGTGGTGGTCATGAAAAAGAAGGTGAAATCCTTGTGGTTACATCCTGAGATGTAACCACAAAAAATGATAATGTGATGAAATCAACTCTGAAAGTCGTCTTATGTTAGTTAATTCTGCATTTGGGACTGCCACGTGTGCAGGATGAGTCATATAACTTCAGAAAGGTTTCACTTTCTAGGACAAATTGTCATCTCGTATCCAAGTCTGAGCTGATCAAGACCTGAGGCTAAACATTAGCATTTACTCACTCTTCTGTTTTTGCATGAAACGATTGAGCTGGGGGGCAGGTGGGAGATTTCCTTGTCTCTTGCTGGGAGGTGCCAGTTTGTTGGAACTGAACTTTTCTGCAGAGAACATCTAAGGTCACAAATTATCTTTTTTTTTTCTCAAAAGCTATTTATTTACCCCCTCATTCCCCCACTACAAAGTAATTGGTGGCCAATTGGTTCAGATGAGACATAGCTGTGCCTGCCTCAGACGCCTATTCTGAATAGGGCCTGGGCTTAAACCCTGAGTTATGCAAGTGTCGAAAGCCCATTTGGGCTAATTGTTCTTGAATTATCTATGCAAAACGGATCTCCTACCAGATAAGTCTTCAGATATTCTAACCTGTTCTAGCTGGCTTTCACTTTCAGCAAAATGGACTTCTGAGTTTCCAGCAGTCTGTTACTTCTGTTCTGTGTCTGTACAAAGTGCAGAAACTCGTTGCTGCTGGAAAAGATTTCCCTTAGGGATTCAGTTCAGATTCAGTAGTAAACGTGAGCTCCTTCCTTGAAAGTTAGCTACTCATTTTAGGTGTCATCATTAGACACTATTTATAATATTCATTTTGTTCTGCTGTCTTATACTGATATCTTAACCTTACAAAATCCAGCTTCTAGATCACATGACACAAATTCTCAGATTACACAACCCATTAAACAATCTTATCTTTCAGTGCCTCTTTTCCCATTGTTCTTAGTACGCGTCTTAATTCATACGCCCTATATTCTTTAGGTGGCTTGAAATGCTCCCATTAGTTAAAGAAGTCAGCTGAAAAGTGCTTGTATCTGCCCATTTTCTGACAATAATGTCAATATTTGTTTCTTTTCCTGGTGTAAATTGTTTGGTCTTCAGAAAAGCAGCAAAACCTTTTGATGATTTTTAAAAAAGTATATGAACAATAATACTATCATCATGCTCTTGCTACACAAAATGCTTCTCGTTTTCAGCTTTTTCTCGTCTCACAGCTTGAGCAAAACTGTCTCTTATCTCAGTATATGCACTTATACATACTGTCTCTTACCATTATCTGTGGATGAGATTCTTAGAGGGAAACCTTTAAATTGCTTTTTCAAATAATTGCACTTGGCTGTTTCAATAGCTCCTAAATGAGGGCTAGCACCCCTGCTAGGGTGCGTAGGCTATTTCTGCCCTTTGTACAGTATGAGGTACTTGGTGTGAAAAGTTAACATAAAGACGT
The DNA here is from genome assembly GCF_964199755.1 of Larus michahellis. NCBI lineage: Eukaryota > Metazoa > Chordata > Aves > Charadriiformes > Laridae > Larus > Larus michahellis. The sequence goes on along the minus strand of NC_133902.1, from coordinate 50,543,076 downwards.
CTTTAAACTGTACTCTATTCTCAGACTTTACTTTGCAAATTTTCTTCATATAGGCAGTTAATCTTTATTTCCTCACTGATGGACCCGGTTTTAAAAAAATAAAAAACACCTACTACTGCTGCAGTCATCTTTGCTTTAATTTCAAAAATGAAAGCATAAACAGTGAAATGTTTAAATAGTTGAAAACAAGATATTATTTTTGAAATTCTATTTATATCTCTCAAATAAAAATTGTATCTGCAATTATATTTCTGGAAGGGATATTCCTGCATGAACCATTGTGTTAAGCTTGGAACGGGGGGCTCACTGCAACCTCATGCAGCCCAGGAAACAATTTGTAAGGGCACGTTAATGAGCTCTTTCTGCAGACCTGGCTCTTGCCCCCGAGGTAACTTAAGAAATATCCACGAGAAGTTACCGTAGCCTGGCCCAGACATGGCTGCAATGTCATATTAGTGTGTGTCTACTTGAGAGCTTTGAAAGAACATCTGAAACCCCATCTGTACAGAGAGGAAAAAAAATAAATGATTGTAATGCGTGTCCAAAATATTTTTTTTATCTGAAAATTTAATTAAATCAGCATGTTCATCATTTAAAACTTGTTCTGTAACTGTTTTTTCAACCTGCTTTAATAACTATTTAAAATATAAACCATGGTTTGGTTAAAAAAAAAAAAAAGGAATTTATTGAACAAGTGATTCATTGTAACATTAAAATGCAAGACACTCAGGTGAAGCCAATAAACATATAACTGATTAATTAAGTTAAGAAAAATCAATAATAAAACTACAGAGTACCTACATGAAAACCATACTGATGCTGTGCTCCTCCAAAAAGACACTGTCTGGGGAAAGCAGTTTGCTTTATCATCCTTCCAGCATATATGAAACTGTCCACTAAGGATAAAGGAATTATTTTATTGTGTCTTTGAAAGAGAGTGTCTTAAAAGGCTGGATAGGTTAATTTCTCCAAAGCTTGTAAAGAAAAGCAAGTTATTGAAACCCTGGTAGTATTTGAAGTAATGAAAACCAGCAGAACTGCATGCAACCTGCACGCCAAAGAGCAAAATAATTAAACTAAGCAATCTGTGTTACCACAGCTACCAAACTGAGCAACCAGTTACAACTTGAACGCAGTTTTTGGTTAAGCAGCGCACACATCGAGACTTGTGGTTTCTTAGTCTGAAAGTTTCTGGATATTTACCGTGATTTCTCTACTGGGGCTCCTGAAACAGGTCATGGCCCAGTGGCCAATTGATGGGGTCTGCTCGGTACTTGAATACAGTGGCACTAGGAAGGGGACTTGAAAGCAGAAAATATATTAACAGAGGTGAGAATGGGAAGTTACAGATCCCTGCAAGAGAGCAGAGATTGTCTAAAGATAATAAGTGTCCTTTTGTTCTGTAATACATCTCTTGAGCAAGTAGGTTCTCTCTCTGGAAATCACTTGCCTCAGCAAAAGATGGGCCTAAAACTTGTCTTCTTTGCCTGATACAGAAAGTGAAATATGGATTAAGGTTCCGAACCCACTTTTGCACATCGGGATTGTATCCAGGGCTGGCAAATGCATGCAACAGCTGACCTTTCTACTGCTTTTATGAAGATTGTTGCTGGTGGACTCCTGCCACAAGAAAATAGAGCAGTGGGTTGTAAAAGAACTTGCTTAGACTTGACAAGTTTCCTGAGCATTTCTTCCCCAAATTAGAATGACAGAAGTTGAAGGTAGACTTCAGCTTTCTCAGCTGACACATCTTTGGCTTCAGAGCTGAAAATGTTTCAACATCTCTGTGAATTTCAGCAGATATTTGGGTTCACTTTTAATGTGCCTGATGTCAGTATGGTGTAGCTGAAAGCCAAAACTCGCTGCCAAGAAAGAAATGTGTCCAATATCAATCATCGTGTACTTAGCAGCCTGAGTCCTGTCTGGACCAATGACTTTACTAACTTTATTCACATATCTGGGTTGTTACTTTTTGATCCCATAAATAGGATGGTTGCAGGACACAGCCTAAAATATCTGAAGTGATCAAAAATAGAACTACACAGAAACTATCCTTTTAGATGGGTGTATTTTTCCTTGGCTTTACAAGAATGTGCATATTTCTCCATAGTAAAATTCCAACCTGGAACAAATTATGAAGGGACAACTCTCAATGGGCATAAATCAGCATAGCAATGTCAATTTACAAGGATTTGAACTCTTGGGGTTGTGGGGTGTTTTTTTTGCTCCACCTGAAAATTTACCATGTTCACTGAAAAATATCCTTCTTACTAGGAACTGGTTTCATACATGCTGTGATGAAGAGGCTGGGGGTTTGGGGCTTTTTTCCCCTCTCCTTTCATTGTTACCACAAAAAAAGCTGATCTTGTAACTAGGTTTACACAGCTCTAATGAGGAATGACCCAATCTCTGCAAGGATACACGTGAGGCTTTGTTGTTCCATAGTTTCCACTGAGCATGACGTGTCTGGGATGCTTTATGATGACTGCATCATCAAAGTACTAGGGGCTAAAAAAAAATTGGAGAAGTCTCTGAGCCTGCGTATTGACTTGCTTTACCATTTTATTGGGTTAGTCATCATTATAAATCAAATTCTAACTCTCATAGTTTGATGATGTTGCTAAATTACCCAGGTGCCACCTCTGAGTACTGCCAGTGCTTCGTGTCTTGGGTGCTTTGTAATAAAGTGAGGGGGATGTTTTACTTCTAAAGCAAAGCTGGCCCTGGAACAAGACAAGGATTTCCTGAGGTTTTGCAGCTATATCTCGCGATTCAGCTTTGTCCTCGCAAACTGATTCTGCGCTGCCTCCTCCAAGCCCTGCGCCTCTCCTTCCTCATCTTTGCATGTTGTGGCATTCCGTCTGGGGAAGAAGGAAAAAGAGCTTTATCTGCCAATGATTAGCACAAAACTGCTGGGTTACCTTTACAAAAACAAGATTGTTTTCCTCTGGGTATTTTAAATGAAAACCTTCTTTATTTTAAGGGAGGTGAAAATGCTGCAGAGACTCCGGTACTGGTGGTAAACTATTGGATGCAGCCAGAGCTGTTCGTTCATGTGTCACGAAGTCTGTGCTGCCTAAAGGAAAGTCTCCTTCGTTTAAATTACAGATAAGCCGTACTTTTGGAGCAGGTACTTCTGAATACTTTCCAGACAACCACAGATGCATTACAGCAGAGGAACAGTTTCTTTTTCAGAAAAGGTATATTTTTATAAGTACAATAAGCTTAACAATGTGTGTATATTAGCACATACTTCTGTAGTTTATCCAACTTACAGATAAACGGTTTGCCTGTCCAGACTGAAGAAAACTCACCAGTGTTCCTGAAGTCTTTTAATCCGAATCAGATGTGGGGAAATAAATGAGCTATCTCTTGGTATTGAATCTTTTATAACTCAATACCTAGCACTGAACTTAGTCCTTTTCCGTTAACACTGTGTTTGATATAATAAAAGGTACCAGCCAGGTGAGACTAGGCAGAAGTTCAGAGCAAATCTATATGTGACAAACGAGCTTCAGAGAATGTCCCCATTAAGAGATTTCTGGGTTTCAACCTAAGTGTTAGAAGAAAGGCAACATCCTCCCTACCCCCACGTGGGAGGTATCAGGCAGGGAAGAACCCGCGGGGGCTGCCATAGCAGCTATGACCTGCAGGCACTGAAACAGGGCAGTATCTCTGATCTTGGAGATGAAGTTCAGCAAAGGGAAGGTTATACTGGAGGTGTCAAACACTTGCTTTCAAGCAGAAGTATTTGAGCTCAAAACACCCTCTGCAGATGATGCCAAGATTTTCTGCAGATGCAGAGTTCAGAAATGGGAAAGGTCCTTTTTTTTTTTTTTTTTCTTCATTCAAGGAGACTCAGCTTTTATGCCGTCTGCGGAAAAAGAAGAAACAGACCATGATTACTGTGGACTGCTAATGAATTTTTGAATTAAATTTTCTAGTAGTTGTTATTGTGCTCATAACTCTTACCTGCAAGAAACGTTGCTCAAAGCCAAATTGCTTCAAAATTTCTAATTCACTCCTTTTTATTAAGAGAAGCCTAGACTCCTGGTCAGGTCCCGTGGCAGTATGACTCAGTGTAGCTCTATTCAAGCTAAAGGCACTGTATGTGCTGAGAAAACAACTTACAGTTTAGAAGTTGTGGAACAACTTCTCTGTTGGCTTTTCTAGAAACACTTTGTCCTTCATCCATCCAAGGCACTGTGCAAGTATGTGTGGGGAAAAAGAGGGAAAGAAATAGAGATTTCTGTTGACTTGAATAGTGCATCTTCTGTTTTTAGACCTCCAAAGGCGCATGTTTTGTGAACAGAGATTTTTGTTAGGTGTAATTAATTTAATTTGCAAGGAAGTTACTAATTTCATTGAAAGCTAGAGATCTTCCCAATGCATGATTCATTATAACTCCACCTCAGCCTTGGCCCGCAGGGATAACTAAAGCCTTTGGTGAGAAGATAATTTTATTTTAATTCTCATGCAATGATTGGACAACTTCAAGACAAATACCTGCTATCAATCTTTATGAGTGAATTATTGTTCTCACTATTAGGGTGTGGTGGAGTAAAGGATGTCATACTTTAGTACCTATAAAGCTTTTGGGATATAATTTTGTTTATAAGCCATAATAAACATAAAAATCATACTTTATGATTACATGAAAAATACATTAAGACAACCAAAATTAAAGACTTTGAATAGAATAGGAGATTTATTTTTTTTATAAAGGACATAAAGATTTATTTTTTCCAGCAATTCTATTCAAATTAATAACAGGGATCTTTTTTTCTGTAACTATTTTCCTCTATTAGCAAATTATTATTTCTGGTCCCTCCACTCCTGTGTGCCTAGAAGCAATCATGAAAAAAAGACCAGTTTTCATTCTTTGCCCCCAGTGTTGTATCAGAGGTATCTGAGCTTCAGAGATTCTGGAGAATTCAGGGGGAGGGTTGACTGCAAAAGAAATGAAGGACCAGACTTTGAAGAGCCCTTCGAACTAACTACATATTGCATTGTAAAGTCCTCGCGTTATTGCCAGCATACTTGGTGGATTTTGCAAGCATATAAAATGTACTAGACACTGCTAATAATGATAATTATAGTTCTAATCTCACCAGTGATTTACCTAGGCAGACATGTACACCTAAATGGAGCTCCATAAATTTTAATAGGGCCCCATGTGGGTTTGGAGGAAGAAGTAGGGGGTTGGCACAGATAACTGTTTCTTGTATGACCCTCACTCTGAGTGGTATTTAGGTGCCCAGATACGTACCATTGGGTGCGCTGGGTGCACATACGCATGCACGGTTCCGGAGTGCGTTACTTTGGTGTTATTACATTTGGGAAAAAGTATCTGGGGATAAATTAACTCCATTGTAATACAAGTTGGCTGTGATTTAGTTTCTCGCTTTGCCTCTTCAAAAACTGAGGATGAGAAGCAGCACATTTTTCTTGGTTAATTATTATAGATATCTGAGACACTGGTATTTATATTTGGCTTCCAATTATTTTTAATTTTGTCTGGGTTTTTTGAAGTGTGACAAGAACATCTCTTCTAGGGATTGCATTTATGTCTCTTAATGAAGTATTTGGTACGGGAAGTACATTCTCACCCCTTCAATTCTGGATTCCCAGAAATAGCTCTTGCTAGTGTAAATGGTAGTGCAGAACACAGACAATATATTAATGTAAGGACTGATTGAGTCTTCTCTAATTTTTCAGAGTTTCTTGCTGTCTTTCAGAATCCAAAAGTTCTGTTGATTTCATTTCTGAAATGTAGGCTGGTTTTGGACTATGAAATTTCTGAATCTTCAGGTGTGGTCTTGGGGGATCTTCTCCATTTTTAATTGATGTACAGCAATAAAAGCGTATATTGTTTTCTTTATTCATATTGATCATTCATTTATAAAAAATATTGCTGTGCTATTGTTTGAATTGCATAAATAGTGCAACAAATCATGTAAAAATAACCAAATAATTTCCAAGTATATGCTTTGGTTGTCTTCTGAACCGCTACTTATGAATAAGAGATCTTATTTCCTAGTAGAAAATCTTATAAAAGTATTTTTTATTGAAAATTTAGACTGATTTCCTTTTGAAACATATAAACCACAAACAACACTAAGCATGAACTGATGCTGAAATTCACTTTGCTGTTAATCATATCTGGAAGTCTGCTACCTGGGAAACATCGTGTTGCCTGCTTCTGCTACATTACGTGACTAACAAATGCCATATTCCTCTTGAATTAGTATTAGGGTAAATGAAAGAGAAAGGAGGAAGCCACAGCTGAAGCGAAGTTCCTTTGATGAATATATGTAAAGTTATTTTTCTCACAACTTGTTTTTGGATAATTTATAAACATAAGACAAGCAATATTTTACATGTCTGGTTCTAGTATGGAGGTAGTACTGGGTGTTTCTTGATTCTCAGCTTATTAAGGAATGGGGACTCTGCAGAATTACTGACTGGGCTCTGATGTAATTCATTGTGCAGCTTGACCAATTTATTTTTTATTTCTTTTAACAAAGAGGAATCAGCTCAAAGGGATTCAAGCTGTTTGCCTCTAAGCTTACAGAATACAAACTAAATATTTCTGAAAATAGTGATCTTATACTTCATTTCCTATTCATATTGTAAATGTGTTGAAGTAGATAGGATCAAGCAAGGGGATGGTTTTGTGATCTAAACTCTGTAATTGGAAGGCATTATTGCCTTGCGGTCTGTTTAAGAATCCAGGCCATGAAAGTTGTGGCTTTAAGCCCCATTTGTTAGTTTGCTCTTCCTTTGCTGACTCCTACAATAGTGGTGGTTTGACGACCAGACTTCAGCACTCAGGAGTACTGGGATTTATTACAAGCAATCAAAGCCTTTTAGGGTTGTCAGGTAGCACATACATGCTAAACACTGGTAATTCTGTTGCCGGGGGTGGGGCGGGGGGGAATGCCATGAAATTATTCTGGTTCTCTCCACAACCTGTTTTATTCAGAAGAATTAATAATATTCTTTCTGTTTCCCAAAATTACCTTTTCAATTAAATACTCCATAGTATATGAATTTCTTCAAATATGGCTTTGAAACAGAATCTTTGAAACCATCCACTACCCCTCACCTAGAAAATTAACAGATTCCTAGAAGTAGCTAATGTTTCTTGATGCCTGTGGTTAGTATGTTTCAGCTATCATTTTGTTTCGCAGCTCTGTATTACCTACTACTACTACTGAATACGTGTGCGTGTTGATGGGCCGGGAAGTCATAGTATCTCGGCAAAGCAAATAGACAGTTTTATGAGCTTCAGAACTAACGAATCTGGCTTTTCTATGAATTCAAGGTTGCCACCTTTGTTTTGAATTTTTCCGCATAATTTAGGCATTTCTGAGATTTCTCTCCGCTATGAATCTCAAAAGCACTTGCTTCAACTTTCCCATGAGTGGGATAACTTAAGCATCTCGGCCCTCTATGGAGTGATTTATTCTAATGAAATTTATAGGAACTTGATTAGGAAGTTTGGCATTACTGTGCGTTTGTCAAATACGTTCAGAAGTGGTCATCGGGTTCAAAATTACAAGAAGGGGTAAAGGCACATGATGATCCAGTCACATAAAACTCACTTCTTTAGGAAATCAAGCTAAAAATATCCAGGAAGATAGAAGAAATAGTATGTGAGGTTTCTGATCCCTTTGTTTGCATTGAAGAATATTTTCTCCTATAGTTGATCCCTCTGATTACGGAAGGGCTGTTTCAGCTCTGTGCTGGTGCTCTGAGCACGCTTATCTGTTGGAAAGTAGCTCCAAAGAACCCAGACATTCATTTTAGTTTACAAAACGTAATTTGATTGCTTTTATTTTTTCTTAATTAAGAAAATGTTTTGATAAAATGGAAGCACAAAGGTAGGAATGAATACTGTGAAAAATTTGAGGCAGATCTCAAACGTGTGCAACTAAGCGCTCTTCATAATTCACGTTAAACACTCTGCAATTTTTTGAAAAAGAAAAGTCATATTTCAGAAGTACTAAGCATTACGCTTAAACCACAGATTCTGTAAAAAATGAACTGCATAAGCTATTAGCGACTGTATGCGTCATAAACACCTTAGGCAAGAAAATCAGATCCTAATGCCAAATGCAGCTCAGCTCCATCAGTCTACATGGAGCTACACTTCTGCAATTTTATAAGATAAATGTCTGTGCGGTTTTATATGATGAAACTACAGCTTGGGTGAATCCTCTTATTTTTCACCAGTGATTTAATAAAGGCAAGCTCAATATAAATATTGAAAGACTGCTAGTATTGAAAATACTCTTTTCCCTAGTAGCTGAAATATATGAGAGCTTTGTCTTTTTCATATTGATCATGAAAAAAAATACTAAGATTTGTCTATACAAGAAGTGGATATATTTACTAACTAGTGGGCTCTAAATATCTTCTATTACGTGCTATACTTTATATTGCATTTGCAGAGAAAAGCTTTGTTGAGCTATGTTTTATCCCAGGTACTGGGAACTTCAAAACCCATTTTAATCTCGGCTGAAACAGCTAGTGAATGCTTGCCTTCTACCACTTGGTAGAGATTACAGAGTAAAAGAGGAGAAACATTACAAACTGTATTCCCCTGCACCTATTTCTTTGACCCACCTCACTGTGGTAGCACAGTAAATGAGCTGCATTTAATTATTTTTCCAGAACTCGTAAGTTTAAAAGAGATAGGGTATTTATGAGCCCCATTTGTGCTCTCTAATTCACAAGATGCCAAAAGATACAGAACATAAAACAGTGTCTATGGGAAGTCACCCATTGTGCCTCTGAAAATGTTTGTCGTCTTCTTCATCTCTCTCCAAATAAAATACTGAGCGTTAATTTAATCGTTAAAAGAATAATGAAAATAAGGAGCAATGAAAACGTAATCAAGATAGACGATTAATAGTCACAGAAGTGTCATTTTTAAAACAGTTTAAAATATCTCCTGCGCTGCTCTGCTGTGTTCGTGGAATAAACCTACTTTAATTATTTCCTGTTCAGGCTTTCCTCTGTTTCCTTGGTTTTAGGAGGAGTTTACCTAGCAAAAACCAATGCTGCTCATTTCCTCAGTGGATTAACTGGGCAATGATGAAACAGAAGCTTCTGTCTGCTTCATTCTTTACACAACCTGGTGTTAAAGAGTGACCTTTCACCCTCAGAGATTTTAAGGATTAAGGATGCTTTTAAGTCTCGGTCTGGTTACTAATCCACCACTTTCACTTGATGTTAAATAAGCACTTCCTGATTTACCCTTTAAATCCTGTAAACATAATAAAACAGAGTTTAACCTTTACCTTAGGATTTTACCACTATCTTATGCTCTGTCAAATAAACCTTTATAAGAAGCAGGGAAGAGAAAACTAATAAGCTATAGCCTGATTTTTTTTTTTTTTTTTTTTTTTTTACCTTGGGATATGTAACAAAACATTACAATATTTTTAATATATTCAGGTCAAACAGTTGTTAGGTTGCATTGGGGTCCTTACTCTGTGCAAATAATGGAATTTTTTAAAAGCATTTATAAGCTATTTGAGATAATGAAATAGATGTTTCTTTTGCATTCGGACTGCTGTGAGCAAACGATACTGGAAGGAGTTGAAATGGAAATATATTGAGAGAGATTTCATAATCCAAGGCTTTGCAACTTTCAAGATTATCATTTAGCCTCCAGCTTTTGCTTTGTAAAGTCAGGCTCCCATCTGGTGTAAACTGCATGTAAACTCCGTTTGCAGTCCAGGGCCTATCTTGACTTACACCAGCCATGGATTTGACCCCACAGAATTGGGTTTTTTTCTGTATTTTTCTCTTTAGGAAAATGGCATCTGTGCTAAGGAAATATTCATTCATAGCTATTTCCAGTGGCTGTATTTAACAGTACAAAGTTATCTCTACTCTCCACCAGAATATTTCTGTCGGTGTCACAGCTGCAAAGGGTGTCTCCTTATCATTTATTTATATAAATAACTTCTTACCTATATAATAAGTAACTTAAACACAACGCTCTCAGCCTGAGTCCTGGTCTGGGGACAAGGAGGTGGTAGGACCAGTTGGGACCCCCTGCCAGCACAGCAGCTCCAAGGGCTGAAAGATGGGGATAACGGTACCCAGAAAAACAGTGTTGGAAATGCCTTCTTTAAATCATTACAGCCACCGCCCATCGAGTATTTTTAATAAGGTTTGTTGTCAGTAAACATACAAAATACCTCATTTCAAAAATTCTGAATTCTCTCACCTTAGAGAGTTTCTGGTTTTATATCTCATAGTTGATAGCAGTAAGTAGAGAAAAATTATCCTATGATAAGAAGTTAATTCCCTCTTCCGAGGCCCTAAATCATGGACCTTATTAACAAAGGAATACAGTTATCTATCTGAATGGGGACCTTGCTTGGCTTTTGATATCTTTTTGGGAATATTTATTTTAATTAAATTGAATATCTGCCTTGTATCTTGCAAATATCTGATTGTCTCCGCATCAGCTATTGCCTAAGAGGAAATACAGACGAAGTAATCATTTATACATGCATGATTTTCTTACTATGATCAACAATCCCTTTGTCTTCTGCCTTAATAATGCAAAATATCCTGTTTCCTCCATGTTTGCTAATGCTTCTCACAGTGGTGTGAATGATTCAAGTGCAACTGTTCCTCGACGTTTTTGAGGGACCTGTTACCTGAGCTGGAGCGGAGCTCTTGTCAAAACAAATTCTGTTGTTGTAAAGGCTCTGAATAACGTTAGGATGTAACGCTGGGGCAGCCAATTTTCCTGGTGTCTGCTGGGGATAAGTAGATGATAGCTGGAGTTCACAAATGTTTTGAGTTCACGGAGCAAAGATTACTTGCAACCTCCTTGGAAAATTACTGAATTTACTGGGTAGGGCTGCTTTTGAGAGTTTTATGGTTCCCAGAATGGCCTGCTATCTTAAGAGACATTTATAGTATTGTGCCTTTTCTACAGTTTATTTGGAGGTAAAATTCCTGTTAAAGGCAATAGGAATTGTGGCAATGTATGCAAACGATAAACAGGACAAAGGAGAAAATTTTAAACAAAGGAAATTTTATTTCTGGTTCTCACCAAAATTAGAAAAGAAGGTGGACAGGAGAAAATGCTTTTGTTTCACAGGTTTTCCATACACCACAGACACTGGCAATGCCTTTTTCATGTGTCTTATGCCAAAGTGGTCCTGTAAGGCAACCCGTGGGAGTAAAACCAGCATGAAAATAAGACTGAGAACATCTCAAGAACAGACGAGCCTTCCTTTTGAAATAGTCTCCCACAGATGCTGAAGACCCGTGTAGTTCACAACAATATGAATAACATTCCTTCCCATGAAGCAGAATATGACCAAATTTAGCAAGAGCAAACCAGCCCTTGGCATAACCCCATGAGATTCCAGTACCTGAAGGGGACCTACAGGAAAGCTGGGGAGGGGCTTTTTGCAAGGGCATGTAGCGACAGGACGAGGGGCAATGGTTTTAAACTAGAGCAGGGTACATTTAGATTAGATATTAAGATGACGTTCTTTACAATGAGGGTGGTGAGACGCTGGCACAGGTTGCCCAGAGAGGTGGTGGAGGCCCCATCCCTGGAGACATTCAAGGCCAGGCTTGATGAGGCTCTGAGCAACCTGATCTAGTTGAAGATGTCCCTGCTCACTGCAGGGGGGTTGGACTACTTGACCTTTAAAGGTCCCTTCCAACCCAACACATTCTATGATTCTATGATTCATGAGTGCCGAACCAGTGAAGAGTTTGTCTATTTGGTAAATGCAGGTGTTGTCTTTACATATGACAGAGGTAAGTGTAAGAGACCATCCACCTTTATTCATCTATAGACACAGCCTTTAATGAGGGATTCTAGATGCAGAGATCAAATGGAACTGAATAAGAACAGCTGGGAGGATCAGGAGGATGGGGCCAGCCTTTTTTCAGTGGTGCCCAGTGACAGGATAAGAGGTAACTGGCACAAACTTGAATATAGGAAGTTCCATCTAAACACAAGGAGGAACTTCTTTACCTTGAGGGTGGCAGAGCACTGGCACAGGCTGCCCAGAGAGGTGGTGGAGTCTCCATCTCTGGAGACATTCAAAACCCGCCTGGACACGTTCCTGTGTAACCTGCTCTAGGTGACCCTGCTCTGGCAGGGGGGTTGGACCAGATGATCTCCGACATCCCTTCCAACCTCTATCATTCTGTGAAATAGGCTCTACCAGCGTCAGTGACAATAACCTTAACTTCAACTAGATTGAGTGCTGGCCACACTGCTAGCATCAGGCATGACAAATCTGGTGGCAGAACACACTACTGAGTGGCGTTTCACTTCATGACGCATGAGTCTATGCTGAATTGACTCTGCAGAACTGGTTGTGTGTTTGTGGGATCTTCCTTCTACACATCAAGGCAACTTTTTGCTCAGATCCTGCTTGTCTGAGTCAGCACTTCTTCATGGTTGTGGTCACCATCTGTCAGCATGTTCGTGAAAGCAGGATATCTTTGGTTTTGATAGTTAACCAGCTCTTCTAGACAAGCAATGCAGATATCTTTCTTTTCTTTTTTTTAAATCAAAGCTCCTTCCCAGGAGAAGAGCCTTGGAAATCTTGACGATATAGTATTGCTCCACCCAGCATGAAAGGAAGTTTTTCTTGAAAGTCTGAACCATTCCTCGCTCCCACAAAATCACCTAAACCTTTTTCTTTACAGTAAAATATCTGAAAACACACAGCTTTTCTGTGTTCTGCATTCTACCAGGAAAAGAACCACCTTCACATCAAACTGTAATTATTGCTGGTAATTTTCAGCATGAATGCTAATTTGGGCTTCTGGTCCTATATGAAAACAAATTTGAATTATTACTGCTCTTCTACAGAGAGCTGAGACTTCCTTTCCAAGACCTTCAGCTGATTTCCAAAGGGCTTCATTCAGGACAACACCTCCTCAGAAGCTTTGTGTGATACAGGCTATTGCTATATACTCTGGAGTGCCTTCAAGTGAAGGAAACCCATAACAGTTAAATCAGGGGAATGGATTTAGGGTGTTGAACTGAAGAGGTGGTTTGGTGGGGTTTTTTTCTTCTTTGTTTTTTTTACTACAACTTTCTTTTCTTTTACTATTGCTTTTGTACTTCTTAGTGTCTTGAAAACAGCTTATATGACTCTCAGTAATTGATGAGTCTGGTATGTTACATTATTGTCATTGCTTGCTCAACTCTATTGAGTGAAAATGATTTAAAAATAGGTTTTTTTCTGGTTTCTGGAATAATATAGGAGAGTTTTAGCATTATTTGCTAAAGCTTTTTATGAACTTTTTAGTTAAATTTCTCTACCTCTTGGGTTCCTGCTATAATTAATAATATCTAGAGCTTTTCATTATCTTTTAGTGAATTATACAAGGAGCTGATGTCTTCATGTTGGGAAGCTGGGCCACTGGAGGGTGAGGTGATTTGCCTGAAGCCAGCCCGTAGACCAGTGGTGAATAGGGGTGAAACACTGACCCCTTTGTCCAGTCCTCTGTCCATGAAGACACATTGCCTCAGTTAACTGATGATAATCAAACCCGATTCCTCTATTCATCTGGTGAACTGCTGCTGTAGCATCTACAATTCCTGTTTTCTTGCTGAGGCTGCCTGTAGGAGAAGGGAACCAAAGAAAGGTCTGGGGAAAAGAGATCTGAAGGATCCTCCAAAGAGGACAACAAAGGCAAGACTGAAGAACCTAGAGGATAATGGGGATGAGTAGTTACAGCGGCTGATTCAGCCAGCTGGCTGTGGTCATGTCACCCTCATCTGAGCTGCTAACAGGGAAGGGGCTGAGGATGGAGGATAGGGTCCTGCTTCTGGGCTCAGGGGAATACCACAAAGCTAACTCGGGCCCAGGTAGGCTGGGTTCATCTGGGAGAGAGCAGCTTCTTCAGAAGCGTAGAGCGCCCAAGCTACGGTCTGCTCTGTGCTACCAACATCAACTGTGTTCAGCACATTTAGGGAGTTTATAAACAAAAGGAAGATGAAGTGACAGCTGAAAAAACGGATTCTGCATTTCTCTGCAACTCTGCAGTAGAGTAATGTGGAGCCAAGCACATTTCCAGTCTATGTATGCAAAGTATGTGACTGTGCCAGATATATGCCAGAAAAGATCTTCATCAAAGCAATTGCACAGATTTCACTTAGTTCCCATTCCTTTGGTATTCCAACAGGTCACTATTGTCATTGAAATTGGCAATAGGCCCAACGGTCCTCTCACACCACTATTTCCACAGAGTTATGCTCAATTTACATCCAAATAAACGGTAGAGAAATCTCAGAGTTTGGAGAAAATCAAGGAAAGGTTTTACTTTCAACTGGAACTGATCTCCTCAGCCAACAACAACAGAAAGAAAGAAAGAAAGAAATGAATATGATACATTTAAATTTTGTAATATATTGGCCTGACACATGTACTATTACACTGCATTACTTAGCATCTCTTAAACAAAACAAAATTTTTTATTGAGCAGTTACCATTCAGACAGGTTATGGCATTTGTAGAGTAATTAGCAACTGTAAAATATGACTAACCAAATCATTATTTTTAACTAAAAAAAATAGGCGCCTCCATTCTTAAGTATAAAACATTTTTTATAAGCTGTACATGACCAGGGAATATTTTACAATAGAGCTTAAGACAGAGAAAATACTAATCAGGATTTTAAATGTCTGTAGTTATAGTCCTGTAAATGTTCTTGAAAATGAAATGAATAGCTCCCAGAGAGAGGTGCATAACCAGAGATGTGAGGCAATGCTGGCAGTGGGAAGGAATGGGTTGATGGGAGAGCTACTGGGAGGCCTCAGGTGCTGTGCGAGTCATCCAACGTGCAGGAGAGAGACCGGCCTGTTACTGAGGCCCCCTTTGGTCTGCTATTGCTTTGGGTTGAGGACAATGGCTACAAGTGCCGCAAAAAGGAGGAGAAGTGGCATTCAACTTTTATTGATGTAAAATAAGTACCACCTAAATAAGACTAAGCTCGTTTAATAGAATTAAAGGACTCCTCTCAATGAGAGTGCGGTACTGATTTTGCTAGCACCTTACCAACTTCAAGCGTGCAGCGGTTTCAGTATCTAGGAGGGGGTTTTTCCCAAAGATCGCTCACTGCGCTTCTTAACAAAGCACTCTGGATTGCTCACCTGGCTTCCCTTTAAATTTACACATCTTAAAAATGACTTCAGCGCCAACCCACTGGAGTTGATCTAGGTTCCCTCAAGTCTCATGAAACTTAGCTCGTGTTCATCAAGAGCTTCTCTGAGTTGCAAGTCAGTGAGGTGTGAAATGCTTGTGGTTTGATGATTCACAGAACTCTCACCGTGAGCCTTAATTAATCAATCTTTGCAAGGAATTTGAAATCCTTAGATGAAAGGCTCTGTAACTGCAAAACACTGTTATTACAATGGCCACCACTTGTATTCATGGGGACCTCACTTTTACCACTCTTTTTTGTACCATTGCAATAGCTTCCCTTTTATGTTGAAAGGAGAAGAACTGTGTAAACATGTTCACCAGCAAACATTTCTCATGCTGGTGGTTTAAAAGAAATTACACTTGAAAAGCAACACAATTTTCCTTACAGACATATCTCCCCAAGCTGTGCTCTTGTCAGGCTGCAGACATTAAACAAGGCTGGGCTGGGTCAGCACTGGGATGGGAAAAAAGGCAATGATGCTAACGATTAAGAAAATAAAGCCATCTGAATCCAGATTTCTCCATCGTGTTGCCTTCCCAGAGCATGGGGATTCCGTGAACTGACCTCATGTACTACTGCAGAGTAAATTAAAGCAAAAAACTCTGCACGCTGTCAGTAAACAGTCTCTTAATTCTTTGCACGGTAAAATTACTGATTTAGCATAGCACCAAAACATGTGATGCAGCTTCACTGAAGGCAAAGAAATCTACCCCAAAGAGTGTAAAATCTGCATCCCAAACACGGTTGTCTCAGTGGATGTGGCTGAAGAACAAGAGGAAAGGGAGGGGTATGAAGGATGATGTTAGAGTTATGTTCTGTTTGTGTCAGATGTGGTTTTCATTTTCCTGCACCTAAGGTACTTCCCTTGGCTTACATGTTCACAGCTCTCAATTTCACAAGTAGATCCATTTCTCCTGGTGCTTGGACCAAAGTGGTTTTCAAACATCGTGTGCATTCCTATTCAAAAGGGAACAATTTAGAGAAAATTCCTTGCACAAGAACTTGGAATTATGCACTGGAATTTCAGTGCCTAGGTTTGTCTCTGATTTTTCAGTACAGAAATTTTGTTTTCGTGTTACAAATTATAAATCAAGGGAAAGAGACTGAGAGATAATTGACTTGTTCAACAACTGGATTGTCATATCTAGTACATGAAGTCTCTGAAGTGGAGAAATTTTTCTTACTCCGTTTGCAAAACTATGTAGGACAATTACAGGTGGAATTTGAAGTTGTTATTGTGTTAGTGTTACATAAATAACACTGTTTTCTGCCCAGATAGCCAGTGTGCAAAGATAATAACAGAACAAAGAGTGTAGGTTATCTTGAGCTATGGAATTCCCAAACCTTTTGGAATTTGAGGTTGGTTTTGGAGTTGATACCCAAGCCCAGGATATAAAGCTCGTCCTTCACAATCTGTATTTAGAAGTAGCTGGTGAACACCATGAGAAATTGCAGCACGTCTGGGTCCTGTAGGTGGCAAATGGAGACTGCTGATCATGTTAAAAAGATATGTAAAAGGCAAACATTAAGTGGACCCGAGAAGGATGGTGCTTACTGCAATTCTGTACGTGTCAATTGAAGTGCCGGTTCAAGGACATGCTATTGCTCTCAGTGTTCAATATTCTGAAATTTGTTGCAAATTCCCACAAAGAAAGGTCACTATATAGAGCTCACAGTAGGTGTGAACGCCTGTCTTCAGCAGTATACCCGTGTAAAGGAAGTCTTGTCTATACAACTCAAACATAATAATCTTGCTTTTCCACCTATGCTATCTTCTGATCTTTCCAACTTGGCTTCTGTCCCATTTAGATTTATCACTCACTTCTGATGATGTCTGGAAGGTTTCTGTGAACATAATTTTTGCATATCGTATGTGATCTGAGATCAGCTTAGTTTAGTTGAAATTATAGTTTGGTATTTAGGATACCTGTGTAACTGGTTGTGCAAAACCTGCTCATCTTATCTGGTAATGTGTGTCTAAAACATCAGGCGCAATAAGGGAAATGCTTCTTGGCTGTTCCCAGTGCCTGGGATAGAGCAGAAGAAGGAGGACCACCCATGTAACTTCTATATAGAGGCAGTGAAGAGCTTGGAAAATCCCAAGCCACAGTTGCTCCAATTTCGATGTTCTTTACCCGAGCTTTAAATGATCAGGTCCTTGCTCCTTGACAGCTCACACTTGTATCCCACTAACAGAGAAGAAAACCAGAGGAAAAATCAGTTGGTACCTAGGGAACTCCACCATGTGGAAATTATTGTCTGTTGTTTCCATGCCTGTAAGTTCCTTTCACTGGCTTAAAGAACTTCAGTGCCTTAGAAAGAAAGGGAGAAATAAAGCCTTGTCTATGAGACAGCATCCAGGATCAAGGTGGTTTGGGGAGGAACAAGCCTGAGCATGGAGCTGCAGCAGCCTCACCCCTGCTGGGCTGCCGAATTCAACAACCCCTAACAACCAACCGTACCTGGGCTTTCCTACATCAGCTTTTTCTGAAGTAGTAGAACTACATTTTTAAAAATATGCGTTTCTCACATCCACAAAATAGCCTGGATTTTCATCGTAATGAAAATTACCATGAAAAGAGAAAACTGTAGATGGGAACTTCCAGATAGAAAAATATAGTTTCGAAATGAAGGAAAAATAGATTTGAAACATCCTGTGTACAAATTCATGTAGTTTAATTAAAACTTTTTATTTCTTTTAAAAATATTTTATTCTTATCATTATCAGCCATGAGGCCACTACAAATACCTTGCACAGATCCAAGACTCTCTTCATGTCATATTCATAAAATTATTTTAGTTGTTTGTGTGTTTCTTGTGCATTTAGCCTCCATTCGGAATTGGCTGCATTTTTAATGATGAATTGATTTGGACTAGTAATATTTATTTTAACACTTGATACTTGTTTTCTAAACAGTAGTTTTGCTTTTTTTTTATATAGAATTACAATGGCATTCCAATGTCTAAAGGGCGATGTAAGTGCATTTACTAAGGCTTCCTAGATGTGACAGAAGAGACATTAGGGTTGTATCTCTCATAACTGTTGCTTCCATCTAGTGCATTTGTGAATTATTACCTTAGTTTCTCAAAGTTCAGTAAAAAATTAAACTTGATTAATTTAATTAAACAACATCGTCCCGAGGCCAAGTACCTCATGTTTGGTTTTTATTAAACAGTAGTTTCATTCACACTTTCAAATTACACTTTGTTCAAAGGTCTCATGAAAAGAAATTTCCTTTTTTTTTTCCCTGTCCTTCTAAAATAAATGTTGAGAGGATTCAGCCTTCAAAGAGCTCATAGAATTTGAGATAGAAATAATCCAAAAAGGATTTTCATGGTGATAGGAATATGGTCCAGGCTACACTTTAAGGAAATGGCATAAAAGCAAATGTTAGAGAAGTTAGATTAATAAGTAATCATTTTCACTGACAATAAAATCAAGTGGAATAGGTTAGACATGAGTGGAATGCATAAACCATTGCTTTAAAAATGGGCTGGGACAAGCAGCATTTGATCGGGTGTGCACAG
Source organism: Larus michahellis (assembly GCF_964199755.1). Taxonomy (NCBI): domain Eukaryota; kingdom Metazoa; phylum Chordata; class Aves; order Charadriiformes; family Laridae; genus Larus; species Larus michahellis. The sequence continues at coordinate 50,524,329 of NC_133902.1, read as the reverse complement.
GCTCCACACTTCAGTTTTGGGGCAGCCTCTTAAAAAATCAAGTTAATTATTCTTTGGAAAGGGAACAGTGTATTACGCCGTTTGGAAATGGAGGGTATACAGCAAAATACATTGAACAGATGCAAATCGTTAAGAGGTGGAAAGTAAGAACCTGCAAGACCACAAAGCTTTGATGATGAAAGAAAAATAGTGGGGTTTTGTTTACTGAGTTTTGTTTAGCTGTATGAATTGTGACACACAAATATTTTTATGACTGCATTTATTCTCCATAACAATATAAATGAGCCACTGAATAATAACAAAGTCCCTTGTGACTGCAGAAGAAGGGTGATTAAATTATAATCACATTGGATTAATTAATCTATAATATTTGTTCTTTATATGAAAGAGGAAAATCAGCCTTCAACATAAAGGTTATGTACTCATGAGGTCTGTGTCTTAATAAAGAAAAGGCTTTGGGAAAAAGCTTGACAAGCCCCCCAGATATGATATGTTGTAAATGTAGACAGAAGGTTATTACTGATATAAAATACATTCAATGTAATTATCAGCCACAACAAATAATCAGAGAGATGATAATGAATAATTAACATTTTTATTTTTCTGTAGTAATGTGTCTAATAGATAAGTGCACAACATTGAATTAATTTATTATGCCATAGCATTTTAGTAATGAAAACTGTACCATCAAAATATCTCTTCAGTGGTAGTGCAAGATATCAGCTTAAATAACTGATAAGGCTTATTCCTTTGTTTTCCCCACCCAATTGTACTCAAGACACCCTGAAAGCAAGCAAGAAACTATAATAATCTTGAAAGTAAACCATAATAAAAATATAAAACTTGTGACCTGATTCTGTAGTCCCAGTAAATTAAAAAATGCACATTATTTACAAAGAGGACCCTTAATGTATCACATTAAATTTATACACATTTTATTTTAATTTTTGCTGATTCTGTTATGAACAAATTCTCTCTTTAATCCTTTCCAAATAAAATACCAGTTGCCACTTATAAGGAGTCAATGACTGTGTCAAAATCATCCGTGTTCTGAATAAGACGGAAAACTTATGCCCAAAAGATAATGTACATGTAGATTTTAATTACTTAAAACCCATCATTTATGTATTGGAAGGATATACTTAAAGTTTTAAAGACTGACCATATAACTCATTTTATACAGTGTGGTTTTATACATGTTACTTTTAAATAGCAATAGACATTGTTTATTTTTCGATGGAGTTTTTTTTTTTTTACCTGTGGATGAAAAAACCATTAATTTTATCATATTGTGTAGAAAGAAATAATCTACGCAAGTGTCATTTCTGAAACCCTGGAGCTGTGAGCAGGCACAGCCCGTGCTTTTGAAGCTCAGAGTGTGATTATTTTTTTTAACTTTCTAATAAAGCCTGAACTGTAATCAGACACCTAAAAGCCCTTGGACCTCAGCTTAGTTCAGTCTCATAGTCTGTAGTTTAGGCTTATCTCTAGCTAATACTGGTGATTAATTATGGTGTGTTTTACAGAGTATTGCTCAAGCTGATAATATTGTACTAAGTAAAGCTTTTTCTGTGTTTCAAAGCAATTATTTTTTTTCTTCTGCAGTTCTTGGGGACGACAGGTAGAGAAAGGCAATCTGTGCCCTGAGAGTGTAGAGCATAGATTACCATTGAAGCTTCAGGGGTTAAAAATGAATGTTTGGGCTTCTCCTGTTCAATCAACAAGAAGCCACAAAACAGCACAAAATATTTTCTATGACAGACGTGAACCCTTGAGCCTGGAGAGTTTGTGGCTGAAGAGAAGCAGAGGTTAAAAAGTTGAGGAGCGCTGTCCTGTCCTCCAGCAGCCAGCTACGATCCTGGGCAAGGTGAGCAACTCTTGCACTGTGTTGGCATGTCAAACCTGAAGTGTCTATCAACACCATCGTTATGTCCTGGTTTTATGTGATTCTTGCTTAACCTGCAATCCCGAGGATGTCTGTGAGGATGAAGGGTAGCTGCATGAACAAATAAAGTAATGGAGGTGCATATTTCAGCAAAAACAGGGAAAGATGGGGAGAGTGTCTGGTGATTGGGAAGCCTTGTTTTGATATGGTTTGTAGGCTTGGAGATGCAACAGTCCGGTTAGTCCTGCAGGCTGTAAATTGCACTTATGGTCCTTGCCGAGACCAGCAGTTGCAATTTTTCAGGATACTATAGAGGAAAAAATTCATTGTAAATGCTCTGCTGCAGAGTTGGTGTCACCAACACACGGACCTGCTTCTAGGATTGTAGAGGGCACGCTGGTTCACATACGTCTGAAGACCAACACCCTAGCGGTTATGTTCTTTGTCAAAAAAGACACGCACGGTGAAGTTAAGTGCAGAAAGCTTTTCTTTCCATATATTTAAGCAAGAATTTCCATCAGAGGCGGGTTCCAGCTGCAATGTTGACTTCCTTTGGTGTGACATCAGAATGATCCTAGGGATTCATGACCCAAGGATTTGCTTTAATCCACAGCACTGGGTAAACCATCAGTAGTAAGGCCCGCTTTGAGGAAAGCGATATAGGCTGAGGAGCCTGTGAGTTACAAAAATACTTCCCTTAACTGGGTACATTTCAGGACCCCTGTTCTGGGGGATAATCAGCTGTTTGGGGAGTCTGCTCAGGTGGTATTCAGAAGCTCTATTGTCTTCCGTCGGAATCGCGCCTCAGAGATCCCAGGCTGATTTTTTTTATGAACAGCTCCATCAATTTCTCTTTCTGAGCAATATTTTAGCATTTCTCTTTCTTCTTTTTTCTTGTTCTCCAAGGTCTGCTTATTAAATTATTATGCAACTGTGATACTAAATCTTATCTTTTGACTATAGTGCACAGAAGAGGCAGATAAGACTTGAGGGGAGGGACGAACCATTTGTCTATCAGTACACTATGAGAAGCAAGAGAAAGTGAAGAGAGGAAGATGATGCTTTTGATGAATATTTGTAGCTGAGCAAGACAGTGCACTAAATGGCTTTTCTATTTTCAGTATGGGAGCATACTTGTATTTCTAAAAGCAAAAGACTTTTACAAGACTCTAAATCAAATCTGAAGCTAAAAAAAAAGAAAAAAAAAGATTTATAACTCTGCCTCCAGCAACTTACTATTCCCTGCTAGCCAAATTCATCTCCTTTTTACTTTATTGAGTAAGGTACAGTCCTCAGTTAAGAAAATTTTTGGTCATCTTGTTAGGCAATAGCCTGAGGTAGTTTGCAGGAAGTGATTTTTGGGTCTGTCTTCTAACCTGCCTGTATCTGGGAGAGGAAGTTATAAAGCACTGTGCCCCAGGTGCAAAGAGGGTGAAAATAGACACCAGAGATTTAAAAAAAAAAATTACTTTAAAAAGGGAAGTTAAATCAATAAACTTTTGAGCTTATTTTTAGTACCACTTCAGCAGTGGCTAGTGTTTTCCTGATATAATAGCGGTGATTTGCTAATTGATTTGGTCATCAAAAAGGCTAATAACACAGTCTACATTGGAAAGCAAAGCAATGCCTCATTCAGGCCATGGGAATGAGTGGATCCATGTGGGCAACTTCCACAAAGCCAAGTGAGCCCCCATGTCAATTCCCATGGGCACAAAGATGCCCTGGACTGAGATGTCCTCAGTGGGTTGTGCAAAGCGTAAGCTTTGGTATTGCTGTCAGTGCTCACAGCAAGTGCAAGTCCTCTCTGCACTGAAGGGGACTCTCCTGGGGGCACAAAGTGAAATTTAACTTTTGTTCTTACTGGCAATGTCATTTTTTTCCTTTCTGTTTCCAATTAATGTTCAGGTAGAGCAAGGATTTAAAAATAAGAGTTGACATTTAGTTCTTGTTAAAAAGTGGTTGTTTAAGCCAGTTTGATGCTGAGGAATGACTCAATTCCCTGCTTAAAAAAGGTCTTTAAAAAAAGTATGCAGATTTATGTTTTGGAAAATCTTGACTATCTTTCTATCTTTTCTCAAAGACAAATTTTAAAAAAAACTAAACTGCTTCTGTCATCAGGCTAATGGCATAGTGTCCCATACCTCCTCTAAATCTAGTTATTATTGATCAGCTAATGCAATATTTAATTATACTCACAGGGAGAGGGACTTCTTCAGTGTGTGATTCATTATCCCTTATGAATGGAAACTTCTCAATCTTCGTAGATAACCAATAAGCAAATGTTATTGATTGTTCTCCGACATCAAATAAGGATAATAAATACCACAATTTGGGGCTTGAATGTCACATTCAAGAGAAGCTTCATAACCATCCGTTAATGAGTTTCTAATCTTTGACCCCCTTGCTAATGCCAGCTGTGGTCTCTTCTTGATCATTACAACTTCCCTGTCATCACAAAATGACTCTGCCTTGGATTATCTACATTAATACAGCCTGACTACAGGAAAATCTCAACAGTTTCGAATGAACTGTATTAAAGCCACTTATCTAAAAAAGACAAATTTCATTAAAAGAAAATTTTGTTGGAAATTAAAGAAATGGCAAGAATAAAGGGTGGCAAAATGACAAACAGGTATAAGAAACATCTGAGTGAAAATAGAAAAGAGAATTTGCCCTGTGACTGAACAAACAACTTCTTGGTTAATTGCGACAGAGATTAACTAGTAACTGATGGCTCTCTCCAAATAAAGGAGTTGACCTTCTCGTGAGAGACTGGGGCAAGTTACCCACCAGAGTGCTCAAACATAATGCAGAATAATCAATAACAGTAAAGCCATCTCCTCTATAACTGCCCAGGTATGCACTTGCATCTTATGACAACTGTGGACACTGAGTTAGCAGAACCTTCTTCCTCATCTTCAAACATGGTGAGGTGGGTTGACCCTGGCTGGATGCCAGGTGCCCACCAAAGCTGCTCTACTACTTCCCCTCCTCAGCTGGACCAGGGAGAGAAAATATATCTAAAGGCTTGTGGGTTGAGATAAGGACAGGGAGATCACTCAGCAATTACCATCATGTGCAGAACAGACTCAGCTTGGGGAAAATTAATTTAATTCATTACCAATCCAATCAGAGTGGGGTAATGAGAAATACAAGCTAAATCTTAAAACACTTTCCCCCCAGCCTTCCTTTCTTCCTGGGCTCAACTTCACTCCCCATTTTTTTTGCCTCCTCTCCCTGAGTGGTGCACAGGGAAGGGGAATGGGGGTTGCGGTCAGTTCATCCCATGTTGTCTCTTTCGCTCATTCCTCCTCAACTGAGTACGGACTCAGTTTCAGTACACCTCACTCTCTTGCCCTACTCCAGGGTGGTATCCCTCCCATGGGAGGCAGTTCTCCATGAACTTCTCCAACCCGAGTCCTTCCAGGGGATGCAGTTTTTCACAAGCTGCTCCAGCATGCATCCATTCCATGGGCTGCAGTTCTTCAGGAGTAGACTGCTCCAGTTTGGGTCCCCACGGGGTTGCAAGTCCTGCCAGCACACCTGCTCCTGTGTGTGCTCCTCTTTACACGGGTTCATAGGTCCCACCAGGAGCCTGCTCCAGGGCGGGCTTCCCATGGGGTCCCAGCCTCCTTCAGGCATCCACGTGCTCTGGCGTGGGGTCCTACATGGGCTGCAGGTGGATATCTGCTCCACCTGTAACCTCCATGGGCTGCAGGGGGACAGTCTGCCTCACCATGGTCTTCACCACGAGCTGCAGGGGAATTTCTGCTCTGGTGCCTGGAGCACCTCCTCCCCCTCCTTCTTCACTGACCTTGGTGTCTGCAGAGTTGTTGCTCTCACATATTCTCACTCCTGTCTCCAGCTGCAGTTGTGCAGGGTTTTTTTCCCCTTCTTGGCCATCGGCGGGTCTGTCTTCGAGCCAGCTGTCATTGGCTCTGTTGGACACGGGGGAAGCTTCTAGCAGCTTCTTGCAGAAGCCATCCCTGTAGCCCCCTCGCTAGCAAAATCTTGCCAGACAAACCCAATACACAAGGCCAAGCTCATTTGACTGTGTTTACATTTACAGTGGGCTAAGAAGTCAGTTGTGTAAAACAGCTACTGATATTCCAAAGCTTGTTTCAGTGCTCTGTGTCTGAATGTACCTGAGCCCTACATCCAAACCCGTAATCCTGAATCCTCCTGCTCAACTACCACCTAACTCTACAAGCTCTGCAGCACATCCACTCGTATTTAAGTCGTTAGCAACAGAATTATAGATTCATTTCCCTAGTCTCTTAGCTACTGAATGCTCCATCTCTGGTCAAATTAATCCTAAATTTGGTTTTGAAAAGTGTCTTACTTTACTGGCAGTTTAAGTTAACTTTGATGGCTGGGGTAGCAATGTTGGTTTGAAACCTCTCAGGCAGAGAAGAGAATTTCCTCTTTCATATCTCACTTCTTGGACAAAGGCTGTTTGAATATCTGTGCTTGCTCATCACTTTGAGTACTTGATTGTTTAAGGCCAATCTCTCCCAATGCAAAAGGAATTTACTTGTTTGATTTGAAGTCCCATGTAGATGGAGGCTGATGGAGGTAGGTGCCTAAAACCAGATTTTCAGAAGCTAATCTCTTTGCACTAAAGTCTTTCCTAATGTCTGGTTCTTTTCAGGAGTCTAGCACTTACTCAGCTATAGAGGGAATATAAAATTAAGGCGCCCATCCTAAAACAAAAAATAGAAAAGAAGTCAGTTACTGATCTGTAAGTCCACATCTACATAGAATAAGATTTTTGGACGTGTACTTGGAAGTCAAATGTTCACAGTCAAAATGTAGTCATCTTGACTTTTAGACTACGTCAGTCTGTTCAATTTGCTTTACAGCAAATAGGGTGTATTGCAGCTATTAGGCCAAGGAAGTCTGGGTTCAAAATAAAAACAGATGACCTCTTCAAAATGAAACTCACCACTAGTTGTCTAAGAAGCAAAATTCCTCCAATTCCCCCCAGCCCAAAGCAGTCCAAAACAGCTTTCACCAAACTGTCTTCTGCATGTTTTCATCCTGAGAATGAATAGATTTGTCTGCAGCATGCTTTCTAGGATGAATGATGGACTTTCTAGCCCAAGTTCTGAATCTAGTTATCTTTAGTGAACTCGATGCGTTGTAGTTTCATTAAAAGTCTGCAGCAAGTAGTTTGTGTAGATTTACACCCTCGTCCTTTTATTGCTGGAAATCTAATTTTAAAAGCTGTCTTGGGACTCTGCTGAAGTGTTTGTGGAGTTAGATCCTTGGCAGCCTTTTTTGTCTGTGTCATAGAAAACCACCCCACTATCTGGCAGAAACAGCAGACAATGCCCAGGGGATGTCCAGCAGTGGCAGAGCAGGAAGAATACAGCAGGACAGGGCTGGCAGAGCTGCTGCACGGACTCCAGGCATCAGTTGCTGACCATATGGACTAATCCATACTGCTTTCTCTCTATCTTCACTGAAAAGTACACAAATTTAACTGTCCCTTTCCACCTGTAGTGCTTCCTTAATTGCATCTCACTTTTATATCTGTACTGTTTCAATCTAGATTTCACCCTGTGACCATCATTATGGTATCTGAGCTTTCTGTCCCTTGCAATATATTGAAGCGAGCCCAGGGCTGGACTGACCTGTGGCAATCTCCTTCGTACAATTTCTTACTATTCTCTTCTCTCAGTATCAACCACAGCACATAAAAAGGAACACTAATATAGTCTTTCCACATCAAAAGAGCAAGTAGAATGTGAAAAGTTATTAGAGAGAGAACAAACCACAAAACATCTTCATACTCTTGTGTAGATCTGTGCTCCCATGTCTTGAATGCTGAATGCTGGTTTTGAGAGACCACAAAGCAGAAACTGGAAAAGGACGGAGAAGATGAGGAACACAGAAGATAAGGACTAGGGGTAACGGTTTTAAACTGAAAAAGGGAAGATTTAGATTAGATTTTAGGAAGAAATTCTTTCCTGTGATGGTGGTGAGACGCTGGCACAGGTTGCCCAGAGAAGCTGTGGCTGCCCCATCCCTGGAGGTGTTCAAGGCCAGGCTGGACGGGGCTTTGAGCAGCCTGGTCTAGTGGGGGGTGTCCCTGCCCATGGCAGCGGGGTTGGAACTAGGTGATCTTTAAGGTTCCTTCCAACCCAAACCATTCTATGATTCTACAAGGAATGTGTTACATAAACTAGGGAACTTCTGGCTGAGATGTTGGAGGGGATATAAAATAAGGACAGAAATTTTTGCAGGCTGTATCTGCACTAACTAATTCGGTTCAGAGTGGAGTTATTTTGAAATGGATCCTCTGGTTGTCTCCATTTACCACCTGCTAAGTAGGTTGTCAAAGCAGTTGTGGTACAAGTACTTAATATTTAATGGTGAAATTTGTTTACAAGCCAATATGTAAACCTCACCACAGCACATTTCCCTACGTGCACCTAATAGAAGAATCACCCCAAGTGTTTACTGTAAGGAAATTAGATATTGATAAGGATTGAATAGAGGTGGCGGTTTCACTTCCTATCATTAAAAATGCCAATTCCACTCCTCCTCACCAAGTTATTGCCTTTAGGTACAAGAGCAGCTTACAGAAGTGACTCTGCTGCTGTAGGACTTCTGTTTTGACTCCAGAACTTGGAGTCAAAACCAAAAGGACCTAGTCTGCACATCACTGCGGCTGCTAGGAATGCTGTCTCGAACACTCAGCAGCTTTAAGCTGAAAAAAGCTGCTATTGCCCTGTGACCTCCCATCTCTTCTCTGTTAGTAACTATAAGGTACTGGATTATGTGGGTATGCAGTCACAGTGATAAATACAGAGAAAAGCCAGATCAATACACAGTTCTGCCCCCTCTGCTAGCGGAGCGCGGCGAGATTGAAATGAGGTACAGCAGGGAGCCTGGCGTGCTCGTGTCTGCAGAGCAGGCAGGACCAGAGCAGTGCTCCTCGGAGCTGGGGCAGCAGCAGAAGGCAATAATGTGGGGAGGAAGAAGTTAATGGCAGTCATATGCCTAAAATTAACACTTGGCGCCCCTTCGGTGTGGACCAGGTTGTATGTTAGGGCACATAAAACTGGTGATTTTATGCCATAAAATGCTAAAGCCTAAAGCCTGGTGTGTGAGGCACTGAACAAAGCCTTATGTAAATGTAGACTACACGGTGCATTGTTATAAATCGTTTCTCTACAGAAGTTACATTAAGCAAACATTTCATTCATTCTCATATCCTTTGCCATAAAGCACTGGCATTAAAAACTTGTGCTTTTCAGTGGTGAGATGATTCTGTTATTTAACTGTACCTGGGTACCTGAAGGACCCAGTGAGATCAGGGACTCCTCACCTGGGTGCTATGCAAACATTCATTCATTTATTTTACTTTTAAATATTAGTCACGTTCACTCATCGGGCCAATGATTTAAAGTACCAAAAATATGTTCTTTTGTATCGTGTGCTTTCTGACCTTTTCAATATCTTAACAAATATTCCTACGGATTAATATGATCACAGTGTCTGAAGACCTTTTTGCCTTGAGGCTGCACGAGTGCAAAAGTAAAAAGCAGACACTGTCCAAAGATCTTATGATACAGCTATGCAATAAGAGACAGCAAGTGGATACAGTCAAAAAGGAACTCAAAAGAAGCAATGAAACACTTTTTGTATGAATGATCAAGCAGTCTGACTGCTGTACAATTTTTTTTCTTCTTTTTTCCAGCAAAAATAAGTTTTATGAGGATAACGAGATACCTCTGTGCATACTTATGGTGAGCCCTTTCCAATTACGCAGAAGCAAAAGAACAAAAAAGGCTTGATGAAAAGTTTATAAAGGGGCTGAGATGTGGACTCACGTTTCAATAGCGAGGAAGAGACAGTAGATGCACTGTCAGGAGTCTGTGAAGGGCTTGGAAAACGAAGTGTGGTTCATATATGACTCGGGAAGTAAAGGATATAGTCAAAGCAACAGGTTAGAAAAATATTCTTTTTGGTAGCATTTTTATTGGAGATAAGTGGAGTAAGTTTGCACTCTTTTTGGGCCTGAGAAAATGATATTGCATTAATTGAGAGGTAAGATGATGAGAACTGGAGTCACTTGGAGGGACCCTGTATTTCAGAAACACTAGAGCAGCCAGGTTTAGGCGAACCAGGCATGCAGAGGTCTGGGCACTGACATGAATCAAAGTTAATGCCAGGGTTATGGTTTGAATCAGATCGGATGGTGATATTGCTAATAACAAACAACAAAGTGAGAGAGACAGCTTGGAAGGAAAGGTTAAGAATTACGTTTTTGCTGTACTGAGCTTTAGGTGATAGTTAAATATCAGAGGATGTTAAAGAGACAGACGAAGACCTTAATTCGGACACAGAGATAGGTCTAGAGAGATGTAGATCAGTGAATTATTAGCATAGAGATGGCAGTTGATGGTAATTGAAAAAGTCGTCTTTGAACAGACTATGGGAGGATGGATAAGATTGGTGTCATTAATAGCAGAAGAAGCAAAGATAAGAGTGTTTCAGCAAGGGTGAAACATTCAGGGGGCTCAGGTTGTAAAAGGCTTTAATTAAAGTCATGATGCAAAGTCCATTCATTTAAATTCACGCTGGCTCTAATGAGTTTTGGATCAGGTCCAAAGAAGAAAAAACTGAATTTCACAACAGGGAGCAAATGGCAGAATTCAAAGCAGGTTGAGAGTGGGTAAAACTGATACTGAAGCTCCACCTATATGTAATGTTTTCCTTTTGGGATTCATTTTACCCAGCAGACACAGACATTTCATATGGTTTTGATATGTTAAATGATGCCCAGGCAGCACTAATTCTTGTGTCCTTAGGAATTCATACTAAAAAAAAGTCAGATTAGACCCAAGATTGTGGCTGGGAATCCTTTCAGAATATATTTCTGTGTCATTGGCAGGAGGCAATCCTGACACTCAGATAAAGAGGGTCAGATTATTGCCCTTCTTTTCATACTGAACAATAGATAGTAGATAAAGACTGGCACTCCTCAGACTGTTTCCTGCTAAAATAAACTCAAACAGGTTGAGACATGACTCCACTGAAATCAATGGGAATTTTGGTACTAAATGTATTGAGGGTATCATTGTGGGGCTTAAATAAAATCTTTGATATAAATCATAGGATTTTCTTTCCCTACAGCACGTGAGCATAAGACAACTTGTCTGTTTGTGGATGCTCAGAAAAAATAAAGCAAATAAAGAAAACTTATGATATCAATGTGTGTAGGTTAAAGTGCCTAATCTGGGTATGAAGGCTTCATCTGATCTAAAGCTCCTTTAGCTGAGAGCGTTTACACGGGGATTTGACGTGCTTTAATTTAGGTTGTATTGACTCCACACCGTTAATGGATTTGCTTTATCTTTCCCAAGTGCCTCAACTAGACAAGCCATTGGTTATAATTGACAGAACAGGGTAGTTATATCCCTGGAAGCAGGCAAGCAGATACCATGTTGATCCAAACAGTACGAACCCCTTGAATATACAGATACCGGTAGATTTATTTAAACACCTCTTACATTCGCAGTTTGATCAGTGTATTTAGGAATTAGCTCTGTGACCTAAAATAACCCAGTCATAAATGTGGTTAGTTTTGTTTTGTAAATGGCAGCCTTGTTGAATCCACACAAGTTTAATGCAATTTTATTTCTATCAGTGAGGTAACATGACAAGCTGTGATAATGTTTTTCCCCTCCCACCCTGTGTTAGTTTGCTGAAAGGACATATTTACAGCGCACTGAAGGGCGGGATCCTTGTTACAGCTTCTTCCTGTACAGCGATTGAATTAATCATGAGGAAAGATGATTCTAAACATTGGACCGAATGTCCAGAAATGTAACTTCTCTCCCAAGCTACAAGACAAATTTTCCATTTGGACTTTTGGGTAAATAGCTAGGGTCAAGATTTTCATGCTCTTGTGCCTACCTGGAGAGCCTGAGTCCATGTTTGGGTGTGTAAATCGGTGCAGTGATTGTTTCAAGAGAGCTGGTGGAATAAGGCCTAGGACACTGCCCAGTGTTACAAATGTGGGACTTGATCACAGACACTCAATGTACAATTCCTAAAATCAAGTCAGTCTGCAAACATCTCACCTTAAAAGACAAAACCAACCAACAAAACAAAACTATTTTAATTAGTTTTCCAGCTTTCATTGTTTTAGAGAAAACCCACATTCCAACACAGGCGTGGGTGTGTTTTCCAAGTTGGACACAGATGTTGCAGTGTGCAAAGCAGTGGGGCTTTGCTGTCACAGACGTCGCTGGATAATCCCAGTCGGCACTTGTGGGAGGATGGGAATGGAGAGGAACTGCTGGGGCTGGTGGATCTTGTACCAAGCTGGTACCCGGCCAGGCACCACCTGCAGTGGTGGAATCCTCACCCATGAGCTCCCTTCCAGACCTCCACCCCTACCATTCCCTTCAGCTTGCCGGAGCACGTGGTATGTGTCTGGTGATCCACGCTTACACGTAGGGTTTGATACTTGCATCCCAGAGTAAGGAAGCTAATTTAATGGATAAGATAAAAAGATCGAAAACACATAAAAAGGACTTTCCCCTGTATCTGTACGAGTTTCACAGCTCTGCGTGACCTGACTCATAAGTCTGGGTTCTTCGAGATAGGAAAAGGGGAAATTTTTTATTTTGAATTTGAGCTGTTCTGGCAGGTCAAATCCAGAATGCCAGTGCTAATTTCATTCCCACTAACTGTGTTGTGATGAGGTGGTAGGCATTAGTCATTGTAAGAAAAGAAAGTTTAGTAGTTCACCTTAAAAGACAAAAACACACATTATGAAGTTGAGATACATGTTCTAATGCTTTCTGTGGAACTTCCAGAGCATTTTGTAATACCTTGCTATTCAACAGGGGAAGATTTTTATGACTCATTACTGACCGCTATCATATTTAGAAGTTAGCCTGGCTTGAAATGCAGTGTCAAAAAGCTTGCTTCATTATTTTTGCTAGTAATATTTCATAACTTCTGGGGTTTGGTTCACCAAAAGAGATAAATGACAAAACATACACCTATATGTAATGCCCATTCTTGTTTAGATCTAAAAGACTTGGCTGAAAATAGAAGGTAAAATGCTGCATGATTAAGAGTATTTGAGAAATTAATATCAAATAACTTGAGTGCATGAACTTAGTTTTCATTTGTGTAAGTGGTTAAAAAATAAACACGTGAAAGTGCAAGGATAATTCATAAGAGCAAGAATTGACATCCTTGAAAAAGTTAATATCAAGAAATAATTTCACCAGTTACACTCTTCATAATAGAGAGTTTTTTGATATGGAAGATCCTTCATAAACTATAAACCAGAATTAAAAAAGGAATACTCAGAGGAAGTAATGACCCCATAATGTGTTCTGGCAAAATACTATTATATTCATAAAACATGTGTTTTACCTAACTAGGGGTGGTGCTTATTGGTCCTGTAAGGCTATGGCATAATCTGGAGCATAATTTTACATATGAACTCATGGATTCAAGCATAGCGTTAAAGCGTTAGGATAATTTGGGTAGGATTCTTTCCAGTATTTTTCCCGTTGCTTTAATTTTCATGTCTGAGGGACAAATGAACTGAGAAGTCTAGGCTTATTTGGATTAAATGAATTAAAATTCTTGTGAATGAAAGTCCTTCTTCCCTTCCCCTGGGGTAGTACCTACATGTTTGAAGAGATGCCAGCTCACATCCATTCAAAAATAGAAAAAGAAGGAAGCAGAAAAGCAGAGTTACAGGAAACGGATGACAGTGTGGCATCCACAGGAGACTTAGCAGGAGTTAAGGGAGGCAGAACACGCACTTTGCCTTTTATTCTGTTGAAGATCTGGATTCCACCACTCACTGCAGTGAGACTATATTGATTTGCACTGGTGAACAGTCTGGCCAAAAACTACGGAACAAAACATCACCTGCATCTTTCTAATCCCACTTTCCATCAGTTAGCCGAAAGAAAAGCCTCTAGGTGGTGTATATGTCTCTTCCCATCCAGTCACGGCCTCATTCAGTGACTTGACGAGCTGCTGTGCCGTTGGAAAGAGGTGCATATTTGTTTTGACTTCCTTATTACGGAAGGTAAAATCAGTAACTAGTGGCACCTCTTTCCCATACCATCCTGAAAGCAGATGAGTAAGGCAGTACGAGAAAAGGGATGTGGCCAGGAGTCCTATTTCCTTTTTAAAAAGTGCTGGGTTTTAATTACTGTGTCCACACAACTTGTACAACAATGCCGGTCTGGGTTCTGCTAATAGGAAACAACCTAAGGAATAGGTGGCTTGTGTGCACCGCCAAATAGCACCCGTCTTCAACAGTGCCGTTGTCTTCAGAAAGGATGAATAAAGCACACAAGCCCTGGCTCATACCATTTTAGATGTTAACAAAACAGTAATAATTGTCTCCTTTTTAGATGTATTTGGATAATGCCTTCACAATTACAGTTAAATGTCGGTATTTGTTGGGAGCTGCTGCTCCTAAATGACAGTATTTCTTATTCAAAGACGACATAAATATTTTGGTGTTTCAGAAACTCTTACTCAAGTTTGATGGCAATAACTATATAGCAAATATGGAATGTCTTCCAGCAAAAATATTAGCAATATTTTCCCATTTTGCTTTAAAAGGCTGGACTCTGAGATACTAATATTGACTACTTTATAATGCTAAATTTTGGAAATAAATGCATGTTAAATATTTAAGATGAGCTTTTAATCTTTAGGAAATCGATTTGGTTTTGTGATACTGAACTTCCTATATTTTTATATAAATATATATATATATATATACCTAAAAGAGGCAGAGAGACACAGAGAGAGAGGGGTATCTATGTAATTGTATATGCACTTTTCAGTGCAATTGTAATAGTATCAAATTATTTCCATTTTCCTCTCCTTTGTTTTATAAAGTATATAGTGTTCTTGGAAAATAAAGCAACAGACTAAAAATGATTTTTCTTTTTACGAAGGCCTTCCTAAACTAATTCCCAAATCTTCACAATGAAAATGACACACTGGGACATGTCCTTACTCATGGAAATACTGATGCTCAGAAGTTTATACCCATTAAAAATTTGCAGTTTTGTTTCCCCTTCGCAAAGCAAACCGAAGTTGCTAAATAAGTTCTGTTGAGTTTACTTTCACTTTCTGTTCCACCCATTTTCCTCCCCCTTCCTGCCTTTCATTTGCCAGAAAGCCCTGTCTGGCTTATTTACATGTGAAAAAACTTGGAGCATCATGTGGTGAGGTTCCAGGGCAACACTGAATCCCATTCAATTCTCATTTCCTCCCTGACAGTCACCATTGAATCAATCATGTTTTCCATGCCCTCTTCATGACCACCTAGGAGATCCCAAATCACTTTTCATCTGCTGTGTCAATCACACTCAGACCATGTCCACTTTTCATTACGAACACACTGTCATGTGACCAGCTAATCTGTCACTTTCTGACAGCGGTTAGTGTGCCAATTGATTTAATTAGCAATCAATTAGCTTGTTACTATTGGAAGTAATTACCTTTTATAGAGAAAAGAGTGCAGCTGGCCATAGCAATAAAACTGCACTAATAAAACTGCATTTACCTCCCCTTCTCTAGATTCAAAGTCACCAGCACTCAAGGGTTAGCAGAATTATTGGTGACATACGCACGCTTGAAGAGTCCTAGGGGATTTCCTTGCTCTCCTGATTATGCTGGCAGGCTCTTTCATTAGTATAGTATTTATATCTTAGGAAATAGGTCTCATTAAGGTTAATGTTAACATTTACATTGTTTACTTCGGCAAATGTTCCAGTATCAAATGTTTGCTAATGAAAGCATTCTTAAAGACGGCTGTATATGAATGCTTCCGCATTGGTAGTGGAAAACTTCTTTTTAAAAAAAGCCACAGTGAACCTTTAAAAAGCATGTGTGTCATATTTAACTGTGCTGGTAATGTTACTTGCTATTTTTGTTCACTCTATAAAACATAAGCAGAAATTTAACTTTTGGGGGAATTAAGTGCTTTCATAGACCTTGGAAATTCTTCAGTAAAGACAAGAGAAGTACTTTCTAGCTGTTTTCTGTTTAAAAAATGAATGTAAAGTTATTTTCTGTTTGATATGTAAACTACCCAGCACTCATGTATTTCTAATCTGTGATTGTGCCATTTCAAACACCAGGACTGAAGTACATATCACACACTTGTGCCATTAAATTCAACCTGCAAAATACTCCCAAGGCAGACAATGACTCGCTACATTAGCTCTGTGGTGAACAGAAGAGTCAGTAATGAAATGAGTAAGTAGACTTGTACTCCATTCATCATCCTGTTTGCTTCAATATAAGTGTTCTTTTATCAGCAGTATTGGTACTGATGTCATCACACTAGGCATAAATCACAGCACAAGTGACAGTGTCCTATTAAGGGTCATGGTCTAAAATCATTATTGACAAATTAAAGACCACAGTTAGCCATTTTCCCGGTATGCCCTCATTTGTGATATAGTTTGAACCTTTTTAGCTGGCTGCAGGATAAATAGTCATTTATAGTTCTGAATAGCTGTGTATATTAACTCACCAACTACACTACATTAAAAAAAATGGCAAGAAGCCCAGCAAAGACAAGGATGTTAAATCTTAGGCTGATCGTTGTCATCAACTCACATTTCATGGGACCTAGTTGTAAGGGTTACAGAGAAGGCACCATCACATACCCATCGGTACTAAACACTCCTTAGTAATGTCTACAGCAGATAGGACAAATTCATCACGGGTATAATTAGGTAGAGCTTCTGCTTCAGTCGACGAAAAGCAATAGAGGAACACCAGGAACCACTCTGGGCTGCTCCTTCCAGTGACTTTATTCCTCACACAGGTCAGGGTGGGGGAAAATCAGCCCCTCTATGCTCAACCTGTCTAAAAGCATCTCTCCTCTCATGCGTTGGTGCTTTTCAGAGGAAGCAACACTTCTTTTGTATATTGTCCAGTGTAGCCCCTTATACAAATGCTGAACAGAAGGACGTTGACCCAGACAGAGGTATTCTACTGTTGTTTTTCAGGAAAGGTTAGCGGGAGCTCCAGATTTCCAAAAGCCCTGTTGCTTCAGTCCTTAGGTAAGATGATTCCTTCTGTCTGAGGAAACTAGTTATGATTCCTGCTGCTGTCATTAGTTACCCTGGTGTTTATGGCTTCTTGGCTTCTTGCATTGCTCTTGTGCCGTTGTTGTTTTGCGGTCCAGACATCTCTTCCCCACATCATTTTATGGAGGCCACTGGAACAGTCAATGGATGAACCAAACAAATTTGCCAAACACCTGACTGTATCTACACTGGTGGCAAGAGGCAATGGGAGATTGCATTAAATCAGACATTCACTTCCAGCTGCTGTTGGCACAGTTACAGGGGAACTGTTTCCATGTCTTGGTACTGCGACACCTACCTGAAGCACTGATTTTCATATTGAAAAGCCATAATAACCTTGGATGGGTTCTAGTGATTGAGCCTGGGACATCTTATAAGGGTGCAAAGACTAAAATAAAACTCAAGCTCACTCCTGAAGCTTCAAACAGGGATAAATCTCACCTTGCTTCTCTCATTTTATATGTATATTGAGGGTAAGAAATGGAAAATGTTGTTTACTGTCAAAAGATCTAAAAAAACCCCAGTATTTGGGCATTTTCAGGAGTGGTTTTGAGAACGCCTTCCAGTGCCATTTCTTTCAAGAAGGCATCTCTTAGCGTGTGATGTGATTATACCCTCTCCCATACAGTGGAATATCAAGGACAACATCTTATCTTGTTTAAATAAGGTCAAACCAGTGTTTTAACTCTGGAGTTACGCTCGTTTCTGCCAGGTGTGGATCCTGCCTCTCTTCTTGCAGTTGGCTGGAGGCTGCAGAGGGAGCGGGTGCTGCACGGGCTGTCCGGCTGGGATGCAGTGCCCGCCCCGCTGGGTGCGGCAGGAAAGGGATGCAAGGGTTAATGACAGGGTCTGCGTTATTCGCTCTATTAGGCCAGTCTTGGCTTCCAAACCCATTCAGCTCTATAATCTCAATCATTATACAGTATGACTCTTTACAATGCCTAAAACGTTGCCAAGTATGGCGTTATGGCAGAGACGGAACGAACACTGTTATTAACATACACGAATTTAAACAAAGCTTAGTCATATGGCTCCTATTACTGTAGTATCTGAGCACCTCATTACCTTTACTGTATTTATCCTCACGACATCCCTCTGAGCTAGTGTACTGCTATTATCTCCATTTTACAGATGGGCAGAGCAATAACGAGGGTATGTCTGGGAGCACAGTCAGGGATTTCGGCAGGGCAGGCTTCTGTAAGAAAAAACGCTCCTTTGGTGCAACGTCGTGGCTGGAGCTGGTGGGTGACCTGTGCTGCAGTGGCCTGCAGACCTCCCCGAAATTATTTTCAGCTACGCTGTAAGCCTGCAGCAGAAGAGTGGGCTTCAGCTCCCAGTCTGAGCGTGGGCCTAAGTAACTCTGAACTGTGTCTGTCCAGTGTTTGTGCTCTGGTTTGGTTTTCTACTTTAAAAGTGCCTGTTCTACCTATGTAGCCTGTGAGCCTATATGATGACTGGCGGCTTTTTTGAGATGCCAACAAAGCAGTTACACTAAAAAGACTGGATTTTCAGTTCAGCTGACATTTCTTTTTGACAGACTTTAACTTCACTAAAAGTCTACAAAGCTTGTTAGGGGCGTTTATCCATCATTGGAGAATACAAACAGGTTATCTCTTACACATAAAGGACTAAACGCATCCCAAGTGTATCAAAAGATGCATCTTCTGTTACTCGGTGCTGAAGAAGCTCTAACATAAGTTGTAAACACGTTTTTGAATCCAAGATCCAAACAGTCTTGTTCTTATATCTGGTCCTCAAATATTGTAATACTTGGAAAACCAGCTACTTTCAGGGGACTCCCATCAGTCTGGGACCGACGGGTGGGTTCTCCTCACTGCATCAGCAAAGCGATCATGGACTTTTGGTCCAGAGTTGAGCCCTGAACATTAGCAACATTGAAACCTGGGAACCTTGCCTCTAGATCCTTACAAAAATAAAAATGAGGTGTTTCAGGACAAAGTTCTGATTTTATCTCATTTCCAAAGTATGTATCAGGCTTCTGGTGTTCTGAATTTGAATTCTTTACCTTGAAGATGACCGTGGACGTCAAGCACGAGTTCCCTTCTACAGTGCAATGATTAGCCTCAAATGACCCCAGACTCTGATTTTCTTTAAGGATGTGACATTCCTAATACAGAAATATTTTAGATAAGAAACTTATGAATTAAAGTGAATCCTAAAAAAACATAAATCCATATTCCAGGCAATTTTAGTACATCCATTTATGCCAAGAGCTGATAGGGATTTATTTTTTTTTTTACTACAGATTTTATAGGGTTTGGCTGAAAAACAACATTTTATTGTAATTACAACTTACAGGGGGTTGTAGCAGTTTAAATAACATTTTTATAAGGTGCATCACATCCAGGAAAGCATCTCAGGTCAAAAATAATAGCATGTAAGATATTATCCATGATCGGCTCATGACTTAGGACATTTACAAGAACTGTTTAAACCCAGGTTCAAGCACCTGAGCTGTCTGTTTCATGTCCTAGGTGAGTTTCTTAACTATAAAAATGTTGAATTTCCAGTTCCAGGTATATCTTCAAAGAGAGACTAAGGAGAAAGTCCAACAGCTAAATTTCATAATTGGCTTGTGAAAAACTTGGGCTGATGGTAGAATTTTGCCCTGACATGAAACAGAGACCTTTTCCAAAATAGCGATGATTTTCACAGGTTGGAGAAATTGTTCGCTGCTCGTTCTACTTATACATCTATACTTATAATTTCGCATTCCTATTACACTCTGTTAGAATTTATTCAATTATGGGGTATTTTGAACTTTGAACAATTTGTAAGACTCTGATTTTGAAGTTATGGATATATATTTTGCAATGAAGGTGCTTTAAAAAGAAGTCTTTTGTTTGTTTAATACTTTCTACAGATCATTTTAAAATTTTTTAAAGGACTACATATTAGAGTAATCAAGAGTTCGACACTAAAAGTAATTGGTAGAGAACACAGAAAAAGAAGTATACAGGGTTACTAATATACACCAGGGCTTAAGCTGACATGAATTTTTATCTTAATTATCGGACAAATTTGTACTCCCACTATTTAATTCAATTTGCATGCATCGGTAGACACTTATTAAAGGTAATATTACATCTGTCATTTTAAGACTGGTGAGAATTTTATCATAGGAGCTGCAAGAAACAGCCACTCTATTATGTAAAGAACTCTTTTGTAAAGCTTAAAATAACCGGTATTGCATCCCAATTAACTATTTGGAGGAAAAAGTCTTCTTTGTAGTACCATTATACATAACATGTAATAATATGTAGGTCTTTTCCTATACTAGGCTGTATATGGACATAATGAGTTCTTTCAGACACCTCCTGTCCTTAATATCAGACACACACAAAAAAAAAAAAGGCAATTGTAAGTTGATCTCAAATCAAGTTATTGAAGAAAGATGTGTGTGTGCTATGGCAGGTTTTGCAGGCCTTTTCTATATGAACTGCACTTACCGTATTGACAAAACATGGCTGTCAGATCAGAACGCACTAACAGCTCCTAATTCGTTGTTTTTCCTTGGGACAGAGCCTTGGGATAGAGTAGGAAACGGGGAAGTAGGGAGCTGTTCTCCCTCCTGAAAGTCAGCGGTTCAATTAAAAAACCAGCACAGTAGTTACCATGGCACCAGCCCTGTTATGCTGTGTATCAGTACAGAGGCTCAAATACTTAATACAAACAAACACTTTCTTTTTTTTTTATTATAAAAGAATTTTAAGGAAGTCTCTTTACAGTTCTAATAAATACTTAGTCAGGTAATTTTATTTCATAAGCAGTTTGTTAGGAATGTGATGCGTGGAATTTCCCTGGGAAAAATTTCACTCATAAAGGAGCTGTGGAAAAAGAATTTAAAAATCATCCTGGTAGGAAAAGAAATATTAAGAACAGGAACAGCTGAACTGCGCACCGTTCCCTCCTGCACCTCTGCATTTCAGTGGGTTCCAGAATAAAATAACATTGTCTTTTACTCACTCGATTACTTTAGTTGTGACTTGCAGCCATTGACCTTCTGATCAGTTGTCATTAAAAAGTCTGCTTTCCTGTCCAATGTTTACTGTGGGATGCCCTAACAAGATAATATGAGCAACGGCTTTTAATGGAAAGTGTAATTTCTCAGCTGTGAAGAACAAGGGTTTCCCAAAGTATTCACAAATCAAGACATATTGTCAGATATAAACTAGTATAATTGCCTTGGATTTTTAAAGGCTGCAGAATTGACTTAATGGAAGTTGAGATATTTTTAGTATTAGATTATTTTCTATTGCAGAATTAATCAGAGCATTACTTATTACTCTGGGAACAGAATAAAAAGATGATCTCAGCCTCAAAAATGTACTTTAGAGCTGAGCCGAGCCCCGTACTTTCAGGAGTGCACCACCACTGTGGCTGACACTGGGAAGATGAAGATCATCAGCTGGTGTGTTTTACCTCTGCCTTGTGTCTTCAACTTTGCTATGTTTTCACTAATAAGGCTCTCAGGACACAGCCGTGACCACATATGGCTATTTATCCATATCCTAGCATTGATTTTTTTAATCAGATTGAGCAGTTTGATACGAAGAATTATTTTTACCTTCTTTGCCTTTTTGATGCGGATTTTATGAAATATTACTTCATAATTTTCACTGATTATTTTCTAAAAGTCAGGCATTTGGTGTCAGGTGTTGTTTTGCAAGCAGTTGGGTGCTCATGCTGCTCCGGCCGAAATTGTATTTTATTTTGCTGAAGAAAGAGAGGAAAAGACCGAGTAATTTATCTCCACTAACACGAAGTTCTCCACGACTTTCTATTGTTGCTATTGTCGAACGAGCCCGAGCGGTGAGAAATAATCTGGGAATTGAAATTGTGGCTGGATGCCGTGTCAAAGAACAGCCCATCAATCTCGGAAGAAATTTTAAGGGAACAGGTTTTTCATGCCTGTGCGCTGGTAGGAAGCCAAGTGCGTGTTGCCATTTGATGGTAAAATCAGTGTACACCTGTTCCAACCAGCTGGCGACATAACCCATGTCAGAGGGATATGTCACTGCCGCACCAGCCCAAACTGCTGGCGGTGGCTGCGTGACAGTCAGGGAAGACAGAAAAAGGAACTTGGGGACCAAAAGAGGAGGAGTTTACAGTGCCATTTCAGGGACACAGATGTGTGAAGAGTGTGATAAAAGAAGGAAACATCGGAGGGAATAAGCTCAAACAAAAAAGCAAATGTCATTTGCATGATGTAATTATGGACAACCATTGACTGCTTCGTAATAACACTCAGTAGGGCAATGTTAAACCTACTGTGAGTGCTAAAAAGGCCTCAGCTTGAAAAAAGGTCAGTGTGAATTAGTATATATTTGCAGATTAATTCTGAATGTTATATCATAAATTTTATAGCCTAACGGTTACTGGTGTATAGTGAAGATGACACTAATGCGATTCAGACAGGATTAATTCAGAGACGACTAACATCTAGCTTGTCACTTTAATTTGTGGGGAATGAAGAAAATGGAGATATGTTAATATATGTGTATATTGTGTGTATGTAACATGTGCATGTGTGTGTTAGACATAATTGTTATATCTCCTGCTGTGTTGTGTCAAATTCGCAACCGAAATCACAAGCTGCTTTAAAAGCAAAAACGCTACCAAGTCTGTTATTTTTAAACTAACCGGATTGTGAGTTCAGCTGTAGTTTCTTTCTTAGAAAAAAGCAAATCCTTCTAATCCTTAACTGGTGTAAATGGTTATGCCAGGCTACACCAGCTGAGGATGGTGTTGCTTAATCTATTGAAGTTGTTGTGTTATAGGCTTTCTGCTCCCCTTGTATCCTTAATATTTTTTTAAGTTAGTGGATTCTGGACATCCTATCTTAAACGTCGGGACCCAAAGCTAAATTTTATTTGCAAACTCTGCTGTGGACACTCCGGGTGTCTGTGAGAGTCTCACCAAGGATCGCTTTCCTTTCCTTTGTGGGGGTTGACAGAAAATCTGGTCTAGATCCTTAATAAGGCATTTAGGTGTGATCTGGAGGTTATTTGCAGGTGTAAACCTGAAAACCCTTTCCCAACCACCTCCTCACTCTGTAGGCAGCCGGGTGCCATCGGAACATTGTTCTGAGCTGGATGTCTGCAGCCACGGACATGCTGTTGAGTAGGGTGCATGACAGTGGTCCACTTCAATGCAATGCTATTGGACAATGGACAAAACCAAGTCTCTCTTTTCTTGAGGAACAAGTCCGGCCAACACCCTAGAGGACAGGGAGATGAGGGGATCCAGCAGACTCAGGTTTTTAATGCCTGCCCAAATTCTGACGCAATGAACACTCTTGTCTAAATTCAAAAGAAATCCCAGCTTGAGGCCAAGGGGACAAAGCCCCTTCCAGCAGGTCGGAGTGAACGTCTGCATTTAGGACAGTGCTCAGTGCGCTGTGCATCCCTTGGCTCTCCAAAGGGCTGACTGCTCAACACGCAGCATCGCTTGCCTCTACTGTAAAGAGCCACATTTTTCTCCAAATATTTCACAGGGAGACAAACTGCTTTTTCCTGCATGTGGAACTTTAACACCTAGCTTCATCCTTTATTAAATAGAGCCTTAGTCTAATCCCTAATTCCGTTTTGGTAAAATGGGCAAATTATATAAAATTTTATAAATATATACATATAAAATGCAATTATATAAAAATGTAACTTCTTCTTTCTTACTCACTGGATCCAGGAATCCCTTACTATAAAAGATTTATAGTATCTAGAACAGTATACTTTTAATGACATTGGATTAAGTTATTCTTAATTTCCTGTGCATCTTTTCCTTTTATAATTTAGTTAGAGAAGCATAAGTTTTGAACTACAGATTCCTAAAGTACTTACAGAGATTCCTTTTAGGATTTTTCTAGCTGAAAGAAATGTATGCTGCCTTCTGTCTTCAACAGGCTGGGGAAGGTCTGAGGTACTGACTACACAGCAAAGATGCCTAGTCCAGGTTGTTGTAGGGGGCAAACAAAAAATGTCAGTATGTCTGGGACTAGTGATAGGGTTACGTTCTTGATTCAAATGGATTTGAATGGATTTTTCCATAATTGTGTTTTTTATTCCTATTATTATTTTCCTGGGATTGGATGAGAAATTACGCTTTCATGGAAACAAGCATTTGCATTCATCCACATTTCTTTGGTTTTCATCAAAATTCAATCTCTTACAACTAAAAACTACCACAATTCAGCCTGAAAATAAAGCGGCAAACCAAAACAAAGAGGAGGAGGAGTTCTTTTCCGACCTCTTCTCAAGACCCCGTATTTCCAAGTCAAGGCTCTCTGGATAGAGCTGCCCTACCTCCATCACAAGGCTGTTGTAAAAGGAAAGACCAGCAAATCAGGGGGTCAGGCTCTGAAAAACAAGAGCTTCAGCCCATATGTTGTTTTCTGCCAGACCAGGGATGCGTACCCACGTTATCAAATAGCTTTAAAAGTAATCCTTCATCTCCCAGATTCTTCCAACATTAGGGATCTTCAGGGTACCCCCTGACTTAAGTGTTGATTGGTCAGCAGAGATCCTGGGAAGAGGACTATGTAATCACCTGATACGCTACGTCCATCAGCCGTCAGACTGAAAAATGGCCTTAGTGTTAGACCATAGTCTAGACTGGGTTGGAAGACCCAGTTGTCAATAATCTGTAGTTTAATCTTTAAGAGGAAAACATAATGTAATGTATCTCAACTAATAACAACAGAGGAAACCCCAAGTTCTATGGATGTGAGCTGCATGTCTTCCTTGCAGTGCATCAGTACAGTGGAAAATAGCATCCAGTTTGGGTAGTTAGTGATAACAGAAATTCATGCCTCGAGCTAGGAGAGAGGCGAGGAAGTTCGTCGCTGGCATATCTGAGCTGCAGTGGCTGTTGGGCCCGCAGGAAAGGACAGGTGTCTGTCTCGTGCCATGGAAACCTGTTTGAAGCTGTAGACTCTGGAGACACAATAACACATCTAACACAAAGATTTATGAAGGACTTGTAGAGTTCTCTGAGAAGACTAGGCTCACTCTCAGACTGGTGAGAGAAGACCTCTGCTCACACAGAAGACCTCAGTGCTCCAGGCACAAGCGGGATGAGCCATGGCTCCTGCTTCCAACATTAGCTGGATTGTAACTGAAAGTGTTTGGGGGTTTTTTCTAGAATACCGCAATGCTTTGTAACCCAGGAATCCCTAAGCTGCTTATATAAATTATAAATGTAAGATGTTCGCTGATACAGCTCTGCTCTTAATGTGTGTGAAAGGGTTTGGGTTTAGCATCTGAGAGTCACGTTGCCATTTATATTTTCTTGGACTTGTAATATATTTATGCATTCCTAGACCTACATCAGTGGCTGCCTTGTGCTGTTCTGTATGTCCTATTATAAAAAGGGCTGCTTTTGATATTTCCTTTTTCTGCAATCATATTAAATGAATGTTTTTGACATGCAAGGGAGAAGACCCCCATTTTTCCCTTGTTTCAGCCCAGACAATAATTGCCCGATGCCCACTTAGCTGCCTGTCTTACGTTACTTCCCCACGTGAATGCTCTAGTCACCAAACTCTAACTTCCTCTTTTCATTCAATACTTAAAGGTGCAAGTGACCTGGTTTGGCCTAAATTTTGCACTATTTATCCTACAGGCAGCAGAGTTTTCTAAGAAATCATGAAAAACTCCAAAGACATGAATAGGAAATACACTAGTTTGAACAAGAGGTTAAAAGCAAAAAACAGAGTTTCTGCGAAGTTGCTCAGATATCATAATGGTGTCTGATATTAGCCAGAACCAGTGAGGAAACTGGAGCACTCTGAATGTGAAATATTTAAAAATAGTTTCATGACTGCATAAATACCTTTGGAGTCAGAATTTAATTGAAACTTAAATTCTTTGAGAGTTATTAGTCATTAAAAAGAATGACCCTCTATTTAATTTTTAGATTTTAATCTCGTATTCTTTTCTCTCCCATTAGCTCAGAAACCAGCTTGTTATTGCCCCTTAAGGCTTTCTATATAATTAAATATTCCTGAAACTCCAAATGCCAGCTATACTGGAAGAACCTGACTCAGAGTAAAGCAAGGTTATTTACAGTATTTTTCTGTTGGAGGTTTAGCACTTGAGTCTGCTTTTACTCATGTCAGGTACGGATCATACTTTTCTTCCAAAGAAATGGGTATTTTTCTCACGAACCTTAGTGCGATCGTGAGTAGGTACCGTGTGTCCGTGAAGACACACAGCTCTTTTTGCTTAGGAAGATGATGAAGATATTTCTGGAGGGGCCTGTTAACAGCAGGCAAAAGGTAAAAGCCTCCATGTCTGGAAACAAGGGACCAGACTTACACTCGGTAAAATGTGTGTCCATGTGCATATGTAGTGTTTTATGGGCGATGTAAGACTTATGGAGTCCTTAACTATAAAAATCCTTACTTTTAAGTGCTGGATATTTTTTTTGTAAATGGGGTGTTAGATAAGTAGACCATGTGGTGGATATGGAGTGAGTATTTAATAATTTAGGAATATGGGGTATAATTTAGCCAACAGTGCATGTGAGTGACGGTGAAGCATCGTTCCAGCATATCGATATCCATTTTACATTTTTATATGTCTAGTTATTGGAAAAACCAGTAGGGGAGCAACACAATGACTATATAAATAAATGCAAGACCAAGGTCCACTTCAGGGCCCAGGGCAAGACTATACAGCTTTTTGGTTTTTTGGCAGAATTGTGTGCTTCAAAGGTCTGTGAGAAATTAGACATTGAAAAATGAATCTCTGGAAAGAAAAGAAAGCTGTGAGAAAGCAATTCATAGTCAGACCAGGTGGAAGAGACTCAAGTCCTCCAGGCTGTCTGAAGCAACCTTCCTGGCTTCTAGGGAAGAGTAAACCTAAGGGATGGCTGGACAACATGACCATGTGATTGCTGCAGGACAGGATTTTCTCTGGAAGTCTTGGGTTGCTCCAGCAGGGCAGTGCCAGCCTGGACATCATGCACAGCTCCAGATAGAGGGTAACAGGAGCTGATGGCACGCTGTGGAGGTGATCACTTCGGTATGTGCAGTGTAAGATGGCCTTTGGGAGCAATGGGTCTGTGCTGTGCCCTGCTGCAGCATGGGGTCCCCATGCACGTATGTCCCCTCCCTCCTGTGATACCATTTGAAGGGCTTTGGTGGGACCACACAACTCGGATGCTCCTCCTTGGATGCAAACCCTACAAGAAGCGAGTGTTTCTGGTCAGCTTGAATTCTCATGCAAATTGCCTTCAAGGACAAGCAGGCTTGAAATTGCCCCCAGAGCTAATTAGGTTCTAGATTTAGGTACAGAAATAAGCAAGGAAACAAAACTCAGAGAAGGATAGATTCTAGTGAAAGATGAGCATGAAAGAGAAACTGTTAGCAAATATAACTCCCCGTTTAAATGGAACCAGACGTCTGTTCTAAGTAACTCCTGTATAAAGTGTACACGATGAAGGGAAAAGATAGTTAGTGGGGAGGGCTGTGGGAATAGAGGTCAGTTCCTAGCTCTGCCAGAAGCTTCCTTGGCCAGTCGCTTAGTCTGTATACAATTTAATTCGACGGGGCCCTGGTCTTTGATTGACACCACCACCGACTATGTTGATGCAAGAAATAGGAGTAACGATAATCTATCTGTTTTTTCTGGTGGTGTGGGTTGTTGTTTTTTTTTTTTTTTCAAATTACATCATTTACCACTTTCCATGCCCCTCAGTTTTAGTTTGGCACAAAAGACAAGGAAGAGGATTATTTAGGAAAATGTGAGTGGCCATAACTACCTACCCTATCCCAAGTAGTTGGAGTTTTACTCTTTGCATTTTCCAGCAAATCTAGGGATTTTGTTTGTTTGCTTTGGGGTTGGATTTATTGACTGAAAAAACAGTCAAACAAGAAAAATATTATGAAAATATTTGATTGCTCAATATGAAGCCCATGATTTGTCTTCTAGCACTAAATTAAAAATAATGTATCTTCAGAGGTACATTCACTTGGTGCTCCAGAAGTTTAATAAAGCACTTTGTTACTTGCCAATATCCAGAGAAAGACCCAGATGGTTGAAGGTATTCTTTTGAAAGGTTTGAGCTACAGGATCATATTGACTGTATCGTGATTTTTGGATTAAAATGCAGCTTCCTATCTGCATGTGTTTTGGATAAAACTGGGATGTGAATGAAGAGTAACTGACTCAGATAGATCTGAGCACATCAGTGATGATGTTAGCTAGAAAAGCAGAACGTTGGGACAACAAGATCATTTTTTTCATGATTATTCCTTGGTATTCAAACTGATATTCAGTATTTCTGGACATCCAAAGACAGCTGTGGCCAAAATTGTTTTTCCATTTAAAATTATTGGCATACTGTATCTATTTCTGTCAAATGAGCTCAGCAATACAAGTTGTATCTTGCTTCTTTTTTAATCATGAAATCTTAAGTTTTATTCAATTCAATATTACAGAAATCTTCTTAGCCATGAGGAAAACAAAGTAACGCTCTTTCTCAAAATAACAAAGGCTATACTATGGTGGGAATACATATGAATATTTATATAAGGAAAAATATTTACTGTGGAGAATTGTATACTCAATGACCCAAAAGATTTCCTTTGAAACTTAAAATGTCCATATGTTAATTTCATATGTGACTGCATACTTCTGCTGTCCTTGCTTTGATGCTCTTTCTTTCCCACATCAGTGGCATTTATCTGATTCTCATTATTATATCATCAGAGCTCTTCAAATTGCCTTATATTTGTTTTGGCAACATCCATGTGAAGTAGTTAAGTGCTGGTGCTTTCACTTTACAGACTGGGAACCAAGGAGAAGGAATTAAGTGACATGCCCAAGGACACTCGCAGAAGGACCGTGGCCAGGTAGAGACTTGGAAATAAGCCTTCCAGCTCCCAGACAAGAACCAACATCAGATAGCAGGACTCCCTTGCTTCTTCTTGTAGTACTTCATCCCCTGACTGCTCTTAGCTCTTTTTTACAACCCTGAAGGCAGAGAATCAATATTAGAGCTCCTCTATCTCAGTGCCAAGGACATCTAAGCATATATCTAAATGTAAGTAGGTTCTAGGTGTGGGAGTTTCTCATCTAACTCATGAAGTCTGTGCTGTAGATGACTACATCTGAGTTAATTGTCTTGCTGCCTCTTTAGACCAGAAAAAGATGTTTCAAGGGTGCTTTTTGTCTAAGGTGGGCACAGTAAATCACGCTTCTGAAATACCTCTTTCACCCTGTAGATGGTATCTGGATGCCCAGTTCAGTGCAGAAGTTAGGTAGGAGGAATCCCAACTTACTTTGGTTATTGTTTCCAAGTCAGTACACGTGCTCGCTCTAACGTTTCTTACCCATCTGTACGCTCACTATCAGCACTCTCACGCTTTTAAAAAGGACAGAGGTGCTGCTGGAAGGACGTGCAAGCCATGACTGATTGATCATGTAGCAAGGGCCAGACTGCTTACACTCTCAGTGCTACTCAATTCTCTAACAATTTACACGGCAAAGGTTTTAGTACATTATAACTGGATCTGAAAGCCACTGAGTAACATGATTGAGGGAGGTGGGCCAGACTTTAACCAACAACACAGACTGCTGTTTCCATCAAGTGGACAATGCTAAGGTTTATAGCAGATCAACAGAGTAAGAATCAGCATAATCTAATTTTTATTCAACTTCTATAGTTCATCTTACAGCTTAAAAAAAGCAGTCCCCATCCCAAATTGTGCTGCCACAGCTACTTTAATTTACAAACAGTAACAATCGAGCTAAAGTTTGAATATGTTACTTTAATTTCCCTCCATCTTGTTCCCTTCTTTGTAACGTGTGAATTAATACGTTTATTTTTCAGCAAGGAGTGTCTTAGACTTTCTTCTAATGTATCGTGAGCTAAATAGTTCTACTGATCACTGATTAAGGAAGGTTAACCTAATGAATTAAACATTGGCTTGAAAGCATGGCTTTCAAAGAGGACTTTCTATATAGGGTTGCCATGCTGCTGTCCATGATTTCCCAGGCAGAAATATGCATGCATGCATTATGGAGATGGATTCCCAGTGTGCAGCAAGCCAGGCATATCAGGTTTATTGTGCATGTGTCGACATTTTTTGGCACATTCATGAACACATCCAACTTATTTTGCTTGCACTGTGCAATTGATATGTAGAAGATGTTCCTCTGTCCAGGACTTGCCAATGTCCACAGACCAAAAAGAGGTACTGTTACTACTGCCAAGTTGCCAGATCTCCAGGAATGGCTGCTGTCCTCAAATCCCACAAAAACAAGATTTCCAGGAGGAGAAAGAGGACATGTTTGAGTTTCCTTTTCCTAAACAAGTGGTTATCCTCATTCCATGATCTTAGATAAATCATTTCATCTGATTGCTTACACACCCTTGTTTAAGGTGAAGCAGTTACAACGCTAAGTAACGCTAAGTGATATTATGAGATGAAACAGTGTTGGTAAAGAGCTAAAATTCTTCTTGATGCAAATTTTTAGGAGCTGTAGTCCATGAAAATACATTTCAAATCAACGATTGCAGCCCTCTCTAAATTTCAATAAAAGTTGATGGGCTCCTAGACATCCCCAAAGGAGATCCACAAGACATACTTTTCACTCTTTATAGATAACCAGTTATTTCCCTAGAGCCCTAAAGCCCTAAAGACTAGTCGAGCTTTTGTCTCTTCCCTTTCAAAAATCTGAAGAACATTCTCAATATAGCGATGCGAACAGGAGTAGGTCTAGTTGGTAGAAAAGGCATTGAGGCAGCTGATTTAGAAGAATAAATGTTGACCACAGAGGCAGCAGCTGCTCTTCTCTTAGACAATTCTTCAAAGCAAGCACAGTAGCTTGCTCTGATTTCCCATCTGTGCTTATACCTCTTTGTTTAA
Source organism: Larus michahellis (assembly GCF_964199755.1). NCBI lineage: Eukaryota > Metazoa > Chordata > Aves > Charadriiformes > Laridae > Larus > Larus michahellis. Next base: position 50,493,434 of record NC_133902.1, on the reverse strand, counting down.
TGTCATCCTGGGACATTGCTTTCTGTCTGCTAGAGGGCACCTCCTCACCTTCCCAACCTCCAGTTACTCTTTCCTGACAAAAACACTTGAGCACGATGAGAAGAAAGTCTTTGCCCTTGAGAACGGTTGCTGCTAGGCTGCATTTGCCCCTCCACTGCATCATGAAAATCTGACTTCATCTGAAGCTCCAGTTATATTCATAATTGCATGAAGGGATGTGACACTAAAGGAAAATTGTGTGGGTTTTTTTTTTAATCTGTTTTGTTTATAACTTAACATGGCACTTAATAAAAAAGCTGTATAAATCAACTGATACAAACAATCATTCCTTTATCAGGAAATTACATGTGCAAAGTATTGGTTAGTGGAACGAGTCTTAATGAAATTCAGTCAAAAGCTGCAGATCTGAGAATGAACAGGGGCTTCTTAATAGAAGAAGGTTCTATTTTTCCTGTAAGGTTCAGAGATTCAAACAATAAAATAGTGATTTAATAGACTTTAAGTCAATCAAGATGATACAATAGTGTTAATTAGCCTTTTGTGCCTAATTCACAACTAATTCTGTTGTCTACTTATTTATGTTCTAAAGTGGCCCTGAAGAAATTTTTAATATTTCACCTAAGCTGAAGATTCATTTTTACGCTGGCTGGTAATTTTCTCATATATAGCTTGAAATTGTACTCTAGATAATTTTGCATAGTAGTATATCTACATGTCAGGATCATTGGCTGCTGTGTTGAATGGCTCTTCAGAGCTGACAACTGGATAATAGCTTTACTTTCAGCCAGCAGAGGAAGTCAAGAGCAAAAGTGTAGAGATAATGTGAATATAATTCATTATTCAAATATGCAAGTGATGAACTGAAAACAAAGGGGGAAGAGTAATAATGGTGTCATTATTTTTATTACTCTTGTTTTGCAAACGTAGCGTGAAACATTAAAGTAGATCTCTGAGAGATTCTCAACTGTACAGTGACAAATTTACTTTCTTGGCAATATTGATAAAAGGAAAGTAAAGCAGACAGCTTTCTGCAGAAGGTATGCTGCGCTGTTAGTTGTACTATTAAATATTTTCTTGTTGCCTTTTGCTCTTTAAAATTCACAGTATTAGTTACTCTTTAGAAGCCTGATCAGTGACTGGAAGAAAGTGCATTGTTGTTCTTGTGGCTCTTTTTAGTTAAGACAATCTTCAAAGCTTTTAAATCTTTGTAGCATGACTAACAAAGGCCAAATAGGCAGGTTATGTAAAGCTTTCCTTGAAAAATGAGGAATTTGCATGTGATAGCAAAACGTCCTCTATGGAAGCAGCACAAATAGAGGTTTTAATGGAATACGGACCTAAAGAGCATCCATTTGGTAACTGAAGTGTTTTCCCCTTACTCTGCTCTTCAACACTCTACCTTTCATATCGTCTGCTTTACCTCTCCAATGCTTAAGTGAAAGTTTATTAAAAAAATATTTAGTGCTTTTCATTTTTAAGTGTACGTAGAGTAATATACAGAGACATTTGGAAATAAAGATGAAAGAGTTTTTCTGCTAAACTTACAGCAGGGTTAACGAAAGTCCCCTGCTAAGATCACGTCCCTTTTGTGTGCGGCAGTGTGGCAAACACCCTTTTATCCCGGCAGCTTATGCACCAGAAAAAGAGAAATAAAGCACGGAGGAGGCATGGAGGTCTCACCTTTGCGTGCGTGAGTAATGGAGAGCAGGGCAGCACATCTGGAAGGGCCCAGGTACAAGCTACGGCGCTCCCTATCTCAGTTTGAATCTCTTTGTAGCTGCATAGGAAGGCTTTGTGGATTATTTTTATAGTGCCTGAAATCTGTGCGTTAGTTGTTTATCTCACTGCAAGGGACTGTACGGCACGCTTTTATGAAAACTGTCCAGAACGTACTGGCAGGTTTGAGGTGCAGCTGTCAGGAGGTTACAGCTCTGCATAGCGCTTTCTGGGAGAGCTGCAACAGGGGCCATTCTGCAAGGAGTTAATTTGAGATAAGGAAGAAGGGGACTGTCGTAGTTAAAAACAGCATTACCTTTGCATTTCTAAAAGTAAGTCAAAGTAGGCAAGGCAGCCAAGGCCTGGGAAGAAGAGAGTCTTGTTTTCCTGAATACACAAATGGGAGACTGAGGCACAGAGGGATTAAGGGTTTTGCCCAGGGTCAAAGAATAATCCTGTGGGACACCTCTCCATACTTCCAGTCCGTTGTCATTCTCCCCAAGACTGTCTTTCTCAGCAATTTTTTTTTGCCTCCTAAACTAATGATCTACTGAGAACTGACAGAGATTTAGTATTCAACTCTAAATATTTTGTCATTTTCGTGGTAAATTAATGAAGGCATGAAATGCTAAAATGAGTAAAAGTGCCACAAACATTTGCACAATATTATAAATGATGATGGATCTGATTCTCTTCTGACTTATATTGTAAACACAGGTAACTCCCATCGTTTTCTTATTTATAGCAGCTTAGACTAGGAGACTTGAAACTTAATTCCATTAATTGCTGTTTCTATAGTTCTCACCTTTACCTGATTTCACATCTGTAACCTGTACCCAAACTTGAAGTAACCTTTTTACCGAAGTAACTGACACAGAGATTTGTCTGCCAGCCTCTAGCTGAGGAGCCTAAGAGGTTACCAGAGTTCTCCAGAGCTACGGTTTTGGAAACAGACTGTGTGAAGAGGACCAGGGCTGTGATGTGAACTGGGAGTTTCAGGGGCAGCTTGTTCCACTGCTTTTATGACCCTGGAAGAGTCACTTAGATCCTGCATCAGAAAACTATTTAAGCGCATGCTCAACTTCACTGGGACAGAAGCCTGTGCTTGCAGAAGCATGTGTTTAAGCACTGTCTTGAAAAAATATGGTTTCCTGTATCAGGGCTTTTAATCTCTCCATTCTCCAGTTCTCCATCTGTTAAAAAGAATTAACAGGTGGCAGAAAGGAAATGTTGTTATCTGTCTTCTGTTAGGTCTTTAAAGCCTCTGACTCTGAGTGCGTGGAGCCACTGTCTCAGGGAGCCCTCAGCCTCTCTTGAAGTGTCTGTGTCATACTACAATGAACAAGAATAATTTATGCAGTTACTTAACAAGTATATTATGCAACACTGAGCTGCCCAGAGGAAAGATTCTGAGGAATGGGGAGGGACTGTTGACCTTCCTAGAAGAAGCTGTAGCTGTGCAGCATTGCACTTCAGCACCTGAAATGCAGTGGCTTCGCTGGTCTCCTGGACTCTGAAAAGGTATTGGTGATATCGAGATCAGACAGACAAACTTTTGCTTGGACAGCCTCAGAAATAGGAGGAAAGATCCTCCTGAACATAGCAGCTAATGCTGCTGAATGTAACACGTTCCCTTCAGCGAATACCAAAGAGGATTCACCTACAGAGAACAATTGCTTTGAGGTGATGATCTGAGATCTGAGAGCAGAGATCTAGAGCGTGAGGAAGCTGGCCTGGCACAGGAGTAGAAATAACCAAGTCTGCAAAGTCTCGAGCTCTGTTCCTCCGTCATTTATAAAGCCGAGCCCAGAAACAAGTTCAACTTGAATGCTACACCCATGCTGGGCTCCCTGGTTTGGCAAAACTCACAGTGCAAAAGAAAGTTCTGCGCTAATTATTGTTAGTAGTAGTTATTTGCGCTGTGTTATGAAGACCCCATATGTAATACAGAGTAAAATATAGTTCCTGTTGTAAATAGTTATAATCTAATTAGATGAGACAGTTAAGAATGGGGAAAAGATATAAAAGAATGAACAAAAGGATAATTAACGAACACTTCATTAACTCAACTATTTTTCCTTTTGTTTGGTTCTTTGAAGTTTCTTCCTTGCTTACTTTTTAAATAATTTCTTTTTAAATTAGCAAAATCATTTCAATTTTCACTTCAGCTCTGTGTAAACTGGAGGAACAGCTTCTCGTTAGAAATGTATTAATTAACATGATAATAAGCATGATTCTGCCTCATGGATAAAGGCAGCCCTTTCCTATTAAAGAAGTGAGAAGGACATTATACACTAGCTGCTTCAGATGCTAAATAACAGTGTAACTGATCAAAGCCAGCTCCAGCCCATCACAGGGACGCGCTGGGCAGTTGCCCGCATTACCAGAACCAGAGGGCTATTTTTTTTTCCTGTTTCGGCGCAATTTCTTACCGCCCAGTTATCAGCTGGGTGATTCTGGTGGATGTGAGGGGTGGATTTATTTTGCCCGGTAAGCGGGGCCGACCCCAGCAGGGCAGCGGAGAGGGAGTTTGCAACCTGGGCTGAGCTCCGTGCCGCCGCGGCTGCTGTGTTCCCAGCCTGCCAACCAGGCAATTAAAGCCAGCCGGGCTCTGTCTGCAAAAGCCGAGGTCAAAACTTTGACTGAAGGTTCACTTACTTAGCCTAGCCTGTGCTTAACACCGTGTTATTTATTCCCATAGCTTTCACGGTCAGCTTGCTTGTTTATCTGGTTGTTTTGCTCGCTGCGTTCCTGGGAAATTTCTGTTGCTCCGGAGGTCGGTGGGGGTTTTGACAATGGCCACAGCGCAGGTGGGGTTTCAGCCCCTCTCCGGCCCTGTACAACCATGTGCTGCTGTGCTCGAGAGCATCTTCCCTGGAGATGAAGGGCAGAAAGGGCTCGGGGAGGTGGGAGCGATAGGGGCTAGCCTTCCCCTGGCAGGTGTTGCCACGAACGCTGCGAGCCTGATAGAGTTGCCGTGGGACTGTTTGTTAAATGGTCACTCTCTGTCTCCTGGAGCCTTGTCCAGCTCCAATGCTTTCGCACCAGCTCCACGGGCAGGAGTAGTACGAAGCGCAGAGATGGGGCGAGTGTGATATGTGAGTTATTTTCACAAGTTGGAGATGACCCCATAACTCATAAGTGGTGGAGCGGAGCCTGCAGAAAGGAATTTCTGTCCACCACTGACTGTGCTCACTTAATTTATTGCTTAGCATGTACCTCTCATCATCAACAATGAGAAAACTAGTTTTCTGTGTGAAGCTAATGCTTTCGCTCGCTTGATCCTGGGGCAAAGGCTGTCTCCTTCCCCCTCACCCCTGTGAGTGTGAGATATTTCTTTGGGTAACACATTTTCAGGTGGATCCTGAGTGTGCTGGGTTGTCAGCTCCATGCAACATCACAGAGAAACTTTTTAGTGATAAAACAAATTGACAAGTATGTGTGTGACATGGCATCTGACTATCAGATGTTGGAGGAATGCAAAAGGCATACCATAGCAAGGCATATAATTCAGTGTGTGTGTCTGTCTGTATATATAGAACTAACAATTTATATTCTAATCATCACAAAGCAATCATACTGTGAGTGCATTTTTGTTATTAATACTTACTCTTTGATGCATAAACAATCCCATTTGAAATTCCTGGTACCAACTATGCTAACCTTTCACTGGAAAAAACTTATTTGCAGAGGGGGAAGAATGAAGGGTAGGTAAGCGAAATGTATTTCATCTGTTTGAAATAACTGCAAAACTATCAGCATTAACAGTAAAAATATTTAATGAGTATTGCACTAGCCAGCACCAAAAGTAGTGAGATACAGAATTGCATTTGTTCTGTCACAGACATGACTGACATTTAATTATTGTCTATTTTTGTGCTGATAATCTCATTCTTATCATTCGTTGTTAAATCCTTTAGAAGCCCAAGAAAAATGAGATCAAGTGACAAAAATAAGATAATGAAATCATATGAAATAGAATAAAATTATATCTTGTAGGTAAGAGGTGATTCAGGAGACTAGGTTATTTTATAGGGTTGTATAAGCTCTGTAAGTGATTGTGAATTAAATGTGTTGAGCTCACAGAAAAGCTTTGGAAAAGAATGGCTGGTTGCAAGCTAAGCTGACTTCTTGGTTGCCATTGTGCAGCGCATGCCATATGCAATGATATAAGATCATTGTAAACCTCAAAAGATGGTGAATTTAAGTCTTGTTGGGGAAAAATATATATCTTTCCAGCTCACTTCCCTTTTGCTAGTTCGTTCCCTTTGTGCTGTTGTGAAGCTTTTGGAAGCCGGTTTGTCACAGTGACTGTAAAATCGGGATCTATTTTTATCATTCTTAGCTTTCAGCCAGAAAACGGCTTCCCAGTCTTTTGCCAAAAACTGTATTGACTACACAACCCGATCCAAGCTTTTGAGTCACTGTATATGTCTGTTTGCAATATGTAACAGGAAAATGCTTCTAGCTGAAGTTTTAAATGAGGTAGGAAATCTGTAGCAAAAATTAGATGAACAATGAGTTCTGCTAAGGGAAAGTCAAAGGCAACACTCGCCATTTATTAGTCTTTTCCAAGATAACCTGTTAAGTTCATTGAAAAATGACTTTGCAAGTTGTATGGTGGTGAAAACACTGAGGGTTTAAATTTGTTTCCTGCTAACCTCTGAATGATGTAGTGGAAATCTGGCCTATGCACGCTAAGAAAAACTGCTGACAAACAAAAGTATATAACTCATGAATGTGCTAATTTACTGAACAGGAATATTACTTATCTGAGTGCGCTAGGTAGTGACCACTTCAGTGTTTGCATTTCTGCCAGCTTTTGTGAAAGTGGGCTTTGTAACTATTTAATGGCAAAAAACTGTAGCTGATGCAGAAACACGGGAATCTCTCTTGCTTCCCGTTGTAGGGTTCTCTGTGACCTTGTGAAACAACCCTAAGTTCAGAGATGGGGCTCGTTCCCAATTCTGTTATTGACTTTCTGTACAACCATAGGCATATGTCTTGAATATTCTCTCCATTAGTTTCTGCCCTGTAAAATAATATAAGTCATGATGATAAAGTATTTTGGAGTCCCTGGATGAATAGCGCAACGTGAATTCAAAAAGCTCCTGCCATAAAAACTTATTTCCAAAGTATTATTACAAGTACCTCTATCTGTACCAAAGGTGATTATTTAGCATGGGAGAGGATGTGTGTCATCGATTTGCACTCGACTTCTTTTTCCAGAAGTAGAACTGTGCATTTTATGAAAATCACGTCTACAAGTAGCATACTGCCTAAGTTTGCTTCTTAGGGGAAGCGGATCCAGTAGCTGCTTTTCAATTGTTGAAGATGCAATATTTGAGACATTTTCTCTGCTTCACGCTCTAGCTCATATAACCTTCCCCGTACAGGAGCTGCTGCAGTGAAACAGCGGGTCTCTGTTGTGCTCCTTCACCACGGAAATTCAAAATGGAAACCAGTCAGGGTGCTTCGTGCAGGCAATCTGCCAGGCTGCACGGTCACCAGAAAAAAAAAAGGACATCGTCCCTCCCGAGGCTGATCAATAGCTCCTAAATGAGATGCTTAAAGTAGGCAATAAGAGTACCCCTGTCTCTGCTGGTTTGGGGGTGGCTGATTTTCACATTCCTGTACTCAAGCTCAGGCCAAGCCCAAACTCTTATATTTGGAGTCCCTCATCCTGGCAGTCTGAAAACAGAAGAAGAGGGCTTTATTTCACCAGTTGGGAGAGCGGCTTCTCCAACCAATCTTCTAACCAAGAAACGGACTTTGATTGCTCCTTTAGGTTCATGCTCTCCATTTCCATCTTACTAACTTGACCTAAAATGCCCGGGCGCTGGCTGTAATGAGTAGTCATAATGAATGCAAAGAAACAGCGTATTTTATAGGACTCTGCAGAACGCTGGATCTCTGAAGAGAAAACAAGAGCTAGGATGGGCACTGTGCTGAGGACAAAGATTTTCCAGGCCCCAGTTCCATTCATACCATTGGGGAGAACAGGTTGTTCCTCGGCTTCTTCCAGTGACAGAGCAGAAATCTTCAGCAACACATAACGGAACTTAGCTAATATTTCAAAATTTTGCGGCTTTACGAAATAAATCTGACAAAGATTTAAATTTATTAAGCTCATTTGGGAATCAACAGACATTTATATTTAATAGGATCTGTGCTATATTTTATCCTCATTTGTTCCTTAAACAGAAAAGTTTAGGCTTAGTTTAAGTTTCCATTTAAACTTTTAGAAAGGGTTAGAAAAGACATAGGCTAATCAATCAGCAGAACAGAGCACCTCACATCAGAGGCTGTGTAGATGTACACATAACCCTTTCTTCAGTCTTTCAGAGAGGCAGCAAACTAGTTTTTCTCTTGAATTTCATGTTGAATTGGCTTTGCTTCAGTGAGCTCCATAGCAGTGGCATTGAACGTCTGGAAAGGCCCGAGAAACACAGGAATGAAATGATCCCATTTTACCAGGCAATTTCTGGTGCTCCTCGTAGTCTCGGCCAGTTGTCTCAGCCCAGCACTTAAGCTCTTGAGACCCCTGTGCACTGCACTTCCTGGAAGTGGATGCACAAATTACACTCTTCCACGTGTCTCTCTTATTCCCCGTCCTCACAAGCACAACAGGACCCGCAGACACGCTGTGACGCCTTCAGTAAAGTGCTCAGTGCCTTGGAGTGGTCAATGAGCTCTGTAAATCCCAGGTAAGGACAGCAATGTTTGAAGGGGAGCTCTCAGATGGCCTGCTGTCTTTGTCCTACTCTGGAAAACTGCTGTCTACAAAGAAAAATTGGCTTTGTGAAGGGTTTATTTTAGAAAAGCATGCATGGTGTCAAATACATATATATTGATTTACTTTGGACTCATATAAGTCTATGTTACTAACATACTACCCTCGGGCAGAATTTAGATAGGTGATTTGGTAATCCACTGACATTTACATGTCCATAGGTGTTAATATGACCTACATCAGCTGCATGTTTCGGCAGAGGCTTTCTCTACTTTCCCCATTTCATACATAAAAACGTAAATCTCTTTCAATGATTTCTAACTTCCTGAACTGGAAAATAACATAGAAATAGCATTTAAACAGTGGCTTGGTCTTGTGTATCTTTTGGTTGAGTTTCCTTCTAGCCATTCCATAAGCCTCAACGCTGGTGATAGAGAGAATTAAATCTGCCTCCTTTTACCTGGCAAATCTAAATAAATAGTTTCAGCTGGGCCTGTTTGTATCCTCTGCTACACTAGTATTCATGCATTATACTGGCATATCACTCATGGTAAGAGAGAAGGGAAAGCAAGCTTGTTAGCTTGTTTACACTTACCAGTCGGAGATATTCCTGAATAATAGAGTTCAGGAGGTTCAAAATAATTCATGTGTTTCCAGCTGCAGTGTTACTAACCTTCATTGTGGTCCTGGATTGAATTAATCATGTTCTTTTCAAAACGTAATGCAAACAGAGGCTGCAAAACTTTCTGACTGACTTGGGAACACTTAAACACCTGGCTGCAGGCTCCACAGTCACTGGCAGGATTTTGAAGATGCAATCACTGCTTGGTGAAAAAAGAGCTGTCCCTTTGCTATACAGTGGCAAGTGAGTAATGTACAAACTCTGTCAACCTAAATTCGTATGTATAAAATTTCATGCTAATTCAGACCATGACTTGGATCGAGAATCTATTCACCTCATGTGATGCCCATGGGAATCTTGCCTTTGATACCAGTGCACTTTGAAGCAGTTATTTGACCAGTGTCGAAGCAAGTATTATTGTAATATTTATAGATAATGGCCAGTTGTGAATTTTAGTCCATAAGGTCAGGTAATAGATAAATCTGTACTCTATCTTTAGTTATCGGGTAATGGGTGTACTTCACAGATGCACTCAAAACAATCTACCGAGGATGAAATCCTCATTTTGAAAAGCAAAGTCTATCACGCACCATCTGCAGACAGTAAAGTGTCATGAAGACAGATTTAACGGCTTGGTGGTTGTTCCCAGGAAGCTCCTTCTGCACCGCAATGGTAACATGAGAAAAAGTGCTAAGATAATTGCTGGAAGACTGAGAAATTATCATTTGCATCCCTATCAGAGAGGTGGGAGAAGCAGATGTTTCAGCGTAGGTGAGGTGATGACTATGCTGCGGAGAGCTTGGACAGTGAAGAGGGCACATTGCTCAGCATTCATCAGAGTCCGGGAGACTGGGTTTGCTTTTCTAGACATCGGCATGAATAAATGAGCCACAGCGACGGGTTACAGCTTTCTCTTGTGAGAACTTGTTACGCAGACGGTTCCCTACAACAAACGATTTCTGTTTGCTGTAACACAAAAGTGGGAAAAGATTAATATAAGTGAGTTCCCAAAGTCTAGATAAAGGCTGCAGACTAAACTCTCTACCAAGCCTTCATGCATCTTCAGTCTCACAGATGGTGAGACAGAGGCTTGACAGATAACACTCCGCATGCAGTTCGACTTCAGACACACTGAAGAACACCCATCACCTGGGCCCAAAGCTGGTCCTAAGGTCCGGTTACAGTGACGGGTACCTATGCACACATCCCACAGGAAACTCATTTCAGCTGCTGGGTTTCTTGTCTTCTTACTCCTTGCCCTCTGCTGTTGGTAGCTCAGTGGCGCTGCTTTTCTCAGCTTGTCCCGCTGAATATTCCTGCATTATTGTTTTTCCTTTGGTTATCACGGTCTGCTAAGCCATAACACATGGCCTGACCTGTAAGCTAGGAAAGTCATGACTCAGGGAAGAGCCATGGCAAGTGGCAAATGAAAAGAAAAAAGGAGTATCTTACAAGATGGTATATAGCCACCTTTTTAAACAGAGTTCCCATCCTTTTGCTTCTCCTATATTTTATTAACATACTTTGAGTTTGAGTTTAGCATAAAGAAAGAGTCTCTGGAGTTTGGCTAGATCCATAATCACACACCCACAGAAAGAAAAAATTGAATGCATACTATTTGCTACTTACTTTTACACTAGCTATTGCAAAAGCATAGAGCCTGTATAGCTCTGCACTGCCAGGCAGCTAAGTTCAGCCTCAGGGGGGAGCGGCAACAGCGTTGCAAGTGCAGGTGGAAATAGGTCTCTTTGGTAGAACTGTTATGTGTCTGCAAGATGTTTGTTCTGAGAAACACAGTATTTCTACATATGTTACGTATTAAGGAAAAGTTTTCCAAGCTGCAGGCTCTGAAGCATTAATGTCTTAGATTGTAGCCCAAAAAGCATCTAATCTGACCTAAGAAATGTGGAGGGGAGCCTACTGGAGGAGGCATAGAATGAGCCCTGAAGACAGGTATGGCCAGACACCACTACGGGGAGGTCAGCGCTGCCTTCACTGGAGTGATGATCTAAACTGAAATCAGAGCTTTTGGGTCAGCCCAGGAAGGAACCCCCGTAATGATATTTTAGTGTGTGTTTGGGAACGTAGGAGAGGGGGGTAAACACACGAGGAAGTTCAAAGTTTGAATGACTTGCCTATCTCTTCTTATAAATAAGGGACAGATTTTTCTCATTCAGTCAGGGCTTATGAGAATATCACCCACACTAAAAGAGACAGGCATATTATTTCACTCTCTATTGTTCCATATTCCACCGAATATGCAAAATGAAAAACAGGTGATTGCAGTGCATGTGTGTGCTTTCCTTTTTCCTTTTGGGGGGCAAAGAAACTTTTGATCTTCAGTCTGTACAGAAGCATCCCAACTTTAAAAAAAGAGGACTGTCAGATTTATTATAGCACTGAAAAGTACAGATATTATGCTTACCATTACTCAGTGACCTCTTTAGGTTTGCCATCACAGTCCAAGATTTATTGCATTCTGTGTTTTAAATGCAAAAGGATATGTCCTGTTAATATTTCTGGTTTTGCCGTGAAGCAATGACTTCCTGTTTGCTAGTACCACAGGTAAAGAAGACACAAACCACAAGTGCCAACACTATGTAATTTTTTTGGTCCCGAGTCCCTAATTTCTCAGTCATCCAATGTGTTCTGTCAAAATGCAGCCTGAAAGTCTAGACCAAGAGATATCTATGATAGAAAGTGTACATCAGTATTTCAAGCCCTCTAAATTTATTCTAGCCATTTGACAGTTGCTTGGAGATACAATCTCAATTTTTTTTGCAGTAGCCCCTTCAAGTGGATATTTATGGCAGATACAACTGTAATTATTTACCTGTAACAAAGTCCAGGTCTGCCTGCTCCAGGTGATACAGACAACAGAAGGACACAGCGAAAATATTAATCTTCTTTCTGTCTAGATTTTGACCTTTTGCTCCCAGCCTCTTAGCTTGTTATGGAAATGGGGCTGTGTTTATTTATTATTTTTTTTTTACAGTTTTTGTTCCCTTACTCAGCCAGCGTATCAGTTATCAGTATCGGTGACTAAATGACAACTGAGGGTCCGAGTGTGCTTCCCTGCTTTATATTTCATGGTGTTCTTACTTACTTGCGTTAAAAATGCTGAAGCGAAATGTGACTACTCATGCAAGTTCAGGTGAGTCCTGAGTGACAAAGCTGCACATTTTGGGACACGGAGTTTTTATTAGCGTGACTCCCGCTTCACACCGAAAATAGTTTATTTGAATAAAAAGAAGTGAAAGAGACGAATGACAGAGAAAATAACTGAGCCACAAAAAACGGGAATCGGTACCTTGTCTTGGTAAATATACTAAACCTGTGCCTGCTTCTAAAAGGATAAATAATCCTGTTGATTCATTGGGGACTATTTATGCCGTCAGGCATGTGCTGAAGAAACAGAATAATTCAGAGCCACAGCAACTCATAATGTTTATATATATCTTAAATCCAACAGCAGTAACGCAGAATATTTTGCCCGCTGCATAGCGTGGAGCAATGAGAGAGAATAATAGGAGCAACAAATTCTCATTTGCTTTTATTCCTTCGGCAGAAACACAGCGTGTTTGAATTGGCCGCATTCCCGTTGTGTTCCTGGTGCTTGGTACGGAGAAAAGCCTGGGCTGGGCTTGCTGCCATTTTGACGTGCCTCCATTTGGCTTGGCAGGACCGGCCTCTTAACGCCTCTCTCTCTCCCCGCGGTTTCGGGGACTACTCGTTGAAGGCACCACGCAAAATTTCTTGAATGAATGATTTCAGAATATGGAAACGATAGAAAAAGGTTCTTTTACTTGCAAAAGCATTACTAAGAAGGGGGTTTAATTATGTGCACTATTTTTCCTTAATGCGTGTCAACTGACAATGTATTTCTCTTTGCTGGTGGCTTGGTTTTTTCATGTGAAATTATTTCATCTTTGGCTTGCATACTGTTAATTTAAGTTTTAATGTGTTTTTTCCACATTATCTGTAATTTGATCAGCCCCCTTTACATAACTTCTAGTGATTTGCATCCTCATATTTTTTCATAAAAGCTCAGAGATATTCAGAATCAGAGTAAATCATACGAGAGCAAATATCACTGGAACGGGCACATTCTCACTAGCAGCGCTTAGGTCAGTAATCCAAGTACTGTTGAATGCTCAAGTTACATTTGGAACGTGAAAATATTCATGTGAGCAATAAGTAATAATACTGTTCTAAATTACTAATTCACCCTCTTTTTTGTTTTTTATCTCTGTGTAGCTACTATATCTTGCTTTCGCTGTGGTTTTCAAATGTATTTCACCTTTACAGACCTTCTTGCATCTAGTTATTTTGTGAAGCAAGAAAACAAACTGAATTCTGTGTTATTCCAATGAAGGCAAAACAGTTACACGAAGAATGAATTCAGTCCGTATGCCACCTCCTTTCAAAACAATCACCGCTAATTTATTTATAGAGGATTTTTTCCAAGTTGTTGAAAATCCATCCCATTTATTATACATTTGCCATCCACTAGATAGTGTACAAGATCACTAAGGGCTGATTCTTCTGCTTCTCAGTTCACTGAAACTGTCATTTAAACCAGAAAAGTAGTTGTCTTACATTAAAGACTTTTTCAATACATAATAGTCCCAATGATAAGGAACAGTTCCCAGAAAGCATACAGGCTTTTTTATTTTCCAGTGAAAGGTCCTCCTCCCTAAAGCTCCAATAACCAACCTGCCCATGACTGTAGAGCAGCAGGATTTTTGCAGCAGGCTGGATGTGGAATTTACAGGAATTACCAATACTGTCTTGCAATTAAGTCACCAAACTGAACCGGTTTGCAGAAGTCATCCTCGTCCGCACAGAGATTTCAGGAAACCTCGCTGCCTTTCCCACCATTCTCACAAGCACTCAGCCTGCGTCCTTCCCACATCCTTGGGTATGAGACAGACTCTTTAGTGCACCCCTAGGAATAAACACATTTATTTTGAGTGCCTCGGATATCAAACACAATCGCTCTCCTGAGCGCAGGGGATCTGGATCCAGCGCAGGCAGTGTTTCCATACTGTTATCACCCCTGCGTTACCAGCTGCAAAGCGATATGGAATTTCATTCCATTTCTGGTATGCAGCTTCAACTCTTGAAAGCTATGATGAGATGTTCATCTTTACTGAACTCATTTCAGCAATGTGTCCACTGCTTTGAACAATTTGACACACAGAGATGCTTTTTACAAGTTGATTTTTGTTGCTTTCTTTTTGTTGACATGATTCACTTGTCAGACTATGTACTTGGGTTTTCATCGCCTCTTCCCAAGTGGAGATTGCATATCTTCATTTTGGCAGTTTCTGGATTCCATCTCAAAATGTAACTACTGTGCTTTGTTGCCTTCAGTGCCGGAATCTCTAGAGATGATTTTTTATTGCTGTTTTGGAGGGGGAGGACGTCAGTGATTTGGCAACAGCCTTGCAGCTGTGACCCAAACTTCCTATTTTGCTCTTTATTTTTATAATAGTGTGCATTATTATAGTATCCAGAAGCCCAGTTTCCAGCCCCAAGACATGATGACAGCAGATACAATTAAAAGCAGCACTTTGAAAATAACACATACTAAAACTCGACAGGATCAAGTTTGTTTGCAAACTTACATAAAGCTTGTTGAAATTGCCTGAAAGAAAATAAATAAATATTTAAACGACAATGAGCTGTTTCAGATCTAAGTCTACAGGTTTGGATGGCGTTGGGAAACCAGGGGAAACTTGGTGATCATTTGAGCTCAGATTTTTTAAATTAGTGCACACGAAATATGTGAACACAGCTCAAAGGCAAAGCAAAAGCAGCGTTTGACTGCATTTTCATGATCCTGATTTATATGAATATTCATGCAGTTATGGGCAGAAGTGCCATTAAACCATGTGGTTTATTCTCCTGAGTATCACATTCGACTGAATTTCATCCAGTTACTCTTCCATTGAGACCAATCACTTGACCCTGATGAAAGCATTATTTTTTTTTGGCAAAGCATCACTTTCAGGATGGAATGTAGTTTTACTTTGTAGACATCAAGAAATGGCGAATCCCTTAGTTCTCATGGCTCTCACTGCCAAGAAGTTTTATCTGTTTGTTTTGTTTTTTATTAAATTATTATTAGTTTTGTCTGATACACTTTTTAAATCATCAGTCTTTCATAGTCCTTTTTATGGTAAATTAAAAATCCTCAGTTTCCCAAAAAGGTATTTTAGATATTATGATCAAGTGATAAGGTAATCAAACTGAACATCAAGGCTGTCATTCTCAGCATTTTCTTTAGGCTTTGAATAGATTTTTACACTCCTCCATATATAATCAGTTTATTTTTTAACATCCTTGGAAAATTATGGACACCAGAGCTATAGGCTCCAAAGGCACGAGGCAATATTTGTAGGTGATGTAGCAATGTGTTTCTAGTAAAAGGGTTTTACAGCTGCATTTAAGTCTAATCACTGCAAAGTACACGCTCTTCCCCTCGCTGTGTGTTACCTGGTTCACCCCTGGATTCACTAGTCCCCTTTGCCCCTGGATTCACTAGCCCCCTTTGCCCCTGGATCGAGCTGGGGGCTCGGGTTCAGTTCCTCATGTGTTTTTATCTAAGAACCTTCTCAGAATCACCACTTTCCAGGATACTGGTTCTTATTTCTAAAAGCATGGCCTCCGTTTCTTGTCCCTGAATGTCTGCCTTTGCACTTGGATCTGTTGGTGCGGCTTTGTTTGGATAGTTAACCTGATTCCTCGCAGTGACTATCTTCTCCCTATTAGTATTTACTGTTCCTCCAGTCTTTGCATAATCTGTGCATTTTATCAGCAAATAAACTTTTCTTTATCTTCACAACCTCAGTGAAAAGGGAATAAAGTTACTGGTAGAATTGATTCCTGTGAAACAGCTATAAAATACTCTTGTTTGGTGGTGGCTAAGTATTATTTGTTATTTAGCTTTGAATATGTTCCTTGTTACATCAGAGCAAACTCATGTTCTACCATGCTCAGCCTCCAGTAATTCCATCTGATGCCACTGAGATGTCCATCTCAGTAATTTAAGCCGACTTAGCATAAAAGCAATACAACATACTCTCGTTGGCTATTAAATGTTTATTCTGTGATTTCAGACCAACTCAGTGATCCCTCGCTGCGGTGAGTTCACTGGAATGATTACGCACCGTGCCAGAAGGTATTTCCTTGTATGAATCATACATTTCTTCTAGACTGAATGAGCACACTAAGCTCTGGTGTTCAGAGGATGAGCAAATTTTACAGCTGTAGATGGAATTTGGTTTTTAAAACTCAGACTTGGTGTAAGAATATGTCCTGGTGGACTGTATTAGATATAATCAGCTTATAACAGCAGTTACCCTAAATAAAATATCCCATTTTCTATGTCAGTCAGCTGCGCCTGTGATTAAGGCAAATCCTGCTAGAGATTATAATGGAGTGTTTTAATTAGACAAGGTGTCTCCACCAAATGAATCAGAGCACGGAACCTCACAGTCATGGCACACACATGTGCAGGTCTGGACAGTGTCAAGTAGGATGCCGAACTACAGATTCATGTTCAGGACTTGCTCACCATCCTCCACAAATTCTGGGATGTTAAAGGCCCAGAGGTTTGGTGCAGACCTATCTCTAATGTTAGTCTTAAAGTGGGGGTCAATTACCTATATATCAGAAGGGTTTTATATTATATCCTATCAGTGCAGTGTCTGCCCAACTTCTGTTTAAAACCCATAGCAACAAAAGGTCTCTGGCAGTTTTCATGAAATCTCATTAATTTAGAAATCTACTTAGGGCAAGACTTTATTTGATTATGATTATTATTACCATGCTGACTTGGGAATTTATTTCTTTGCGGGTATTTACTGGCCCATTTCCTTCAACTCTTTTGTGGGCAGTTAGGCAGAGGAAGAAATGTAGGGCTTGAATTGTGGACTAGAGAAACCCAACCTGCTGAAGTAGTGAGACTGTCTTCAAACAGAAGATCATAGTGATGGAACCAGAGAAAGGATCTCAGTGAAAAAGTTTTATGTCAAGTCCTGGAGCTATGATGAGAAAGGCTCACTACAGCTTGAGTTAACAGACATGGGTTGTTGTTTTCTTCTCCAAAAGATTCCTAAGTATTTTATCCAAAGATTCCTAAGTATTTTATCCAAACAGCTGATTTTTAGCTGGCTGTAGAATGGCATCACATGAAGCACTTGTGCCAGATAGATATGTAAAGTGTCATAAGTCACAGGCAGAAAATATAAGTGGGTAGCACCAATTAATATTTACATAGAGACTTGCCTTCTGGAAAGGGGTAAAACCCAGCCTGAAAAAAAAGCAAAACAAAACCAAAACCTGTTTGGTTTCTGTTTCAGTAGCTACAGATTATTAGTAACAAAAAAACTGAAGGAAATGAGAGGCTTAGGCAAATGAGCTGAAAATGAAGAGACAGTTCATTAACGAAGGGAAGCCCTGTCTTCCCTCTGCAATGTTTAACCACATAAAATCCTACAGAGAGGGCTTTAGGCTTTTTTGTATTTGCACTGTAAGATTACAAAACAGCTGTGCCTAGTTTAGCTATATATCACCTCTTTTTTTGTTTAACACTGATGGCATGCGACATTTCTCAGGTAAAAATCAGCTATGCTGTGACGTGCAGCTTCATATTCAAAATCAGAATTAGGCCTGAAATTGCTCCTCTGTAATAAAATAGCTGAGTCAGGATTAAAATGGGTTTAGTTGCTTTTTGTGCCCTTGAAGATATTTGTTCTTTGTTATGCGAACAATGCGGAGAGTCTGAGGCTGATCTTTTCTAGCTTTAATTACTTAGACAAGTGAGAAATAGATCAGCTCAAGGCCCATACTTTAGTCTAGACCTGAATGTTTAAATCTGGTTCTAAAGAATATTTAAAAGTCTTGGCTAAAAGCCCCTGGCTAAAACTCACTGGAAACAAGCACATTTCCTTAAGGAAGACTTAGGTGCTCAATATCTTTTCTGAATTTTAGTCCTTCAAGGACTGAGTACTTTCCAGCAAGACACATAGGCATCTAGTTAAATCAGAGCGTGGAAGTAGTGGTGATCCCACAAGCATATTATATATCATACAGCCCTTCCAAGAAGGGCAAAAAGAATTATTCACATCCTAATAATTAAAGATGTTCTTGATTTTTTTTTTTGCTAGGCCAAGATCTGATGCCATCTTTTTGCAGAACTGTTAGCAGAATTTGGCCCGCTCTATTCAGACATTTCTTATGAACAGCTTCTTTCCATTTTCTCCTCTTTTTTCCAACTCAATGAGGAATCATCCTTGGTGTTAAATAAAGGGATCCCTATTTTCATAGTTTAGATTGGCATTGAATGTTTACTGCCTGTAAATCAACATGTAGTGGTCTCTGTTGAGAAAACTACTTTTTTTTTGCCAGAGAGGAAGAAATAATAAAAATTCAGTGTAAACGTCCTTGCTAGAATTATCAATGAACTGGGCAAAAAATAACATTAACAGACAAGTCTCTGTTGTTACGTATGAAAGGAAATAATGGAATGGCTCTTCCATTAACAGCTAGGAAACGGGCTCGAGTGTGCTCCTGTGCTAAAAGGCCAGGCTGTGAAGAATGGCATTGTAGGCTGCTTCTTTTACTCCGGATCAAATTTGCTCATTTCAATGTTGAAAAGATTCTTTTCCTACCCAGCGACCCTGCCAGCTAATCCTGCACATGAAAGTTGAGCTGCGCTCTGTCTGATTCACACTTCATCACCTGTACTAAGGACTGGGCGGCTGGAGCAGACTTTTGTTGATGATGGAAGAGAGTCTCGCTCCCTTTCCATTAGCTGGGCTGGCCTGGCCTGTGTTATGCTAAGTACAGTAATAAAAATATATTTTTATCAGGAAATTCAGTAGATAACGGCACAATTTAAATGAGTTCCCACATTAAATGGATCTGTTGAGTCAGTATTTTACTAACTACAGCTGCACGTTCACGAAAAAGGCAAACTGTAATGCCAGTGTTGGGTTTAACTCAGTGAACTGAAAGGGTCTAGGCAACAGCTCTCTTCTAAGCTTGGATAGATGGACAGCAAAAGGCAGCAAAAGCAGTGGGAACCATCCTGCGTTCTCATTCATGAATAAGAGATGTGGTTGCATCCAGAGAGTCACCTCCTGATATCAGTGAAGTCCAGAATTGATTTCCACTGGAAAGAGTCCCACTGAACTCATTCTGCCTGGATCAGACCCCAGGTGGAAGCAATTCATCTTCCGACCGCGGGTCAGCTTTACAGCCAAGCAACACTTCACTTGTGCTGTACCGTTCAGGTTTTCCAGCGTGCCGAGCTGGCAGCGAAGGACTGGGATTCATTCAGGCTCAAGCACATTTCTCTCATCACTTAGGCACAAGCCCCTTTCAACTCTTGGGCAGAAATCGTACAGCAACAGGAGCCTGACCGTCAGGAGGCAAATTAAGCTACTCAGTGCCCGGACTGGTGATCCCAAAACTACGCATACACAACCTATGCAGGTTTGCCTTAAAGCAAATGACGTTGAAACTGATGAAAACAGCTCTGAAGACAGGCCAAACTCTTCAAGTTGCAGCTGGTTAGCAGAGGAAGTGGATGTGATCGAGGACTTCACATGTAGACACGGACAAGGATCACAAAACAGATGACAGATGGATAACTCTTCTGTAATATAAAGCTTAGATGGTTAGACTGATCTCAGTTTAGAGTTTGTTTCATAGCTTACTTTTTAGATGCTGTAGAGTAGTTATGGGCTCTGACTTTGTTTTGATTTGTTCTCAAATAAGTATTTTGCGTTGCCTCTTTCTAAATATTCCCAGGCATCACAAAACAAAAAAACACCACAACAACAACAACAACAAAACAAAAACAAAAACAAAAAAACCCACCAAACCTAGAAATAGGTGCTTTACATTTTCATTAAAACATAACTCGGTTTTGTAATATTTTTTAATAACACATATGGACACTAGCCACAGGTGGAGACCCCTTGTGCTGGAAGCTGTACACATTTCTTACAGCCTCTAGGTCTTATTGACTTTCTAAATTTCTGTGAGAATCCCATCAATTTTTAACAACTTCCACAATTTTGTTCACATGAATGGACCCATATATTACTGGAATGACACAATTAACATGTGTGAAGTTACAGAAGAATTTAAGAGTTTGCAGGAGGAAATCTTCACTGTAAAAAGAGATAAAACAAACGAGAAAAGAAAGTGAGGTGGACGAAGACTATACACTTCTTACTTACCTTTATGAGTTGGGATATGCCCTTCTGTTGCAGCTGTAGGGAATTTTCTCACTGAAAGAAGAGGGCCCCAGCCTGGTGGGTCTACTTCGGCAACACATTCAATGCATGCCTCATTTACATATAAGAATTCATCCTAACAGCCTTTCTTGCTGATTGTTTAAGCATTTTCTGTGCCGGTGTTTAGATGAACTAGTTTTTCTATAGACTGGACCCTATGTCACATTTTAGGTAAACAAAGCAAAAGATACCCTTGTTGAAAAGTGAACTTGATACAACACGGTTCTAGTTTATCCTGCCTATTGTGTTCTTAAAAGACTGGGTTGAGGAATTTTTCTTTCCAAAATGCTGTATAAGATTTTTATCTCGGTTGTGTCCCTTATAATCAGAGCCCTTGATTAGAGACTCCCTTCATGAAAGGCCAGTAGCTGCTGCAATTAAATATATAATACTTCTGCTCCTGCTACAATTTAGGCTTTTTTTCCTTAGGAGACATCCTTATCTGATATTAAGTTTGAAGGACAGCAACTTATCTTTCTTCTTCCCTCCCCCCTTTCCCTGACAAAACGTTTCCCCGGTCTCACTGTCCATTCATTGAAGGAACTTTGATAATACTTTATACCAGTCGCTGGCCAACTGTTTGGAAAAAAAAATGGCAAAACCTGTTAGTGCTTGTTTTACAATTAAAGGCACAAAAAGATAATCATCAAGAGGAAATGTCAAAGAATCACTGACTTTGAACTACTATGTAAAAAGTATGAGTAAAGATGGTCTGGGGAGTAAAGTGAGCCCTTTTGGTATGGCTCAGTGGGTGGGTGACATTGTATGAAACAGCGTTATCTGCACAAGGGTGTCTCAGTACATACGGGATTATAGGTGAGATGGAATTTAGGCGGTGGACAAAAGCTCTACAAACTCCAGATCTGGTAAGTATTATGCACTTAGCAACTCCCCCAAGAGCAGCTAACTGAGGTATAAGGCGTGTAGAGCCCATGTGAGTTGGTTGGAATGGAGACTGGACCTCCCTGCGCTGATCCCGGCAGCAGCTTCCTAACGAGAAGGCCATATCTGCTTGAGAATCTGGCAGCAAAGCCCAAAGCTTAGCTATCCTCATATTAAACGTCCAGTTTAAGTTCATTACTACTTGAAATGATGAGCAGACATTTATTTAACCTGGCTTATTTGTGTGAGATAGGAAAGAGGACACCTAATCCTAAATTTTTGAGTGAGTAAAGTATGACTAATGCAACTGAATTTTTATTTTATTTGGTGGAGACGGTTGAAGGAGAGATACTTCCCTTTTTCTGAAGTTAATTTTTTGCTTGTAGGGCAGAAAATGAAAGTTTGTGGCAGTAAAAGCTGGACATTATCCTGGCACTGGAGAGCACATCTTCATTGATAGCTGAGCTACTGAAATAAAGGAGGGGGGGAATAACTCATTTGATTATTTTTCTCATAAAAAAAAAAGCAACAATTGCTGTAAAGTGATTGGAAAAATATGGGATGTCTTTTTACTCCCTTGAAATGCTCCCATCTGTCTGCTAGAGTCTCACATTCCCAAACTTACAGGTAACCCCAATTACAGCCCACATGCAATTCCAGATGGAAAAGATATACTCTGAAGAGGTAGCATGTTCTTTAAAAGAGAGAAAAAGAAGTGACATTTGGATTCAGACCATAATAATGGAAAGAAAAAAAGAGAGAGAAGAAAGGAGAGGAGAGGAAGCAATTACTCCGTGGCAAAAACCTGCAACAACTGATTTCACATATAACTGGCTCAATCTTCATTTTGTTATAAATGTTGATTGATGTTATTTGAGAATGGGACCAATATTGTTGGCGGCCTAGCAGGCTTTGCAGTCACAAATTCTTTAATTTCCCATAAGACGAGGGTTCTGCCGGCATTTGGAGCACTACTTCTGAATCCTCACTTGTCACTGGAACCGCAGGCAGCTTTGTGAAATATAGATGATTATGTATGTATGTATATGGGTGCATATGTGTACGTGTGTGTATGTACATACAGTGTATATACGGGTGTAGATATATAGACTCAGTCCCCATTGGCATATCGTTCAACAGGCTTGGTGATACAGGTGCACAGAGGCATCTAGTGCAGCAAAGTCTACACTTCTCTTTGCATTTGGGGAAACTCAGATGTTGCAACATTAATCTGTGAGTTTAGCTTTTAGGAGTCAGAGAATCCGTTTCTGCCTTTGGCCCGCAGTGGTCTGGGCTGGTTGAGGTACCCGGAGCCGATGGTGCCTCAGTTTATACGACTGACAAGTACTGAAAACACTTTGTCAGGAGCGCCCCTCAGTGCTGTGTTTTGCTTTTCCTTTTCCCTCAGTGAGGTTCCCTGTGAGCGTCTCACCATGCTGCAAAGCCGTTAGTGGGTGAGGCAGTCAGGTGCCACACTGATAGTAAAGTTTACAAAAGGGCAAAGCAAATCAAAGCTGAATTCTGTGGGTAGCTGGACTGATGGAAGAGGTGGCCCTGTGGATTCACTGAATTCAACAGCTACATTTTCATTGACTCTATGAAGCCAGAATTACATCACAATGCAAGGTTGGCCCTTTAATTATATTGATTACCATAACCCAAATTTTTACTTGCACGCAGACCCCCGCCGCCACACCAAGCCTTTTGTCTGCAGTGAGACCGCACAGGCAAGTGCGCGTGCACCGTTCACAGCTGGATCTGGCCCAAAACTTCTGTGCATATGCTTAATGCAAAGTAACTAGCCCGGAGTCCACTGATCACATGCGGGCCATGGGATGTGTCTGCCTGGCCCGCAGCTTTGCATTAGCCCAGTGGCCGCCTCTACAGGCACTTGTGGAAGCGAAAGGGCAGGTGGAGCTGCCCTCAATGCTCCCACGAGGCCTGGGAATGCAGGTTCGAAACTTGCATCAAACTTCAGGTGTGATAATCATTCCCATCACTCTGATTTAAAATATCAGGTGATAATTTCCACACAGAACAATAAAGGAATATGTCTATATTTATGAAATGGTAGTCAGTGTCCGAAACCTAGATTTCTCTACAAGAGACAGGAAATGACAGCAGATGCAAAAGAAAATCTGTTTTGATTATCACACCTGATAAGCCTCATTGGTTCATCATGTCCAGCATCTGCACCGCTAAAACCTAATGATCATGAGTGAAACCTT
This sequence comes from Larus michahellis, assembly GCF_964199755.1. Lineage (NCBI taxonomy): Eukaryota > Metazoa > Chordata > Aves > Charadriiformes > Laridae > Larus > Larus michahellis. The sequence goes on along the minus strand of NC_133902.1, from coordinate 50,469,938 downwards.
TCTCCCTGACCCATAATAAATTGTACTTGAAAGGTGATGAATTACTTTCTGTCTTTTGCGTCTTGGACAAAAGGATTGTATCACCCTTTTTTGCAGAAGTCGTACAAAGGAACTGGTCCACTTTACATTTTTAAAAAAGAAAGAAAAGAAGAAAACAAAAAGCTACACAGCCTATCTGTTTCATTGAAAAAAATCAGTCTAAAGAGATACAATAAATCTCTGCCGAAGTGAGGGGGATTTTTTTAAGATCAGCTATTGCTAATCTCCATTTCAACAATTGTCCTTTACATATTTTGCAAAATATGACCTCCAGTTTCCACACTGTTGTGCCAGTGACTTTTCAATGGCCAGCCTGGCTACCTCTTCCTTACACCAGTAACTTGCTCCTCGCAGGAGCAGTTTTACCGCAGGCATACAAGTACCTGCCTATCACAGCAGTCTGGGACTCACGATCAGCCCCAGGACGGCAAGTAGTGCGTCCGAGAACAAATGACGGAATTTAGCAAAATGTATAAGTCCTTCCCATGCTACCTACTGAAACAAGCAGATCTATAGTCAATTTATTGAGCATAAATTACTGCCAACCTTCGCTAGAATAATTTATACTCCTGAGCCACTTCAGACAGGAAGGCAATAGGGAACTGTCAGGATACATGAGGTTTTATATAGAGATGAACGAATAGCTCATTATTCAAAGTCAAATGATATTCATATTTAGGGGTCAGAGAATTTGGGAAATATTTAGACCCTCATCTGAGATTACAGTATGAAACCTCTTTCCCCATAAGGTCTTCTCAAAATAAGTGCTGGCTTTTCCAATCCTACTGCTTAACCAGAATAGTTAACCCAGGCAACAGTTGGGTGGGGAGAATTAATAACAGTAAAGGAGCAGGAAAATGAACAGAGGGACTCAGTGGCATAGGATTAAGGAAATGAGTGAAAAGAAGAAGGGGAAAGAGAAATTAGAAGATATGGAGATGAGGTGAAAAAAACGGAGGAATAAACCGCCACTCCAAAAGGAAATTATAGCACAGTGTTTGTTTTCAGAAAGGCATTGTCCATTTCCTAGTTGTGTTTGATTACTGGAAAATCTTTGAGCAATGGGGTACAAAAGGCAGAGTACATTCCTCTGCCTTGCTTTATGTATTAGCCCAGAAAGCTCACGCTTTATGAAGCAGAGTGGCATCTTTGCCATCTCTTTCTCAGTTTATCTTAAGATCATAAAGATTAGCATCTCAACCAGCTACAAATCAACTTCCTTTTTAACTAAGTAAATCCAACTTCACTTTAAATCAATTAAATCCCAGTTCTTCTCTGGAGCAGGGGACTCGCAGTAGAAAAGGAACCTATTCCTGTGTTTCAAGCTCTGGCTTTCCAAGCTGCTGCAGGTTTTGTCAAGCATTACCTTGTGCCAGCCCTGCTCTAAGGTAGACTGAATTTCAATAGAGAAGGGAGAGCTGACTCTTTTTTTCATCCCTTTCCCACCCTCACCTCACCCCGGCTGCATACGGGGCACCGTGCAAACGCTCAGCCAGCACGACTCTCGGGTCACCCAAAGCCAGGGGGGAAGCAGGAGGGAAGAAGCTTTTTGAGTGATCCAAAAAAATGCCAAAACGCAACAGATAATTTTCTCTACGGTATTTCCGTTAAATCTAAGGAAATACGTTCAGCAAACTTGAGTGGCACAGTCACAGAGAAAGTTAAGGGTATGTTTCACTCCAAATTTCCCCAGCGCTGCTAATTCCCCAATCAGTCATTATGTTAGTTTACTAAGTCATCTGTACTCACCTACAGATCCTTCACTTCATTACTCCCCGGCCAAAATCTCTTCCGAAGGCTCCTCTGACAGATTTATATTCTGAGCATCAGACAGGAATGCGGTTCTCTGTTTTTCCTTTACCTATACTACATAAACATGTCCGGGTTACTGCTCGTAGGGCTCGTCTGAAACAGCTAACGCAGAGGATCTCGGGCCGAGCAGTGCAGCTACCTACAGAAATACCCCTCAGCTCCCGAGCTCCCTGCCACTACTGCAATAATTCTGACTTCTCGAGGTTTCAGTTCAAGTCTCACCTCCATATCTGGACCCGTTTCTTGGCTGCAAGGGCTGTGGTCAAGGGAAGCCGCTACAGGGAAACGTTTCATACCAATGTTGTGGTCAATAAGACTCCAAAAGTTTACTACAATGCAGCATCAGTTGAACTGGGTGAGGTCTCTACAGCTGTTTGGGTAATTTCATATTGTTCTACAAATCAATGGGAATTTTATGAGTACACATTTTACAAACTAGTTTCTTGTATCACACAGGAATGATTGTACAAAACCCAACCCTCCAACTATGTTCTGGCAAGAGTGGCTTTTCACAGCCTACCTCTTACCCCTTTTCCCCCAAGAAGATAGAGCATACAAAAGTATTGCTAAGGATAAGAGCTTTTTCCTTTCATAGAACAGTCCTTCTGTCTCTTGAGAACTTCAGCCATGAGAATTTATATTAAATGAAACTAATTAGCTAAAGGTTGCATCAAAACTCTTACAAAGACCTACTGAGATCAGATTCCTTTCCTGCTAGTTATCTCCCCCACAGATCCCCAAACAACTGAAGGCACTGTAGAGACAATTGTACAGATGCAGGTATGAGACCTGCTCGAGTGATGAGGGCTGTTTCAGTGGTACAAGTATTAGAAGAAAAAGGAAGGGAAAAAAGGCATTCTCCTCAGCCATTTTCTGAAAATACCTCCGACATCCCTTTGCAAAACTCTGTTAATAATGTACTGAGGTTCCACAGTCCTGCGAAGGGCTGGAATTGGTACAATCATCACTTTAAGCTTTGTCCAGCCGCGCTGCTCCAACCATTAATACATCATTTCCCCGGAAGCATTATTTTGATGCAAAAGTGCCTTTAAGCAGATGTAAAATTCAGGTGGAGAAAAGCAGCCTCACGTGGTGGTTGCGCTCTTCCAGCTACTCCCAGAGGAGGGATACAAGCACCAGTGCCCTTGGTCTTCTGCACGGGGAGAAACGGGTTGCCCACGAGTGCGTACTGCCAGGATGGGTGCCAAACAGTGCTGAGCTGTGGTTTGGACAAAAAGTTGCCTGTCTGGCACACTGAAGCCTGGCCAGAGTCCGTTCAAAGCCAAGAGCAAAGAGCAGGCTGTGTCTGACTCAAAGCAGGCTAGGAGACACTGGATATAACTGTCTGGCTAATTGGTAGTGAATTCAGATTATTGAATTTCATACCGGTCACTAAAAAGCCACTAGATGGAAACAACTCTCTCCATCCAGTTTCCTTGCGTGTGTAAACCGGCACGATGCTGTTGCAAGTGTCAGCAGATGTCCGCTGAGTTCGACCCATCTCAAACCGGCTGACCCGGCTGCGAGTCAGAGAACGAGCGATGATATTGTGTTACCCCAGCCCGTCTCTCTGATGGACGTAAATCACACTGGTAGGCTCCTGAAGTATTTAGTCAGGAAAACGAACCTGTAATACGCATACCCAAAAATCTGAAAAATTCTTGTCTCAGCTATCCCAATATAATATATCTCTTATTTCATTTACGCTCTCTCGAGGAGGGAAGCACCTTAAAAATACGTTCTTTATGCACAGATTGATGCCAAGAGCAATAATTTGAAGATCATAGCATACTCTTGAGGAAAGTTTTTGTTTTCTAAGCCTAAAGACGTAGCATTTTTTGTTGCAAAACCTTGAAGAAAATTAGAGGGAAAAAAGGGACGTGGAAAAGGGAGGATTTGTGTGTATTAAGCATTACAACTGGGTTTGTTAGCTTGCTATTTTGAAGAAATATAGGTGAGCAAGGCAAGATAAATCACAGCAATTTGAGATGTCATTTTGCTCTCCTATAGCGTTTGAATTTCTTCCATATTACAATAGATCTTCTCTCCTTGTGCCAGCTAAATTGAATTCCTCTTTTTGGGTTGTTTCTTTGAAGGGCTTTGGATGAAATGTCTCATGCAGTTCAGTTTGGAAGCTTCCCAAATCAAAACCCCAAACCCTACATTTTGTTTCAGTTGTGGGGAATGGGAATTCAGATTGTTTTTTACCTGTTCATAAGACATCTGCTTTCACTATTTGGCATAACGTGGGGCTGAGGTTAGTGGGGGAAGGAGGGCTGATTGGCCTCAGAGGATTTATTACATTTGATACGTTGAATGTCTGATTTTGCCTCCCTTGTTCTCATTCGTTCACAGCCTGTACATCAAGATACACTGCAAATTCTTTTTAAAACCATTTAGATTTAATTTTCGTCTCTTATTTAGCATTGAAATATCCAGAATAAGTTCTTGGTATCTGTTGTTTTTGGAGGTTTTGCCCGGACTGAACTTCAGGACTCAGCAATGGAAGTCATAGAATGGGAAGTTGATTTACAAACTGCCTTTAAATCCACTGACATAGGCTAAAGTGCACTGAATATTCACAAGCTCTATATTAGCAGCCTCCACTATTTTGTGCTCCCCATGGCTCTGGTTCAGTTGAGGAACACCCAAAGTGATCCCAGATTTTAAAGTCCAGCTGATCCTGAACAGAGCAAATCTCAAATTAAACCCGAATGCTTTCATATGCCTCCTAGATGCAGTTAGCACTTGACTACATATGCTAAAATTTGTGCTGTTTTCTATACGATCTGTTTTATACAAATATGCATGAAAATTAGACTGTTGGTAAAACATGATGTTTTGCCAGAAATGTTTTTGAGCAAAGTATATTTGAAGATGCTGCTGTGTCTTTCTGTAGGAGCAAAGAGATTTGGGCAAAAGAACTTAAAACCGTGCTGAGAAAAACAGCCAAAGCTAACCAGATTCGGAGTTTGGCTGTAAGAAAGGCTGGTTGGAAACCTGCTGATGACACAGTTTCAGCAGAAACGGTGAAACTTAATGGAAATGGTGAAGTTTACGGTGCCTGTTAAGTCCAAAGAAATATTGCCCAAACCAAAGCAGAATTCGGCTCAGAGCCCATGCCCTGGTCACCTGAAAAAAAAAAAAAAAAAAAAAAAACAACAACTAAAAAAAACCCAAACAAAAAACAAACAAACAAACAAAAAGACCCAAAAAAAAAACTTTTTGCAGCTCCAGGACCCAAGAAACACAGACAATTTCACCTGGAGTCACATTTTGTCCCAGCTCTGCTGGGGAAAAGAATTCAGATGCGATCTCGGGTAGGATCCAGGTTCAGGGCACAGCAAGGCTGGAGCCTGATGCTGCTTTGTCCAGGTGACCCCAGTGTCGGTTTTGCTGAGCACGTGAAGGGTGCAGGGAGACTGGACTGTTTAGAAAACATGGGGGGGTTGAGCTTCTGAAATGAAATTTTAGCAGCCTTTTCCCAAGTAGGGGATTTTTGCTTTGCTGTAATTCAGCATGAGTCCAAACTGTGGAAGAAAATAATGAATCCTTGGCTGAATTCACAGTCCTGTCTTTCAGGTCCAGTTGTGCTTGATATGCTCGTGGCAACGGTTTTCCTGTAAACAAACACACATGTGCACACCCAGACACATACACGCACCAAAATGTTATTCCCGAGTTGCATTTTAACATCAGCACATTATTTGCTCTATTACCCTTCTGGGTGGCCAATAAAATATCAAACGGCAATTCAAGAAGGCAACAGATAACTACCCGTAAGCAAGTACACTGAGTTTTCGGAAAGCTGAGCCCAAGACAAGCAGGCAGATTTATGTATTCCAATTTGAGGCAAAAGTTGGGGTTTTTTTTCCAAGTAATAGTCACGCGGAACTTACCTGAGGTATGAGATAGCCGTCTTGATCTTAAGATGAGGGCTTGGATTCTCACCTGGTGAATATCAGCCCAGCTCCATCACTGAGAGCAAAGATTACTAAATCACGAATAGTGTGCCTCAAGCAGAAGGCACTTGGCCAGCTCCTTCCCTGCGTTAATGATTTTTGTACATTGTGCAGATTTACATCAGCCAAAGGTCTGGCTGACTGCCTCTTGTTTTTGCTGAGATTGTAATTATAGCCTTGGTCTGTATATTCTTCAGATATTATTTTCACAACTGCCTTCTTTAAAACTTTTCTCTGCCTTTTTCTCTTTCTCCCTGTTCCCTCCCTTGACAGAACAGACAAAAGATTTATAATTGTCAATTCCTCTGTGGTTAAACTGACATATTGGCGGTATATGCAAAAGATGAGCAGACTACTAGGACGCCTCACCAATACATTCTCATTCTGTGAAGACAATGATAGGAGAATAATGAGGAGATATTGCTACCTGAAAGTAGGAGTGCTTTACCAGGTTATGCATCTTACCATGCTTACAGGCAAACAGTATTAAGGTCAATAACACCCCAAATGGAGAACAAAGATGGAGAGGGAGATGAAGACATGCCCTACCTAGAAAAAGAAATGCTGCCGTGCAGTAAATGAAGAGGAAAAGCACCGCATGATAAGGAAGAGGAGGAGACTGGGGCTTATAAAACGGCTGATGTTAGATTGACAGAGAGGGAGAGCCAAAGGGCGCTTGAATAAGCAGGAAGGTTTTAGTTCATAAAAGAATATCTACCTCTGGCCTCAGACTCTAAAGATTCAAAACGTGGATTCGAAGCTGATTTTTTAAAATTATCCCGGTCCTTGGAAAGAAGAAAATAAATAAAGTTCATTGCATGTAGCCTCATCCTTGTGAAAGGAAAAACAGCTATAAAAGATGTGAGTTAAAATCCCAGTGAGGATGGTTTTCATGTAGATTCGCAGGTGAAGATGAATCTTGGCTTCTCACATTGTCCTTGTTTGGACCTGCTGACATTTGTGCCTGGGAAATGGTGTATCTTTATTAGGGATTTTTATACTAATGCTAGTAAGAAACACACCTTTTGTCCTCTAAATAGACAATTCATTTCTCATTAAAGCCAGAGGAATTAAAACTCTCAGAAAAAACAGTTTTGTGGTTTGCCAATGGTTTTGCAGAATCAAAAAAAGTGTTTCACATTGAACAAATACTTCCAAATTTAAGAAGTTTTTTAAAGCAGCTTTACTTTTTAAGTGTATTAAAGGAAATTTCAAAACAAAAAAGTCATTTAGATTTCAAGCATTCTCATTTTTAAATGATGAAATAAAACATTGCATCATTTTCAACATTATGTTTTTGTTCCAGACAATTTGGCAAAGCTACAATGAATTTAGAAAGCACTTCAGTATTGCTAAATCTGCATTTTTTTCAAAGAAAACAAAAAATGGTCAGAGTTAATGTGAACCCTTTGTTATGAATTAAATGAGTCTGTGTTATGTTTTGAGCAAGCTCACTTTTGCCATATTAATCTGGGTAGAGATTTAGTTTCATTTCAAACCACCTAACACAATACAGTTTTGTAAGCAAAATTTGTTTGCATGTTCATTAACATCTTAGACTCTAGGGGTTTAAGCCAGCGTGAACTAAAACCTTCTTCCTCTCAACTCCAAAAAGAAAGAGTATAATAAATCACAAATTCATTGCGGAACAATATGGCAATAATTTCATACGCTTTCATGTACTTAACTGAGACAGAGTTTGCCTTTCCACTTCTTTAGGAGCTAACGGTTGATTTAATCCAACGTCGCGATCGTCAGCCCTTCGGTCAGGTTTTGTTTTACCACTCTGCCTCTGATAAATAAGCTCCCGGACTGAACATCCCAGTCTAACATGGGCTGCTATTTGTGATGTGCTAAACAGCAGCAAAAATATTTGATACAGGGAAATGGAACTATGCAATAACAAAGGACGAAATTTTGGCTGCCATCGAAGTATAAAAGAAGATGTTAATTTATGGTTTATCTTTAAATATGCATAAAATCCCTACTTGGTACATTGTGGTTTCATATAATCTCCCTTTAGAGATAGTTCAAAATGCTGTATAAATACCGAGCCAATTTTTAAATCGTTCTTTAAGCAAGGTTCCCAAATCCTTTCTGTGAGTACCTAGGATCTGATTTTGTGTATTTCTTTCTCTGGCTTCAGAATTATCAATGTTGTCTTATTTTTTCCTATTCATTTGCATTGGGTTTTTTCTTCACCTGAAACCAGGCACTCTATTGTGCTAGCTGCAGTGCAGTCACCAAAAGGCAAGAAAAGAAATTCCTGTCCCAGAAAGGTTAAAAATTGAAGTAATATTCTCTAAACAGCAGTCTCAGGATTGCGGGGACAAATCTGAAAGCTGCTTTATGAAAATATTCCCAGAAGAAAAAGCAGAGTTTAGTCTTTTATTCAAAAAATCATATAACTAGCGTATTTTCTAACTACCCCTTTCCCCAGATCCCAGTACAGAGGCTGTCGTCCTCATCCCTTTCTCCATGCCTAGGAAAGCACTTAGGGAAGGGCGAGGAATAATTCCTCCTCACTTTGGGAACGGCTTGATGAGACAGATAGATAGGCAGGTGCTGCAAAGCTCAACGAAAGCTTAATCAAGCCGGCTCGTCGTATATCCTGCTGTTTGCTCATCCTGTCATTTTTCCACACGTGTAACTCCAACTGCAGGCAGCGGGGGGGTTCGTATCAACTAAAAACAAAACAAAAGCAAAAGAGCCTTAAGGAATTGTACAACACGGCTCACAGAAAAATGGCATCTGACCCATGTGCTATCTGCAACTCTCTCCTCCCTGACAAGAAAAACACAAATGCCCTGTTTTGCTTTCTGCTGAACCGCAGTGTATTTTCTAGCTGCTTCGGGGGAGTAGTAGCTTCCTTTTTCCCCCATTTTTGTGCCATATGTACAATATATTAAGCACATCTGAGCAGCACACTTAAAACAGCTTGAAATGTCCCATTCTAGAAAGACAAGGCGAAAAGTAGCTCAGAGGGTGTGACTGTAAAAATGCAGAAATAATTTGTTTGGATGATGGTCTTGCAGAGTAGAAATGAAATTGCTGATCAGACTGTGGTTATAGAGCTCAGTGCCTGAGTCCTGCAACCAAATTTCTGGAGCCAAATGCTTGCAGTTTAGCAGGAACACGCACTGACAGGTCTTCTGTAGTTCGAGGACAATATCGGACATCCTTGGAGGCTGGTGTGGTCCCACTGGATATGGGGGGAGTAGCTGCGCCAGACACGCGTACCCCTGATTTTGGAGACTCCTTTGCAGGGTTCTCCGGGCCTCCACCTTGCAGACGCAGAGCACTGGAGGATTTCTTCCCACCAACAGGCTTGGAGGCTGTTTACTGTGTATTCACATTTCATTCCCAGAGCAATCAAAATGAGTTTGGCCACTGGCTTTTCACAGCAAGTAGGGTTAAACACAAACCTGCCTTGGACTGCCAGGAAGGAAAAAAAAAAAACCCACCATTGTGGTGCCTGTTCGTAACAGATATTCCCCTGTATTCCTCTCCAGCGCTGAGTGACAGCAGCTGGAATTTATGAAGCATGCTTGTGCTTTGCAAGTTCCCTGTTTTTACATTCAGGGGAGAGAGAAAATGTCTCTGCTTTGTTCAGTTTGTCAGGCTGCTTCCTCCTTTGTGCCCAAATATGCACCGTGTCTTACAAAAAGTCCCTTCTTAAATTACATCCCAAATGACGAACTGGATACGTGCAAAAGTCATTTCTCCTTCAAACAGTACGCCCCACCTGTATGGGATATGTGACCTTCTGATGGAGAAAAATGACCAAAGGTGCCTGTGCAATTCCCACCTGAGTTCCTGCACTCAGGAATTCAAGGTGGCTTCTTATCGCACGTGCATGGGCTGAGCCCTTTTGCACGCCGGAGCTGACAGAAGGTTTCATTTTGATGGCTACTGCAGTGGGCAATACAACTGAAAGTGGGCACAAAATAAGTCAAAATATGACTATTGTATTTTCATTACATTCGAAACCATCTGTCTGAACCCATAGGAAATGTGTCTAATACTCTTTTTTTCCCTCCTTGGCGTCATTCCTCATTTCTAAGGACATGCGCGTGCGCGCACACATGCGCATACACACACATATTTCTACAACTGCAAATGACTGAAAGCCATCAGGCTTTCATGATGGCAAGGGAAGAGAGAAGGGAATCCATAGCTCAGCAGTATTATTTCCCCTACTTCCTTGCAAAACCTCTCTCACTGGAGTTTCATAGGCTCTCTCCTCCAAATTATTTATGGGAGAGGGGCAACCCACCAGACGCTGTATGTGCCATTATCCCCAGCTATTATCCAACAAGTAGTTAATGTTGTTTGAAGCAAGCATGATTCCTTCTGAGCTCCTCTGTGGCTGCTACTGCATGCCTAGGGCCTGGTTGTACTCCCTTAAAGTCGATGCTAAAACTTCCCAGCCTCACAAGGTGGTTGTGAGGATAAGTTCATTAACGTTTCCAAGGCCCCCAGATATCATAGTGCTGGGAGTAATATAAGTATCTAGATAGCTAGTTCTCAAAGACAGCATCTCTGAGGGTCAGATTCTGCACTAGAAATTCCCTTATGCCCATCAATTAACATTTGCTCTTGAATATGTATGTAACATGATGTTTTCCTATTATACATATTTAATTACGACTTATTCTCCAATAGCTACATAGGCTATGGAAAGAAACATCACAGAAGCTAGAGTTTTGCTGACTCCCTCAAGAAAAATAGGTTCTGAAAATCTGGAAGAGTCTTGGGTTTTTATTTTTGTCTGAATTACTCCATGTGAGTTGCCATTTCTCCAAAGCAAGGTGTGGCTCGTCCCCATTGTGACTGTAAATGTTTAAATGTCCCTTATTCTCTTATGGTTCCCATTATTATTTATTTCTGTCGCAAGCAGAAAGATGTCTGGGTCATCCTTTCAGCCAGGATGAAACATGCAAAACAGGACAAAGAAAATGAACAGTAGTATTCCAGAGAAGTTTGCTTGGAGGCATGTGTTGGGCAATCTTTTGACGGAGCTGGAAAGTCTTGAATCTTCTTGAATTCTTAAAAGCTTTTCTCACCTTTTTTCAATGCAGTGGGTCAAATTCATTGCTGACGAAATTCCATTGGCCCTGTTGTCAGTACTAAAATCATAGAGTGTTATAACACTTAAGCATTTCCTTATTTTGAAACTTAGAAATGGAAGTCAATAGAAGCAATTGTATGCATAAAATTAAATACACACTTCAATATATTTCACCGGATTGATGTTTTAATCTGGTTTTATGACTTTAGTAGCTAAACAGAATCATTTTGCTAAATTAAAATTAAATAGAATTGTTGAGAGTGCAAATTATTGCCAGATACAGTATCTGTAACTGGCATGAGGAACACACATACAATACAGTTGACTGTAAAGACTCAACTTCTTAATTAATTTTCCTGAGGCTTAGCCTTTCATTTAAAATACAGCTGTTCCAGTTCCAGGGGAAAAAAAATAAAAACCACCCTTGGAGATGTGGCCCAAATGTAACCGGCTCAGCAACATTGGTTTGAGTTTGCAGAGAGCCTGAAACCACATCCTTGACGCATGAATTTCTCTACCCAGTTCTGTGTATCCTGAAGCCAATAAGAAGCACGCTGTTTCGAACAGAGACGTAGCTAACTAATTTGGCATTCATTACAGCATGCGAGAAATGCAATCGTATTACGAAGATCTCAGCATTTTCAAAGACTAGGTGGGGCATCTGCTGGAGAGCAGTGCACGAAGAGTAGAACTGAAGCGAGAAGGTGAAGCTGGAGGCACTGAGTTGAACACGTTGAGCAGCTCGTTATTTCTGTGTAGCTAGCTGTAACTCCCTGCCTTGCGTCTTGCGCTTGGGCTCTACGTTCTTTCTGGGAAGGACTTTTTGTTCTGTGCTGGTACAACACATGGCAAAATATCCCTTACTGCCCAGATCTAATACAAACAATAAAAAAAAAGTAAAGAAGCCGTTTTCCCAAGGGAATGGGCTTAGCTTTCAAAAGCTTAAAAACCGCCCCATTTCAGCAAATGCATAAATCTCTATTGTAAAAACATTATACTCATTTATATTTTTTAAATTAATTCATTCCATTTGATCACTTTCCTTTCAAATAGTTTGGCTGTTAATTGGATGCAGGCAGGACACACAGACAGAGCACTCAAACTTCCCTGTTGGCTCTGCATTTCCATGTGCATATTTTGAGAGACAGGCATTGTCTGTTAAATGGGAGTTGCGAAACACAACTACGCTGGTCAGTTTTAAAACTTTTCGGTTGCCTTAGGTAACTAGATAATGTTCCCTTGCTTTTTTGCAATATTCCCTAGGTATTTGCTGCACTGTATGCCAGGGAAGAAAGCCCTGGAGGGAATATTAAGGTCAGAATGAGATGGAACTAACAATAGACAGAATATTTCTGCTGCACATTGCCATCAGTGCTGCATGTGCCCTCAGCTTCCCTGGTGGGCCTTAGTTACCAGGGCTTCAGTATTCCCTGGGTATCTCTCGTGTTATGAAAGTCCCCTCTCTGCTGTGGGGAGGGGAAGAGCGGAATAGAAAATAAAATAACAATGGGACGAGAGGAACAAAAACTAGACAGTTATTCATTAAACTGGCTTCATAAATCAGGAAAACGGTTCCCATCGCCATGCTGCGGTGCATAGCGTATATGCTTTAGTGACCATGCGACCTGTATGGCCAGAGGATCCCCAGCACTCGCCCAAGCCATAGCTTTGTGCAGGACTGGCCTGGAAAGATTCATTTTAAAGTGGATTTTTGCTTTTTGTGTGACAAGCTGTTCAGTGTAAGCTGTCCCGTCTTTGCAAAACCCCTGCGGCCGCTGCTGTGCGAGCTGAGCAGGTTGTCATTAGGTGGACTTCTTTGTGCAGCTCATCGTTTAAATGTGCTCTTCATTTAATGCCTTATAGCTTTCATATGGCGTAAACGTTTTTGCATCAGTTGAAGAGAACTGTAAATGCTATTGTCAGTTTGGTACAAGGGTTTGCGTTTGTTTGACTGTAGCAACTCTGCTTCTTATTTCAATAGCCCAGCACAGTAGGGACAACATTCTGCCATTACACAATAAAAAGCTTTTCCAGGCAGGGCTGACACACTCTGAAAAGCAGAATGGATAGTGCAGTTTCATCCTGATGAAATTAGCAGGGAAGAAATACGAAATTTCCACCTTCCATTACACACATTCATGGACATTTGGAATCCGATCTGAGTATGAATCTGCATTATTTTTTTCTCTCCTCTCGTCTTAAAGCATGAATATTTACCTATATAAAGCACAGGATTTTCTAAGACAAAACAAGTGTTGTATTAGGAAGCAAAGAATGCAATAAACATTTTACTCCCAGGTCAACAATCATATAACAAAAAAAATTGATGAAGTGCCCTCTACTCCTATTTTTTTATATGTCAGCAGGAATAAAAACTGCTTTACTTTTTACCTCGACTTCACTACTTTAACCCAAGCTGATGGCAAGAAGCCTAGAGAATATTGCTAGCAGCCTGTTCTCTTATGACACCCACCCTTCATCTGGATGTAATATCTCAATATTGCTCCAGAAGATTGGATTTTATTTAGTCTTTTAGCATGATATGAAAAAGTGAACCAAATTCTTAGATGGCAGGGGCTTTGTCAATTAAAGGAGTCTAGTTTACTGGGAGCCAGCTGAACGGTTGACTTTATCATATGCTGTAGATTAATGAATGCTACTGCTAGTCAAGAGAAACAAGAGGTCATCCAAAGACTACTTTGTTTGCTCTTTTGGTGCTTTTAAAAAATGTTTCTTTAAATACTTTTAACACAGGCCTTTTCAGTGCTATAAGGAACGCGCTTGCCAGTTAACCTGATACACACCAGCATCAAAGATCTCTCCTAGTTTTCAGGTTTTCATCTAAAGAAGCTTTTGTGACATCCTAGTTGGCCAGGGCTGCAATTTTTTTTGACACAACTCCTGTTGGGAGAGCAGAGAAATTTTTTCTGCTCCTTCCCGCTACCCTCCCGTTACTAGACACCCAACAGCTTTGTGGTTTGGCACCTGCGTTTGTGCAGAAGAAACTTCAAATTAAGTCCTTAGAGCAAGGTTTTGAATGAGGGTCACTTACTGTACTAAAGTAGTGCAGAAACCATCTGTTTGTTTTTTCTCATACTGAAAATTTCTAAAGGTCTGAGGTTCATTCTGCATCGTGGTGAAAACAAGAGCTGGAATGTCAAATATTTCCGCAAATTGGAAATGCATTCATTTTTTCTGGGCAGCCTTCGGCTTGAGGAATGATCACACCATGTTTGCACAGTGCCCACCACCCAGCGATCCCACACTGCCAACAGTACAGCAGGTCACTGGGATTTGGGAGCGACTGATGTCTCCCAGGATGAGCTCTTTGCGAAGCTCCAAGTACCTTAATTCCCTGTTCCCTCATATGCGAATGATGTTGGTTTTTAAACTCTCGTCTCTTGCTCAGTGGAGGGCAAATTCCTGCTCCTCCCGGGGCAGGAGGACCTTCACCCCCTTTGTGGCTAAAATCCTCCCTTGAAGGCTCATGGATTCACAGCAGAGCCGCTGCGAAGACGTCATTGCAGCCCTGAGGTAGCAAAGGAAAAAGCGTAAAACCACAACTGGATGTATAAAACAGCGGTTCTGCAGCTCTGACTGAGGCGATGCAGAGAAGATCCCAAAGTTGCTTGTCTCTGAAAGTCGCTGGGGTCCTTTCAGTTGCTTTCGTTATTTCCTTCCCGCTCAGCAGAGCAGAATCCCACAGGCTCGACTCCCTCAGGTGTGCCCTCCTCTCCCATCCCTACTTCATATTAAAAGAATAAAAAGACTTAACTCTTTGTAGCTAAAATTAATTCAGAATCCCCTAGCCTTCTCACAGCCAGCAATAGATGCTTAGCTAAAAAGACACTCTGACTATAAAGATGCAAGGGTTTCCTTTAATTCTCCAAGAACAAATCTCGGCTGCACTGCAACATTTATTTTCCCATCTGGATGCATGAGAAGTAAGAGACAAGTTTCTTTGCACTTCCAAATGAGAATTTACCTCTTAGTTGACCAGATACTTATGAAAACAGCCTGTGAAAGGAGAGGACAGTAGGCTCGCTTCGCTCCATTCCCACTATTACTAAAGGAATAGCTAAAAAAATAAATCCATATTTTATCATTATTTTTACCTCCCAGTGTACATCACTAAAAGGGTTTATATGCAGCCCTCTTAATTGGCACAGCCCCTGCTGGAAATAGAAACATGCCAATGAATTGCTCATTCAGATTAGGCTCCCAGGAATATATTGTGCTGAGAGACATTCACTTTTATTTCCTGAATTGCTTTAACGATGAGCACTGAGCAACTCTTCCTCTACTCCCTCCCTCCCAAGTACCCTGAGCTGCAAGGCAAGGCAGCAGCCAGAAGACAAGAGCGTTGCCCCCACAGCAAGAAATTTCTGCACGGAAATACCAAGCCCACCTGTGGACCACTGTAAGCGGGCCTTCAGATATCGTGTTTGCCAGGTAAACACATAATTCTCAATTAAGTGAGCAATTACCCATTATTGTTTAGCCCTTGTAATGCGTCGTGCTGAATCTATTGCCTGGCAACGATCCCAGTGAAAAAGCAACTCATCTCTTTAGGGTACAGATTTATATCCTCCGGTAGTAGGGTCACTAACACTTTGAAACAGGATTCACAGGTAAACTCCCGAGGCTTCAGAAGACTGTGAGCACCTTCAGCTCCCACCGTAGAGAGCATATATTTCCACAAATCATGGGTTTCCTTTTCTTCTAGCTACCTGCTCATTCAAGAGTGTCTTCTACAAAGGAATATGGCTACTTTTTGCTATTGTGAGGAGTGGGAGATGAGAGTATAAAATTTAGCAGGTCTAGGCTCTAGAACGGGTTAAGAAAAACCGCAGTGCCTCTGAGAAACAACCTTCTGAATAGTTACAGTGAAAATAAGCATTATAGCCGCAGAAACTGGGACAAGTTCATCTTACAAGAGTGCTTGTTCAACAGACTTTAGTTGCAGGACAGATAAGACCTTGTTTTCTTAGAAAACTGTAGTCATGGGGATTTTAGTTGAAGATTAAAAATCCTTAATTGATAACCCCAGACAAAGGTTTTTTAAACCTTTAATATAAATAAAATGAATTTTATTTTTTTTTTCAGCTGAAAACCAAAAGGTTGGTCTCTAACCTGGATAAGTTAGTGTAACTGGTAGAAATGTTTGAGGTGATTCTTTCTCGTGCTTTGTGGACACTTCCTAAAATATTTAGGAGAAGGACTTGAATTAAGTCTAAACCTCAACTTGCCATCAAAAAACCTATTGACAGGATATTTTCAAGAAGCGTCAGCTGCAGTGCAGACCCGTGAGCAGTTATATGCAGACCACAGCTGTTTAAAGCTGTATACGTGGGACAGATGAAAGGTTGACTTCAATCTAATGGTATGTTAACCTGTAGTTTCTGGAAACCAGATTATTTGGGTTGGTAGGTTGCTTCTTTTTCCAACAAAGTGATTTTCCTAGGTAGCTTTTTAGCCCATCAGTCCCGAAGAAGAGAGGAAGAGGGCAATCCCGTGCGCACAGGTGGACAGAGGATGGCGAGGTTCATTAGGCTTTGGAAACTCTTTGAGATAGGATTGGGAAACAGCTGCTTTTCAAAACCTGGAAAGAGACAGAGAAGGGAAGTATTTTAAGCTTTGCTCAAAGATAACTTACACGTTAGGTTAGGTTTTATTCGGTTCTATCTTCAGCAGCACCCAACTTGGTCAATACAAATCTGATGCCACTCGTGATGGATTGCACATAGGACCAATTGGAGCCCTACTAGCTTTAAAATTGATAGTACATAGACCAACGGCGGTGGTGCAGTTTTTCATTAAATGAAATGGAAAAGTGATTTAATAATTCTTTCTGTCTTAAATTGCTTAAAAGAATTTTAGACAGTTAAAAATTGCATGGATTTTAAACCATATGTGTGAGAGTGGAAAAAAATAAGGGTTTTGTTTTTCCTATTTTTAATATGAGCCAGATGAAACAAAAAGATTGTTTCCTTGCAAACTATAGGTCAAGTACCTATGTAGGCTTTGAGATGGCTCTGTAAGTTATCATGTTATCTTTCTTTCTTGACAGTATACCATTATGTGGTGTATCATTTCAGCATTTACTATCTTTCATGTCCTTTTATCTTCACACTAGGATTTCTTTCTAAATTCCAAGCCGTGCATTTGGTTTCATTATATAACACTGGCTTTTACAAAACATTAGCTCTTCATATTCTTTGGTTTCATATTTGTCGGCATCAGGCTGAAATAGTAAACCCGCTACGTCTATTTTATCTTGTTAAAGATAAAAACAATATGGCAAATGAACTATTTGGGGAGCACTACTCTCAAATTAAAGGAGAGGAAAAAGTATTAAGTGTCACCACTGAGTTGAACTATATTGAAATTTTGAACTGAAGTGATTTTTTAAAAAAGTTGAATAAAAAGGTGACCCAAAATGTTACAACTGTCATGCAGGACTGTATTATCTTAAATTATTTATTTAACATCTGGTAAATATTATCCAAGCTATAGTACAGATAAATTGAATAAAAGAATACCAATGCCAGGGGAAAAGAGGAATTGCTTAATACTGTAAGTATATAGAACTGTTCCACAAAGCAGTTCATTCTCTCTCTGCAAGGGGAGATGAGAAGCATGGTATTGGGGTAAAATGCATCTGCTTCGTTTCACCCTAAGTATGAAGCTATCAAAGCAGTTTTAGGGATTTAATTTAATCTCAAACACAAATTCTATGAAAACAGTCTGACAGCGACATGAAATTTTACATAACTTCTTTTACCCCTCCCCCTTTATAATGCAGCTTCCCAGCTGATTCATTTTATTTTATCCTATGCGTATTGGGGATCAGATTGAATTTTCTTTGAGAAAAGAAAATAATTAAGCCATCTATAAAGCTTTGGCTGGGCATGAACATAGCAGCACAGGATAGAGTTACTTGGAGAGGGGAATGAGGTCAAAGAAAAGTACTGCAGGGAAAAAAAAAAAAAAAAAAGAAGCATCAAGTTCTGCGACTTGGGGAACAAAATAAAAAGAGGATGGAGTCTGAGAAGGGGGAAGGGACCTAGATTCCTTGTCAGTTTGTGGGTTACAAATGGAACAAAAGGCTTATCTTAAATATATGCAGGTTTAGAGATTTTTTTCTGGAAGCTATTGAGAGCTAATTAAATTACGGTCGAGTACTGAGCATTTCGCCGGTGCTTCCATGGTCAGTTTCTGCTGAGCTCTTCTTGGTTACTTGATACTGCTTATGAAATAAAGAAGATTGATTCCTAAATATTTGTTCCTATTCCCTCTTTGTGGATTACATTATACCACTTTTCATTCTTACAGTCTTTGCTTAAGCTGCAGGATATAAGGGCCCTATACAGACTGCCAACTCTAGTATCCAAGATTAAGAGCCTGCTATCGCACCTAAGTTCAAGAGGGTAATGAGCAATTCGGACCACCTACTGTCTACAGCTGCCAGGTCCTGGCTCCGGCACTCTCAACGGTGAGGAGCAGTCACGACACCCCGACAGTACACGCATAACTTAAGCTCCGTGATTATTTCTCCCCTTCCCACTGCTCTCTCACTGGACTGAGAAACAAAATTTGTCAGCCTGGGCACCGGGCACTTGGGCTGGTTTAGCGCTGCCCGCCACGATAGCTGACACAGCCCGAAGGGCCTCAGATCCCGCTCCAAAGGACACCAAAGTCAACGGGCAAAGTGTGATTAACTATACTGGTGTGAGGATCAGGCTATTACATCTTGAAAAGACTTCTATTTCATACTGTTTTTTAACGCCGGTTCAGGACCAAACTTTGTGTAATAGCACCCACTGTCTGCTAGTCAGTTCTCCTCTGGTCCTGCTAGCCAGCTTCCACCTCTTCTGACATGGGCAGAGAAGGCTCAAAGATGTTGTCTACCCTTGAGTTGAAGGAGAAGGAGTGGATAGGCACAAGAGAGAGACACAAAAGAATGCCCCTTCCAGAGGAACGTCTTGCGACATGGACACAGCGGCATTATTAGACACCAGAGAAAACACATGGGAGGACCCACAGGAAACCAGTCTCCATAAACTCTGCTGCTCGCACTACTACGGTGCGTAATTGAAGCCATACTCCAGTCTTCAACTCCGTGTGTACTCAGCTCTCCGGACGAGGGTTTAGGTGTGAGGGGGAGTCTTGCCACAGTCTCTTCCTGATGGGCTTCATGTTTAATGCACTGGTGGAGCTGCCTGGTCACATGGTGGTTTGGGCACATGGAACTCATGATAACTTTCTTTCACCCATGCTGTGGCCACAACCCCTCGTAAGTGAGCAACTGCCTCAGGTCTGTTTTGGACTGGAAGGAGTCTTGGCCTCTTTATGTACAATGCAGCTTTCTGCTGCAGTTACATTTACCCCTGAGAAAGGGCGGGATTCAGGCACCTTAAAGAAGGACCAAATTTCATTCATGTGCCAACTGCAAATGCAAGGCTGCATTTTACCTCCTTAAAGATCCTGCTAGCGCCACTTTCCCTATCTCCCATTCTACCGTTTTTTAATAGAGGTACGGGATATTGTGTCCTCTGCCCCAAAGCCAGAGGTTGGAACAGTTGTCCAGGCACCTGGTAACCACTCAGGCTAGTGAATTCTGTTTCAACATCCCAGGCTGTGGACACCAAATTGGTTTTCCAGAGCCTGCTCTCCTGGGCCCTGCCACCATCAATGAGCAGGCAGCAACCACCACCCTGTACTGGGCTGCCCCTCAACCTGGGGAGAAATATCTGGACAGGTGACAAGAACCTGGTGCCTAATCATTACATGAAAGCTCGTAAAGGAAAACCAAAGGCCAAAGCATGAACCGTAAGAAGTTCATCTAGGTAGTTCATGGGCAGTGTGGAAAGCTTAAACCCACTCACAGTTTATGCAAATGGATACTCATAAAGATTAAGGGAAATGCCACTGAAATGTGTAATTCACAGAGCCAAAAGCCTTTCTCTATAGTTGTTCCAAAGTAAAGCATAGCTTGTAAGAAATAATTTTCTACCATACCTGATTTTTCTTGCAAACATGGTTAGTAGCAAATCTGAATCTGTCAGCACAGTAGTATAATTTAAATAGTACAATTCACAGCTGACAGGGGATTTCCACCGACTTCACTTGGAAAATATGTCATTTGCTAACTCTTGTTAACAAGTAGTAAGGAATCTGTTGCTTGCCCAGGGTCACATGCGCCAGCAAGAGACATTACTGAGGAGAAGGAGAGGAGAGGGCTTGACAGCAGCAAGCCGGATGCAGAAATAAAGCTTAGAAATTTGTGTAAAAGTCAGAGGAAAGGCCTGTTAGTAAGTTGCTGATACCCCAGTTTATTTGAACTGGCTATTGCCAAGCCTGCATTGGAGGTTCTCATTCCAAATACTGACCAAGGAAAAAAACAGAAGATCTTGAGATGACTCTCAGCCTCGTCTGACTTACATTAGAAGTGAAGTCTTCAAAAGGCTCCTAGTAAAACTCAACCTGGACAAGCACAGTCAACACCTCCTTGAAGGGGTGAGAGAGCAGGATGGTTTGGCACCTAAAGCATTGTATCTACACTCTTATCTGGTGTATTGTACCCACCATAATCTTATGCCCTCTTGGAATAGTACATGCTGGCTCTGCAGTTTTCAGATCAGCTTTCCATGACCTGGCATCAACGCAACCAGATAAGGGCATTCCTTGCTTCTTTATGGTCTCAGTCACAAAATGATGGCTTGAGAGAAAGTGGATGACAAGCTCTCTGTAACATCATCTTCCTCACAGTGGATTGCTACTTTCCCCCACGTGCTCAGATAATTGCCATTAAAAACAATGAATTCACCAGTCTCCTCATCAGTCGTTGAGAATTTTTTTCAGGGGATTAGGTATGTGTCTTTATCATGCAACCCAACATCATAAGTTTTGTTCGAACTATCAATATACAAGAAAGCAAGTAGATGTTTCTTCAGCTGTGTTTGAAAGAAGAGTGTTTCTTGTGATTTTTCAGTAAACCTGTAATTGTTTATATATCAAAGTCCCATTTGGTAACAGCTATAAATATCTTTCAGTATAACACTGTTAATATACTAGTATTTGGGTTTTTTCCAGGGGAATTAGCCAAAATTTTCCATAAATCTAATCAAAACTTTTCCCTTTAGTCCTGGAGTTTGTCATGATGAACGTTTTTCAGCAATACTTTTGATAGGTGATACTTAATGTGTCCAAACTTGTGCAACAACATTAATAATGAACAAGAATCCTTAATAATTTTCATAGACTTTTCCATAATCTAACAGATCAAGAAGAGTATTTTTTGACTGATTATCGACACCCCATCTTTCACCTTCATTTGTAAATTGGAAAGGCCTATTCTTTACGGTGGCAAATACTGAGACTGTGAAGGTCCATTTACTATATACCATATACTGGGAAGGTCTACATACAATTTACTGGGAGGATGGGCATGCATCCAAAAAGTGAAATAGGTTCCAGATAACTTATTTCAAAAGATTGGGTTTTTTTTCATTATGGACAGTTTTTCTTTGTTGTTGTGCAACTGCATTGTAAAAAAAGCACACTGCGAGGTCTGGTTTGCAAGGTTAGAAATGCAGTCTAGAATTAAGACCACTTCCCAATTTATCCCTCTTTAGATCAAAACTGAGTACCTTTCTAAAAAAATACGCAATAGGTAAAATGCAGGTGTGAAGTTGAACGGGGGAATAGGAGTCCTTATTTGGTATTTATCTCAAAACCAAAGGAAATTATTAGTGAAATCCCTTCCGGCCTTAAAGTTTCTGGGTCAAGGTATGGAGTCTTTGTTTTTGAGAATGCTACAATACCTGCAAGGTAGGATTTTCTAAGAAGTGGTCTAAGGGAATTAAGTTATACAAAAAATATGTTTTACTGGCTACATAGGCAAATTTTCAGCTGGTATATTTTTTTTTTCCATTTCTATTTTTAATTAAAGAAACAAAGATAAAAAAGTAGCAGCTGGACTCTTGTTACTGAATATACTTAACCTGTAGTGGCAACTGTGATATAAACCATCTGAAGATAATTTCTCCCCATATTTAGTCTTGAATAGTTGGTAATATTAGGGACTTTTTAAAGTTGCTCATAAGTCTTTAAAGCAAAACCCCGTATTTGTAAGTTGTTCCAACTTCACTCACAGGAATCACATTTTTCCTCCAAAATCAAGATTTTTAAGAAATTAAAGGTCTTCATAGATGCTTGTGAGTTCATCAAACTGCAATTAGATTGCAAGCCAATCGTGTCAAGTAAATCACATAGGTCAATTTTCCAGAACAAGTGTTGCAATTCATAAGACAAAAAAACAAGTACACAAAATACCTCAGGGCTAACTAAGGTTACTGGTGGGTGATTGTGGAACAAAAATGCAAATTTTGACGTAAGAAATATTCCTATTGAAATAGACTATATCTTATCGGAGCTGTTAGATAATGCTGTCTAGTGATTAATATTTTCACTACAGAGCTTTCATTCCTTGAATGTGTTCACAAGTTCACATCTTTATTTGCCTTCAGGTGAAATATTTAATCTGCTTACCCATCTTATTAAAGGACATACTTGCTTTGGAGGAGGATGCCATGACATTTAAATCACAGATCCTTTTGTTATTAGGTAAGCTTAGAAGAAAGTTGGAGAAGTGCATAGAAATGACAGACCTTATAAATAAGTCTGTCAAACATATTTGAGTCCAAAATGAGTTAGAATTCTCTCCTCTTCTCCCCAGTAATTTACATCCTTAGGTGGATTATCATCATAAGTCATTACAAAAGGCTTATCTTGGAAGAGACGCTGGAAAGATTTTTCAAGTGCTTTTTGAGAGAAAAGAGACAAATAGATGATGAAGCATCATGATGGTGCTTGGATTCTGAATATTACCAAAGAAATATACTTTATTTCACTTCTTTAAAATCTATTCCTCATTTAGCACCTGTTAATTTACAAGAATTTTGCTCTTCTGGTAGTTTCATGTTTCTTGTCTTCTCCTTTGTGGAGAGCTGTGTTGTGGTGGTTTCCCCCTACATCTTATGGAAATGTCTCTTACACAAAAATTTGAAGACATTCACCTAACCTTATTCAAGGTCAGGTTGGACGGGGCTCTGAGCAACCTGATCTAGTTGAAGATGTCCCTGCTCACTGCAGGGGGGTTGGACTAGATGGCCTTTAAAGGTCCCTTCCAACCCAAACTATTCTATGACTCTATGATTCTATAACTATGCCTCCAGATGCTGAAAAGGAGCCCAAATAGATTTTTCAAACTTCCCAAGCAATACTTTATTAGCTGTATCCCAAGTAAGAATGTATTTGCCTTACAGAGATGACAGTTACACCTTAGAAATTCTTAAAGCAGGAATAGTCTTTCAGGCACATACAGTAAATACAGCAGGAGCATTTCTATAACTGCAGGTTTGTTTATCTTGTTCAAAAATCCAGCATCTTTGAATTTGTACCAGTATATTCATGGTGACATTAGCCAGCTACTTATGCTTTTAGGCCTGGTGGCATAACAGGATTTTAGCAGTGAGCTAGCAGATTCAGAGGTGAAACTACCCATTAGTATAAATGTGTAGAGTAGGAAATGAAGACAGGGACTTCAGCTTTGGCAAAGGCGGGTAAAACAATCACTTTGCTTAATTTCTTTTCCTGCTTAGCCAACCAGAATCCAAATTCCATGTCTTGTCAGAATGAGAAAAGGAATTTAGAAAAAAAATGTGTCCTGATTTTGCAAATCCCCACAAGGAGAAGGCATGTACCAGGTCAGACGTGCACGAGGTGGCTGCTGGCAGTGATGCAGGAGCAAGTGTGCTGTTCTTGACAGTAAAGTTCCTTAGCTTTCCTGTGAGAACACCATGAAAAGCACAGGTCAAATGCCTTACTATAAGCAAAACACATAACAAAACAGCTTCTCACCTGCTGACAGCCCCTTCCCCAAAAAGAAGTGGCTGGGGGAATTATAGACCAGCCAAACTGATATGAATTCCTGGAATAATGTTAGAACAAAGAGTGAAACAAAATCCTGTTTCAAGCGTATTTTCCAGGTAAGCACTTGGAATATAGCAAAAAGATGAATAGGATCCTAGGCAGCAAATAGCATATGTCGTATGACACATCACAAGTGTGCCAAGCTGACTTCTTTCTGTGAGGGGCAACATGCTTTGTGGGTGGGGAAGAGGTTATTGGTGTCATATATTTTAATTCTAGTGAGAGTTTTTAACATTGCTCATGTGCTTTTCTCATAAATAAGCAAAATAAAAATTATATTTACGTAACTCCTAATGAGGCTCAAAAAAGCATAGTCTAGAAAGGGCTAAGGTGGTTTACCCTGAAGGTATATAGTTATATAGTTAGATGTCAGCACAAGCTTTGGACACTAAGGGTAACAAGGCGCATGAAGACTGGATTTTCCCTTGTGGGAGATCTCTAAAAGCAGACTAGACAAACATCATCAAGAATTGCAAAAGAGTCACCGATCTTGCCTTGGGCTGGGGAAAGGTTCAGAAAACTTCTCAGTGTCCTCTCTGTGCTATGATAAAACAGTGTTCTTCTTTCGCAAAACATCGTTTGCACACTGGGACCCACAGGGCAGGCTCTCCCTCCTCTTTCTGTTCAGATGACCTCTGACATTTGCCCACCAATTAATCAATTATGGTCTGAAAAGTGAGCATTTTGCCAGAAAAGGACTCCTGGGGAAGTGACACTAATAGAGTATCTGAAATACACACTCACACACACACAGACACAGATGCAAAGTAGAGCTACATCCAGGTACAGCCTTTTGAAGTCTCTGCAGAGTTTTGTCCACAGTCCCCAGTAGCAGCAATAAAGTTTCCTGTAGGATTTCTCACTGTTACGACGCTTAAAAGCTCAGCAAATAACCCTGCCTCTGCAGCCTGCCCACTTCGTATACCTAGATGGACCGTAGCTAATACGGACTGCACAGTCCATGTGTGAAACACGTGTTCTGCCCCAAGACTATGGGAGCTGCATAAATTACACATGTGAAATATGTCAAGCACATGTAGACACGCTCTGAATCTTCATGCATTTTTGGTATAAAATAACTCCAAGAGTGTTTATTTCAACTATTTATTTATGAGGAGGGACTGCAGGGGAATCTGTGTAATATTCAATTTCCAGAAAATATAAGATATTATTTATCACTGTGCTGTCCAAGTCATAAGGTCGGATGCCAATATTTCCTTCCCTTCTGTGAATTTTACTCCTGCACATTTATTACTGTGTAGAATTGGAAACTCTTGCTGCAAAATGTAAATTAAGACACCACAGTGGGAGCTTCTGGAGATAACGCAACCCTTTAGTCATCTGAATGTTGCTTTAGGCTGTATCTCTACTTATCAGCACTATTTACTAGCAGACATTTAAAGCAAACGCGAAGTGAAGTGCCTTTAATCTTTCTTGCAACATATCAGTTCAATTTCTTCAACGTATCAGTAGAGAAGAAAACAAATTAGAAGAGCCAAGGTTGAATTGAATTAGTACGCTAAATCCAACCCCCAGTTCTGCAGGACTCAAAATCTGAAGCCACTGTTTATACCTGATGAAGTAGGACACTGAATACCAACCCTGAAAAGATGAGTTTGACATTTGATGCTGGGTTTGGAAGTCACTGAAAATGTCCCTGGAACAGCCACAGGTTTTTAACTACCAGCTTTTTCTGTGCATTGCCCTCATAATGGAAAGCGGGATTGCTGGCTTCTCTTCAAGTTGGTGCCTCTTCTTCTTGGGTAATTACCCTATAGCAGGATAATTACTTTTTTTTTTTCCCAGGATAGAAGAAATAGGTTGAAAGAACATGTAGGGCAAAGAGACGATTGCGTATAAAAGAATGGTAAGATCTGGAAAACTGTAAGTTTTGTTTTCTTTCTTTTTTCCCTATATTACTAAGATTTCCACCAACTCTGAACAATAACATAACTTTAGCCAGAATGAATCAGGAATTTGATATTTTGGTCTTCTTTAACTGAATTTAATTAGAAACCTGAGATGAGTTTGACACTGTCCCGCATGACATCTTTGTCTCTAGAGAGACATCTGATGGATGGACCACACAATGGATAAGGAATTGTCTGGATGGATGCACTCAAAGAGGTGCGGTCAACGACACGATGCCCAAGTAGTGACCAGTGACAAGTGGCGTTCCTCAGGGGTCAGTATTGGGACCGGTGCTGTTTAACACCTTTGTCGGTAACACGGACAGTGGTATTGAGTGCACCCTCAGCAAGTTTGGTGACAACATCAAGCTGTGTGGCGCAGTTGACATGCTGGAGGGAAGGGATGCCATCCAGAGGGACCTGGACAAGCTTGAGAGGTGGGCCTGTGTGAAACTTGTGAAGTTCAACCAGGCCAAGTGCAAGCTCCTGCACCTGGGTCAGGGCAATCCCAGCCACAAATACAGATTGGTCAGAGAATGGGCTGAGAGCAGCTCTGAGAAGAAGGACTGGGGGGTGTTGGTTGGTAAGAAGCTCAACGTGAGTCGGCAATGTGCACTTGCAGCCCAGAAGGCCAACCACATCCTGGGCTGCATTGGAAGAAGCATGGCCAGCAGGTTGAGGAAGGTGATTCTGCCCCTCTACTCCACTCTGGTGAGACCCCACCTGTAGTACTGCAGCCAGCACTAGGGGCCCCCAACATAAGAAGGACATGGATCTGTTGGAGTGAGTCCAGAGGAGGGCCACAAAGATGATGAGAGGGATGGAGAACTTCTCCTATGAAGACAGTCTGAGAGAGTTGGGGTTGTTCAGTCTGGAGAAGAAAAGGCTCCGGGGAGACCTTATAGCAGCCTTCAAGTACCTAAAGGGGGCTACAGGAAAGATGGAGAGGGACTCTTTATCAGGGAGTGTAGTGATAGGACAAGGGGTAACAGTTTTAAACTGAAAGAGGGTAGATTTAGATTAGATATTAGGAAGAAATTCTTTCCTGTGAGGGTGGTGAGGCACTGGCTCACGTTACCCAGAGAAGTTGTGGATGCCCCATCCCTGGAAGTGTTCAAGGCCGGGCTGGACGGGGCTTTGAGCAACCTAGTCTACTGGGAGGTGTCCCTGTCCATGGCAGGGGGGTTGGAAGTAGATGACCTTTAAGGTTCCTTCCAACTCTAACCATTCTATGATTCTATGAAATAGAGGATATCTGGAATGTACCTGCAGGGTAGAAGGAAGTCAACTAAGACATGGAGCCAGCATAATTCCCAAAGGTAAAGGGCCAGTCCTAGTCCATGAGTACTTCAAATTCATTAAAAATGGCTACTCTTATAGAAAGAGTTACAAGAACAGCACTTTGTTTCTCTGAGACTTCTTTTTATTCTTTGTTTCTTTCACTTAAAAGTTATCCATTCTCTGTTGACCTTGTAGTGCAGGACTTCCAGTGTCCCCTTGCAGAGTTTAGACTAATACAAAGAACAGCTGGTACCACTAATACTAATGGATTTCCTGGTTTTAGTTCAAATACAGTAAACTTTTAGTTTCGTTCACACTAAATCTGAAGATAGGTTTTTCATATTTGTTTTTCTCCAGTGAGAATCATAGGCTTTAAATGTGCTTTTAGAAATAAAAATGAAAAAAAAAAAAGGATGAAAGAAAGTACTTTTTAATAGGTTGGCAAAAAATGTGTACCATTTTCTTTCCTCCTTGCATTTTAGTCCACTCCTGTGAAAGATCCTAATCAGGACGCCAGAAACGACCAGATGATTTGTGAGACCCCAGTGAAAACATGTACCACAATGAAAGAATTTAAAACTTAATTACATACATTCAAGAAAATATCTGTCAAAACTGCTTCATACTTTTAATTAACTGTATATGGAGTGTGAAGGGGTCAAACCAGTATTAGCACCGCACCGTATGAAGTTTCATTTCCCTGTAAAATGGGAGACTACAGGGGACTGAACAGAGACCAAGGGCCATATCCTGCTGGGGCTGAGTGACCACCCAAGATCGGTGAGAAGTGGGGGTCCTTGGTATGCCAGAGAGAGGACCAGCCCTTTGCGGGACACGGAGCTGTCAGGAGAAGTCTTTGGGAGTTGTTTAGCACATCAGCAATTCAAGCAGGTAGGAGGCAGAGAGGTGCTTTAAAATTCAGCTGAGACATTTGAGTTTTAACTTGCTTATACTTTCTTGTGTTTAATAACCTATATCTAATTTAAAGGAAGGAAGGGAAGACAAGGTCCCTCTTTCTACTTACAGAGAGCAACAATATCTGTTTATTCCTTCCCTGCACTCAGAAAAAGATAGGCTGCAGATATTTTTGATTTACAGAATAAGAAAGAGCAGCGCAAACATGTTTGTGTAGGAACACATCCCCATACGGCTCGCTAGTGAGTGTCCTCCCACAAAGGGACAGCACAAAAACCAGCACAAAGTGGCCGGCAGTACCTGTGCTGGGCAGGGTACTCAGAGCACTCGAAATGCAGAATCATGTGTAAGTCAAGTGGAACCTTTTTGTTTTGAGTTAGATATCCATTTCACAATTAAACAGCTTTGGTTTTACTTTTAGCATTTTATCCCATCATCTTTTCCATCCCATTTTGGATTAATTCGGAGATAGGCATTCAGCTGAACTAAACAATGAAGTTCTGAATCTGGCAGACTTTGGCACAGGGGAGCCTAGTGTCTCCCTGTGGTTCTCCAGGCTCAAAGCTTTGACACCTTTGTTTGACAGAATGACCGTGCAAGATGTTTTTGCAGCTTTATTCTGTAGGTGCCTCTCCTGCAGTGGTTTATCCCTCAAATCCTGCTCAAGATTCTGGGTGTTGCACCAGACAGGACAGTATCGCACCAAGCACAAAATTTTCATGAATACACAATGATTGGTCCAGCAATTCTAGGGCACTAATTCCATATGTTTATTTTCCATGCCCAAGGCTCTTTTCAAACTCACCAGTCTCTACAGGTACCTCTACCACCAGTCACATAGTTTTGTGATGGCACCACTTGAATCTGTGGACTGTGGTCTCCCTCCCAGACACAGTAGGGCTCACCTCTCACCGAAGGCACATGTGCTGACATGGTGAAGATTAATTTTAAGGCTAGAAGAGATAACTACGAGAATGGAAAGTCAATAAAAACAGATACGTTCTCTATGGGATTGAAACTGTTGAGGGAAACTTTAGCACCTGGAAAGCCATTCTTTATGTAGTCAATAAACTGAATATAAAAAAGATATAGCAGTCTCAAAACATAAGGTTGGTCACAATAAATGTGTTCAAGGTAAATTCTACTAAGGGATCTTCAGGGAACACTTTTTAGCAGGGCTCTGCTGAAACTGAACCAAACCCTTGTTCCATATGAACACCGTATTCCTGCCGTAATGCCCTCATGAAAAACAATCCCTCAACAGCATCAAGGAACCGGTTTACTTAATGTGAATTGTTCTTGTTGGAGAGAATCTGATGATTGTTTCACATGCTCGCTAGCTCGGAGTGGAATGTGATTTGGGATGAGATATAAAAGTTTTTGCATTCCTCCTCTGTCTGTGTAGTAGATCCCCACACTAGTAGGCAGCAAAGCAGTTTTTTAAGGTGGTTTTACCTCTGCTTTAGTAGAGGCAAGAGCAGCATAGCCTGTCTTCCACAGCTGGTCTGGTGGGGCTTTCTCACAGCAAGCTCCATTTCCACGGGATTTGCACCTTTGCCCCAATGTGAACAGTTTGTCTTTTACCTGATCCCCCAGAGAAGACCCCTCCTGAAATTTTGCTCTGGTTATTTCTTCTGGTTTTCCTTCTCGCTCTGCTTTTTAGCATCAATGGGAGAAAGACAAAATGATAAACATCTGCCTAACATGAATTTGAACTGTAGCCAACTTTGATTTTCGTCAACATTGATTTTAGTGCTCTGATTATAGCCCCAATCCATTGCTTTCTTTTGATCTTCTTTCTGAGTATTTCTCTACCTCGATGCACTGATGATGAGACAGTATTTGTCTTAAGCACCAGCAAACACTTCATTTGGGTTTCTGGGATCAGGCATCCTGCTGACATGCATTAAAGGTACCGAATGTCTCTGCTTCCCAATTGTCGGTTCATATTTTGGTGTTTATTTGGAGGGACTGGTAGATGTGTTTTTCAATTATGAGTCACCCACATTTTGGTACCAAAACACTGTTTGGGCTGGGTGTTTATTACGTCCTGCTGTTCATTTACACAAACCAGCTATTTTAATGGAAGTAAGTATGGCGCGTGATTAAAACCCTAAGAAACGTAACTCTAAAAAAAAAGATACATGGATATGTGTGCTAGACCCAACCATCGAATAGTGCCTGCATATGAAATATTTTGGTTCTGAAGATAGATTAATAGACCTTTAATCTATTTACTGCCAGTACACTCTCATATTTTACTACATCTTTTAATAAGCAGCTATTAAACTTGTATCTTTGCACATGTTGACTATTTAGGTAGTTGATCCTTGAAAATGCCATAACTCTTGTTTATACACAGTCATATCACTTTTCCTCTTCTTTGTAGGCATGGAGACACTGTAAATATCAAATTT
Organism: Larus michahellis; assembly: GCF_964199755.1. Taxonomy (NCBI): domain Eukaryota; kingdom Metazoa; phylum Chordata; class Aves; order Charadriiformes; family Laridae; genus Larus; species Larus michahellis. The sequence goes on along the minus strand of NC_133902.1, from coordinate 50,439,535 downwards.
GTATGCATTATCTTTGATCTGTATTGTTGCTGTTTAATATTAGGCAGGAATTAGGAAATGTTCCAACTTGTGTGAATACTGCAGTATGACCGTACAATGAGAAACTTATTTATAGTTCACTCATTGCTGAAAAAATAGCATCTGCTAAGTCGAACCAGAGAAATGCGATGTTCCACTCTTTACCCCAATACACTTAGCACAGAAATGAGCTACGGTCACTGTGTAGTGTCTTGGGGAAACACTGACTTTTCCAACAGCAGCAGTTGCATCTGCGTCATGTTAGTGTACGCACACACAAAATGTTGTGGTTTTTTTTAAATTTAATGATCTTTAAGATCTCTTTGAAAAAAAAAAAAAATCTTAGGAAACTTTCAGCATTTCAAAAATTCTGGGTCCAGGTCTTGCAACACAACAGCCTTTTAAATCCAGACTCCTCTGTCTTTACCAAATAACTTTCCAGAACTGAAGTACCTGGAGATTTTGCAGAGAGAGAAGAGCAGTTCAGAACATGTGTATTTGGGACTGAGCTGTAAATTTTGGGGTTTTTACCTCCATGATTTTTTGTCCTCAAAACACCATCTGTAGGTCTGTTGCTAAAGGTTCTCTTCATGGACCCGCTTTTGCCGTTTATTGCCAGTAATTAGGAGTCCCTAAGTGTCCAAATATTTGGTAGACGCAGTGTCAGGAAGCAGAGGAGGAATCATCCTACACGGGCTGGAAAGGGGTTGCTGAACTGCTCTCGAAAACTGGCTCCATCCCAGAGGATGAAAATCAATGTGACGGTGCATTTATTTGAGTGTTTCAGGGAAAGATGAGCACGGATTCTCCATACAGCTGGACAGAATCACTTGTAAGCTGCCGAGATTTACCCAGCAGCGCTTGAGGAGGTTAACCTTTAGGAGGTTAATGCGCTGGGCTTTTTATGGGCTTTCTTCACTGGAGCAGATTTCTCTCATGGAAGTATCCCCAGAAGAGAAAACGCAATAACGCTACCTCCTAGGCTTCCATAACCGCCTGCCATCGGCCACGAGCGAGAGAAACTGCAGGATGCAGTGATGATGGAGTACTGAATTAGAAACATGTCAGACCTTGCATGGGAATTCTCTGCACTTCTCACCACCTGAGGTCTGGGCAAACTGGATATAACGTGAGAGTCTCTTCTGCGTATTTTAGAATAGTCTTCCTAGTTTTCCTTCTGTTTTGGGATCTTTTTCTTTATTTTCCATGCATTTCAATAGTTGAACAGTGAAAGAATTGTGAGAGCAAAGGTATTTAGTAAAGATTTTAAACCCAGTGGTAAAAGTGCTTAAAAGACTAAAGTTTATCTTAAGAACCTCATAAATCCAAATAGTAACACAGAAAAATATTTTTCTCTACAACTTCAGGGTTTTTTTCCTTTCACTTTATTCCTGCCTATATATTTTCCAGTTATCATAGATGTGGAATTTTAAATAAATAGAGAAGCTGATATATTTTATTTAATTTTTCCCTTAGTTTTTTATCTTTAAGCAAGTTACTTTTAAATTTTTTCCAGGTGTAGTATCATCGAGTACTAGGCATCTGTGTATGTACCTCATACATGTTTTTAACCTTTATCAGTGCACTGAATCCATGCTTTTATCCTTCCTGTTCACAAAATTCGCGTGGCAAACTGACTGTTCCATGAAGCTGCATATATAATATTCCTTGAACGTACTTCTGAAAAGCAATGCATAATTTCTTGTGTCTGTGGTGAGAAACATGACTTCAAAAATAGTCTAAAGCCAAAGGGAATTCCGAACATGCATGCTTTAAAAAGTAATTATTTTCTTTCTAATTCATTTTTAAAGTGATCACACAGGATTCAAGACTGAAAATGTAGTCCAACTTAGCTGAACAGAGAGTAATAAATGCCAGATTTATAAATGAAGCATGCTAGTAAAAACATAACTGTAACAAAAATTGAATCGACAGAAATGTAGAGAGACTAAGTCTGCAGAATAGATTCAAAATATCCAGAGTACTTATAAAATATGGGATCATCACCAATATTGCTTTCGAGTCATACAAGTAAAGTCAACTGGTTCTCTTTTGTCTTACCAAGTGACAATGTAGGGAAAATGGCTGAGAATTTGTACAGTGATTTTGACTATGTCATATTACAAATTTAAGAGTTTTATGGGAGATATCATTATGCACCAATTCGTATTGTCTTTCAGTCGATAACATCATGAGCTGTCCAAAATTTCAAAGCAATTATTTTATTCAAGCATATTGGGCCTTTTAATGGTTATTTTTTAAATAACTGATGGGCGAGACTGCCCTTGGAGAGAGCACATGACATCCAGCAAGAGTTACACTTACAGTGATGATCTACCCGTGTGGGACTGAATAGAAAGGTGCAGGAAACCTTTCAAGCTTGTGTTTCTTAAAATCAATAAGAAGTTTGTAGGCCTCGGGTTTGCACGTGTGTCTTTTTGGACTGTACCATTTTGAGCAAACGACTGAAAACCACAGCCGGAATACTGGTTGGCTAATCCTAGTAGTTTATCTCTAAATTTTGATCCTGTTCTGCAAGAACACAAACAGAAAACCTCCAAACTTGTAAGCCTTTTCAAGTTAGGGGTTTGAATTAAAACCTTAAAGCCCTTACAATTTGGAGGTTTAATTAAACCTTTTATGTTTGAGATAGACATTATTTTAATTGAGATATATATTATGTTAATTAAATCATTTACAGCAAATAGCATTAATATTTATTGCAATGAATAATTGCATCTTTTAGCACAGTCCCTAAATGCCTGCACAAGAGTAGGATCGCATTGTGCCAGGCTCTGTACAAACATGCAATGATGACCCCATCACTCACAGCCTAAACAGACAACAGAGTGGAAAGAGGAGCGCAGAATGGCCAATACAACGAGCACCTTAAACATCTCTTTCAACCAAAATACTTTTAGAGGCCTGGAAGGAAGGAGGTAGTTATATGGAGCTGGGTCGCTGGCTGACTTCCAAAAAAAGAAATAGAATATATGGGGAAGATGAAATGAAAATCAAATGTAGACAGAGTGCTTAATCTTTTCTTTTCTAGAAAAGATCAAAACTCTTTTCCCCCTAGCAACAGCTAAAATTACACAAATACATTCCTAATATTAGTGGCAAAATACTTATAAGGAATTACTGCTTTGTCACCAGGGTAATATATTTTGTTGTTGCTTTATTTTATTAATTACAGTAGTGCCTAGAGAACCCAGCTAACAGGCTTCACAGTATTTTGGCTGTTTATAAACAAACTGAACCAACTTATTCTATGCAGACAAGAGGGAAGAAAGAAGTAAATTTAGAACAGAAACTCCAAATGTACAGTAGGCACTTTTACTGAGTTGGCATTTTTCCGCTAAAATGAATTACTCGGTGAAGAAAATCCTTTGTACATAAACCATGGAGAAGAGCTCCTGCATGGAACACAGAGCAGAAGGTTCATTTTGGGGTGCATAGTGAAGCTGTAACAGAGAAATATTCTTGAGTATTGTGTCAATAAAGAGAAGGGTGATAAATGTGTAAGGAACTTACGATATCGATGTACAGTGGGTTACATTCATTGTAAATAAGTGTGAAGCGATGTATGTTTGGAAAAAATAACCCTGGCTATCCAAAATCACCAGTGGACTCCCACTGATCATTACCAATCACGAGCCAAGGAACGATAGACAGCTCTATGAAAACATCAGCTCACCACTCCAGGGCCAAAAAGCAAATCAAATGCTAAGAATTATTAGGAAAGGAAAAGGCAATGAAATGCGCATCATCATTATGCCTCTGTGTATCCACTGTGCTCCCACATCTTAAATATTTTGTGCAGCTCTGGCCTCTTATTCCCACTCCTTTCATTTAATGAAAGCTTATCCTGGAACAGGAGAAGGTTCAGAGGACATTAACAACCATCAGAATTACGGAATGACTTGGGAAAGGATTGTTAATCTGAAAGAAAGATGACTAAGGGGGTCTATAAATTCACAGACCCGGGTAGGATAAATAGAAGACAGTTGCACACAGTCTTCTCCAAGGCATCGTAAGAAGCCAGCAAGTAGCAGCTTCAAAACAAACAGAAGGAAGTGGTTCTTCATAAAATGCAGAAGGAAGCTGGGGGAACTCCTTGCCTCGGTTAAAACCAGTTTGTTTTACAAGTTTGTTTACACAGTTTGACCCAGTGCAGTCATTCTCCGTTTCCTACATGCCAGCACTATGTTACAGTGGCTGTAGGTGCACACGCATTCTTTGTGTCCCCAAGGACAAGAAAAGGAGTAGGGAAACAAACTTTCATAAATCCTGAGGTAAATATTGCATTTGCAATGAAAACTCAAAAGCCAAACTTTCTATTTAATTGAAAAGCCTGTCTCTGCTCAGATTAGAGCCTGTTCCAGCTATGGGTCTTGAAAGTCCCTTTGCATTTTGTGGTCCATTCCCACTACATTATATATCCCTGATTCTCAGCAGGCAGCAACTAGCGTATTGATTGCCATACAGGAGACAGTGACCAGGCACTATCACCACCATCACTGTCACCCATGTCTGTGTACCATTAAAGGAACACCCAGGGCTTAAATCCTAATTCAGCACACTCCTAACTTTCTTCAGTGATGTCTCCTCTTCCTCCGTACTAGGGCACCAGCTGCTTCTTCATTATAGTTGGAATCAGAACATACATTTAATCTACACGGAGGCCTGAAGGCAGTAATATTTAAAACGAAAACGTAACTGCTTAACTAATGGCAAATTCTGTGTGAGTACTCTCAACAGAGTAACAAGAAGATCAAAACAATGCTATTAAAGACCCTGGTAAGTGTTAAGGGAAGAAAGCAACAACACAGCAAAAGCTAGAATAAAGACTCAGAGTCACTTGTTATCCATTCACTGGCCCATTAAAAATCTTCTAGTCTCGCAACACTGTGTCACGCAGGAACCACAAAGTACTTTGCAGTAAAATGAACAATAATTAGTTGTACATGAAAAGGCAGATCCAAAATTTGTTAAAAATGCCTCCAAACTACCAAGAAAAATATACAACAACAAAATACCAAAACAAAGCTTAAAAGCCTGGTGAAAATCTTACTTATAGGAATTTTATTACTGAAGTCAATAAAACTAACTTGCATGAGTAACTGTGATGCAAACAAGTGACCTGAATACAGAGCTTGGAACATAGGTGCTGTAAGGTAGACTCCTAAATTATTAGAATAATTTATAGACTGCCAAATACCCTCCACTGTTCCAATTCCAACATTTAGACAAAACATTTCTCTTCCTAAGCTTTCCCAGCGTGGCCTTAGGTCCTGATGTAGATCCTACCTCCCAAACATACACTCTATTAAAAAACAGACAGGGCACTGCAACTGTGTGTTTCTTAGTTCTCCACAGACTGAAGGTGACATGGTTAGTCTCACTCTAAAATGCAGAAGGCTTTAGGAATGATTTCTCATCACATCATGATCTGGGTAAGTCAACAAATCATGAAAGATACCTAAAGTCCCCATAAATTAAAAGCATGGAAATAAATACCTATAGTAGGTCCATCATAGGCCAGTGCCTTGCCTCTAAGATTGTTTCAAAGCTGAGAAGGGAATTCTGTCACCTTCACCCAGCCCTTGTCACTCCCAAACGAGAGTCCTATCTGCTCAAACTAGGAGAGCTTTCACCCTGAGAACATGATATTTTAGAAATGGGAATACTCCTCTAGGGCAATATGCCTTCCATGACATCCTGGTCAAAAATAAAGCGCTGTAATTAGATAAATAGGCAGACAGACTGCAAAAAGGCAACTGACAATCTCCAAACGTACCTAAAAGGGGGAGGAGGAGAAGATTGTAAAGCTTAGAATTTGACATACTTGCTGTCTTTCAGGTTTTCTGGCATATACGAGTCCTTTTTGAGAGTGACAAATAGATGCACATTAAATTGAAGGACAGCTGAAGCAAGGTAAGGGTACTTTGCTTGGGATTTCCATGTGTTCTGCATATTGCCATCTAGCTGTCTCTGCAAAGAAGAAGTGTTGCATAGATCCCAAATTTCAAAACTATCTTTCCATATTGCACTCACCTCAAGAAAGCACCTACCCATCACTCGCTGTACTAACAGTTTGTTGTAGACACGATATTGTGGGCACAAGATGGATTCTCAAAAATCTGGGCAACCGTAAGTGTTGCGGAAGAATAGGTTTGCTTTGTTTTATTTCCTTCTGTAGAAAAGAATCTACAGTATGAGAATTTCTGCTCAGAAAGCACAGAGTATTTTCCAAGTCGTGGATTAAGTCAAATTTTCTGTAGACAGGTTCTAAGTCTAATTGTAATCATTCTAATTCCCTCTAATGTGACTTCCACAGTTTTTAGGTAACTTTTCATACAAGTCAATTACTTCAGGCTGTCTATATACTTAAAACTGTCCCTCAGGGTCACTGGAAAATGTTTCTTTTACCCCTTTCCTGTCCTACAACAATTTTTTTCAAATTTCTGTGCGTAAACAAGTCTAAAGTGGGTGCAATTTTGACCTGGAGGTCTGGTTGGGGAATTATATGTCAAAAACTTTGGGGAGGAAATGACTGATTTTTTGAAAAACTGGCTAGCTTGCGGTTGTGAATGTTGATGAACCTTATGCCTGGACAGCTTCATGGGATACAAACTTCGATTTCTAGCTCTACTGTTTCTAGGAGACCTGAAAACCAAATCTCTCCCCAGTACTTTGTGAAATATCAGAGACTCGGGTTCAAGATTCCTCCTCAGTTAAGTTAAAGGAGTACATATCAGGGATGAAAGAGAAACACCTTATAAATAGTTAAATAGCACTTCAATAGTTAAATAGTTTTTAAAGGCATAGTTTTAGATGTGAGAGTGACAGAGCAGGATCTCCGTTATGCCCGTTCCTCCTAGCAGTGGCCGGTGCAGAAGTCTGTCCCCGCTGCTCAAAGGGCTGGGACTCAGTCACACGACCCAGTGGTGATGGGGAAACCTCTCCTGCTTTTTGTCTCATGGTGGTTGGAAACTGGAAATGTAATCTCACGTGGCCTTGTAGAGTGGGAAAATCACATCTTGCTCAGATTCAGTGCTGTAGTTTGGAGTCCCGGCGTCCATGGGAAACAAGTTCTGGGAATGGGAGCTTTTCTGGATTATTTTTTGAAGTTTTAAAACACTAAGCAAAGCGATTCACTTAAGTCAGGAATGGCTGTAGCTTCTTTATAAAAAATGAAGGGTCTGTGGAAAGGGTAGCTACAAAAGAGAAAAGAGATAATGCTTGCTTTTTTTGTAATTGCTGGCTAGTACAGATACTATTCTCAGTTATATTCTTTTGAAAAGCTTTCTAGCAAATCTTTAGAAATAAAACGTTCACTATTCCTGAAGGAAATTTTGAAGTAGCAAAGTGGTAACGATAGTGCAAAATACATTGTGTGAACTGCTTTTGCTGAAATCTGAACATTTTAAACCTTTTCCCATGCTGGGTAGTGAGAGAGATCTCTTTATATTAATTCGGACTTCATAGATGTCACATGATAGGAATACATTCCAAAAGCTAAGATACAAGATTACTCTTTAACCATAGAACAAACCAACAGGAATTTTAATCAAGACAATATCCAATAATGACTGAATGTTTTTGGAGGGGATCCAGAATATACATTTGGGAATTTTAATCTTGATCGCCTTTGAATTTTGTAAAAAATATTTTAAAGTTTGGGGAATATGCCACTCCGGCTGATTCCAGAAATGAGCCATCTAAGGTATTAAAGAGTTTCATCTGTTCAGACATTGAATATCGCAAATCTGTTTCAGTAATTCATACCAGATAAGTTCACAATGAATGAGCCTAAGTGAAGAAACTTGTTTCCCTTAAAGTAGGACAGCAAGTCAGGAATGGAAGAAAATATAACTAACTCAAACAATCCTTTTAAATCTTCGTCATATTTCAGAAAATACGAAGGCAGTTGCTTTTCTTAGCTTCTCATCAGTTAATTTAAAATTCCCGAAACCGTCCTGTTTGCAGCACTGTGACGAACTGAAATTTCTTACACTCTGTATGTGTTTCCACACGTGTATAGAGGCATCTGTGTGTCTGCACATTTATTACAATCGACATGTTCAGAAAATTTCAGTCGCTGTTTTACGGAAGGATCATGTTATCTTCAAAAGATACGTATTGGTATATCATACTCTAATGCTCCAGCCCGCACGTGTGTTTTTTTCTTACTGGAAGGAGATTACAACGGGCTTTGCTGAGTTCTCTAAAATGCTTTTGTATGACTGGAAATTTTGACAGCACTGAAACTATATGTATTATCATAAAATTCTTGGCTTATATGTCCCCCACCTTCCACTTGGAGTAATTTTATATGCAGCCAATTTAAAACAATTTAAGAAAATGAAACAATTGAAATTGCTTATTTTAAGCTAGCATGAGGTATCAGATGAAATAATATCAATATCAATGAGAGATGAGATTTTGGGCAGAAGGAAATTTAGGTTTCTTACGATGAACAAGAACGGACATCCTAGGGAGGTGCCAATCTTCCCTTTCTAGGACTAATCAGCTTCCAGGTATTTTGGGACCTGGTGGTGATGGTGACTAATATTTTAGTAGAAAAGTGGCAAAAGTCTACAAAGTGAGAAAAGTATTCATACTTTTGTTTCTTTTTTGTATTAATATAAACTCCTGTTCCTTGGTTTTCTTCTTGTAGCCAATCGCACAAGTTAATCTCCTCTGTGCAGTGAAAGTTTAAAAGCCTAATTCTGTAAGCTATAAAACAAACTAAGCACAGAAAGGAATTTACAGTATGTTAAAAGAATAGGAGAAGAGGCTAATAGAGTTGTATACATTTCAAGGATAGATATAATCAAGTGTGTACAATATAAAGCAGAAGGTTCATAATGATTGAAAAAGGAGAAGGAAAAAAAAAGCTATTTTGTAGTAGCTGCATGAACTCTGGCTGAACCTTGCTATTTGGCAGCCTCCAGTAAGGACAGCCTAAGATGAGGCATTAGGGTTTGAATCTGAGAAGCTGACATCAAGCAGACAGCAAGACATGATATCTTATTTTCCTGAGCTATGCTGACACAAATTGAACTCCACTTATTATTTTCTTATGCCAGTAAAGTTGCATTTGGCATTTAAGCATTTTGCTTGCAGATGTTGGAGTGCTGGTTGTCTTAATTTAAATAATTTGCAGATTGTTTGGTAGTATTAAAAGATAGAAACTCATTCTTCATATGAGTCCAATTTTATAAGCTTTATTTTTTTTCTGACCTTGTGCAAGGTAAGAATTCGATATTAAATCCAAGTAGCCCAAGGGTACAAAGCCAGTCTTCTGTGTTATTCAAAACTAGGAGTGGAGAAAACTTGCCTTTGAGCTGTTGAACTGATTCAAATAAGAAGAAAAGATGAAAATTCTTCACAATGATTTGAGGTAAGGAAAATGAAAGTGTTATTTCTTTGTCAGGCAATGTAGACCACAACAATAATACACGTCACATATGAGTAGCAAGTAGTTAATGCTTCTAGCATATTCCTCATTCTTTAAGGGAGTCATACATCAACAATAACATCTAGATACCCCTTTTCGTAGAACTAAATAGATAGGTGGACCATCATCATTACTTCTGTACATATGACGCTTGAACTTTTTCAGTCACTGCCATACAGATGTTACAGTTTTCCTTTTCTTGAAAAAAGTCTTCTTTCCCTTGCACGTTGCATTGCTTTTATTTGCCTATTTGTATTCCTAGGCAAAATGTTCTAAGAGAATACTGGTGATTTTTTTGAAAAGAGAATAAGATGTCAGTTTACATTACAACCCCCCAGGGTAAATGGAGAGAATTCATAAAGGGTTAGAAAAAAATGTAGTGCTTTATAATGAAATGTACTTCATGTAATTTATGACTACACAGTTAGAGCATAGTCTTTCTTTTCCATTTTTCCCATGCTGTCTACAAATCCTTCATAATTGTCTAGGGGAAAAAATATTTTACCACTTATTAAGAAACAATGTAACTTGTTTTCATTTTGCCAAAAGAGTTATCTTTCAGAAGTACATGGCTGTGTTGTCAGATTATGCTAACGACCTAAGAAAGTGTGGCCGGGGCTGAAGGCTAGGAGATCAGATGAAACCATCGGTCCAGTGAAGGCGGTGAGAGCTTCGCCGGTGGTATCAACAGGACAAGGACTTGTGGGAGCCTTCTCTCCCAATCCAGGGTCTTCTGCATATCACTCATTTTCCTATCTGTAAAATTGGAAATAACAATGTTCATCCACGTCCACGAAAAGCTTTGAAGTCACAGAATGGAAAATGTTAGGCGTTGCTAATATCAGGAATATCTAGAAGTATTTGTGACAGGAGACAATCGGGCCTGCTCTGCTTTCAGACCAAGTTAAATATCACACGTAGACTGGCTGTGCAAAATGATTTACCTAGATTGCAGTGAGTTACTTATGAAAAATGAGAAAACATATGTCAAATCATAATGTGTATCTTACCTAAAGCGATATTTTAGTGTGATTTGATAGATTGCCCAGAAAGTCGTTGAAAAAATTGGTGTCTGTTGGACTTCCAGGGATTAATGGTAGCAATTAAGGAATATACAGACATTGCAGAGAAATTAAATGATTTCTTTGCCTTTGTCTTCACCACAGAGGATGCTGGGTGACATATCTTCTCTGTTCTGGAAATAAGGGTGAGATACTGTCAGAGGCTGCGATATCAACAGAGGACGTACTGGAACAGAAGGAAAAAATTAGAGAACCACCAGTTATTAAAATAGGAGAGTATATTTCCAGGGGTTCCAAAGGAGCTTAAGAGTGAAATTGTTGAACTGCTAAAAACCCTAAAATTCAGACTCATTAAAATCAACTACTGTGCCTGATCACCGGTGACTATCTTTAATAAGAGAGCTACAGATGATCCTGGGAATTGAACACCAATTTCTTTTCTTAATATCAGGGGTATTGTGAAACAAAAATAAATAAATGAGAATCATAATAGAATAAAGACGGTGTCTACCTCACAAAGAAAAACATACCTCCCTAATCTATTAGACCCTTTCAGGCACGTTGCTCACAAAGAAAGAAAAAATAATTTAAAACACCTTTGACAATGTTCTCAAAAAAGACTATTGGGAAGTGGCCAAAGAAAGAGAGACAAAATTATTTCAAAGATCAGACAGTAGTGGCTCATCTACACAAGGTCTGTAAGAACTGCATAGTGGGTGATTTCTTAACTTCTTCTGTGAGTTGTCCTGATGAGCAATTTGGAAATGGGTTAAGTGGTGTTTCACCAATGCCGACCTGGATGGAGAAGGGAGGAGCTAATCAATCTGTTCAATAAACTAATCAATGATTTCCAGAAGCTTGGAGTAGTTATAGCAAGTTATATGTACTATTATTTTATGTAATTATGTAATAATTAAGACCCTGGATTTAAAGAACCAATATTGATTTAAATGTAGACTTAGGAAGCAGAGATTTGTACCATTCAGACATCTCCAGATTGGAACCAACATAAACTCCTCTGGGGCATATCATGGCTTTTATGGATTTTATCTTCCAGCAGGACTTTCTCCACGCTACCAATAGTCAAAAGGTGCTACAGCTAAACCCAAAATAGAAACATAGAAAACAGCTATGTTTTCTGCATCAGAGATAAGCTTAACTGAAAATAAGCAAACTAGACAGAGACCGTTTAACTGGACAATATATAAGAAAAGTAAAAGGTATAAAATACATTTCTTCCAGAAATCCAAGATACACGGTCAGTGCTGGATTGTTGCTGTTCCACTTCTTCCTCTTGCATTACTTAAAGTTACGCCAAAATACATTAAGTTGCAAATCTATTATTAAACTCAAGGCAAATTAGCTATGGGCTTTCCTAAATTTTATTCTGTCATTTACTTTTTTTATTTTTTTTAAGCCTACATATGCTGTACTTTGCAGTCATCTCTGGTCAAGCTTTCATATATTGCATGGAGCTAATGAATTACTTCTGTATTCAGTCATTTAGACTTCATGAATCAGTCATCTCCTCCTGAAAACTGCTCTGGTCTGGATCTTTAACTAGTGTAAATTAGCATTGTGCCAAGAGAAAAAACTGAGGTGATACAATACTGTACGAAAGTCAAGAACCTGGCACTGTATTTCTGTGGCACTATTACTATCATGCCTTTCATAAGTGTTACAGATTTTAAGGATTATATAAAAGTAGATAATCTGCAAAGAGAAATTTAAAATTTTCTTATTATTTATGAAAGCTTTCCCCTTTGTTGACAAATCTGTCTATTCACCTAAGAGAGTTTGGGTAATACTTATTTCTTTCGAGTGGTTTGTGTTCGTACCTTAGGAAATAATAGGAAAAATACAGAAACTGAAACATCTTTTTTTTTTTTCCCCCCTCTCTAACATAATCTATGTTTCTATAACTTTGTAATGAACCTCTCTTCTCCTTCCTGTTTAACAAGTCTCTACTTTGAGCCACAGGCTTTTACGCCTCGGAAGCCTTTTTCAGTAGTTTGCAATTCTCCCTGCAAGGAAGTTAGGCTGCGTCTTTGTTAAACCTCTCCGGTGTAACACACCAAGCACAAAACCATGGCAATGCCAGTAGAGCCAGCCAAGAAAAACAGAAATACAGAGGGGAGGAACCAAAAAGAGAGCCCCTGTGTATCCTGTTCTTGCCGTTAGGTGAAAATACTGCAAGCTGCTCTGATGCCTCCACAGCACTGTGTATGAAATCTCTGCTGTAGGGCTGTGTTTGAGTCTAGTTCCTGTTTGTTTAGATTTCTGAACATCATAAAAAATCAAAGAGATTTAATTGCTGGAGTACCTGAGAGAGTAGTTTCTCTGGCAGCAAAGCCGCGCCTCTGCCCTCTGAAAGCCCCCGCTTTCCCCTCCGTGTCCAGGAGGCTGCCGCAGGCGGGAGGACCACAGCCCTTTTCTCCCTCCCCATCCCCAGGACTTGCCTGTTTTGCTTATGATACAGCCCATATGTGATCCAAGACAGAAAATAATCTCTGGCACCTTGTTGCACTTTTCCTTGAGGGTCATCATCTCCAAAACCAATATTATTAGAGAATCCATTTTCCCTGCGTGTTAGTGGCGATCTGCTGCAGCTTCAGCATTAACCTGAATGCCAGACGTCTTTGTGGTAGGGGGGAATGCGAGGGTAGGATAGAAAAGGAACAGCCCTTTGCCAGAGAGGTGTTTGTTTGTTTGGAGAATTAGGGAAACTGAACACTGGGATCACATTCCTCCCAAGTTTCTACATGCAGTTAATAAGCTGCAGGGAAATATTAATATTCAGTAAAAGCGCATTGCTTCAGGGAGGGAATTGGAAATGGTAATAGCTGTTGGTCCAAATTCTCTCTCACTGGACTCCACAGACATTACTAAACTTAATCCAGAGAGGAATTTGGTCCACTGGGTTTAATTTAAGTATGTAATATGATGCGGTGTTGGGAAAAAAAAAATACATCTATTTGGTGAAGGTATTTTTGGGATGTCTCTGATAAGTTCAGAGAGTTTGAAGTTCATTTTTGTTCATCATTAGTGTGACCGCAGCTAGAATGTCATGCTCTGTTTTCCCCTCAACGACTACAGAAAAAGCAGGATGGAGCTAGAGAATAAAAAGAAGGGACACAAGCAGACGATGTGAGAGCTGAGGATCTATCCCATAAGGAGAGCCTCAGGGAATTTGGGGAATTGAATCTGTATCAGTTACAGGAGAGGTGGCAAAGAGGGGACACATCCACACTCTACAAACACAGACGTTATGCTGATATTAAAGTGAAACCGCTTAGAGTGCCTAAAGGCACCAAGGCAAGGAATTAGAGGATGGCTAAAACTTTAGTTTTACAGGAAAACTTTATGGAAGGGAAAAACTTTGTGGAGGTTGAGTCCCATACGCCTCAGTTACAGTGAGAGTCTCCTGATACTGGAGCCAAAGCTAAGTAAAGGTGAATTCGATGGGTGCTCTTATGCAGTGTGTTGTACTTTCAAGTGAAATTTAGCAGGTGGTTTTTTTTCCCCTACTGGACTATATCCCATCAACCTTATTCAGTCAAATAATCTCCCTCAAATCAGTGGGACAACCTTTGTGAAAAGGCAGAACTATTTATTCTACTGGTGGCACAGACCTTTCCTGACATATAATGGCAAAGAAACAGAGGATTTACGGCTGTAATATCATCTGACTTCTGTATCCAAAATTTAAAACATGAAGGATAAAATATGCTTTCTCTGTTGGAGAAAAAAGGCAGAGGAATTACATTCTTGGCATATGCGTTAGAAATGGCAGCACTGATGAGATTATATCTGTTATCTTCAAAATTGCTTTAAACCAGAAGCTTGGGTAACAAAGGACAGAAGTTACTTTCATATTAGCATATATGTCATGTTTAATCAATCAAAAGAGAACTGTAATTACTTTACTCTCTTCTTAGCTAACTTTAAAGAAAGGAAGTCATGAACCTATAAAGTAAATGTCATCCTGTTTAGATAGTTATAGTTTTATAGGTAATTTGTTGCAGATTTTATGCAGATAATTTATAATTATTTCCTTTCATGCTCATCTTTTAGCCTGAAGTCCAGTTTTAACGCAAACATAAGGACTGCAGATGCAGGGAAAGTATCAATGAAACTATCTAATTTTTTTCCCAAATTTGGTGCGCACATTTACAAGCTTATCAGCCACTGTGCGGCTACTGAACTTGGCAGTCGTTTGAGCTGCATATGCAATATCAAAGTGAAAAACCAAGGGGTGGTAATAATTAGTAGGCTTGGTTAGATGACCTGTGACTTTCAGGAGGTTATTTGCATGAGAAGGAATTTATCTCTTCTCCCAGCCTGAGTCTTTGCTATCACTTTGTTTTGGATACCGTGCAATAGGTGGTTTCCAGTACATCGTGCTGCTGCTGTGAAGGAAACAAACTGCAGCGTCAGTTGAGCAGGGAACTTTAAATTGTCAAATGTGTTGAACTGCGCATACAGCAGCAAGATGACTGTGTTTCAAAATAGTCTCAAATTGCCACAGCTGCTTGCCTTTAGCGTGTTTCCCACCACAAAATAGTCTGTATTTTCTGCTTCATGGATAAAACCTCTATGTTGGAAAAACTCTGAAGTACTCCCGGGAAGAAAAACAGAAAGAGTGTATTTATGCAAGACAAGATTTGTTACAATTGTTTGCTGGCATTACAAGATAATTTAGTTTTCTCTTGCTCTTTAGAAACCTCTTATAGAGTTAAGAGGCGGAAAACTAGTATTCGTAAATATTTTAAAATGCTAAGCCAAAATGTGGATTTGATTTGTTACGAGTATTGGCAGTCTGACTTTGGACCGTCCTTTCTCTTCCAACCTGCAATAAATTCTACAAAAATATGTTATTTCATCACTCACCGCACTGGACTGATTACAATACGCACCAGGGAAACACTCCCTCGCCACGAGAGATATCGATGAGACTCTAAGGCGTTGTGTGTCCTTTGTGTCGCCAAGGCACCCCCGCGTGTAAGCACAGCAATCCCATGGAGGGCTGACCAATGGCACTGGGGCTTCAGAGCCGCCTTTCTCTTTTCAGTTGAGGGCCAAATATCAACACAAACCTACCAAACTAGTAAGTCAGCTTTCTGTCGAAAGCAACATACAAGCAGAAATATGTCTAAGGCTCCGTCCACCTGCCTCTGGCCTGTTGGTCTGAAGTATCAAATAGCCATTTACAGCTGGGTTGATTAGGGAAACCTTTGACACGAATCTGGAGTGAGGCTTAAACTTCTGTTTCTGGATCCATAGGGAAAAACGCTTAACCAGCTTTAACCTCTCTGCAACGGCTCCCTTCAGGCTGTTATGAAACATGAATTCATCTGACCTCTTCAAGGTCTGTTTATATCTTCCTGTCTGGGAGATCCAGTCATTCCTTCCTTCAGCCTGTTGCAGACAAATGAATATCTCATGGTACTGTCATATAAAAAGCTACTTAAAACATTTCAAAGCCAAAAGGGCTGCTAGTTTATACTCTGAAAAATCAACACAGTATCTAAACAGCTCCATAATGCACAAGACTTCTGCCGCTTGGATTTATTTCTTTCCAGCTCTGCGTTGTTTTTTGTTTTTTTCTTTTTGACCAATATGTTATCTCAGTTAACAGTATTTTTCATTTCTATAGTAGTAAGGATTAACTTGTCCAGTCAGAAGATGCTTCAGTTGCATGTTCAATTCATTACATTATGGGACTGATTTGTCAAAAATGTTAAGCACCCTGAAGTCCAAGAGCAGCAGACAATACCTGGGAGTCCCACATGCGTGTGCCATAGGTCTGGTGGCCAAACACAAGAAACCGGCATTGGCAACACAGAAGTTAGTAGCCCTATCAACCAGTTGCCAAACAACAGATTATTGCCAGATGCAGGGCTGGAACGTGAATGAAATTATTGACTTTTGCTGCTGTTGTGCTTTGACCTTGACTGTAGGACCCAGGAGAGGTGAATCCTGCTACTGGCCATTTTCTGTTGTTCCACTCCAGCCTTCTGCATCACCTTGGCATCAAGCCCGAGCCGCGAGTGCTCATCAATTCTGCAAGCTGGGCGTAAGCCCTTTCGTTTTGTGTTCCGTTTGTGGGATAGAGTCAATAGAAGCTGATGCCTATCCGTGTTTTCATAGGCTGGATGGGAGAGGAGAAGCGTTGGATCTGTGTTGCCTTAACATGATGATAGCAAAACAGGAGCAAAGGCAAGGGGTAGGATAACAATAAAAGCTAAGAGTAAATTGTGCCTCTGTTACAGGAGGGTAAGAGTGCTGAACGTGCAGGGACGTCCTTCCTTTCCTACCTTTGATGGTAAATCTATCATTCTTTACCAACTCTGGCTGGTCCAGTCTAAACTGGGTAACTGAAGAATGCTAACAAAAAAAATTTAGGAATTGATGGGAGGATGTAATTAATAATTCCACAGATTGGAATTGTGAGAAGACAGGATTGTTGAATTAGAAATAGTCCAAATCCAAACTTGAGAAGGCTGGAAGAGAGTGGAGCTGAGAGAGGGTTACCATAGTGTGAGGAGATGGGAACAGTTTCGGAGAAGCCACGAGAAGGTGTGAAATAAAAAACAGGTTAGAAAAAAAGAAAGTTAAACAGTTAAGAAGGAGCAAAGAAAGTGAAGGGAGGGAAAGAGAAGTTATCAAAACAAAACAAGGAGGCATGGAAGAAAGGCAGAGGAGAGAAGGAGAGTGAAAGCTCCAGATGATGAGGAAGGAGGATGTACTAGTAAAACAATAAATACCTGATGGAGCCATCCCCTGGGGCCTCCTGACTGCTCCCAGACCTCTCAGCCACCCCGAGTGCCAGTGGCCTATGTCCACAGAACTGTCTTAATTCTTTCATCCCCATTCTGCCAACAGTGTATCACCGGTGCTAAAGAGCACTCTGCATCTATAAAAATCTATAAAATTCAAATCAGATCAAAGTTTGAGGGAAGAGAGGAGCTAAAAGGAGCTAATCAAATTAATAGCAAAAAATACTAAATAATAAAGGATTCTGAAGACATACAAACACTTGACAGCCAAGAATGCAAAGAAAGCCCATCTTGATTTCTTATATATTTAATGTAACCCCACATATACATTTAATTCAGGTACAACGACATTATTTTCACCTTGAATCTTATTTATATGTAGTAGCAGTGTCTTGTTAAAATCTAAAATCTAAGTTGTACTACCTTAAAACTAGTCTACTGACTCTAACTTGTGGATTATTAAATATGAATAGTGCGGTTCCTAGCAATAAAAGAAGCATTATCTGAGTACAGGAAGTACTTCAAATATTTTTAAATTTCTTTTTCTTTTTTTTTTTTTATTTTGTTTCAGGTTGAACTATTTTGACTAGGATATCTTATTGAATTATTCTACAGTTTTACCTCTTTCCCCCCTATAAATCTATACATTTTTATATTTTCTATAATTTCTTTGGGGGCTGTTTCCTTTGTAACATATGAGAATATTTTAATTTGGTTTTCTCTCCATTCCAATCATTTGGGGTTAAATTTTCTCTAATAGCCTAATCCCAGTCCAAATAAGTTTAATGAGAAAACTCCAATGTGATAAAATGGAACCACATTTTCCCTCCTAAGCCTGCACAGCAGACTTTTCTGGCATAATTGTGTCGTTCAAGGGTAGAATGAGGTGTGATCTGTGACTGGCATAAGCAAAAGCTTTCAATGTCGTTGCAGGTAAACTGGCAAAAATACCCTATTGCCGCTTCCACCCTACTTTGTTTGGCAAGCTTGAGAAAAGTTAGAGTACCAACTGCGGAGTTTTGTTGCTGCAAGTTGCTTTTCCAGTCTAATGGATATTTCTATTCCAGCAAGGCCTTCCAAGCATGGGCCTGGGCTGAATTACGCTCGTGTAAATTGAGACTAATTCCGCTGCAGTCTTGCAGCAAAAGTCCTGTTGGCTCTTGGCGTGCGCCGGTGAGCTGGAAGGTTGGCCAGAGGAAAGGCTGCTGCTCCGAGCGAGGAGAAGCCCTGCCCTCCCGCCAGGCTGCCCTAGCACTCTCTTGAGAAGACGCGGTGTTCATCAGGCAGCCATATTCCCAAAATGCGGAGCCGAGGCACTCCGTGTGACAACCTCGCACAGGCATGCCCCTCTCACATGCTTTCTGTTATGCCTCTTTTCTTTGATCTCCGCTGCCTGCAACAGAGGAGGAGATCAAAGAAAAGCTGAGCTCTGCCTCTTATCTCTGCGCTCCTGTGTCTTTTCTTTCCTTTTTTCCTCTTTATTTCTGACAATTGTAGGGGAAGCGAGAAACAGGGGCAGCTCCTCTGTACCAGCCCCAGCCTCCTCCCACCCTAGCCCGGAGCACTGCACGGAGGCTCTTGCACCGCTGCCTGAAGCAGTCGACCGCTGAAAAACTCTAGAGGTGGTAGAAGCTCAGTTTCATGGTTTAACTTCATAGGAGCAGTATCTCGATTCTTATCAAGGACACAAGGGTGCAAGAAAGCATTTAATAATGCTATAGGCAGTTCCTTCTGAAGAGGCAACTATAGCCTTAAAAAGTCCTGGTGATTTAGTTAAAAAGTGTGAAACAATACTTTTCTAGAATAGTAAAAGGACTTCCGAGCTAATGGTGTTGCACTTACAAAAACGCAGAAAATACACTCGTGCTGAATAGCAGCCATTCTGTGACAGCTGGAGGAGACCTAACCAAAGCCAAATCAGCTCAGATTTATCAATGTCAACAGTGCTTTGCCCTTAGCTCTTATGCTTTACACATCTTTTCTCATTAGCCACATGGAAGAAACATTATTATAACCTTCCTACCTAGATGGTCTTGATCTTTCCAGTTCTCCATTATCCATAACTTCCAAGGGAAAGAAATTAATCTGGAACTTCCAAAAAAAAAAAAGCTTACAAAGTTTGTTTTCTGTTCTGCAGTTCTGCACGCTCACAGGACTGATCCTTGCTTCATTTTTCCCAGGACTGTGTCTGTTTGAGCTTTATCCCATTCCCCTAAAGCCCACTGACCTGAACAGTGTGTATCTGGACTTCCCTTCAAGTCTGCCTACGCTGGCATCTTAGTTCTGGTCCGGAGCACGCTTTGGAAGCCAAGCTGGTTGCCCTCACCTACTGTGTTTCAGTTGATAGCGGGGAGTAGTCCCAAGGATGCCAACCGGCTTTCTGTTGGCAGGAGCTGAGCTGGAGGGTGCGATCCAGGAGACCTAGCACGCTCCAACCACTGATCGCTCTTACACCCCAGCGCTGGCGCATGTTAAGTTCACAGGGGTGGTCTCCAAAGCAAAACCTCTCAGACACCTGGGGTGAACTGATGACCAACTGCTTCTCTGCGGACCTGCTCCTATTGCACCACGAAGCTTGCAGCAACGGCTCAGAGCCCTGGCACACTTTGTTTGAGAGGCTCAGATCCTCCTCAGTGCCACAGCATCATTTCTGAGCATGTCAGCTTCTCTCTGAATGTGTCAGACTCTGCATTTTAATATTAATGACCCCTCTCACTTTGGGTTTCTCTAATGCTTCTGGGTTCGTTAGGTCAAATTCAGGATCAAGAGCTGCATAAAAATACACTTTTTTTTGAGGAATAAATGAACAAGCACATTAAAAAAAGAAAAAGGGGGAAAAAAAAAACAAACCAGAAAACCCGAAAAAAACACCCCAGCAAAAAAAAAAAAAAAACAAACCACCCCAAAACATTACTTTATACTAGTGAAGGATTCATAATAAAACTTCACCACCTTTCTGACCACATGAATAAGCCTTTAAAAGAGGTCTGCTTGTTGGAGAGCGGGGATACGCATACTAACAGAGCTTTTCTCTCCAGTGTACTGCTTTCATATTTGCAGTAGCAAATGAACTGAGACTTAAAATGAATGGGCTGTTTAAGAGTAATATGTCTCCCCTTGCACCTGCATACGTTGACGGCTACCGGTGGAGCTCCGTAGCTGGAGTTTCAGTAGCACTAATTCTTGTACCATGATTATTTTCTTTAGTAATGCATTTAAAAAGCCCTAGCAGCCTACCAACGCTGCCACTCAGAACAGCAATTTGTGCCAAGTCTGAGACATCCTTGTTTATGTACTTTACTGTTCTTCAGAGCAAACAGGCGTCATGTGTAATTCTGCCAACCTTATTTATCTTGATTTATGTGATTATGCACACGGTGCTAATTCTTGCCTTCGGCTGTGTTAGTTCAAATTACACACCTTTCCCTTAAAAATGTTATTGCACTTTTGGAGATTGATCATTTTAATTCCATGTTTACACCCATTTTCATGCTGTTCAGTTGACTTCCTTTTTATATTTCTAGAGCAGGAGCAGTTGCTATAGTAGGCGTGAGGCATACACACGAGCCTTGAATCTATCTGGCTATCACTGTCTGTCTTTTAATACTCTTCCTGAATTTTTTAATCTGAAATATGAATAACAATTTAATGCCTTCTGGAGGGGGAGAAGGGCTTCCATAAAAAATACCATATTATATGAGTTGCATGGCAAAAGGATTTGTGATTTGAATTATTACTGAACCTCGCTGAGTATCCTTTCTCAATCATTTGCATTTATAGTGCTATAGGAATAGGGTCTTTATGTAACAGCTACGGCGTCAGAACCCTGTGGTTTTGGCTGTGGGCTTCCAGAGCTGAGCTGTTTGGGGAAGCCAAAGTGCTGGGCTGGTTCAACGCGAGCACATTAAGGATGGTTCCTCGAAAGCATGCTGACAGCCCCCAAGAGACAGTTTTTTTTCTTTTAAAGATAAATACAGTTTTCTTCTTCGTGTCTGCCAAGAGTTTGCTAACCAGTATGTATAAACGTTAGCCCTAGATGGTTGAATCCTTCAGCTGGTTTTGTTTCTCTGTCTAAGCTTACACAGCTTACACAGCTTCAGTCTCTCAGGCAATAAAGTATTAGTTGTCTAATTGCAAGAACAGCTGGGATGCCGAGTCCTCTGCTTCTCTTCTAACTTCTCCATGGCCCCCTGTGCTCCCCCTGCACTTAATTCAGCTCCTGAGGGCTTCAGTGGCAAAACTCTCGGAGCCTGTGCATGTAGGCGTCCACAATTACCTCATTGTTTCCAGTGCAGTTGGGTCCTCAGATGATTGCCCTGTGGAGCAATTCCAGCTCCATGTCTCCTCATCCTCCCTCCCTCCATCCAATGACCATGTTGACATCTTTAGCTACGGATCTGCACTGAAGCCTTAGGTTCAGTGAATTATTTTCCATTTCTTATAAGACTTTTTCAGTGTCACTGCATTCTTTGATATATTCTGTAAGAGTGATCTAGGCCCCTTATACAAACTGTGTTGGATTTTACTGAAATGTGTGTCATTTAAGTAACCCAGATCAGCCCTGTATAGCAAAATATTTTTATGTTCTTTGTCACAAACCAGACAGTTGGCCAGTTACACCTTTCCTAATACATTAGGAAAGATCTCCCAGTTCGTCACCTGGAAGTTTCTGGAGTGCATCTTAATGATATTTGGCAGTAGACCATTGAAAGAAAGGAAAATCAGGGCAGGGAAACATGGGCTTGTTAATGGTCATCTGAACCAGCAGTTAGATTTGCTTGGACAAAAAATATAAACTGAAAACTTTTGACCCAGTGTTTGTTTTTCCGGCAGTCGTTTCTTCTCCCACTTCTCACACTTCTCCTTGGATGAAATACTTCAGGTGAAAGCCCAGGTATTTTTACGCAAATGAGATAAATTGTAAAGTTTTTAGTCATCCAGACAATGAATAACGTTGCTTAAGAAAGACCTAATTGGACATTTACAGTTGCTTTTAGAGGAGCTGCCCATTAACTGATCCTTAACCTGTTTAATATGGACACGTGAGTGCAGGCTGTACAAGTGGATTGGTTTTTTTAAATGAGAATGTAAGAGAGGACTACATCAATTTAGTCTCAGTGAAATAAATATTACTTTCATTTTATCATTTCTTGTGCCGTCTCATGGACCCGTCATGCTAGGTGTTGCACAAATACAACAAGGTGCATTTTCTTTGCAGAAAGTCTTGGAGCTAGCTTCACTCTTGGGGCCAAGGTAGGAGAGAGGAGATTTGGTTTGAGTATCTCCTGCATGGCTGGCAGCCTGATCCTCAGGAAAGGCATCAGCTGTTTTGGGAGTCACTGTAACTCTCCTCCCACCCCAATTTTGGGCAATAGCAAGCCTGAAAGCTGCAAGAGAGAGTATCCATCTTCCATCTCTGCTTTTGCACACATTTTCTCCTTCTTCCCTTCTATTCTGTCTCCAAAATCCCGTATTCTTTGAAAGGTATCTCTTGTACTGATCTGCTAGAAGGAAGAGGTATGGTTTTGTTGGGGGTTTTGGTGAGGACAGAAGATTACTTCTGCCTCTCTTCTCTTTGCACCATCCTAATTTCAGGGCCAATCTCCCTCAAGGAAACAATCAAAGGGCTCCATGTTCCGAGCATCGCGTTTGCAGCTTTACTGTCACGAGTAGTCCGGCTGAAGTCAACGCAGGCAGAACATACGCACACGTAAGTGTTCACAGGATCAAGCAGGATAAAGACAAAAAGCAGACAAAGCAAAGGGGAGCGAGTTAGACGTACAAGCGCAGTGGTCAGGGTGATGATAGGCACACATGTTGTTAGTTCCTTTCCCCCTCCCTCCTGCCAACCACTAAAACAAGCAACATATGATAGGAGGAGGAGAGGGGTGAAAATCCGAATCTGTACTTGGAAAAAACCCACCCATCTGTAATACATTCATATTTCATAGGTCTTGTTTAGGCTTCATTTACACTCTCGGAATGAATTTCTCTCTGTTACGGAGCCCTGTGGCCCACTCCTGCTCCATTTCAGTGCGGCGGAGGGAAGCGGCATAGTCTGAACTGCAGTGCACTGCAGTCTCCACATTTAGGGAGGGAGAAATATTTCTTTTGGCAAGCAAAGGTGCGCCTGTGCTCCAAGGTCTTCAGTCTGCTTAGTGCGGGTGGATAAGTAATGATGCCTAAATTTGAATTTCATGAGATGGCTCGACTTTCTGGTAGGTGTTTCTCAGATTTGGAGCAAAAGCGAATATGTTTTCAATTTCCAGTGAAAATGAATTCTGAAAAAGATCAGTTTCAGTCAATTTTCATTTCACAATTTCAATTTAACAATTTTATTTTACTTCCTACATCAGCTGTAAAGCTTTCCAGAAGCGTATTACTGTCATGCCACATCTGGTATAATATTGAAATCTTCCATTTTTAATATCTTAGTTATTCCTAAAGGATATTCCTATTCACTACCGATAAAAAACATCTTCATCTCCTTTCCTAGATCAAACTCTCTCTTGTTTTTTATTAAGACAGTATAAGAGCATGTACTAGAGTTCACAAATAAATGAAGTTTCTCTTTACACTTACAGAGTATAGTTTTAGTGTACAATTTGGTGGAGTGAGAGAACATTTAAATTTTAATAGCTTTATTCTGAAACAAGGCTTCAAGCACAAATAAATAATTCAGCACTTGAAGGCCTCCAATATGCCGTAATAGTTTGTTGTGTGCCTAGAATTTGTATAGGTAGGCATGAAAGAAGATATTAAGCGGCTCTACCCACGGTGGTGTCACTGCGAGACTGAATGGTTGTAGGTGAATCACGGAAATTCCCTGTCTCGTTGTCTGTGAAATGGGGATAAGGTATTCATTTCCCTGGAATGCTGTGATCCTCAAATAACGGATGATGTGAACATCCCTGTTGAAATACTGCATCATTAATTTTCCATTGCTCTCCGGCCAGCATTTGAAGACACTTAGATCTATGATGGTTCAGACTTTAAAGCTAGTAACAATACTGCAATAACCTTTTTTTTTTTTTTTTAAATCTGCTTTCCTACCTTCTTCAAAACATCTGCAACTTAAGCCTCAAGTGCATTCTTACAGAAATAATTGATTATGTTTCCTGTGCTTTGCTTCTCCAAATAACGCTGTACAGTATTCAATAATGAATTCAAACACAAGAAGAGTACTCTGTCCCCTTTGTATTTTGGAAGCAGGTTCCTGGATGTTGTTGCGCTGTGACATGGTGGCCATGAGTCCCCACTGCTCTGTAACCCACCCAGGCAATAACACCTTTGATCCCCTTCAGAAAAAAAGGCAGAATTCAGAACTGGAAGCCTTTGATAATCATTTTGTACAATAGTGAGGGAGTATACGGTGAACACAGTTCTTGAATTGCTGGGATTCTGCAGTCTTCACTCCAGATTGTAGGCATTCATAAGTGCTCCTTTCAATCTGAAATGACATTAAAAGAAATTGTTGGAGAGTTGGTGGGCTTTTTCTAGACCTCTTTCCTCCTATCAGTAACAAGTAAAATTCAACTGATCGGAGATTGCTCATAAAAATGGAAATAGATGTATACATATTTTTAAATGGGTACGTTAAAGCATCCGTAGTTTATCTACTTTTCCAACAGATATCACTCTAATAAGCCGTAAGGTTTCCTTTGAGGAAGAGCAAAGCTCTTCACACACTCTAGCAGTGGGCAAATATTAATGAAACACATCATCCTAGGAATGTCCATATTATCGCGTTTGTTTTAAAAGCTGTCCACAGTAATGAGCTCAACATAACCTTTTGCCCCTCAGATTTCTACAGAGTGATCCACCTGGCAAAGAGTTAAGTGCAGACCATAACTACACAATACAGCCTCCAAGTGTCAGCGTCTTTTCCTTGCAAGCTCTGCGTGCGTGTGTGTGTGTGTCTCAGCGCATGTTTTAAAGACCTTGCCTAATCACACCTCACTTATTTTTAAGTAGAACATGTGGTTTAACTTTGCACCCACTTTTCTACTAGAAGACTAAATGTTAACACCCAGGGGCACCTGTCTTAGATTAGTGAATAGTTTACTACAAATGATGGAACCAAACTGATGGGATTCTACTTGGTTCAGAAACACAAAACTGAGTCAAATAGGCTTTTGCCGTTATTTATTTATTTATTTCAAAGTACAGAAGTTGACACTAAAAACAAAGGGAAAATGTGTCTATAATGCTGTAGTTAAAAAACATCTGACAAGTTTTGCTGACATGTTTTCTGTGTGGAAGGACCTGAAAATCTCATGTCCACTTGACAAGAGCATTTTTGTCATTCCATAGTGGCAAAACAAGTGCAAAATGTGAAGTGGTCTGCACATATGGCCTTAGAGGGCACTGAGGTTTGGTGAGGGTCAACTTTTTTTGGATCTGGGTAAATTTCATGGTCCCAGCTGTCCAGATGATTTGCAGAGGACACCAATATACTGAAGCAACCTGCTGTGAATCTTCATCCAAACAGGTTAATGCATGGCAGGCTCCCTGTATGGTCCTCCACAACTTCACAAAAATTAAAAAAAAACTTTCACCAACACTAGCTACCTTGAGCTTTCCTCTTCTGGTCTTCTCATTGACTGGATATAAATTACATGATTCTCCTACAATCATCTAAATCTCCCTTCTTCCATGTATATCTATTAATTCTCAATAATGTTAACAAGGAAAGAATTATATTTTTACGGCTAGCGTGTTCTTTAGGTGCTGAACTAGCAATCCAAGTACTGAGGTACTGCCATGACTGCATTCGATTTCTTTTACAAACATAATATTAAAGCGGCAACAATAGATTTCTTTCTTACTGTTTTCAACTACTGCCCAAATACACACAAGTATGTCTGTACGCCGATGCACGCATTCCTGCTAACACACGGACACACACGTATGCACATTATTGCTTTATACTTGCACTGCTAATTCCCTTTTATCTTTGTATGTGTCTCAAATTACTTTTCCCTTTTCCATCATCCACCTCTGCTCACCAATGTCCCTCTTTGTCTGATTAGTGTTGTGTGATGCTTTGGAGTAAATATATGTAGAGAAAAAAAAAAAAGTGGAATTCATACAGGTCAGTTGGTTGCTTTTCTTGATTCCTTCGTATTGCCTGTTGCTACACCCACTGAGCCTTTCTCCTTTCCCAGGGTATTTTTGCGGAGTCAAATACTGCAGCAAGGTTTTGTCATTTCTTTGGAATGCGCACTGCATTGATGCTGTGATATCATTGCTGTCATGTTTATGAACCTCCATTTTAGATGTCTTTACTAACACAAACTGCATTCATTTAAAAGGCACTTACAGATAACTTATTTTCTGCGTTTCATTATTACCATCACATAATTGCTGATTAGCAGGCATGAATTGAGCAGCACCATCAAACTCCTCTCCTTTTTAACCTCCTAATCACAGAGGACTCACGGTATTTCACTTCATGCTAAAAAATGTTATTGTTATTTTTCTTATTCGATTATCCAGGTACAGGCTATTTTTCTGACGTAGGAAAGCTCAATGTTTGATTGAAGGCACACAGAAAATTAAAATACAACATATCAGCACGAAATTGCACATTTTGAACCACGGTGCTTCACCTTATATAGTTTATGATAATCTAGTAATCCTGGGAGATATTCAAATGTTCTGCCCTGTGTCTCGGCACGGGGCTCGAAGGCACCGTGACATCCACAGGCTCTTAGTGACGAGCTGGCAGACACCGTCCTGGCGGTGACTGGGAAGGGATGGAGCCTTCTGCCAGCTACATTTGGTCCCCAGAAGTGCCTGCCACCCTCCCCACTGCCACTCCTCCAGCTGTCCTGCACCTCCGGTCCATCCCAGCAAAACCTCCGCGGTGCCAGCAAAGAAGCGGCCTTTCCTCCTAATTCCTCGTGCCGTTTCGCTGTGCCTCTCCGCGCACGGCCGCAGCGGCCCTCGGGGAGAAGTTGGTGTGAAACCATTCCTTGCGTCCGCTCCAGGCTTTCTTGCACTGATGAAAAATATCGCATTAAGCTGCTCGAGCGAGGCACCAGCCACGGTTTGCGTCTCCAGGCACGACCCTTCTCGAAAGCGTATGGCTGGCATGGGGCTTTAGTGATTGCAGCTCTCTGAGAGAAAAACAAAAGTCACAAATCGGCTACCAATGTCAATAAATACAGTATGAGAATCGTGAATTATTAGGGACATCAGGTTTCCAGCAGATGTTTTTGTCCTGTAACAGAGGCTGATTTAACAAGTCTGCTTGCAGCTGGCCTTGGAGCCCCACAGAGCCGAGCCAGCAAGCGGGGCTTTGTGGGGCTGAATCTCCTCCCGCCCTTCACCGCCTGCCATACGAGTAAGCTTTAATGATTTGAGAGAGAGCCTGAATTTGTGCTCGGCGCCGTATCAGAGAGCATGCGGTGGTACCGCGCGGGAGACACTGAGGAGGGTGGTTGTGTTGGTAAATTTAAGATGCTGATTTCCTCCTTCTGGGGAAAGGCTCCTGTTTCTCTGTGAAAACAACCCGCGCGTTGAATCAGGCTGGAGCTGCATTTGCAATAAGACGCCTGCCCTGCAGCTGTGAAACCTGCAGGTGCATAAATCTCCAGCATTTATGATAAAATCTGTGTCGTGGACCTTTTCTTATCACAGCGGATCAGGGCGAGGAGAAGGAGGAAAGGCTGAGGAAAGGTTGCTGACAGATTTGAGCAGCTTGGGAACACTGGCCAGTATTTAAAGAAGGCATCCGAGTCCTGCTCTCCCTGGAGCTGGTAATAATTGTGCCTTTCGCTTCCCTGGGAATAGGCTCAGGCCTTTGGCTGGCAAATGTTTGCATATAGCCCAAATCAAGTCATTAGTTGCCATGTGTCCAACCTGTATTTTAAGGCCCTCCAGCTGAAAAGTCCATTTGCATATTTATCCCAGCCAGGAACATGGTAATTAAGTCTGTGGCGTTGTACACAACCCTGAGGAAAGTCTGCGATTCAATAGTTCAGAAAGACTCCTGCTGATTTCAATGGGGTTTGGAGCAGTCGCAAACTCGGAGGGTGTTTACTGGATCCCGGACAACCTCAGTATTGGCAAGAATGATTAAATTAACACTTCAAATTATCAACGCCTCTGCGATGTGAAAATACCAGCTCCACCTTTTAGACCAGAGAAAAAGCATTACGAAAGGGGACGAGGTTTGCTCTGTGATATGGTCTGCTCCGTACCGCTCGACACCGCACAAGGGCTTGTCTCGGCTCCCAGCGCCGCGGATCATCCCTGTCCGCAGAGGGGTGGGAGAGCAAGGAGATGGGCTGGGACCCGAACAACGTGCAAGGCTGTCAGCACGGCAGGCTGGGGAAAATGAGTAGGCTGGAGTTTAACGCAAAGGCTTCTGGTTGCAGTTAAGAGACCGTCTTGTTAAAAACAAACAAACAAACAAACAGCTAGAGCGGCAGGATACTTGAAAGGTAGATCGGTCTTCCACGTGGGGGAAAAATGTCGATGGTAGGAAAAAGACACTTAGCAGAAGTGAAAATCCTTAACCGTGTTTTATGGAGGTAGGCAAAAAACAGTTCCTCCATCTGGAGTTTTACTTTGCTAAAACAGATATAACAATCCTTTGTGTAATTCGGGGGGAAAAAAAAAAAAAAGAGTACGAGCTGAAATTTTAACTGCACCCGTGACTGCATTTGGGATTTCTTTTTCCAAAGGTCTGAACCACATACATTTATTTATTTATTTCTGCTTGTATTTTCAGGGACAAATACTTATCTGCTGTAAATCTCCAAAGTCCCTTTGATTCCAGTGGAGGTGTACATTGTCCGAGGCTGTTCCCTTCCACACCATACTTGTGAAACTCCCATCCTTCAGCAGCAGCCCAGTGCCCCACCAGCCCTTCAGCTTGTCTGGTCTGCTTTAACCCCAGCATCTACTATGCAGTTGGTAAGTGTTTCATTTACATAAAAAGGTGGTAAAACCAAGAAATATTGCCAGATGTGGTAGCCATCTTAAAAGTAAATTGAAAAGATTAAGCCTTTTGAAATGTGCTTCTACCTTCAGCCAAGGTTTAGGTGGTTCTACCTTCAGCCAAGGTTCATGTACAGCCATGCCTACACCTTCGCCCATCTCCTCTCGCTCGCTGGCTCTCAGATCACCTTCACTGGCTCGGGTGGGACGTGCAGAGGAGAGGAGGTTTCATGGCATATTGCGCTGGTGAATGAAAAGGGGAGGGGAAAAGACATCTTGCAGAAAGAGAAGAAAGGCTGACCTAGAGGCAACTGAGGACGCCTGGGAAAGACAAAGATGTTGGGCCTGATTCAAAGCCCATTGAAGTCGATGGAAACGTTTCAATGGGCCTTGGATCAGACCTCTGCAGTGAAACGAAATGGAGGAATAATGAAAGGGTTTGGAGACAAACAAATTGGGAAGTGGCGGAGGTAGATGGCACGGCTGTATAGAAAAAAGTGTCCTGGCAGGAAGAAGAGGGCCTGGGCAGTTGAAGACGCAGATAGGGGCTGGCAGCTAGCAACGCTGGAGCTTGGCAAGTGACCTGAAAACATTGAGTGAGAGATTTGTTTGCTTGGTATTTTTGTAGCGTGCGGTAGCAAACAAGGCCCAGAAACGCAAAGGAGAAAAGAGCGGCTGGCTGACTAGAAAGCAGAGTTAACGATCCCAGCCAAGGGGACCCATCCCAGGGGAATTCCCTTCCCCCTGTCCACCTCTCACTGGTTTTAGCCGAGAGTTAGGTTTTGGCCTTTAAATAACTTTCTCTAAAAATAATACATTCCAAGCAGACGCTCATGTAGCAAACTGTGAATGTGACCTAATAAATTCTCAAATGCTTGACAAAACATCTAGGGCATTTTGTCTTTTTTTTTCTGCAAAAAATAAAATTTCATAATGATTCACCACGTCACTGTTAAAATCCAGATTGAATTCCAGCGCTAAACAAAATCAGCCTCAGATTCTGCTTCCTCATCCCGGTAGAAAATCCTTTGCCTAAGGTTTCTGGGAAGTGGGAACATATAGGGAAAAAAAAAAAAAAAAAAAAACACAACAAACAGAAGTATGAATTTAATTACCAATACTATGCTCCGACCTCAAAGGGGAATGAGAAAGATAATTGCTTAGGGTCTCTGGGTGGAATCCTGTCCCCATGGCCAAGACAACAACCAGTCTAGCCAGCATCTCAATGACAGGAGAGCAACGTGCAGCGTGTTTTCTAGTGTCAGTGATTCTGCGTACAGTCATAACAGGTAAGTGAAATGGTAATTAAAAACGGAAGGAAGCGCTGGCCGGAGGTGAGAACAGGTGGCACGGGGCGGTGGGGGGACGACTTGCGTTTTGCTGGGTATAAAGTGGCAAGATAAAAATATACAGCAGCAATAAAAGCGATGTTCTCATGGGGAATTTTTGCAGAAAGCTCCAGATAGAGAAATAAGAAGCTGAAAGGGAAAGGTGGAGGTGTTTTTTTTTTTTTTTCCCCAAGCTGCATAAAAAAGCCCAGACAATTGAGGAAATGTGAACAGGTTGTAACGATAAAGCAAAACGTCCCGTGGGGAAACAGATTTGAAGTGGCAAATGTGCTTGCAAGGGATAAGTGTGAGCTTTTGAGAAGGAACTGCCGCAACAAAGAGGTGAGGGTATGGTGCTTCCTGATAGAGGAGGGCTGCCGGGGATTCCCGCTGCCAGAAGCCCGCGTGCACCGCTGCTGCCAGTGGCCGTGCCGGGACGATATCGAGCCGCTGACGGTAGCAGCCACAGGGACACCCTGCTTGCTGCCAGTGCCATGGGCTGTTAAGCCCAGGGATGCGAGAGGGGAGAAAAAACTGCTCTGACTCGTGGACCTCTCCGTTGGTGGAGATATAGAGGCAGTGTCTCTTGGAAGCTGAGGGGAAACGGGCTCGAGGGTGACCTGAGCTGCAAACAGAAAACTGATTTGGACGGAAAAATCTTTTAGAGAGAGCAGAGCCCCTTTGGTCCTGTGCTTGTCTGGTTTTGGTAAATGGACGCACAGCATCGCTGAAATATTTCATCGGTGTTACAGATGGCAGAAGCTCACCCTCCTTTCAGCTTGGAAAGCCAAGGTTGATTTGGGCTTGAAATTTACCTAGTGGATTTACCTTTTCCTTATTAAAAAAAAAAAAAAAAAAAAAGACAGGAAGCATCTTAACTTATTTAGAAAGCAGAGAGACTTGAAGTGCTAATAGATCAGATGATATTTCTCTTTGACTGGGGGAGGAGAGACTCCCTTCTCATGAGGTTACAATTCCTTGCTGCCAAGCTGCGAGTCATCATGCAAATAAAAGGCTACAGAGATATACCTGAGGACTCTGCTCCTGAGTGCTCTAATCCATTCCTTCTTTCTTAGACGTGTTTAATTTGGAGTTTTTGACTGGTTTCCTAATAAATTTTGAACCTATTGTCTTCTTTCGTCCAGATAAAATTATCAAAGGCAACTGCATGTTTTTCTGCCCCATAAAATGTCTTCTAGCAGGAGAATAGTGTTTCATCGCATGGTGATCGCTCAGATCTTTTGAACCTGTTCACTGATTATTTCTGTTACAGCTTATTAATTAGTATTCCTATGTTTGCCTGTTGCTGCTAAATTACTCTGCAAGACAAGGATTACAGAAGGTGCATTTTATAGATACATAGGCTGAAAACAGACTAGTTTATTATAATTCTATTAAAAATCCGAGCAATCGAGAGGCAGAAATCTGCAGGAATCATTCCTCTCAGAAATCGTTTTCAGACTAGTTTTAAACTATAAGTCACCAGGGGAGAAAAATGTCTCCCTGTATGTTTGCAAAATACCTACTTCAGCGCAAACCGTATTTTGACAGAAGTCTTTGATCTCTATCAGAGTGCAAATGACTGAAAATTAAACATGAGGAAGAGCATAGGGGAAAAGTATGCAGCACAAGCTAGACAAGGGGGATCTTTTTCTTCTTCGTTTGAAATGTCATTTTAAATTCTCCCTCGTAGGCTGATAGTAGGAGACACCGCGTCCGTCCTGATCCTGCTTTGTCCCTTTCCTCCTCACTCACCTGCAAGAGGAGATCGGCTGTAGAATTTAGATTAAATGATGTCAAGCGGGGCCAAATCCTCCAATTCTCAGACACCCACCCGCGCAGGGCAGAGACGGTGGGTGCCTGCGTGGGGCTCCCGCGCTGCAGGCAGGAACCAGCCCCCACGGAGGGCTCCGGCGGTCCATGAATGTATAAATAAAGAAGATTACAGACATTACAGGGAAAAGTATGAAAGGACCTTTGGTACCTAGGAAATAAACTGGGCTTAATCCACAACAGATTTAACACTTGGTGGCCACAAACTGTCCTTCGCTATAGCTATACAAGCGTCTTAGCTCATCATGTGTAAATCCCCCTTTTGATAGCGAGCTAATGAAAATAGTGGTTGAATATTTTAATAACCCGTTCCTCCCTGCTCATAACAAGGCTCTGATGAGAATAAAAACAGTGTTATATAGGTGAAGGGCAGCAGGTGAACACTTTATTCCCTGCCAACACCAGCCTCTACCCCAGATTTCAAAAGCACAGTAATGCCCTAATGTCCTGATTTACATTTAAATCTTTCACACATTGGTATATATTCTCAACTTGGAACAGTGAACGTGACTCAAGCTTAGCCCGTTTGCATGTTTTGGCAGACTTGTAGTGTTAAATACTAATTTTAAACAGTTCAATTAACACATTTTCTGTTCTAAGAAATATGAACAAATCAGCAGTCCCACCAAGAACAGAAGCCCATGTTTACGCTGAGAGCTTTTATCTTCTAAACCTGCCCTATGGTCCCGTAAAGATGTCACCATTTAGCATGTACAAATGTAGTGAGATTCACGCATTTAATATTAAGCATACACACAATTTCTTTACTGGATATAGCTCCTCACCTCCTTGCCAGCTGGAGGTCTTGGAGATCATGTTTTTTGGCTCCTCCGTGCGCAAGGCCACGTAGGGAAGGCGGAAAATCGACACAGTCCCATTAGCACAGGCAGAGAAATGGGACAGGCTGGCTCGGCAGAGCTCTGCATGGATGCACGGCGGCTAATGCAGCACGCCAGCCTGCTTCGGGCACCTCTGAGTGTCCATGCACGGGGGCACGGAGGTAGCTCTGTGGCTTCACATGATACAATTTGACATATCCCTTCGATGGGAAAACATATTTTAAAATTCTGCAGAAAATTAAAATATTTTCAAAAGGGATATAACAATAGCTTGTTGGGGTAGTATCTATCTCTTCTTTGTTAGAGGTCTATCTTTCTACATTCTGCACTTCCAGTGTTTTTATTTCTAATGGAACGTGAAAAATAGTAACAGCTTTTAGGTGTTAAATGCTGTCATCAGTCCCTGGCTCACAACAAGAGCTTTGCAGGAGGATTTCTTCAGTTCTTCTTCAAATTGCTGCAACATTTCATATTGCACAGCGGATTTGAACCAAAATGGAAGTAACAGGGGGCTAACGGGAGAATTCAGACCTCCCGGTCTCGGTAGGAAATAGCCGTAGCGAGGGGCCGGTTTGTGCCCTACATTCCGGTGTTGCTGTTCTCTCCTCCGCTGCAATGGTTAAACTTTCTGGTGCAGGAGAGCGCAGGTAACCGCGCACAAAGCACAGGGTGTAAAACGAACTCTCTTGCTGATAGCCATCTGGAGATCACAGACTTCAGCTCACTCCGACTTATTTTTAGGCACCAAGCTTCATAGTCTTTAAGGGCAAAGAGAGGGGAGTAAAAATAGGCCAATTAGTATAATTTCTAAAAAAAATTCCTTAAAGATCTCGAGCAATTGCAAAGGTGACTTTAAAATTTAAGAGGAATGAAAAACAAATGGGCTGGGTAGGAAATTTGGGGCCTCTAAGAAGATCGCTTTGCCAATAAATTGCCTTTTTTATTTGAGTATCTTTGAAGTATCCTCCCTGGAGGGACTATCTTAAAGCTAGCTTTAGTTAGTAGCATTGGGTCGTTAATGGCTTCCGAATGTACCTTCCCTGTTTTCTCATTTTACCGTAGCCTCTTACCTTCCCCGCTTGTTTCGTTACATTTTCACTCTGTGTTTGGAGAGCAAACTTAAAGCTCTGAAAAGTTGTTTGGTTTCGTTTTGGTTTTTTTGTGTAATCACAAGGTGATATCTGACATTATTTCAGACTCGCCATGGTCTGTTCCCGGTTTGTCACACAGACTCAGGTTAGCTCGTCTGCAGCGTTGTGAATTTTAGGAAAAGATTTCGGTCCTGCTTGGAAATCTACGTGTCATCAACTCGTTGGACATCTGGTTTCAATTTACAATGTATCTGCCTGAGGGTACATATCACCCCCAGAGTAAATAATAATAATAATGTTAATAATAATAACAATATCTATAATACAGTAATAATAGATGTAAATGAAGTACATGTTCTTGAGTTTCCAATGCGGGAGAAAACAAATTAGAAAATGAATTGCCTGGAGGTTTACATTTACATTGCACGGATGGTTTACATTTTAAGCAACATGAAAACAGACTGCCTTCAAGGAAGACCATGAATATTTTGGGAAGATTTATTTAAACCGAAGATTCGGGATAATGTTAAAACCAGATGAACTCTATACACAATAGAAGTGCTAGATAAGTAATTTGGTTCAGCACCAACTGTGGGTCTAATCATATGAGTAAAATCTATATTTAAAATCGGGGATGGGTAAATGTCTGCAATCCAGTGGGGAAGCAAAGCATCTTCTGAAGCTAAGTGCAGATATTTACTAACAAAGGTTAAAAGAAGATCGCTGGATGGAATTGCATGTTTGGGGGAATTTTTAGACTATCTGGTATTCCCACTTGAGTCTGTTTTGTAAAAAGCAAAATCTTTCATGGAAAAATACCAATTTGCATAAAGCTTTTACAGGAAGTGAGAGAGAGAGAGAGATCAGCGAAGACACCAGTGATCATTAACTCACTCATATTTTATACTAATTAATCTTTACTTTTATTCCAAAAAAGAGAGGCAGGGACAGCTCTACTACAGCCTCCACGAGAGTCTGTTGACTGCAGCTTTCACCAGCTGTCAGAAGTTCAGGTTCAAGCTGCTCCTCCAGAGCAGACGCAGTTGCAACTTGAACCTCCGGGTCTCGTCTCCTGGGCTCTGACTACGTGGCTATTAAATATTCAAGTGTGTGTTTTCCTTCCTTTTGTTTTTTCACAGAGAACTTCGGGAGGTCTCAAGGTCCTCTTCATGCAGACCGTGATGTAGAAACCTCACAGGTAAAATTCCCAATGCGGAGCAAGACAGAGAGCAGCGGCAGAAACTGCAGCGGCAGCTCTTCCAACGCTGCTTGTCGTTGGGCGTCACTGGGAGGTGGACAACACAAAGGCTGGTAAAGAACAAATGCCTTTGGGTGTCCTGGCTTAGGCTGGTTGAGCACTGCCTTAGAAGATGGTCAGGAAAAGTAATAGCTGGGTGGCAGGAGGTGCTGCTGCTCAGAA
The DNA here is from genome assembly GCF_964199755.1 of Larus michahellis. Classification (NCBI taxonomy): domain Eukaryota; kingdom Metazoa; phylum Chordata; class Aves; order Charadriiformes; family Laridae; genus Larus; species Larus michahellis. Next base: position 50,403,790 of record NC_133902.1, on the reverse strand, counting down.
CAACTCTGCTGTGGGACACAAGCTGGTTTGTGAAGTGGTGCCCTAAGTAGTGCTGTGGTCGTAGTAGGAATAAGCATGACTTGGTTCTTAGGCAGTTTATACCTAGATGTGTATGCATGTAAAAGGAAAGAAAAAAAAAATTAATTTTTTTTATTTCCATAGAAGTATACTTAAGGGAAAGTTTAGGAAAGGAAATAACTCAGAATATGTTTAAAGAAACGCTGACAGAACCACGGATAGTGTTCACGTTTCACTGCCAAGTAAAATGACAGAGCAGGAAAGCTACCAGGGAAGGAACAGTCAAAACCCAAGTCGTAAAAATCTATTCAAGCTAAAGAAAATATAATTTGAAAATTAAACTTATCCCAAGTGAGGGCAAGAAGGAAAGGATTCTGGAAGGGGGGAATATACAGCGCTATCTCTAAGAACTGCAAGAAAATTGGAAAAACAAGTAACCAGATGCTGAAATAAATTATTGGAGTGCTTCAGAATGAAAAATCACTTTCAAAAATGAAAACATGAGTAAATATAGAAGAGGAATGAGAACCAGAGTAGCATTTGAGGTCCCTTTCCACCAGATTGAAAGATTAATATCTACATTGCCATGTACCTGTACATGTCATGAAGTTTAGACATCAACAGAGACAAAGACGTGAAAACAGACGACAAGAGCAACCATACAAATATAAGATTTCCTTGGTCCAGTCAAATATTTAATTGAATTTGAGGAAATTGAGATCAAATATTAATTCCCCAGGAAATTATGTAAATGTCTTCTAGAAATGAAACATGAAGTAGATGTTCTCTAAGTGGATATAGTATTTTGCCAAGTAGCTAGTTATAATGGCTAATCTAAACATACAAAAAAAGCTACGAAGAGAATGGTGGTCACCCCGAACTAGTTTATCTTCAAGAAAAGCATAGGAGGAAATAAATGCAAATAACTGTGTTTTAATCCCTCTAGGAGAATATAGAGATACCATTTTTTTAAGAAAACTGATTTACTCAACTCTAGCTAAGGTCTTTGCAAAGATTTAAACCAGAGGAGACATGAAAAGTCTGGTGGATATCTTTTATACAGACTTTAAAGAGATTCTCGACAAAGTTCTTCACAAGACCCAATTAAAAACATCTGTAAGTCTGCATTACACTTTTGTGTGTAACTGGGAACTGTGGAGAAGACAGGACCATGGAGGAGGTTTAAAGGCCCCAGTCTCACCACGGCATGGTTCTGGAACGGGACCGCAGTTGTGGAGAAGGGCTGGTGTTATTCACGTGATGAAAACTGAAATTAGGCAGCCCTGGCAGGGAGGTGGATGAGCAACTCTGGGTAGATCTCACAAAATGAGGAAATCGGACAGTATTGTGTCAGATGAAATTCCACTTATTGACAAAATAATTTACTTTAGAAAGTACAAATTAAACTAGAAATCCACTCTTAAGGGACCTTAATTTGCTGTGAACTGCTGAAGGACATGATTTAGGCATCACTGTGGACAGCTCGGTAAAGACATCTGCTCAAATTCAATATGTAGCAGCAGTCAAAACTGTAAATTAGATGTTAGGCTGCATTAAGAAGTGAATGGCTATAATACAGAAAATATGGTACCATTTATAAATCTGTGAAGCAGACCTGGAGACTGAGAGCTTTCAGTTTGTTCTCTTGATCTCAAAGAAAGAAAAAGAAAGAAAGAAAAACCAGAAGTCTCAGGTGGCAACAAGGGATCACAGGAGTTACAATGAGGAAACATTTAAAATCGGAGTCCTTGGGAAAGAAGCTTTAATTTCTAAAGAGGAAAAAACAAGCATGCAGATAAAGGTAGAAACATATGCCATAATGGAAGCTAAAATGGAAATCAGATATTCTTACATTGCTTTTTTCTACAGAAGCATTTCTATGGTATTTGAAAGCAAGGCATTTCTAGTTAACCAATGCAGGCTTTCACAATTCTATGTTGTACGGCAGATCAGCTCAAGCTGCTGACATGAGTCTGGTATTTCAAATGGGTTTGGTCATTCAGTGTTTTTAATGGGAGGTAATGTTTCAGGAAAACTTCGATTCTTCTCACTTTTAACACTTTTCACGTTTCTAGGGACACTTGGAAAAGGCTGATTTGTATAAGTTCAAAAACTCTCTTTAATTAAAAAGCCATCTTTGTGAATGCAAATGAATACATCAAAAACTCTCAGAAGTCCACACAACTAATAATTAATCTAGATTTCAAGGACTCTCTAACACTATTACATCATGAATACCTCCCTCATTCAAGAATGGGCATCCTTCTAGCAATTAAAAGAAAAATTTAGAAGATAATTAGACACAATTCTCATCACAATATTTTACACAGGTATATGATTTTGAAATTAGGTCAAGGGAGGGAGGGAAAATGGTGATTCATTACAGAGGCTCCAAGAAGCAGAATTACCTCATCATAACTTCGAAGTAATTTGTTTTTCAAAGTTGTCATTGTAACGAACCACCATTGTTAATAAATCAGGAAGCCAGGGAACCCCTTACAGTGTATGGATAAACCGGGTGCAGTCTGACACCTGTCTTTGTCTTTATGAAAAAGGTGCCAATAAAATTGTTGAAAAGTTAATGCGTTACAAAATATGCAGACTATGCATTGCTTATGTGCTGTGGTGATGGGCGGTATAGAATAAAGCTGACTGCTCCTTAAATGTCTCATTTGCACAACAGCAATTACAGAATAAACCTTGGATACCAAAGCAATTATGCCAAAATATATCAAAGTCCTTGCACTCCCTGAAATCATAGGGGAAGGGATAGATGTAATTTATTTTAATGGACCGGCAGAGGTAGTAAAGAATTGCTTCATGTCATTCTTCACAGATTTAGATCTTTATGATAAGGTTTTTATGAAATGGAATATATAACCCAAATAAAGTGAAACCAGATTTAATGAAATTGCCCGTCAATAGTACTTTCACAAGTTTGGGGTTTTTTCCTTCAGTCTGGGTTTATCTGTTCTTAAAACCATTCCCACAAACTTATAGTGATGGAAATAATAGCTACTGTACCCGGATCATTCTCTGAGCGATCAAAAGTTATTTTCTATAACTGATAGTACGGTCCAGTGGAAGAGAACATCCAACAGCTCAGGCAGGTCTCAGGAGTGCGGGGATCACAATTCTGCTACTGATTTTGGTACTGATTTGCTGTTTCACCTTAGACGTGGCATGTGAACTAGTATGAAATAGGTGTAAGTAGTACCAAGAACACGGAGTTTCTCACAGCTTTAATTAAAGTCTACAAAGAACTTGAAAAAAGCCCTAATGAAGCCTGCTAGGCTTTCTACAAGTCCGAAGGATTATTGTTTAAGTAGTCTGAAGCTTTGACAACATTCCAAGCAAAGGTGAATACACATAGATAACAAAATTTCATTTATATTTTGGGTATGTTTTCATCAGGAAGAGCATTTAACTTTAAACTTTAATATTCATAATTTTTAAATAAAAAGGTCCTAAGACAAATGTTTTTACAAGTACACGATACACATTGTGATGTGTGTAGAAACATACATTTACTGCTTTCTGCCATTTTATCTATGAACATTGCATCAAAATTTGGGGGAAAAAATTAATTTCCTTTCCTGAAAGAAGACTTTTAAAACTCTTCTGTATATTCCTCTGCGTGGTCATCCTGCTGAGCAGTAACTTGATAGGGCGCTTTTTGTATGAGCAGCTCAAAGATCAGTAAGGCAACCTAGTACGTGACAAGATGAATATTAAATCTGTTAGTGCCGAGTGTCTCATTTCCCAGGGCTGAAGCAAAACTGTTTCTGATACTTTACTGAAAAATCTTTTAAAATCTCCATTGCGACCTGGTCTAGATCGCAGTGAGGTCAATGGGAGGATTCACGAGTGACTTACTGGGGCTGACTCCTTGGTAGCAAAAAGCCAAAACCTCCAAAACCAAGAGGAGACTTGAAGAATCTTTCTCCTTGGCTTCACTTTCAGAGCTGCATTTGCTGGCAAGCACTTGCAGTTATCAATCTGGAATTTTACTACAAGCTGTAGGCACATATGTGGGTTGGTTTTAAGAAGCCTTGCAAAGCCAAAGCCATACTGCAGCATCAAGGGATTCTGAAGAAACGTGGCCAAACCACACTGACACTAACAGACACCGAATTTCAGCACAACCTGGGTTCTCGCAAAACAACCTCTGTCTCTGCCCACGCTCCCGGCGGCACCACCATTCCCGTGCCCACACCAGACCAAAAGTCTGGGTGCACAGCCACCCAGGGTATGTGAGGTCCCTGCAAGGGCTTGTGTTGGAGCAGTTACCACATGCAGAAGACCCCACTGTCAGACCTGCCCCCAGGTCTCCCTAAGCCGGCTAAAGGGATGCCAGAGGTATTCCTGCCCTTTGTGCAGATTACCTCGGGTGTGCAGACAGCGATGATGGCAATATCTCCTTGACTCTCTCCTGTCTCTCAAACTGCACCCTCCACAGCCATCCCAGGGAGAATACTTGTAGAGCACGCTTCACCTCATGTATTTCCAAACACTTGGCAAAGACTGGCTAATTAATCTTCTCAAACACTTGTAAGCAAAGTAAGCATCTTTCCTTTCTTTTAAGGACTGGTGCTATTCTGCATAAAAGAGTTTGCAGAGTCAGAATTTTAGCACTGTCTTCCCTGCTGCTTATCCTTCTGCTGTTCCTCTCTTCTTTCTCTGAGGTGGCCTCTAACAGCTCCCTATAAAGTCAGAGACAAAAGGCTCATCCAGCCTCTGTTCCTGAGCCTCTGCTCCTAACAAGGCAGCCCATGCAGGCAAGTCACCTTGCAGACGTGTGCAGATGCAGCTGGGTGGACCAAACATACGTGATTTCTGATAGGTGCTCACTTTGCCTGCTTTTCCTTTAGGGATTCTCCATTGAAGACCGTTAAAGAGAATAACTTCAGAAAAAGCACTGGATGTCGCACAGGTCAGGCTGGTGACACCTCTTGCTCCCAACCCAGCAGGCATCCAAGCTGTTAGGCTGCGTGAGCAGAGATTAAAACAAATTCAAGTAAGTTTCTGGGAGTAATAATTGTCCTACACTTAAAATAGTTAATATAAGCAGCAGCAAAGCTCCTTTATGGAACCAAACAGCTGAAACAACAGCAATCTCCATCCCAAACACAGTCACGTTTTATGACCCAAAGGAAAGGCAAGCTCTGGAGGGGATTTCGCTGACATTGTTCACGAGCACTTTTGTGTCTGTATGAGATGAAGGAAATACCAGAGCAGCTGGAGAAGAGGAAAACAGCAGACTCAGAAGCATGTTAGTGTCCAGAGAACAAGCCAACAGAGAGAGTGTTTAGGACCAGGGCTGGCTCAATGAGGTGATGAAGAAGTTGTTGTTGGCTAGACAAAATGTTATTGAAGCCCGAGGTGTAACAGCTGTCCTTCATTTCAGATAGCTGTAAAGAAGCAGTTACAGCCACTTATGAAACTATAGCAGTCTCCAAATCAAACCCAAGAAACATGTCATCACCCAAAAAGCAAAGGTAAGTGCCTGGCCATTCAGGAATGCGAATTGTGTAGATACGAAGGTTTGGTAGGGTGAGGAGAGGGGAGCAGGGGACGTACAGAGACAGAGCAGAAGTCAAGCACAAAGTCCAGAAAGAGGGAGCGAGATTATTTGCCAGAGTTTGAGGTGTGGGCTCGAGGTGTAGGCTAAGGAAATATCTCATACTGTTTTATTTCTTTTTGTTCAGGAAAATTAGGCTTTATCAACCTTCAAAAATATGCAAGTTTGTATGGAAGATGCTCCCAGTGCATTCAGTTTTTCCTTCTCTCTAGAAAAATCACACTTTTTTTGCCAGCTGCTTGAATCCAAAGGAGGAACCATGTGCATTATTCAGAGAAAGCTGGCTGTGTGCTCATGTTTTCTCTTCCTCTTGATCCTAATAAGGCACTGCTCTATGACATTGAACACAGAGAGTGCAGAACTATGAATCAGCATGATATCCCGCTCTGGGATATTATAGAAGAACTGCAGAGACCCGCAGTAAACGTAAGAGACCCACAAATAGTTATTTCACATCTTCAAAGTCTTCACTCCACTTGAGAAACACAACCCTGTGAAATCTCCAGAAAGATTCCAGTGAAGTCAGTTGCTCATTAACAGCAGAAAGCAGTATGCTCCAAAAGAAAACAACAAAAAAAAACAAAGTCCATATCTAGATCCTCCTCAAGAGATTATCTTCCTTCAGGTATGGAGACAGAGGAAAAACCTGCAGAAGGCACTGTGGGAATGAAAATCTCAGCTCCCTGTTGCTCCTGTGTGCTCCTCTTCCGCATCTCAGTCACCGGCATAAAAGACTTCATGATCAAAAACTTTAGATATCTTCCTTTATTTTCGCCTAGGAGTCTGAGTGAGTTTGCTGGGAAACTTCAAATGGGGTTCTGTGGGATTTGGATCAGGCACTCGTGGGAAGGGCTGAGGAAAAGATGTTGGCGGTTTCAGTGTATAAGCACTAGGATGGTAGTCAGAACAGCCAGGAAATGAAATGGGGTAATGATGCACCTAATAACTTACTGAAAATTCTGCAATAGGGAATAGAGCCAAAATCTCAGTAGAGATGTGATTCCGTATTTCAAAACAGAGCAAGAAGCCTCTTGGCAAGCTTCCCAAACGCAAGGTGTGCAGCTGAAAGCATTATTTCCAAACAATTCCATTCCAGAAGTACAGATTGAATGGAGATTATCACAGCTACCCCCAGGGCATGACTAACCAGGACTGGTGAGGTAGACCAAGCTGGCGAATTGCTCTAAAGACTGACATTTCAATAGCGTATTGTGTGATAAGGGCCAGATCCTCAGCTGGTGCTGGCAAGGGCAGCTCCGGGGACATCAATGGAGTTGTATCATTTTATACCAGGGGAGAATCTGGCCCGTGGTATACATGCAGAGATGATTCATAGTTTAATACCAGGTAACACAAGGCACTGTCAGAAAGACTTTAAACTAATATACTGCGATAATCTAATCTTGTTGTCTCAAATACAAACCACTTCATCAACCTCAGATTAAGTCAGTATGGGCTACATCTTCCCAGCCCTTTAAGAGGAAAAATGCAGTAATTTACCATCTGGTTGTAATGTGGAGGTCACATGGAAAGAACAAAAGTCTCTCAATATATATAATTTTTTTCTATTCTAGAAGTTTTGGGAAATGACGCTACTGTCAAGAACTATTTGTAAGAAAGGTATAATGAGGGGGTATGAAGAAATAGTCATTATTCCTCAGTTCAGTAAGTTTACATGGTTCACAAAATAGGGTAAAAGTTTTGCTAGAATATTGCTATTGTTCGGCCTCTGATACATCGTCATTTCTAATGTTGCTTCATTCACTTTTTCATTTTACATCTTTCATACAATCTTGGAAGTCAATGCCACAAGTCAGCCTGTAGCTATTCGGGTCAAACCACAATCCCGGGATATTTGGCCTCTTCCTTTTGTGCAACCCTACATTGCACAAGAATCCCTGTCCTCCCAACTTCGGTAACTAAAATTTTGGGGCGACTTTCACATCTTAATAGCTTTCTCACATTACAGTTGGATAGTGGAATGTTATGTTTCTTTCTCACTGCAAGAGCCTTTTTTCGGAAGCCAATGCTAACTCAGTTGGGTTTTGCTAGAACAATTTCTGTGTTGAAGACATCTAGAACAGACTACTGCAATATATTATTTCACACTCTTTCTGATAAGCCCCTGAATGAGCTAGATAATAGCCATAAAATTAATAAAAGTTAGCTGGAAAAATGAGTAGAATAAGCTGTTCTTCAGGTGGATAACATAAAGTGATGGGGTTGCAGGGAAACATGTAGATTTTGCTTAGACAGTAGGAAAAACTTTCTTAATATTTATCTAAGTTTAACATAACCTCAAAGTCACTCCTCTGTTACTTTGGACTTATTTATAACTAAATTTGTAAAAATTCAAAGCAACCATGTATGATAATGGCTGTCGGTAAGACTTTTAAGCAGATGCCATATTCCACAGAAGCTAATGAGTGCCCTTCGCTTGATCTCATTTGGCTTTGGGATGCTCCACTTACCTTTTAATCAAAATCTTGTAGTCATAATTGAGCTGTCTTGGTATTGGAAGCATTAAAGGTGTGTCAAGACACTCTCCTACTAATCCAGGAAGGGACAGTCTTTTCTGAATCCCAGAGACACTTAATGGTTTATGGGACATGACTTTACTCTAGGTGTCATCTTTTAAATAGCAAGTAAAATTAAGGTCTGGCCATTTGTGATTATAAAAGATCATTAATTTCATTAAGAATTGAGGTGCTCAATTCCCTTGCATCTAATTGAATTGTGCTTAAGTTACATTTCTTTGTTTTTCTATTATTTCCCGCAAAAGAGTGATTTAGTCTGATATTTCAACTGGAGACTAAACGATGGGGCACAGTAGCCGTAAAATGGACAGTCTTAAACCCATGCACACATCTGGTACAGCACTGGATTTATAAGTGTTTCTGTGAAATGCCTTATTTGTTTCTCTGTGATTTTACTGGCTTAATCATGTGCCACACAATAATAGGATATATTATGTATATGTACATACATCCCTGTATAAGTAACATGTAATTCATCATATGTTCATCATTCATCAAGAATGAGACGAGATGCCCAGAGTGGGTCCAGTCTTTGCTACTCACATTGATGGGTGCATCCCTTTTGTTCTTTGAAACACCCAGCTAGTGAACCTGTAAGCTGAAAAACGTAGATCCTCAGTTAAGGGACAAGCTATGAAAACATTTTTCAGCAAATACATGTGAATCTCTAAGAAAGAAATAAAATCCTTAATACATAAATAGAAATTACAAATAACATTTTTTTTGCATAATAATTCCGCTTTTTCAGTCACAAGAAAAAAAAGACATTTTTTAGGCACAAGATAAAACCATCGTGAAGGATTTTTTAAAACACTAGACTACTACTTCTAGGAAGTATCCCTTACTCTAATTTGTTTGATTTTTGAACTTGTAACCTTTGTAGCGATGAGTGCAGTGATGTATAACAGACTGATCCGGCAACCCTAACTCATGTGAGTAAAAGGGACCGCTCGCATGAGTCAAGACTGCCTGTTCAGGCCCTTGGTGCCTCAATTTGGTAACCTGAGGAGAATGTCCTTTATATTCCATCTAGGGAAACGAGGAGTATGTGCAGGTGTGCTCTTCCAAGATGAAAAAAGCAGTAAATAATTCTGACAAGATAACGGCAGAGATAAAATTGTGAGTTCTCTTCTGATTTGTGCAGTCATCAGATATCTTAATTTTATCGTGGAAAGAGTTGAATATGTAAGTATAAACTGGTTTTAATTGCAGATTAACTGATTGTACTGTCTTTGACTTTGACATTTGAAAAAATGGAAGACAAATGTATACAATTATCTCCAGAATTAGTAAAGAGATTTAGACTTGAGGTTGAATTCTGGCTTGTTATGTGTTGACATCATTTTTTTCTACGGTTACCGAGAACTTTTCTGCATTTAGAGAGACTAAATCACTCACAATCAATTTGTCATCCAAATTTTGAACTCCCTCCGCAATACAGACTCAAAGGAATCAAGATGAGGTTTGATTTAATGATAATTGAATAAAGGCAGTGTACAAAGGATTTGTCATAGGATTTGTTCCCGTTTGAAGAAATACCTGTAACAACAACCTTTAATACCTTTAATATACAGGTATCTCAGAATCATAGAATTGTTAGAGGGACCTTAAAGATCATCTAGTTCCAACCTCTCTGCCATGGGCAGGGACACCTTCCACCTTCCTCACCTGCTCAAAGCCCCATCCAACCTGACCTTGAACACCTTCAAGGGTGGAGCATCTACAGTTTCCCTGGGCAACCTGTTCCAGCGTCTCACCACCCTCACACTAAAGAATTTCTTCGTAATGTCTAATCTAAATCTACCCTCTTTCAGTTTAAAGCCATTACCTCTTGTCCTATCACTACACTCCCTGATACAGACCCTCCCCACCTTTCCTGTAGGCCCCCTTTAGGTACTGGAAGGCTGCTATAAGGTCTCCCCAGAGCCTTCTCTTCTCCAGGCTGAACAATCCCAGCTCACTCAGCCTGTCTTCAAAGGAGAGGTGCTCCAGCCCTGTGATCATCCTCATGGCCCTCCTCTGGACCCCTCTCCAACAGGTCCATGTCCTTCTTATGTTGGGGGCCCCAGAGCTGGACGCAGTACTCCAGGTGGGGTCTCACCAGACTGGAGTAGAGGGGCAGAATCACCTTCCTCAACCTGCTGGCCACGCTTCTTTTGACGCAGCTCAGGATGCAGTTGGCTTTCTGGACTGCGAGCACACATAGCTGGCTCATGTTGAGCTTCTCATCAAACAACACCCCCCAGTCCTTCTCCTCAGGGCTGCTCTCAGTCCATTCTCTGCCCAGCCTGCATTTGTGGCTGGGATTGCCCTGACCCAGGTGCAGGAGCTTGCACTGGGCCTTGTTGAACTTCATGAGGTTTGCACAGGCCCCCCTCTCAAGCCTCTCCAGGTCCCTCTGAATGGCATCCCTTCCCTACAGCATGTCAACTGCACCACACAGCTTGATGTTGTCACCAAACTTGCAGAGGGTGCACTCAATACCACTGTCAGATTTCACGTAAATCAAGGTAAAATGTGCCAATTTAGTAATATAGAGGAGTAAAACTGCATTTATTATTAGATAGTTGAGTACGGTATACCCAGCCTTCCATTGTGATAGTCTTAAGCACATTTGTAACAGGAGCCTTTTCTACTCAAGGAGAAACTTTTCTCCTTCAGTTATTTCCATACACCAAGCACTCTATTACACCACATATCAAGAAGACCGTTTGAGATCTGGCAGATGGCATGGCACTCGCAGTAAATCTGGCACATAATAGCACTGAGATCATTACTGCGAGTAAATGTCTCCATTGAAACTGGAAGTTGGAGAAGCTTTTGAACAGACACCATGAGCCGAGTAAGGAGCAAGGAGGACTCAGCCATAGGAAGGTGACATGGGTGATCCTGAGTGTTTGCACACCCATAATCATAAACAAATATCCAGTTTACTTCAAATGCCTGAAACCAAGACTGGATATCCTTATTATAAAAAAAAAATCCTAGAAAGTGGACTGCAACATGCCTGTTTATAGTATTTATAAACAGATTTGATTTCACCTTGCTCTTTTCCCTAGGCTATATTGCTTAGCTGCCTGTGATGAGGAGTCCCCCTCTCTGCCTGATTTCAGCAAATCTAATACCTGGTGCAATTCACTCCATTAGCACACACTGGTCAGGCAACTGCTTCTCCAGTGTATGGCTTGGTTGCCATGAGGTTGCAACACCTCTCCTAACCATTGCATTTTTCTCAGAACAATTAAGAATGTACTTCCAGGTATCTCACTAATTGCTCTCCTGAAAGGCTGCAGGATCAGACGCCTGTTGGTCTCCACATGAAACTTCATATTCTTCAAATATTCCGCTTCCGTGCCTGTTTGGATTGTGTCAGTACTGTGGTAGTATTCATAAGCAAATATGATTGTAATTTAGGCCTCCTCTCGTCATTGATGCATGAGAGATTTACAAGCATTAATAGGAGTTAGGATGTAAATCCCTTGCTCGACAATAGCAGCGAATAACCCCCTTCATATAGATTCTGATGACCTATGAACTAAGGGTCAAGTGGTCCACGCTACAAATTATCTGACAGCAACAGTTGCCAAAGCCTTGGGAGGCGAAAAAAAATAACAAAAACCTGAGGACTACGAAATGCGCAGTGTGTTTTCACAAAGAAAAAGCAACAACAGCTATTCCTGTAACTTCATGCATCAGCCAGTGACATAGCCACAAATTATAGAGAAGCAAAACAAAGATTCCTTCTTGCCTGGCAGCAAACTTCCTTCTTCCTCCAAAAATATACAAAAGCAGCTCCAAAATAGTCATCACAATTAATTACCTACCCAAGCTGAGGGCTGTGCAATAAATCTTTAAAGTTTTCAAGTGTGTTTTCAGTATAAGGGAACATTTGGAGAGTCAAGCAGCAGAAACCACAAAGTATGTCAATTCTGCAAATAAATGATGTTTTCATAACTCTGAGATAATCAGATTAGTTCTCCACTCCTTTGCCTCAAGTTTTATACCTGTCTAACTCCATTGATTTCAATAGGAGTTTAATCTACACCACATCAGGTCTATATCAGTCCTACATCAGTTGTAAATTGATCTACAGCAGTTGTAAGTTAGAGGAGGATCACACCCGGTGTAATAGTTCACAGGCCTTACGGTCTGTTTTCACATCTGCCTTCATATTTTATTTTGAAATCTCTTTTGGCTGCTGTAGTTTTTTTGTGTCGCCCCACAGGTGTGGAAGGTCCTGTGCATGCAGGGAGAAGATACAGGTCCGAACCATGGGACTTCAGGCGATTTCGGCTTTTATTTTCTAACCTCATTAAAAGCATTTTAATTTTTTGAACTGGGCATTATTTTTGCCCAGAGAGTGTCACGAGTCCGAACATTCACACTTGTGAAGCGTTGCTGATAGGCTGTCTGTGGGCACAGCACTTGACGTTAAAGGGAGCCCAAACAAATGTCCTGGTGGAATTTGGGCTGTGTTGGGACAAGGGTGGAAAGGAAGAGAAGAAAACCATAGGTATCATTTCCAAAACAGACACTTTACATATGAGCAACCTCACTGGGGTAAGGAACATCCCCAGAATCTGCATTTTACTCAATATAACGGGAGACATTTCAAATTCTAATTCAGTGAAATGACTTTCCATAAGCTGGTTGGACCAGGCCCATCATTACCAGATTCACCGATTCATAGTAATGATACCTCAAAACCGAGCATAAGGAACTGCGGCGTTTGTATCTGTTCCATAATTTGTTGAAAAATTGAACATTAGCGAAGCTAAGGGCAGCATGATAAGATATTGAAAAGACGCAAGGGGTCGTTTGTTCTCATTTATTTGAAGGTGATTCATTTGGCAGAAAGTTTCTGTGAAATTGCAGATGGCAAAGGAGGGTCTAGGTCCTGAGCCACCAGCTGAGCAGGGAAACTCAGTAGCATTTGTTATTGGTGTCTAAACACTTTTCTTTGTGCTTGCAAACCCCTGTGTGGCGAGTTTGAACAACATGACCCCACTAGATGTCCCTTCCTCTCAAACTCCAAGTCTGCAATTCCATTAACTCAGGTTTGGTTTTGAGACTGCTTTGTCAACCTCAAAACAAACACCGTTGTTTCGCTCTATGTTAAATGTAACGTTAATTAAAAGATCATAATCATTGCTCCCCTTTTCCCATGGAACCCTTAGACGAGAAGAAGCGAGCTGTGCCTGCCCTTATTGTAATTTATGCAGGTGACTGAGGGGATACCTATCTTGCCTGGGTATTGCTTAGAATCACAGCTCATCGCTTTGGATCATGAGCACAGCGGAGGCACCGGTCTGGGATGGGGCAGAGGTACAAACCAATGGGCAGAACGCACCGTAGGAGATAATGGGCGGTGGGGGGGGGGGAAACAACAAGGATGCAGGAGCAAACACGGCATGATGGAAACCCCTGCGTGAGGTTTTAAAGAGAAAACGAGTGCCTCGCGTTAAATCTGTTTGCAGGCATCTATACACCAGCTGAAGATGTCATCTTCCATTTCGTTTTAGCCTTTTTGTTCCCGAAGCTGCCATCAGCCTTGTTTTCCCTGCAGACAGTCTTGAAAACAAGATGCCAGATCTCAAGGGGCTTTCTGTTTCAGAACAAAATTTACAAATAAATGAAGGACAGTAAAATATTTCAGTGGTAAGGAAATGAATAAATTACAGCGGCTCTGACCTGCTACTGTTTTTTGTTTGTATTTGTTCAGAGATTAGTGGCAGGGGAAGCTGGAAATCATTCTCTGCAGCCATTATATTTCATGCAAGATAACACGCATTTAAAATTATGCCATCATCTTAAGTTTAATTGAAAGGCCCGTTTTTTTCTTCTGTTTTTAAAAGGGATGTATAAAGATCTACACTGGGTTCAATGTGTTGCTGCAAACTTTAATGGCAGATTTCACTTTTCAGAGTTCGTAAATCTTGCGGTTGCCCTGGAAAACGTGCTGGTAGCCCATGTTGCATCTGAATCAACAGCGGGCTTTTAGGTGGCAGAAGAAGGTCCTCAAGCTGGAGGAGTCTTTACAAAGGTGTTTCTTATGTTGTGCGTATTGACAGATACTGCAGAGCACGCAGCAGGAGCAGCTAGTGAGTCACCGCCGGTTTTGTATGCAGTAACATGGGGGTTCAAAAACTGCTGGCCATGTTCGCTAGCAATTTCGGTACAACCTGAAATGATACTGCTTCCATATAGTTTGGTAGAAACAGCATTTGCTTGTGCAAACATAATGTATTTGACTTTTCCAGGGTTTTATGGAATGAAGACTGTGAACATGACTTTGGGTCCTTCTTTATTTTCAAGGAAGGAAACAAATCTCAGGTCATTAAAAGCTGTATGGAAGTCCTGCTCTAAAGCAAACCCATTGATACTCGAAGTGAGCAGTAAAAACACCCCCGTTTTGAACAACTGAAGGAGCTCCAGGAATTACACGCATGTCTCATCTAACACAAACACTTGTTTTCCGTGGAATAATATTCACCGACTTTTGTAGAATTTGAACCAAATCTTATATTCAGTGCAGCGTAAATAGCAGCAGCATCATATGTCAGGACTCTACGCATTTTTGGTGACCTATGAAATGTATATGGGCAATGGAGACTTAAAAAGTGGATAGCAAAGAAGAATGGCCGTCAGTGCCAGCTTACTGGAGCGCTGGCTAGAAATGAGCCAGCCTGGAGTTACCATCTAAATACCTGTACATGTGCATCAATAGAAATATATGAAAGTATATATTTTTGTATGGACTACGTAAACACATATATGAATGTATGTATATGAATACATAAATATGTATTTATATACAAAATACAAAAATACAGAAGTATGTATTTATACGATAGCAGACGCAGGAGTGGAAACAAAATGTATTGAAAGGGAAATCAAAGTAACCTGTATGCTATTTGGAATTAAGGAAAATCTAGGAAAATAAATCTGGTAGGAAGAAACATAAAAAACAGGAGAAATAGTTCTGTGTGTACACTAACAGGAAAAAAAAATCACATAAATTGATAACAAAAAGAAAATAGAGGGTTTGAAGTGGAAGGCAGGCCAAATTCAACTGATTTGGTTCTTTTATTAAAATCCAGAGCAACTCCCTTAAGTTTGGCTAAGAATAAAATTGAGTGCTTTAATAGCAGTTCAAGCTAGGAATGGAAATAATCTCTTTTTAAGAAGAAAAAAAAGAAAAGAGGTGGTAGAGGCAAAATTACTAGAACGTCAAGTCACATATTGGAATGAATCTGTAGGAGGTTTGGTTCTCATTAACCCTGAAAACCAAAGAGGCAGGGTGGACTTTCTGACTTAGAACTCGTCCTTTTCTAGCCAAAGGTCCTCCACTGTGAAGAGCGGAGCCTGTGCCAAGGGCAGGAGCCAGCAATACCCTTGTTTGCAAGGACAGGTAAGATGCAGAGCGCGTTTAACTGAGCAAGACTCTCCCTCGCTGCCTCACACAGAGCTGTTTCCTTTCTCTGCAGAGGAGCCAAGCGGTGCTGGGAAGCAGGAGCAGGGAGGTAACCCAAGGCTGCAGGCTGACTTGGCTGCACGCAGCACTGACAGACAACCAGGTCTTGCCTGAAAGGTATGCCGGTCTACCTTTTGGCGTCTCTTAATGCCTTTGTGCGTGACTGAAGCGTTATAGCAGGTAATGTATTAATCATATGCACTCCCGTGCCTTACACGTACTGTTGGTATAGGCTGGGGCTATTAGCTGTCCCTTGCCTACAGGTGAATACCAACTGCGACTTGGCAAGCAAACGCTAACGTCTTAAGGTTCAGCAAACTGAAAATCTGATCGGGTTCCTTCATCTGATGCTAGTGAGAGCTTGAATTAACTCTCATTTAACACACTCAAACCTTGACTTTTTACAAGTGTCATGCACATCAGTTGAAGAACGGCAAACCTTGAATGGTTATCCTTCTCCATCCATTACAAATAAATCTAAGAGGCATTTCAAAGGTTGCAAACGTATTTTAAATAATCGCTCGGACATCCCATTGGCCACCATTACAAGCACATAGCTTCCAAGAACAGTAACTGGGGCACCTACCTACAAGAGTGAGACCCACTTACAACACTTCAAGCGATGATTAATTTTGCTCACATTTGTTACATTTCTCTTTGCAAGTTTGACATTTCTTAAGATAAAGCGGAAGGTGTTTATTGTTTAGTGAATCTTGTTAAAATAGATTAAAATGTGGAGTAAAGGCTGAAGTCCTTTCATGTAGCATAGATTCAGTTCAGACCGTTTTAGATCCTGTACGCTTAAATCTGCTATACATACAGAAAAATATGTATGTTTATAGGGAAGCAAAATTTTCTGTCAGTGAAAAGCCTGCCAGAAACAAGTCAGTTCAGGCAAAGATACATGTGCATACTTTGCCTAGGAGAAGTATTCTTGTCACATAAAAATCCCACCATTAATCAAAAATCACATTATAGCTTCTGGAATGAAGTTTCCTTTACTACTCTTTAATAATAAGCCTAAGATAAGATAAAATTGGTAATTGTACCTTCTCTTCTGATAGAAGATAATACTAAAGTGGTATAGAAATTTGAGTTACAAGAATATATTCACCCTGCTAATAGGCTTCCATTATGTAGTCTTTACTGATTTATTCATTACACATTTTCTCCACATATAGAAAAATTTAATTGAAAGTTACTTATTACATTGTTACAAAATGTTAACTAGAAAGTTTTCTTTAATCAAATGATCATTAATGCTGGGAGAGCTAGTTTATTTCAATAGTGCATTTATCGGGAGCAAGAATAACACAGCCATTACCAACAATAGTTTTACAGCGCTGTTTATTATGTGAACGCTTTCAGGGACTAAACAGACGCCGTTGCAGCTTGCTGGGGTAGCGTAATACTTTATTTATATTTATGACTTTTCTTAATCAAAGCTTTAATGACATGTGAAATGCAGGCAAGGTACCTAATACGGTGATTTATCAAAGGAACGACATCACCAAGGGTGGTAAGAGTTTGTAAAGTCAGATTCTGCCATGTGCCTGTCCCACAGAAGTGGGTGGAAGAGAAGAGTCCACACAGGCTTGGGCAGAAGAGCAACTTGGCATCACTTTCTCCAGCAAAGAAAGCAAGAGAGGGGAGAGCATGCTCAAAGCTGTAGCTGTATCTCAGTCACTGTTGCATATTTCCCATTCCCTAAAGGTGAGTTTTTATACCTCTCTGGTATTACTGTATCCCCTAGCAATAACGCTGCCCATATCCTTGGGAGAACTGAGGGCTCTTCTTCTAGCTGGACCAGCATCCCATTTTCTGAAGTCCTACGCAAACAGAAAAAAAAAAAGAAATCTTTTGCCCTGAAGCGGTACAGGACAAGGCACAAGAAATCCTCACAGGTGGACACACTAAAGCAAAGGAATATCTCCAGGCAGGCAACAGCGTAAGTGCACACAGCAGAGATTCCAATCCTGTCATATGAAGCATCTTTTTGAAAGAATTTTATCTTTTCACTGGGTATCAAGTTTATCAAAAAGCATGTAGGATAGCCCCCTTGCGCACCAGTTTTAGTTCTCTCCAGCCAGAAGTACAGACCTGTGCTCCTACATAGTTGCTACGGACTGACGGAAACAGCCCATCTATGGTGTAGCTCCAGCCACCCTCTTTGAGTTTTCAAGACGTGTTTGCAAATATTTCCTATATTTAACAATAACCATAACTACGCTGTAAACATCTCTCTCATTTCTGATGGCACACTGCCCAAGAACTGCAGAAAACTGAGTCATGAGGTACATTCATAAACTCCGTGGCTGGCAGAACCTAAATCTGACTCAGACTCAACTGGCAGTGTTTGTTTCCAAGGTAAATTCGGTGAAAATCACTGAACCACAGAGTAGCTGGGAGCAGATACTGGAAGAAATCTGGAGAAATACCATGGCTAATTAAGTCACATGAATAAATGAGAAAAATACTCACTGTAAGTTCAGAGATGACACTGACCTACACGTTACTTTAAAATAAAGGTAGACCTCATGCTCCTTGTTACTTCATATCAACCCTGAGCTGAAGACACTGCTGCCCTTTAGTCTCCATTAAGGAGAGTTAATGGTTAACTCCAGTTAACCATTCTGGGACCACAAAAACAGCGATTTGAAATACACGTATGATATGGACGCATGCATTGAAATTTCCAAGCAATTTGCCATGGCCTATGAAACAGTCACTCTGGGGCGCTTCCAGTTTGAGTTGTAGCTGAGCAGATGTTCACTGGTGTTGCAAAAGTCCCGTGCAAACCTTACAAATGGTGTTTCACTAACTGTTACACGAGCATGGTGACACCCGGGTGCCTTTCATCACCGCGGCGCGGTGCCATCCCCGGCATCACCCGCAGCCGTACGGAGCCGTCTCCCTCTGACAATTGCAGTGTTGGCCTCCCAGTTCTTAGCGTGTTTTGAAACGTCTCCAGTGCTCTCTGAGGTGGGCAGACAAGTCTGATGGCAGCACAGCAAAGCAACTCAGGATTCGGTAGCCACACTAACCTGCCCCCTCGCCCTCTTCCTAGCCCCACAGAAACATGAGCGACCTTAGGATACGTTTATAAAAACTATGCTAAAGCAATCTGGTTACTTACTTTGTTTTCCTCAATTTGAGGGTTTCCGTCTTGAGCTCCTTGCAGCAAACAAACCTGAATGGTGGTTATTTCTGAAGCTGCTCGTACTCTGTGTGACTTGGCCTCTAGCCTGGAGTTCTGCTTTGCAACCAGCCCAAGGAATCACGTAAGAAAACCACACATGCTCAGTGATGTTACTCAATATCTGCGGAGGGTTATAGTTGTTTAGAGGAGCCAAATTCAGAATTGATGAGTAAGCAAGCATCGTTTAGGAGGCAAAGCCTTGCTCTGAGTTACACCCATCTGAAACCAGGGATTTGAGTTGCGTTTATAATGGTGCCCCTCCAGAGCAGAAGTTAGCCCAGGGAGGCTAAGCTAGAATAATTTAAAACTCTTTCCAACCCCTCAAAGACAAATTCTTCCTTGCCTTAGACGTCCGCTGATGTCAATAGACATGTTGAGACTGTAAATCAGGCCAGAAGTTGGCCCTTGTTTGGTCCAATTACCCCATAATAAACTCCCTGAGGACTACTGTACTGATCTGTAATTTGCATCTTTTCTCCTCTGAAATGGTATATTTATGTTTATAGATTGAGTTAGCAGTTCTAAGGGAGGGGAAAGGCTGCCTGAATCATCTACAAATGGGAAAATCCATATATTTGAAACTTGGTATGAAATACTTGCTTTTGGGCTGTAACCTTGTATACTGAGCTGCCGTCTAGAGTAAATATTTACAGCCAAGTTGCAACAAGTTCTAAGGATATGTGATTTTCTGAGTGGAAACACTGACACATAAGGGTGCGACTTACCCCCAGTAAAACACCGAGTTAATTGTAGGGTTTGTAAATGTCATCAAGTATAATCTTGAAATTAATTTTTTAATGTTCAGTAATGATTTTTAACCACGTACCAGGCAGCTGGTTTTGCGTCTGATTCCCAAGTTCTTAAACGGACAACTGTTTTCCTTTTAGTGACTTTGTCAGGCTTAACTGGGGATTAATTTGACCGCAGGTGTCAGATAAGCACAGTATTTTAGCAGCACTACCGAGAACCATGTGGACAAAATGCAGAAGCATGAAGGCACGTTGGTCAAAACTTTGAAAGATTGATGGAAGTGAGTTATGCTGCTTAAATATCTTTGTCTGTCCAGGAAAGCTAAACTTGCAAGTGGGGCGCAAGGTATGCTGCAGCTATTATTTTGCCATGTTCCCTGTTAACATAGGTAACTGGTCGGGCTTTTTTTAATCGCAATTTCTCTGTCGACATAAAATCTGGCAAGCAACCTTCATAAATCATGCAGTGACAGCTAGCGTGGTTGGCCAGTGCTAAACACAACTGGACTCTTCTTTTTAAGCCTTTGCTGCTTAGGTCGCCTGCGTCAGCAGTACTCCTCAACAAACATCTGCAGTTCATCTTATCGTTTGAAGAAATATATGAGTTTCTCCATTGGTGTGTTTTTTTTAGCTTCAGCTTCTTGATTTGTTTGAACGCCATCTGCTCCATATAAAATTCAGAGAATTCATGAAATGTGCACGCAGTGAGAAAATTTTAATTGTATTAACCTTTCTTTTGTGACCAAGATAACTTTTTGTACCCGTCATCTCCTGGTATGTTAAGTAAAGCAAATAGATATGTCTAATGTACTACCCAGTTATTTTCTTTAAGGTCTTCTATCTCTGTAATATGTTAATAGTCAGGTACAAAACCAGAGTGTGTTCCTTGCAGCAGTTAAGAATTATTTTAATATAGTTTGAGTTACGCATCCCAAAACAGTTTAGCAGCAGTAGTCTCTTTTACAGAAGATTTGCTCTCATCTCATCACTCTCTACCTAGGCGTGTATTACTTGCATCATCAAAACAAGCAAACGAACAAAATTAATTGTTCCTAGAACTGATCACAAGAGGACAAACAACTTTGCGAAGGACCCGCTGGCTGCCAAGCGCCGCGGCGGAGCGGAACGTGTGTCATGGCGTGCGATTGCCACAGGGTGGTAGAAGTAGTGCGGCTCCATGTCCACACCGGCACCCGGAGAGCAGAAATACAACTTTGGAGAGGACGAAGGAGGAACGACTTTCCAGTTAGCCTAAACAGAGGTATCAAAAATAAGGTTTAGCTCATGGTAAATCCAGATGGTTAAACATTTGACCCATATCTAATCCCGCTGCCGAGCGTGCACCACCACCGTCGCTGCTGTCATAACACAGCACATGCGCTTAAAATCACTTCTAGTTCCAAGAAGCAGCACGCGTTTTGGAGAAAATTAAATTTTAAAGCATGTTGCAGAAATAATAAACACGGTCTTGACAACATGTTATGACTCCAGCCTTGAGAGGAGCAGTATTATATATACTGAAAGAACTCCTTGGGACTGCGGCTTGCTGCTGCTCTCTGCATTTTGTTATGATAATATCACACAAAACATCGAGCAGCGCTTTGATCTTAAAGGAATATTTAGCTGAGACCTATTTACTGTACTTAATCATTTAATAAAAGGGTGAGGTCTTTGTTCACAAGAGGAGAAACGAATCAGAGGTAGAAATTCTGCCTCTCTTCTAAGTCCAGCGCATAGCACTGATGAATCCTGTAGCATATTGATTATTGCTGGTGAAATATAAAGGGGAAGGATCAAGAGACATATATGCAAGCTAAATCCTTGGTTTGTGGCAATTACATTAATGCCACTGATGTTCAAGGGAGGCTTGCTTGAAACACAAAGAACTGCTCGTTTATATTAGAATATCAGAGACACCTTGATTTTTTTTTTTTTAAAAAAAGATAAAATATTAAAGTAGGAAACATAGCATGTGTTTTATATAAATATAATATATAACTTCCAAATACCTTCATGTTTTATGTTGGGATGAATGTAGTTACGTCCAACTAACAGACGAGGAAGTGAGAGGAATATCGGGCTCAAGACCTTCAGGGTGCGGAACACGCTACATATTCAAAACCGGGCAAGGTTTATGTAGTATAGTATCATGTTTTAAACAGTTCATAAAAGAAGCCAAGTGACAACAGAACAGTGTGGATGATATAAAATAATGTAAACCTTCCTTCAAATATCAAGCAATTTTTTTTCTGCCTCAACTCACTTTCCACAATAGAGTGAGTGAAAAATCCATAGAGAATAAAACCAGTGATCCCTTTGAGCAAGGATACAAATTTACCTAGATATGTCAACCACACAGATTTATGGGACAAGGAGTTTTTCACCCTGAAGAAAGAAGCTTTCTTGTCAGTCATCTATAAAAAAAAAAGCTGAAAATAAAGCTCTCAGAGTTATTTTTATGTTTTAGGAATTGCAAGAAATTTCTGTTAGGGGTTGTTGGGGTTTTTTGTGGCTTTTTCTTTTTTTCTTTAAGCTTTCCCATAGCCATGGAACAGTTCTCTTCATGGATGTATAAGAAACACTTGTGTTGTGCTGCTATTAATGGTATGATTTGTTAGTGTACTTTTATGTATGGAGTGTCTGCATCTGGTAAGGTCTACAACTGTACCTCCTTGACAGTGCCAGATGTTGTGAAGATAAAATACCTCCTGTGTGAGGAACTGCTGGAATCGGGCTCCATGATAGGTGTTCTTAATACAGTTTAAAAACGCATCTGTCTTAAAATAATTTCAACATCTTACTTTTCTATTTATTGTTTTGTCAGGTCTTTCTTGTTACTGGGGAAATATTTTAGTGCCCCTACTAACTTGATGTTAAACTTGCAGCTTCGGTTTCTCCCAAGTTTTTTTGTTTTGTTTTGGTTTTTTTAATTATTATTCTGGAGCCACTGCCTGAATGATAGGGAGAAAAAGGAGGAAAAGTTTGTTGTGGGACCCAGCTGAGGTTAATCGGATTGGCCCAACCAAGGAATAAAAGTGGTCTGCGGGTATTTTTAAACCAGGTTAGCCATGAAACAACATGCAAAATAATGAGTCCGAATTTAGTCCAGGATTTGTTCAAAACATTGCAGTGAGTAGACAAGAGGGCTGATAGAAGGCAGGAGAAGAGCCCTGCTTCACTATCATACCCCATAACTCACTGCATTGTCGACCTCTTAAAATAGTAATGATACTTGACCCTTATTAGTATTTCTGGGCAATATATGAGCTTGAGTTTCCTTGGGTGAAAGCTAATGCCTCAGACCACCCTTTAGACCAGCATTCTATCTAGTTATAGTACATATTAATGTTATTCTTGGGTCATTTAACTTACTCTCAGTGAAGAGTGGAGAATGGTGCTAAGCTGTAAATCAGCTCTGTCCTGCAATGGATCCGTGCCATAACAGAGCATCTCGAAAATTCCAGCCTTGCCTGACCATGGTAAAGAGATTATGGTATGTAAAAATTCTGCTAAACATAGCTTGTTTCGTTTCTGTACTTCCCCGCTTCTCTGTCTGGCGAGGAAAGGTTAAGACCCGTTATGGTGGACAGTGCATTGAAAAGGAGGATTGCTATAATAAAACCCCCCCAGGGCTAAAACTTTTACCACATGTGGTTAAACTCTCCATCCTTTCTAAAGGTGAGCTCGGCAGCGAGGAAATTATTAAACAAGGCCGCTGACGCTGTGCATAAAAATTATTTTTTTTTTAATCCTCGGGGGAAAAAAAAATGAGTTCATAAATGTATTGTGTTTAAAAGGTATCCTCTGAGTGCCAGTGCTCACACCCCAAATGACGGTCTGAAACGTTCGGTGGCATTAGTCCATTTAACTAAATCCTGATTGCTTGAGATGAATTCATTTAAAAAGCAAATGTAATACTCCCTCAGCAAATGTTTCACTAACTGTTTCTCAGAATCATAAATATTTTTTTCCACACCGTTCTGGCAAACAAATAATGTTTACCTTTAGCTTCCTAGGAAAAGATTTACAGATAAGTCCCTAGTCTGTTTTGCAGATGTGCCTTGGTGAATTTAACAGTAATATATACTGTCATCACGGTTGTCTTCAAATCTTTGAAATCACTTTTGCCTTTTACAATACATATTTAATTGAATGTCTAGCTAGTAGATATGTATATGTATCTCGCTTTTGTGGGTGGGCATGTGTGTGCCTAATACATATATTTAGCACTTAAACATGGTACGATGAGTGATTGAGAAATGCCTGAGAGAGAGATATTTTATACATGCACATACAGTTTGTAAATGCGTAATCTCCTGAAATGGCCAGAGACCGAGAGGAAAGTGGAGAGACATCTGCAAATTAACAAATCATCTATCTTTGAGGTCATTCACAAATTAGTTTTGCAGAATACGATAGAACAAAAACGTAATTCTGACGAGCATTTGTTCTGGCTATTTATCACATAAAATTGTATAACAATATTAGACACAGGAATTTTTGCTCAGCTTATTCCTTATAGTATTACCACGATTTCACAACTTGGTGCAGATGTTTCATGCTGAATAATGCCCTTTGGTTGACATTTGTGCTCTTACCGTCAAACTTTTAAGTAGCTGTGATGCATATATTCCATAGGAACACTTGGGGGGGATGAGGGGAAGGTAAATAAAAAACAAAACCTGTTTTAGAAAAGGAAACTCTCCAAATCTGTTCCCGTCATGCCGAAGTGGAGGATTCTCTGCATTTCATTTGCTGTTTTTTAATAGCTACTTGTAATTTAAATTATTGCTCAGTAACACAGGCTTTTGAGGAAGCCTGAATATTCTTGGGATTTAGTTAGTCTTTGAAAGTGTAAGCCTTTTCCTGCTGCACCGAGGACGGCACGTCCCTCGGTTGAGATATATACGAAAATCTATTTCACATTGTACATTTATTGCTAATTTTATTGCTTGAATGGAGCAAGCGGTTGTATTTATACCTCAAAAGGCTATTGTTGTTAAATTAATTGAACTGTTTCGAAGTTCCTTTTTCTCTGTTAATTATTTAAAAACAAAATCAAAAGTCTTAAAAGAGCAATTTACTTATGAATTAAGGCTAAAGACAATTTTATGTTAAGTAAAACACAAATTAATCTGCCACTACAAAATGAACCTTGTTCAAAAAAAATCATACAATCAGTATATTGATTCCCTCAACGCATATTTTTCATTTATTGGTATTATAAGATTATGCTTGAGCCTGCAGCAAAAAAAAAAAAAAAAAAAAAAAAAAGGAGAGGGAAAAATTGAAACTGTGCACAAGAATGGAACCTTAGCTTAGTTTTATCTTGGCAAAATATTTTTAAACTATGCCTTAATTTTCAATTAGTCACATTAATTCTAGATTTTTAATGCTTTTCTTTTCATGCTTGAAGCAGTATTATATTCTTATTTATGTGCCTTTAGACAATTGCTAAAGAATTTTCAAGAATTTATACTGAATTCTTTGTCGGATATATGAAAAGGTATCTACTGAAAGCATAGTATATAAGCATTTTAATCAAATTAATGAATTTTTCATTTGTAAGATGTGCTAGATGTTTGTAAATGTGTTCCAGCATGAAACTTCAGCAGGCTTTGAACAAGTTTGTTAAGGATCAAATTCCCTACTGGCCTAACTCCACTGAAATCAGTGGAATTATTTCAGTGGAGAATTCGATTCTTTGTTACTGTGCGCATTTTTCAAATGTGCAATAACTTTATGCATATCCTTCATTTCCTTATATATACAGAATAGATTGCACAATTATATTTAACTCTGCTGCAAAAAAAAAAAAAAAAAAGGGGGGGGGGAGAAAAAGGGAAAGAAAAATCTTGTTTCTACTATTTTCTGAGGTTTTGGGGCCGATTCGCGTAAGACAAAATCCCCAGGAGGCTCAGTGCATATTCACTCTTAGGCCAGCATATCCAATACACCCTTTAGTCTTAGATTAAGGAATTAAAGCACTGCAAATGAATTTCACATCCAAAATCATTCAATTTGTCCCCTTTGTCTTCTAGAATCCTAAGCATATGGGACTGTACTAAGTATAGCAAAAATAGCTGCCGCTATAATCATAATTAGTACCTATTAGCCCTTCCTAGGTGCAAAACCCCAGTGATGAGAGCACAGCACGAGAACCTAGATAGAAGAGGATTTGAAATCTCTGTAGGACAGGATTGTTATTGCTGCCCTTGCAGGTTCACCAAACGCGCAGCGAGTGAGAGGGAATTGCTGGGCTTGGGAACCAGCTCCTACGTGCCTTTCCCATATACACAAAGATGTACAGACTGAGATCTTTTTTACCTCCTGGCTGAGGCATTTCTGCTTGTCCGAATACGCTTCCTGTAAAAACCTAAATATTTTAAAAGGGTAGCGTTATTAATTTTTAACAGCTGAGATATTAAAATCTGTTTTTCAGGACGCTGGAGAGATTTATTTTTTTCTTGGTGATACAGTGGATGGCAGCTGTTTTACACAGGCTGGAACAGCTTTTCAGTGACCAACTCTGAACTTTTTGCTGAATTATTTTGGCGTGCTTATCTTTGATAATACATAGAGCTTAGGTGCAGATTTCAGCCTCCTTTCTATAATATCTATAAGTTATATGCAATCACAGATCTAAAGGGTCTGTCGATAAAACAAAACAAGCGCAAATCTGACATGCAAATCTGACATGCAAATGTGACATGAAGATTTTCTGCCCAACGGTATTATGGAAAATGTCTGCTTTTAGACCCAGAGTGAAAAAACACGTGTCTTCCCATCAGCGAGCCGCGAGTCACGTTTGCAAAAGCAGAGATTCTAAATTGCGCATGGAAAATCAGCCCGGACGTCTATTTCTGCGTGGAAAAAAAATATGCCTCTCTATATAGGCAGCTCTGTACCCAGCGTGATGGGCTCGGGCAGCACGTGGTGGACTGCCTGAGCATCAGCAGCACCCGTGGGTTTGGATGGGACCCTGTGCCGGAGGGGCAGGGGAGCTGGCTTAGACCCCAGCAATACAGCACAAGCCTTCTGCACGGCGCAGCGGCCATCGATCCCCAGAAACAAAGGTCCCAGGAGCCTCCGAACGCCGGGGCGGACGAACCCCGTCCCTCCCACACAAGTGGCACCGCGGAACGCGGGGCAGCGCTGACACCGAGCGGGGACCTTCCAGCTCCCACCCCCCCGCCCCCGTCCAGCCGGCGGGGGTTGCAGCCACCGTGCAACAAAAGAAAATCCCATCTCCCTGCCCAGGCTCCAACGTTTGACCATCGCAAGGGGTTCTCAAAAACCTGAGGCTGTCATTTTGTTCGGGGCTTCGCGTTATCCCTATTGACTTCAAGCATAAAATCAGGTGAGAGCCAGAGACAGCTCATAAAAGTGAAGTCACGTGCGGCGAGGAGAGTATAGATATCATAACCTATGTGTGAAGGAAAAGGGAACGAGGTTATGATCATTGTCTGAGGAGATCTGTTCAAACAATCTAATAGAAAGATGCCCCCTTTAAATAAACATTAAACTTTTGCTAGAGGGTTACAATTTACAGTTCCAGCATGATCTTTTGAGATGGTGTGAATACATTTAATATAAAGATGTCGATACAGCTTCCCAAACGCAAGGCGTACCTTGCACCACAAGCTCTGCAACTACTTTTTTTTTAATCAATAGCTCATAAGTATTCATTGAAAGATATGTTGGTATTCTACCTGCAAAACTTAAGGGAGAATAGCCACGACCGCATTAAAATCAACATTTACCTTTGAGTCTTTTCTTAAAAATGACAAACTAATGGGACTTTTAAAGGAATTTTTAATTTATTCCAAGAGAAGAGTTTGGATATTTGCTACCAAATTTTCCACATAATTAACGCAGCGAAATCTGCTCGGAAAGCAAAGAAAAAACTGCGATTCAACAGCCAGGTCCACCACATGCATATGCAAAGGAGACAAGGGGAACTTTACCTCCGAGTCTTCCCTTTGCAAAGAGCCGCCCAGCCCCGACCCTCACCCGCAGCCCCGGCCCCTGCCGCTCAGCTCCCATCAGTTACCGGAGGACGCAGGTTCTCTCGTCACCTATTTTTCAAAGAAAAATATTTTCTTAAAAGGTGCAAGCTTTTCTTTCTGCGCGTGGAAACATTTTGATTGCCATTAGAGAAATGACTACCCAAAGCCTAGATATAATTAAAGGATGGGGTGTATTTTTAGATGCACTGACTGGTCTACATGCCTGAATATGAAAACATGTCATCTTCATTGGGATTTAGTTTGCGGTTAAAATAATGCGCAACATTTTCTCCAGAGTCATCTCTGTTTAATTTATTGCCTGCAAAATAGATTAATTTCATTCCCGATTTTTAATAATATATTGCACAAGCCAAAAAAAAAAAAAAAAGTAGATACTGAAAGGGCAAAATAACTGACATGTTGCGTACAGACCTGGATACCGAGTTCTGAAAGCATGGACAGACTTAGACGATTGTGCTATATTAAACTCAGTAATTCACAATTCATACGTATCTCTCAAGATACAAAAGTTATTACAGTGCCTACTTTTTAATAAAAAGATATGAAGGTAAATGGAGATGGAAAGCCAAAATTGTTAAAGGAATTGTGGGAATTGACTGATCCTTTCTTGGCAGTCAGCTGAGGAAGAAAAGTGTCATCCACCCAAAATGAAATCCTCAAGCTTAATATCCCACTGCTTGGGGATTTCCATCCCCCCACACCATTGCTAAACATTGGCTCGGTGTCCTGTACGAAACAAACCTCGTCAACAAGATGAAAGGCCCATCGTAGACTACCCTAGCCTCAGTGAAGAGCCTGCTAAGACCCCCATTCCACTCCCTCCACCCAGTGATGTTTAATTACTCATGTAAAAGAGACCTGCAGGGGAAGAGGTCGGTGGGAGCAGCCCTGTCCCAGCCTCCGGGCTCAGGTGTTCCCCCAGGAGCAAAGCTCAGAGGTCCACGTCCCCCCCGGGAGAGGAGGGGACTGAGATCTCCCTTCCTTGCCTCTACGTTTGGGCTAGTGAGTAGAAAAACACGACTTGGCAAGCCATCCCTTGCTTCCTTATTTATTTCTTCTTTCTCTCCCAACTCTCTCAAAAATCTCCAACCAGACAATTCAAAATAATTCAATCTTAAGTCTGAAGTCAGTGCAAGATAACCAAAATGCGTTTTTTTGGCCAATTTCCTGCTTTCAAAACCAGCTTGCTCTCATCTACTCAAGGCTGCCTAGCGCACGTTACTGGGCAGCTCTTCTAGTGTTGAACACGATAATTCGGAGGCGGTTTTCAGCCTTGCCCTGTACTTTCCCAAGCAGCTCCTCCCAGGCGCTAAGCTTTCTGATGCCCAACTCGATTTGGCTGGCCTGATGGATTTTTTCCACTGCTTTAGAGCACTGTTGCTACGAAAAGAGTCAACCGTGTCCCTTGTAACTTCAAATATCAGAAGTGGCCTCTGAAGGTGACTTAACGCCAACAAGTGTGTTCTAGAGAGACGCTCATTTGGCAGCACTGTATCACCAATTAGACCAGGAAATTTTTGCCTCAGTTCCATACTGTTTTCCACATCTCTCTCTGTGTGCGGTTCATTGCAAAGGAGTGTCTTCATGCGTTGGCTATTCTCCATGTAGCTGCATTGTCCAAATGATTTGTTACTCGAATGATATATTTCCCCAATGGAATAAAATGAAAATATACAGTACCACGGTAATTGACATAGTCCAGGATTTTGCTGCATTGTCAGGTATTATAACTGTATATTCCTATTCTGCCCATGCAACTTACTTCAACACAAGGGTTTTTAAAAAAAGGAAGAAAAAAAAGAATAGAGGAAAAAATCATGTGTATTAACCGTTTTCCTGTTTCTTCCTCTTCCCCCCTAGACCTAGGAGCCTCAGTACTGTGGTGCACACTCAGGCCAGGTCACCGCGTGGTAGCAGGTCGGGGCTTGGGGACTTCAAGAGCTGGCTATGAGCTGCGCTGATCCGCCCATGTGGCGTATTTTGGCTCAGTGCACTTGGTGGCTACCATCTGCTTTATTTAACGACATAGTAAGCATTTGGTTAAACCGAAGAAAACAAAATCCTGATGTGCATTACGGGTTATGCCTTTGGTTTGTTTCTTTACAGTTAGAACCAAACTTGTGGGAAGTGATTATGGTTTAACAGATAGATTTTTGGAGTAGGTTTTGGAGGGATTTGCAGAAATCTTTTAAGTGTGAATGTGATGTTGGCCACAAAATTCAGGCATAGCTCTGGATTTAAATTTTCCCAAAAGGTGGGAGGTAGGCTATTGCGTTGGGTCTGGATCTCATTCAAGCTGAGCATGATTCAAGCTCCTTGTAACAGATGACTCCTTTCTCCTGGATTTCAGCAGCAGGCTTTAGTACATCTACCCTGCATCTCCTGAACCAAACTCAACCTGAACTATGGTTTAATAATGACAAATGTCCTCTCGTAGCTAAGGCGTGGCCATCAAAAGCGGTTGTGTATTTACACAACATTAGTACAGAAGATCTGACTTCATGACCAACGTATTGACCCAACGCACTTTCTTCTTTCATGTAGAGTGAGGTCGTCTGCCTTCCTGTGAGACTGTATGTTGTACATACCAGAGCTGCCTGGAAAGCCACTGTCATCTACAAAATGATTGTAATGATTCCTTCCTTTCGTTCATTCCTAACTCTTTTTTAAAAACAGAATCCTTGAAATTCTCTTTTTCAGACTGGAAAAGCTCTTAAATCGCAAAACCAGAGCTCTTCATTCCTGACCAGTTAATATACGTATACGCTAACCTGTTTTGTGGTCTTTTAATACTATTTTTTTCTTTTACAAGTATATTGCTCAGAAGCCATCAGGTTAGCAGAAGCATAAAGACTGACGTTTACTCACAAACGAAGCTACACAACATTGCAAAACTCCCTTGGGGAGCGCGTGGAGGAACCGCTGTCAGGAGTGTGCCATCCCCAACCCCATCCACTCTTCAGCTCCCTACCCGAAATGTGCCGATTGCTTTGTACTCTGTTTCGGGGGTTTTTAACTTGTCTGCTAAAAGCTGGACACAGGTGCCTGACCTCACGTGGGCCACAGATGATCCATGGCAGGAGAACGGCACCCCGTGCCTGGCACGGGCTCAGACCAGCAGCACAGAAGCAAACATCTCCATTAGCACAATAGCTGCCCTATGAGTCAGGTAGTCCAGCCGGCAGCCTCTTCCCATAATTGTTTGTCCTCTGTAATTAATTAAAGATGAACTGGCAAATAAACCCCACACTCCCAAGTTTTCAATGCGCTCAGCATCCAGACCTGGCAACTCTTCTCCACCAGCTCCCTAATAAATACCATCCATAGGAGTTTTGTGCGTAATTTGTGTGTAGGCTCAGCTCGGGCTGTACTTGCAATACAGTTTCCAGCTGTTCAGCTCCAATTTGCACGACGAGCAAAAACTATTTATGAAGCTTCAGCAGCCGTTTATAAATAGTCACATGATAAACAGTGGGTTGTGCTGTGTGCAAGAAAATTCAGCGGAGACGTCGCCACGGAGTATATCATTGCTTATTAGGAGCTAAAAGGGGCCTCAGAAATGTTTCCCAGCGTGGCAGCTTTCTGCAGATCGGCAGGCAGGACCACGGTGGATCTCCCTGCTGGGCTTCTCAGCGCCTGGGGTGGTACCCGGGGCTGGTGCGGGATGCGGAGCGAGGAGGAAAACCCACATCCCATGGCCATGGGGTACAAATTACTATGGCCACACAGGGAGCCCCAGCCTGCCTGCAGAGCATCCCTGTCCCCCTGACACGCAGTCCCAGCCCTGGACCTGGAGGAGCCACCTCCATCCTGGTTCACTTGAGGAGCATGCAGCCCGTCCCACACCAAGCTCATCCTGAGCGTGCCGGAAGGTTTCCTTCCTCCACAGCACCAGCTGCATAAGGGACACTGAATCTAGACCATAAAATCTTTTTTTTTTTTTTTTTTTTTTTTTTTTGCCTAGGCCGGCGCACAGCCATCATCTGGGAACAATGAGAGCTGTCAGGACGGGGGAAGGGAGCCGGCCAAACTGCGAGCGCGGGCTCAAGAGCCGATGGAAAGAAAGGAAACACTCCTCAGGAAAATTTTGCACTGAAAAAACCCAAATTCTGTTAGCTGAAAATGAATGCTCGGTCTGTTGAGATGTGCCCTGTGCCCAGCGAGCAGCGTAGCAGGGACAGGTGACCTATTTCCCTTGGAGAGGAGGGAGAGGTTGCTCTCTATCGATCCCACCCTTCCTCTATCAGTTTATATATCAGCTTCTACGGCCTGCGGAGGAAGCAGCCAGTAATGGAGTGAATCATTCACAATGAATAAATCATCTGACTAATTTAGCTTGTTTTTCTGCTCGTGGCTCTTCCATGAACAGATCGCCATTTCACCAAATTTATTCGTTATTCAGATTTAACTTGCAGTTTGGGAGTCTTTTTTTTTTTTTTCCTTTCTATTTTTCACTGCTGCAAGTTAGCCAAAAAAGCTATTAGCTGGGTCATGACTGGACAGACGAGTTGCGTGAGGCTGTCCCCAGCCCTGGACGGGATGAGT
Source organism: Larus michahellis (assembly GCF_964199755.1). Taxonomy (NCBI): domain Eukaryota; kingdom Metazoa; phylum Chordata; class Aves; order Charadriiformes; family Laridae; genus Larus; species Larus michahellis. The sequence goes on along the minus strand of NC_133902.1, from coordinate 50,371,657 downwards.
TCAGCATGGCCCTTGCAGATATTTGCATCAATAAGCAGAAAGAAAAAATCAAATTCGGTAAACTGCTAAAGGCAACAGAATCCAAAATTCAGTTTCTACAGAAACAAGTGTCCTTCAAGACAGAGCCTCCCGATGTCTCTGTAAGACAGACACTCACGGTGTCAACACAAGTGAAAGAAAAACTTAGATTGTCAAGATTAGTGTAAGCATTTTTTGCTACATGTGTGTTTTTAAAGCCAGAAGGAGCCATTAGGTCATCTGGTCCCACCTCCGGCACAAGGCAGGCCATAAAATTTCATCCAGTCTCCCCTGTATTGAGCCTGATGACTTGTATTTACCCAAATCTATACATCTAAATCAATCTATATCATATTCTGGCTAGTGACCATCTCAATGAGCAGCATATGTGGGGTGATGTCACCTAGAGGATCACTTGGCTTTAGCTCTTCATAAAATGGTGGTAAAAACAGCGGAGAAAGCCACAGACGAGGTCTGTAGGATTCGGATCCCATGGTCAGCATCAGACTGGACTTGGGAAGAGTGGTGTGTGCTGCAGCAGCTGCTGGCTGGCGTGGATGGAGGCTGCAGAAGGGGAGAGAGCCATGGGGCTGAGGGCTGTGGTAGGATTGGGGAGGTCATCTTCTCTCTCTGGAGGTGCCTCTTTCCCCAGCGAAGCAAAACCCTGGTGGCTTCAGGCCTCAGTACGTGCCCATATTTCTTTCAACTTGTGTGTATATGTTTATGTTTCTTTTGCTTGCTCTACCTGGGCGCACTGCACCCTTTCATGCAGATTTGGCGTACACAAAAGAACAAGCCAGGAAACAAACAGGCAGCAAACGCCGCCCAACCTAAAGCACCACCTGCAGCACAAAAATACCAGGCAACTCCCACACATGTCTTCCCCCACCCACCACATCAATGGGGAGGCTTGGTGGCAGAGCACGGTGCTCTGTCCGTTAGCAAGCCCCAACACCCAGGAGTTGGGCAGAGAAAATTCCCAACTCCATAGAAAATTGGGAAAAACTCCCATCCGTGCACCGCAGCAGCTCCAGCTCAAGCGCTTCCCAAGCAGTCTGTGCAAAGACGACCGAGAAAAGAAACAGTATCCTGCCATGCCAGATCCAGACCTAAGCAGTATTAATGAGTCAAATTTTACATGCAAGCTAATTGCGAGCTGATGCAAGCTGCGACAGAGTGGTGCAACGCTTCTCCGCATGAAGAGCTGCCCAAGATGCGCACGCCCTCCCACATGGCCACCCTTCGCTGAACAAGTCCAGCCCCTCCTAGAAGCTCTCCATCTCCTCGCCGATCTGGGCTCAGAATGTCCTCCCCATGAGAAATGGCTGCACAACTCAAACTGGTCAGAGGCTGGGCTCCTCCTCCCAAGTTCTGAGCAACTGGCCCGCGGCCAGGTAATACTCAAAAGTAGATGTGATCCTTCCTCCTCTCTCCTCAAACTGCCAACAAATGAAGCGTCCAGTGTACTCACTTGACCAAGAGGTTTAATATTGTTACAGCAAGGCCATCCCATCTTCTGGGGAGTACCCTTCTTCCAAGCCCTCCTCCTAACCCACAATTTAAGGTCGTAAGCCAACATTTGCTGACATTTCCTATCTGAGTGTAAATCAGGGGTCAAAGACTCAGCTTAGATGGAAGCAAAAGGGGATGTAGCTCAGATGACAGAAGCGGAGATTAAAAGCTACTCTAATTTACACTACTAATTGCAGCAGCATCTTAGACAAGGTAATGGAAACCATGCGTAGCTGTGCCACCTACGGTGTGACCAGCCACCGCTGCCCCAGCTGTAGAACAGATTTACCTCTGTGCACCTGAGGGTGCAAATGAGGGCGTTTTGGAACAGTGGCTTGCCAGTTGTCCTGGGCTGAAATGAGAGGGCTTTTCCCCTGATTATATCCTAGCCTGAAGGAAAAAAAGAGATTTCTTACTCTAGAAGGGGATCATATGCATGGGTATACATACATCTATACGTGCAGTGAATCCCAAATACCTCTTCAACTGTTTAATTAGATGTTTTCTTAATTTCCAACTATCTTGTGCAGACAAGCCCTGAGAGTAAACCCAACAAATTCCAGAGGTCAAACCCCATTCCTGACTCAGTCTTATGTCATTTGACCCATCGGTTCACCTGGTTGCTCCTCTGCTCCTCCAGTTGCAACCACTTGCAATGTGCTATTTAACCATCCTTTATCTTTTCCTATTTAAATGCTGTTAGTTGTTGGGGTTTTTTTTCCTAACAAATTCATGCTTTTGTTTACTTGTTTTTCCCATTGCAGTTTAACTTTTTCCTCCTTTGCTTCTGGGAACCATCCTGTTATGGGAGGATAAATGGCAAACACGGTGCACAGGACACGGACGTGTGCCTTCAACGCTAAGGGGATGGAAGCCACCACTGCCGCGCAGCAGCAAGCCACAGGAATAGCCCAGCTACACGGTCTTATTCCTTAATAAGCACTAGGTTACCAAAAGCGGCTTAAGCTCCAAAGAAAGAAGATTGAAGATGAGTACAGGGCGCCACATGACTTATGGCCAGCTTCTCTGTCTGTTTCCTCAGAACACCGACAGGAAGCAAAAGGGAGGGGAAAATCCTGAAGATTATGAATTACAATATATTTTTTTAAGACTTTTCTTTCATCACACTTTAATTTTTAATTTTGTATTTTGGAGGAAGCAGCTGAAAACTGCTATGCAACTGTTTAGCCATGTCTAATTTGGTAGTACATTAGAAAGACTTTTAGCCTAATACTCTTGAGTCTATTGTAAATACTCAAACATTCCAGTCAACCAGACTGATAAAAACAATTTAACGGGGCTACTGGCAAGAGTGATCTCAGATTTGCTAAAAGTCATGTCGATGTTCATGCATGCAAAGCAGCACATTTTCACTTACCAGTCTGATTGACTGGTAAAAAATCTTAATGCAAAATAAAGCTACTGACATACACGGAGAGTGTGAGACTGGCCTTGGCCGGGTCTTGTAGGCGTGAAGAGCATCTAAAAAGTCTGAAGACATTTTTGAAGTGCTCTCAGAAGTTTTTCTTATGACACAATTGAAAAAAGGGTCAGTCATGGTTACAAAATGAAGGCTTCAAAGCATCTTTGGCGGTTTTGTAAGATAAAAAAAAGCTCAAATTTTAGAGTGCTTTATGGCGGAAATGAAGCGCTGTGCTATTTGGGGTGTGCTGGTAATGAACGAAAGCTGAAGAAATACTTAAGGCGGCAACAGCTTCTTAAAAAGTTAGATTGAAATATTCAAAGTCAGGTTACTGGCAACATCTGAGACATTTGGGGAAAGGGGGACTGTCATTCTGTTCTGTTCATATATTTCTGTTCTTCTTATATTTTTTCCCTTTCTGTAACTTTTTGGTGATGTAGAGATCTCTTGTCCTGTGTTGTACAGATGGAATGATGCTTCTGGTAATGTTTCCGTTGGTGCAGGTGACATGAAATTATCAGAGCAAAAGATCCCGAATTAGTGAACTTTATGGAAAGAATAGAAAAATTCAGAAAATAATTGCACAAAGACTAATTCACGAGCATTTCTCCCAAGACCGAGCTGCCTACAGGTTCGGTCATGGGGTTATTTACAATACACCTTTCTTGCAAAACCTCCTCATTACTAACACTGCTCTGGCATTAAGTTTCTTAGCAAACCTAGGGCCATCCAATGTATAGTTCATTATCCCTTGAATCCATTCCTACCACTGTTTTAATTAGATGTATTTTGAGCAAGTCTAACTGATGCTGACCCGGACTCTGCTGTTGGAACTGAGCAGTTGTCTGCCCTGGGTTTCTGACTTCAGCACTACTGTGAAAACTTTATCAAGTTACACACCTATAGAAGAAAATAAAATTATCCCGTTTACCATTAACGTAAATTTAGGATGTCCTGGGTATTCAGTATTCTATACCAATCAGATATCTATCTCAAAGCTGGCTGTGATACAAAATGCCAGAGAATCGCTTTTATTGCTTTTTGAGTTCAGAGGGAGAACAGATTTCATCACAAATGTCGAGATTCAACTTATGGTTTTGCAACATGATTAACTTGGATAAATTAAGGGCTTGAATTATAATGTACTGTGGCCAGCATAAACCGTCTGAAAACAAACTCCAAGTGTGATCAATGATACTATGAAAACTTCCTGGTGACCAAAGTCATCTGGTGGCCTGGGTCACCTCCACCCTCGCTTTCACTAGCAGGCATTTCACAAGCTGTTCTTCTGTTCATTGGCTTCCATATATCATTATGATTCATCATCATGACGGTGAATGGCAGCATGAAAAAAATCACAGCTATGTACTAAGTGTTAGTTTGTTGTTTGATACCTGGCCTTCCCGTGTGCGACGAAGGTCACCCTGTGTTTGTGAAATGGTCTGGAATTTTTTTGGATTTCTTTCAGTCCCTCCATCTTAAAGTAATTTTGTTCAAGCCCTACTACACAAACATTGTTCTTATCAATATAAGTGCTGCTAAACAGTAGATAACAAAGATGCATTGGATCCGTAGTATTTCAGACATGAGACCATAAGCAACTTATACATTATAGAAGTGATTAGATGTATCTAATGTCCTCTTGCATATCTTGCCCTGTGCTTGTCTTTATTCCCATGTGCCCCATTGAAGGTTTTCAGCTAGTGGGACTCCAGTCCCATACATCTTTTGCCTCTCCAAATCGGATAGTCAGTACCAGATGGATGTCCATGGGACCTCCTGAGGGCTGATACACTCCTTTCTCCCAGGTCAGCAAACATTCTTGGAGATCTCCTGCACCCACAACTCCCGCCTCTGCCAGTGACCAAGGCAGACTGGGTGTCATTAAAGAAGGTTATGCCTCGACCAATTCTCCTGCGTTGCCATGCTCTGCCAGATATAAACCATATGCAACAGCAGCACAACAAGCAGCCCTTGGCCAGACATCATTCACATAACTCTAACTACAGCGTGCCCACTTCAGTCATTACCTCTTTACAGGAGGTCATATGAGATCGGTTAGTGTGCCTGAGGTTTTCTTAAGGACAGCTCTTTCTGGTGATGAGACTTCTGCTTATTCTGAATACTTTTTACCCCAGCATGATTTTTTGGTAGCTTCGTATTTGAGATGGCTACTGCTTTTGCAAAGGTGGAGATGGTGTTCTCAGCTGATTCTAACCACATTAGTTCAATAGCAGACGTGAAGCATTCACCTAGCTTTCACTTTGCCGCTGGCCATAGTGCTTTATGGTGGTTTAACTGCAACCCCAGAGATCCCACCACAGGTTTCATCGCCTTCCTTTTGTGAAGCACATCTTGAGGCAAGTGAATAGGCTTAGGGAGGGACTGGACACCTCCTCCATTGTGGCTCATTAATACAGATCAGTGCTATTTCTTTTTTGATCTGCTTTGTCTTCCAGCAACTAGATGTAGGCTCCAAAACAGCGAAAAAATGAGCATCGTCCCATTTACCTGTTTCACCATGATGTGTTGGCTTTGGACAAACCTTTGATTTGCCCATAGGTTCTAGGTCCAGCAATAGGTTCAGTTCTGGGAACAGGCTTCCTCTGTTCTCACCTTACTCTTCATCCTTTATAATTGTTTGCACTGGCTGTAAATTTTGAAGACCCAAAATCTTTTTTTCAAGTTGACATGGATGTTTTCTTACGCTTTTCTCTGCTAATTGTTTTACAGAATCCTACAACCTATTCTAGTATCCACTTAGATAGCTCTCAAGAAATTGTCTTAGTCAATGAAATTAGTGTCCTTAATTAGGTCATCTAGTTTGGAAGGCATTAGTGACGTTAGAACAGGGTGTTTCTGACTGATTGCATTCGTTAGATCAATTTAGAAAGCAAAAGCAATATGAAACCAAACTCTGTGCTGGTGGGACGGAACGGAGGAGCGCAAGAGCATCAACATTTGCCAGATAACGTTTCCATTGCTGGACATGCTGACGCACTCTGCTGCACGTACCTCATACCAGCAGTGGCTCCACTCTGTAAAGAAACAGCTGTGATAGCTTGAGAGATGTTTAATTGATAGAGCACTTTGGGGAATCTATCATCACATGGAAAGAGTCTGGTAACAGCTCTTCCTTCAGCTTGTTAGCTGCAAGTCAGCCAGTTGTTTTGTTCTTCCTTTCCACTGGCATTACAAGACCAGACATACTGTACTTGGGCTGTCACCTCCCCCAGTGTATTATTTTGGATTTCTCAGTAATACTGTAATGCTTTTTGATATTTCTGATACTGTGGTTATTTTGCTAGATACACAGGCTCCTCCCTCCATCTCATCGCGTGCACAGCCTCTCTTTCTGTACTCATGTTGTGTCTCTATATCTTTTCATGACAAAGAAAGCCAACCCACTAAATGCAATAATGCCGTGGTCTTCACATCATCTCTTTAAATATGCTTCAGCCATGGTCTCCTCTCTAAACACTGATTTCAGCTAAGCTTTTTCCTGATTTTAATAAACATGAACTACTTAGTTCCAAAACAGCTCATCTTCCTGATTTGTAAACTGTTCTCAGTGGCGTCAAATTTGTCCAAACAACCAGTTCCATTTTATTACATCCTCCCTGCTCAATATATAGTCTTTTAGCCAAGAGCTTTCCTCTGAACGTGTTTTGGGGTTTTAGGTCTGCGTTGCCCAGCACACATCTCCAGGATGAACTCCACTGCAGCTCTCAGCACAGCCATCCCCTGAACTCATACCCCTCCCAGCCTTGTGCGGGAAGTGTTGGAGACACACAGGCATCACCTCAGGGGTCTCAGGGGGATGGTTCACCAGGAGGAGCTAGGGACCATCTTCTCCCTGTCACCAGTCAATGCATACAACATGGCTGAGTCTCTTCATACAGGCTAAGGGCGTGCAAAGAGAGGACCGAGCTCAGCAGTTCTTGCCTTCCCAGCTGGGAGGTGGCTCTTCCCCACCTGCCTGTCTCCTCCTTCATGACACCCATGGCTGGACGAGCTCAGCAGCGGCTCAGCTGGTGGTCACTTCTCAGTCACTCACAGTGGTAGGAGCAGCAGCCCACGTCTGAAGCACAGTGCCCAAACTGCCCAGAGGATCTGGGGAGCAGAAGCCAGGGTATCCTGCACCCTTGGGCCACTTTCCCATGCCAAATGCAACAAGCTCGCAAAACCTTGGTGACAAAACATCTGCTGTGCCTGCACCCACATAAATCAGGCTAAAAACGCGTTTTCAGATCACTCAATACCGAGGGAAGTGAGAAAAGAAATTCAGGGGTTTTTTTACTGTAAATATACCTAGAAGATGAAAGCTATTTAACAAGGGCAGAAGCAACACACTAGGTGTTATTGTACCACTCACAAGTGGTTATAAATTCTCAACCTGGCGTGGTTTATTTTGAAGATTGAAAGCTCCTCTGTCCAGAGATCACTCTTTTCCCTTCTCTAAGAGGATTTCTAAAAAAAAAAAAAAAAAAATCCTTGCCGAAAGCAGCTGTCGCCTAATGTAACACACAGCACCACTGTAAGAATGGATCCATGAGCCCTGGCAAAACCGCAGCACTTGTCAGTACCCATGAATGAAACTGTCCCAGGGAATCTGCAGAGCAAGGCTGCGTATTTAGGAAGCTCAAAAGAGAGTCAAAACAAAACGGAGTGGAGCGGGAGAAGCAGCCCCGACGTGTCAAAGGGCTGCCCACATGGCTCAACCAGAGGCCGACCTAAAGCCACCGCCACACAATTGCTTGTGAAGCTTACAAAGGAGCCAGATGCTGCTGTCAAAATTATACCTTCCACAAATCAACATGGGAAACCTGCCACCATCCTGCCTAAAAGGCGGAGAATTGATACCATTTTCTTGACTAAAATAATATCTTTTCAGTGAATTAGCTGAAGAAAGAACAAGAGCTGTTTGCTTTGGACAAGTATATTTCCAAGCATGTCATCCCCACAAAAGATCTTTCTTTTGCTCTACTTTCATGTGACCCTGAAAGCAAATATCTGCTGGATATGATCAGGCTGGCTCCACGTCTCCAAACAAGGCGAGGGAGCTGGTGGCAAAGTGGGATTCTTCCGTTGCTCTGAGCTAATAGAAATTAGGAAGAAAAATGCGGTTCTTGTCTTGGCTGGCTTTGAAACGTACTTAACTTTTCATTCACAACATACTGCTTATATCCACAAAGCTCAACAAGGCAGTGAATGTCATCGGCCTGTTTCAGAGGCCAGAGGAAAACGCGTTGCCCGAGGTCTCGCCCCACGTCACAGCAACCAGGCCACGGGCGGCGAGCCTGAATCTCAGCCACCAGGCCACGTCGCCCCAGTCCTTCCCAGTCCTTCCCGTGGTATCTTAAACATTGATCAAAATCTAAGTTTGTAGAGGGCGTGCCTGGACCAGCTCATAGTCCCACGGCTTGTCCCGGCCCTCAGATTAATTGTTCTAATTGACTACTCCACAGGCAAATAAATATACATTGACTCTTTCTTCATCTCGGACTTGGGGCCAAGCATGACTCAGAAAAACAAACATCTGCAACTTCCTCCCGAAATTTGCCACCCATCTAAATTGTCTATATCGCAGCCCAACTCCCAGCTCACAACACGGGGAAGCAAACTCAGAGTTACCGGGTGGTTTTCTTCTCCTTTTTTTTTAATTCCACAAGAAGGACATCTTAATAAAGAGTATAAAATCCCATATATTACAGCATGCAGAACTGCATTTCTGCAGCCATGTTGACTCTGTTCAAATCTCGGTACGAGAACAGGAGGAGGCATTGCCAACCTTTCCACGGTGTAAATCAGCCTCGTACTCTTGGAGACAGGAAACCGAAATAAGCCCGAAACTGGCCTAGGAAATTTATTGTGACAAAAGATTTCAAATAGAAAACTCAGACTTGTACGCCCTAATTCACAGCACAGGAAAGGGGATTTTTGGCACAACCTCATCTCAACTCTTCTTTGTATTTTTAATGATTTTTCAAGATGAAAATGCTTAGTGCGGGAAAACTTAGCCGCCAGTAAGTAGAATATCTCCCACACCGCGTGTGCTTTGCGTGTGGATTAACCATAGATCAGATTGCATGGGCAGTGCACCTACCTCGTCTCTGTTAATAAAGAGCATATAGTTTAACGGATAACTAATGACAGGGTCATTTTCCTGGCTTTGCTACATGCTCTAAAAGTTCCTGTCACTCAGTGGTGTTTCCAACCTCTGGCGCTGCTGCGAGGTCGCACCTTGCCTTCCAGTGGCTTTTGCACTGGCCAGAACCTCCGTTAATTCTCCAAGTGGCAATGAGGCAATGACTGCCAAGTCCGGAAACAACTACCCAAAATGTTAGTTGTCTATCCTGACAAAATCATGAGCGTTTGAAGAAACAATGAGAGTTTGATGATAAGCATAGATCACATCAAGAATTGTGAAAACCTGAAGGAGCAAAATAAATCGTCTGTGTCAATTCACCGTTGCTACTGATGTACAGCTCACATTGGGCTTATTTGTGCTCGTGCTGTAGTGTTTTATTGTGATGGCAATAAAGAATTCGGGATTTTAGAAGCTAAATAAATACTAAAATTTCAACTTGAGTAGGAATGTATTTGAGCTGTCAAATTTGACCTCAAATGGTCATTACCTTGTAAATTATGAGCACCGGAAAATAATTAACTCCTAAATTCAGATTGAAATATAGGGGGAAAAAAATCTCATACCTTTCCATTCAATATCTCTGAACTAATAACCTTCTAATAATTTCAAAGACTATTGCTGGAGTTCTTATGGACTGAAATTGCCCTCTCTTAGTTGACCATTTGATTTTTTTTAAGTTTTTATTTTTAAAATAGCAGCGGAGAAATAGAAAGCTATTGTGCAGTGAAAACAGCGTATGGGTATTTGTAAGAACAAAAAGATTTCCGTCAAGCTTCATACGTGTTGGGAAGGATCTCTGTTAATTAAAAACAAATCCAGAAAATTACAGCTGAACTGAAGAGGGTCTTGCAAATGCTTTTCATTTCAAAATGTGTTGATAATTACAACACAACTGCAATTCAGTTAATCTTGTAAGGGACGGACAGACAGACAACGTAACTGTTGGGTGGTGAATAGATAGGTAGATAGACACCTAAAAATGAGAAAGTCATTCCCAGCAGAGGTAACCAGGAGCAGATTAGAATTGGAATATTTCAGCAGAAGCTAAGCGTGTCTCTGCCAAATGCATTTTTCTAATATTAACTCTGTACTGCCCACACATAGCCTACCAAATCCCACACAATTTATTTGCTGGAATAAGGTCTTCAAAGCAACTCGCACAAGACAGATGTAAAGATATCTGGGCAAAAGCGTATCCCTATGTTAACTTTGATCCATAGTTCCCATCTATGCTACTTCTGTCTTATTGAGTGGTTGGCAATTATTTCTCTAGAAAAATTTTCTCTAGAAAAATCGCATCACCTCGAGATTCCCTCAGCAGTCCCGCACACACGGTGTAAAGAAGGGACGTTATAGATGGCTTTTCATGTGTGTTTTCCGGCCGTAGTGGTGCGTGTGTGCCTGTGCACATGCGTGTTCCCACGTGCAGCACAAGGAGAAGCCCTGAGGAAGGCTCCCCCTGGGGCAGGAGCCGGTGGCGGGAGCAGCCCCAGCACCCCTGTCCGCTTCCCCGACACTGCTCCCACGCAGGTTATTTACCTATGTCCCGCACAGCAACGCAAGTTTGTGCACACTCGTAGACTCCTTTCCGCGTTCTGTATTAACTTAGCATTTTATTGATCATTTGGGAGCAGAATGAATGCTAATCGTTAAGTTTTATAGGAGTGTTTCTATTACGTGAAGCCTTATAGCACATGTGCTGAGTTAAGGGATGTTGCCTATGTAAATGAAAGATAATTCCACATTAAAAAGACATTTTCTGGAGCATCTTTATTCAGTTACATTTCAGCTGGTCTAAAGGGCTCCTATCAGCACTAACGCAGAGGGGTAAGGCTTAGGAATGTAAGTGTAGATAATAGTTTGCTAGGCCAGGATACTATTTCTCTGCCATGGATTTCAAAAAGACTTACTGTACATACTGGTTCTGGCATTTGAAACTCCAGGCTTAGTTGGGGGATGGGGAGAGACGGAGGGGGAAAAAAAAAAGCATTTAATATGAACAAAACATTTTTTGTGAAAGGCAGATTCCTTTTTGTTTCCATGTGCCATACAGTCAGCATTTTTTGAGTCTTTACTGATGCTCTCACACAAGCAAAGTGTCTCTTGAAAATGCACCATTACAACTTAATACATCCAGTATGTAATTTGTACTTAACAGAAAGATATTTAGGACCATTTGCCTCAGCCATAAGACTTTCAGCTGCACAGTGGGAGGTAGTGCTTCAATGAAACCTTTGTTTTTAATCTTCTGAGACAGTCACTAAGGCAGTTGGCTGGCTTTAAAATTACATCAGTCTTCTTTTTAATCTAGGGTTTGCAAGCAGTAGTTAGTTTGGGGCATCCACCAAAGCATATCATTTCACAGGCAGAACTACCACCCTTTTTTTTTCCCCCTGATGTCTAGGATGTACCGAAATTGGTCTCTAAAACAGAAGAAGGAAAAAGAAGGGGAAAGTTGCCTGGCGAGCACTGCGTATTCCCGGAGCCGCCGACCTGGCCGGCATGTACAGTGCAGGGCAGTTCGGTCACGTTTACTTTGCTTCCTCCTCTTCCTAAAATTAGATTACGATTCCCCGAGCGAGCACAATGATGCCGAAGCCGGACAAGGCCGGGTCTGAATCACTTCAAAGCAGCCCCCCTTGTTCCCACCGAACGTCACCCGTCTGCCGCAGCCCTGCGGAAAAGCGCATTGCTCTGCATAGCAAGTTGGGTGGCAGCGGGTCCATAATATAAAAAAAAAAAAAAACCAAAAAAAAACACCAAAAAAACTGTTGCCTGGTGTTCCTCTAAGCTCTGCCCTCCTCTGAAAAAAAAAAAAAAAAAAAATCCCTCATAATTCAGGCAACAGCTGGAAAGCTTAGCTTAATGGTCTGTGCTTAAATGTGGAAGGTCACAGGGTGCTGATCTAAGGAGCGGAGAAGTCTTGCTCAGCCGACTGTTGACACTTAGTAAACGGAGGAGGAGGGGACTGTGTGTGCATCTGAGAAAGCCATACCCCGGCCGGCGAAGAATAGGAAGCAACTTCTATTCAAGATTTGCAGGGGTCCTGGACCCAGTAGGGAAAAGCAACAAGGCCCTTCACTGCCTCTAAGTTACCTTGTATTATAACAGGATTAAAGTACATTTAGCTTCTCTATTAGCATACTTTAGCCCCATTTAGGCTTACTTGATGTTTCCGATGGCCTTTGATCAGCCTTGCATGGTGCTGGTCAGCTTCAGGACACAGCAGTCAAAAAGCGAGACTGTGAAATTATCCTGATGTTGAATCTCACAGGAGATATTTCTGGCTGTTTTCATTCACTCATCCCCAATATTCGAGTTTCTTTCTCTCTCTCTCTCTCTCCCTCCCTCCCTTCCCCCCCACCTCGCTCAAGAAAATAATTTACACATTGTTAAAAAAAGGGGAGGGGGGCAGAGAGAGAAAGAGAGAGATATTAAAAGAAAAAGGTAGCTTAGTGACCAGTAATAATTAGCTCCTTGTTTGAAATCAGCACTGGCTTGTGTGCCGGTGCTGAAGCATCTATGAAAAATACTATAATTTCTACAGTGTCTGGCTTTTTATTGCTTACATTTGCATATAAATTAAATCCATATTGTAGCTTTAAGGCAAGCTAGGCTTAGAACGCCGTACAGCTCAGGGTCCTATTGTTTTACATCTACTTTCTATACTGTGGTTAAATGAAAAGGGAGGAGAAAGTAAAGGAGGGAGAAAGTCAGCTTTGGAGCATTTTTAATTGCTTCTCTGCCAATTATGCCCAAATTAATATTTAAACTTTGTAATGCTTTGAGAAATTGTTTACGAAATCCACTTCCTGGTGTTCGATGCTCCCTGTGCCTACAGCAATATCTATATTGGAATCTTTTGTTGAAGAAAGTGAAAAATAATTAAAGATAAACTCTGTTGTCTTTTACAATATTTTACGGACACAAATGCTGTTAATTGAACCGTAAATATTTCAAATATAGGCGTGATCCTTACTCCCAATAGCAACCATTACTAGCCAACATTTTTTCACCTGATACTGTTTGTGTGTACGGAAAGATCTTGTATCATTTCCTTCACTTGATCGTATTTTTGTCTTCCTCCTTTGCTTTACGCTGCCTTCTCTGCTCGGCCGACTTAGGCTGGCCTGTCTGAGTTCCCGTTTCAGCGCGGCTCAGAAATCCACAGGCTGCTAACGCTAACACATCAGGACAGAGCCTGGGAAGACAAGAGACATTTGCAAAGATGAGTAACAAGAAGCAAATGGCGCCTCAAAGTCTCCCTTTAAAAATTCTTTAATGAGATACAGTACTTTTTTTTTTTTTTTTCATTCTTTTCTTGGGCTAATGCCTAGTATGTACCAACCACTGGGCCACATTTTTAGGAAACATCTAAATCAAAAGTCAGAAGATTACACAGGGACATAAGAAAATCTTAAGATGGCAGGAGGCCAGGAAGCCCAGCTAGGCCTACCCTCTCCTCCAGTTAACAGTTGTTCTCCATAATATACTGTTTTTCTCCCCCTCTCTCTCCATATGCTTCTTGCTCTATTTGAAATCTGGTCAGATCGGTCGCTTCTAGAGCAGCATCTGGTAGCTTATAATATATACCCTCTGGAAAAAAAAAACGTATTACATTTGTACAGTGCAAGACCTCACTGGAGCCGTGTCCCTCGTCCTCATATTTGACATTAGCTCTAATAACTGCAGCACTGCTCCCTGCGGTCCCCCCCAGAGCCCTCTGCAGCTCAGCGAGGTCCCCTCTTAATCTTTTCTCTTTGCGAGGGATACAGACCTAGTTTCGCTAACCATTTTGGAGCCTCCAATCTCGAAGTCATTATGGGACTTTGTTGTACTATTTCCATTTCTGTAATATTCCTTCCGTAATTAGGTAATCAAGACTGTGCATCTTTCCCATGTGGCCTTTCCAGGTCGATTTTATTTATTGGCTTATTTACCCCTTATTACGCACTTTAAAAATTCCGGTTGCAATACCATCAGCTGGGCACCTTGCTGGTGTTCACAGCTGTCTGCTTGCTATCGCAATTTCCTTTTTCCTCTTTCCCGTCACCCATTTGCTTGCTCTGCCTGAATTTTGCAGCTGTTCGTAGTAACGGGGGATGTTACAAGCGCTTGTACGCCTGGCGAATTTTATGAATAGTCTCCTATGGACGCCCACAGGAGCTTGGCATGGGCTGACACGTGGGGGAAGGCGTTGGTGGGCCTGGTTTAACGTGAGTCCTTCCAGGTAGAGATAGTCCCTGGTTATGAGATTAGAGGGTACCCCGTCCGGAGAAGTCCTGCCCCTGCTTGCGCGTGTCAGGGCTACCAGGCTGGAGATCACGCACGCTGCTGCGTGGCTGGTTTCCCACGCAGAAGGTCAGGGCTTGCCAAGTCTACAGTAGCACTATAAATATTCTTCCCAAGGCAATTGACTATCGCCTGGACTGTGCTGCAACAATAAAAGTCTCACTTCTCATTTCCACCACGATAAAATAATTGCCTTCAACTTACAGATACCCATCTGTATGTTCAGGGCTTTCTTATCAGCTATAAAACAACAGTCTTAAACCCTTCCCCTCATTAATCTTTGGAGCATTGCTGATAACTGAGATAAAGCTCCATTTGTTTCCTCAGCTATCAAAATCTTGTGCCTCTCCTCATCTTTTGGTCTTCTTGTAGCTTCTGCCCGTTGCTGGCTGAGCCTCTCCTTTACTTCAGAGCGCTTTGGGTCAAGCTCAAGCTCCAGTCTGATAGCAAACTTCCCCGCTATGCCTTTCCTTTCTGCTGCTGGAGACTGTCGCTGTAATAACCACCGTGTTCTGGTTTCAGAGGTGTATGCGTGGCTCCTGGCAACCCCCATTGCGATGACATTTCAGCACCGGGTCCTTCTGGGCCACCCCCAGCCCTCACGGCACGTGCCTGCCATCAGTGTACAGCCTTAGCATAAATGAAGATTTGAACCCCTCCAGAGTCCTTCTCCTGGACATCCTGCTGTGTTCCACTGATGGGACTCACAAAAAGCCTGAGGATCAGTAAGAAAATACATACATTTCGCAGATGGAGGAAAGCAAGAGAGACCTCCCCCTCACGGGGGTCCCTGTCGCCCAGGGCCAGGGGAACCGGGAACAGCCCCGCGCCTCACCACGTACCTGGGGCACCTGGGGCACAAGCCTCGTCACGCCCCATTCAGCCCAGGAGCAACAAACCTGACTTCCTGAAGGGAGAAAAACTGTCCCCAAATTCAGGCTGTCTGAGCCCTTTAGTCTGTCAGAAGTGATTTGCAGAAAGGCTTTTTCCTTCCCACCCAAGGCTGCCTGCTACACGGTTAATTCTCCACCCCTGTGCTAATGGACCTTGGTAAGACAGCACCACCAAGCTTTAAGAGATACTGTAGCTACATATTTAAGAGATTTAATCTACCTTTTTCCCATATCAACCTATTAGTTACTTGTTTATTCCTGGTCTTATTCTTGATGCAATGCCCATCCTACCAATGCAAAGGTGACTCTTAAAGTGGCATTTCTTAAGGGGTTTTTTTTGTGTATTGATGCCCTTTTCAAATGTTATAATTTTAAGCCTTTCTCCCCCCCGTTTCCAAAAACGGATAGCGAATAAGAGAAGAAAGGCTCTTGGCAACGCTGACCAAGGCTTCAACCGTAACCAAACAACACAGCTTATTTTGAGGCTTGGAAAAGTTTGGTTCCTTGTTTGCCGTTATCTTTGCTCCTTTGCTGTTTCATCCTCCCGCTCGCAGCGGGCTCAATCAGAGCACCGGAGCCCCATGCTCCGCAACACGACCCGAAGGAGGATCGGCTCAAAACTGCCCGCTCTTGTGAAATTCTCGATTGACACCTGTTGACCCACGAGATTTAAACAACTCGGACAACTGCATTTCATAAGGGCAAAATAAATTGAGTGCAAACCCCATGCTATTTTATATTCCCTTACAAGTGGCTTCAGTGTTTGTTCGTACTGCAAATTTTAGCTTTGTGTGTTACAAACCCCATCTTCTGGCAGTTTATCAGGTGTCGCCAGTATGGGTTTCAAAATAGATATTAAATACCGCTCCTGCGCCTTGTAGCTGCAGTCGTTTCCAAATGTATTGAACAGCTTTTCCGCTCTTCAGCCGTCAAAGATTATACACTGAGAATAAATTACTCAGCTGGATGCGCTGTTTGTAGGCAAACCCAGGCAGTGACAGTATCAGCAGTCCCTGTGTTTAAAAGCATGTAAAACACTTTCTCTTTTTTCCGTGCTTTACATTGTGATCCTGGGAACAGCAGCTCGGCTTCATCCTCTGCACAAACAAGGATGCTGGCAAAGATGTCCCAAGGTATCACAGCTGTCAGCCCAGTCCCATCCTAGGGATGAGCCCCCCTGGCACGGGAGTGGGGTGCTGCGGAGGGTCCTCCAGGCAGAGGAACCATCCCCATTTCATCCCTCCCAGCTCGCGGTGACCGCCATCCTTTGTGTGCTCTCTGGTTTTGGTCTCAATCCTCGCAGAAAACAATCCACACAAATTCCAGTGATCTCCTTTCACCCACCACTTCAACTTGTATTTACTGTTTTTTTTCTTTTTCTTTTTTTTTTTCCAAAGAAAAATAACGTGCTTACTGATTATCAGTAACTGTTTCCAGCATCAGACAGCCCTCTGAGGTTTCCCTTAATTTTTCTTTTCCCTTTTGTAATTTCTTATTACCAGACCCACGAGGCCCACTGCATCAGTGCATTGCGATGCTGCCCTTCGATGACAACATCACATTTCCTTTGAATTGCTGAATTCCGTAAGGCTGGATTCACAAACCTAGCACCAAACTAGAAACCAGGCCAGAATTTATTATCTTTCCTTTCCACAACCGACACTTTCTAGGATGTTTTCATACAAATGCTTGCAAAGAGTGAATTTTGCACTAAAGTTGAAAACAATTTTGACAAGGGTTGAAATTTGCCTGGGACAGAAGAAGCAATTGTTCATAAATATTAAATCAGTTTGTTGAGGACCAAAAATGATATCTGAATTAACATAACCAGTCACAAAATATCTCAGGTATCTAAACTTTAGGCTCCAGGTCTGCAAGGGCTTTTCCACAGGGAATAGAAAGCAATAGGTACAACCAAAGGGAATTCACTCCTTCCTCATCCTCATAGGATGAAGCACCTTTTTGAGACACCAATTTCTTTCCCTTTGATAACAGAAGGAGCTCAGAAGACAAGTTCAGGTATATCCCTAACTTTTAACTAGCTACAGCAAATATCTTGCTATGGATGACTAAT
This sequence comes from Larus michahellis, assembly GCF_964199755.1. NCBI lineage: Eukaryota > Metazoa > Chordata > Aves > Charadriiformes > Laridae > Larus > Larus michahellis. The sequence continues at coordinate 50,354,294 of NC_133902.1, read as the reverse complement.
AAATAATCCATAATTCAAATTTGTTTGCAGAAACAATTTGTCTAACCATTTTGACAGAATAAATTTGAAGGGGGAAAAAAATGGCAAACTGCAAGCATAAAAGATGACTAAATCCCTTTAATTAAAAAATCAGCGTAAATAGTGCTCTTGTTGATATTAAGTATATTTGTGAAGCAGAAATAGTTTAAATCAAACTTTACATATAATAAATACAGGGACAGGCTTCTCACTGTGCATATGATGCCTTCATTATTGCTAAGTATGATTCTGATTACTCATCTTTCACTAGTAAGGATTGGCGTAGTGCACTTTTTAAAAAATGAATTCTTAAAGTCAAGAAACGGGAGGTTTCTTCTCCTGTTTTGTTTTACTTTCTGGATACTTGATGAGTCCTTTGGATTCTGTTAATTGTGCTTGATACACGAGACAATCTTCCAGGGTAAAAGAGGGAGGTACATTCCATGTGCATTTGCTCTTGTGCTTTCATATAATAGCTGTGATCCCCCGTTCCTTTATCATCTGCAGCAGATCAGAAGCAGAAGCAACTGTCTGACGTGACGCGCTGCACTTTGTCCCATAGATCAGGCTGAGTGCTAAGAAAACCCCTTTTCTTCAGAGAAAGTTTCCCATCTGTAGGTGTTCTCTGAATTTCTGGAGGACACAAACTCTTCTTCCAGGTCTCTCAAGTCAGCATTGCCCAGTGTTAAACTCTTCTTGGAGAAGGGTCAGAACACTTTCAGGGAAAGAAATGCAAATATCCAGAGACAGTTTGCCCTTTTCTAGTCGTTGCCCTTGCAGCTCAGCCTAAGCAGATACCCAGTATTCCATCACTGTCATGCAAATGCCTTAACTTGTCTCAATTTTAAAGCGAAGGTACCCATTAAAGGTTTGTGGCATCAGCATTCGGTATCAGTTTGTTCTGTTTAAAAGAATATTGGAGGTATAAGGAGAGAAATCCCTTGAAATAAAGGCAGTCATGAAGAGAGAGTCCCAAGAGATGTTTCAAAAATAGATGCTGCCATTTTTATTAGCAAAGTACAAAAGCAAAAGGGGGAAAAAAGAATAAGTTTAGAAAAATCCCTCAGCTCGCCAAACACTATGGAGAAATTTGCTAAGAGAGTCCTGAGCCTAAATTACAGAGCAGAGTTTAAGATATTTTGAAATCTTACATGGCAGAACAAATTCTCTTTCCCACACTAATGGCTGTCTCTATCTGTCTGTCAGCTCAGAGTTCAATCACGTATTCACAATAAAGTATGGGTCAAGTCCTAGGATGTCTGTGTCTTATAGTCTTATTCTTGGCTGACAAGTGCTACATCTAAATCAGTGTATGGCATTAAGTTATAGCCTGAAAGCAGGCTAGGGTGGTGAGACCAGTTCGGACGACGAACGCTTCTTGTTCCCCCCGGCCCTCAACCGCGCTCAGGCCACTGTTGCTCAAAGACACAACTTCCAGCATCACTTCTCTAATCGTAATTCCACAAAGGGAAAGCATAGCTCAATAGTAATATTGTACGGGACTTGTTTGGGCAAGTTTCTCTCATCAAGCCTGAGCCAAAAGATTACACACCAGTAATAGAAATTTATTCAGAGAAAGATATCCTGGCATAATAAGACCATCCTGCTTCATGTAATTATAATTCATACATCCAGAGACAGCTGTCCATCAGATATATTATATTAGCTGGCTTTGATTTCTGTAATGAGTTTTATTAGTATATTTATGAGGAAGAAAAGCAGCATATAAAGAAGTTATGAATAAGTTATTATGTGTGCAGAACCAACATTTGGAATCTTCTAAATCTTGCAGAGAAGCCAAAGTCTGAATGGATACAGAGACTGAAATACTCCCCAAAATATGATCCATGGAGACCTATTCCAACAGCCCACAGCGTCAGCACTACCCATTGCTTTGTTTCACAGCCATGAAATCACTGGATTTATGTAAAGAAGAAATCTAAATGGGGGTCTGAAAAAAACCAAAATGGTGAACAAGAATGTCAAGGTTCGATTTATCTCTGATATTAGATTGATGTGGTATAAAAGGATCCTTCTTCAAATGCAAGAACTGGTACGGTTTGTCCTTGTTTCCCACAGGCAAGAGCATGCAGGCTCTGCTAGCTGAGCGACCTTGAATTTAGAGACTTTCAAGAGAGCATGGTCGATTCCTCTGGCAAAAATAGTGGAAAGTGATGGAAATGTGGGACCAAAGTAAAGTGAAAGCCACTGAAATAACTGTTTATGAAGACTAAGAGAAAATAACAACAGGCAGTGATGCAGTTAAATGATACAGAGCAAAGTCAAAAGGGGCAAGCACTAAGTCTCAGCACCTCTGGAGAAACATACCATTGGAGACAATTTTCTATAAGCCCAATACCTAAGCGAAAAAGTTATTACAGTCTTTTAAATAGTTAACTACAGTTAACAGTTTTGAAGCCTGAAGTGAGACAGCTGATTTTGAAGATGTTTCTCCTTTAACAGGACAGGCTCAGGACTCTACCTGCTGCCATCTGTAACCCTACCTGCTCCTCCTCAAAGGTTTCAGAGAGATGCTTTTTGTCAAGCTAAATCCTCCCCTCTTCCCCGGGTCTTCAAGCCATGCCCAGACCATCCATGTCGTGCTGGTAGATTGGGAGAGTTCAGACAACTGAAGGCAGGTGATGCAAGATCTAGGAGAAAATTAACTCCCATGTCACAATTTCCTGGTAGTGTCCTGTTGTACCGCATTAAAGCAGTTTGACCAAATACCTCAGGTTTCCTCAGCTACCAGCCAAAAGAGCAGATCTCTTGCGTGGCTGAAGTCTGGACCACACACCACCATCCTTCAGCTTTTCAAACTGCACTGCCAACAGCCGGTGCAGTACTTTCTGCGTGAAATGTCAGGAGGCAGGCCAGCACATCCCACACCCTTCACAAACCCTGGATAGTTAAAAGAGTGATTCTCATACAAAATATCTGTGTTTAAGGGTATAAATATGTGAGTAATCAAAGCAAGGCCTGATTATTGACAGGGTCTGTAGGTGAAGCAAAAGGATGCAGCATGCTTGCAAATAACACTAACAGTTGGATCCTGCAAGAGCCCAAAACCTCTTCAGTGCTCCCTAAGCAAGAAAAGAGACAAGGTAAAAGTCCTCAATTGACCTACAAAACTGGCCAGCCTCTCCTGGGTCTACCCTCACTGGCAAGTCCATCCATCACCTCTAATACCAGTGTCTACATAACCACCACCATGCTTTGATGCCATTAGCTGATGATGTTCGCTGTGGTGATAGCTGAGGGTGGGGTGTCCCACCTGTTGTTTAAATCTCAGAGCAGGCTCCTGCGTTGCTGGCCAAAAATGCCACGTTGACAGAAGAAGAGTCGAGCACACAGGAGCAGCTTGGTTTCACCACTCAAGTTCCCCTACTGCCAAGCTGTCAGCTTACCCTGTCAGTGTCAGTAAGAAACTGAGCAGTCAAAAAGTGATCCAATTATTTTGCTACAATCTTCTCAAAAGTCTTCCTTAAAGCTGAGAGTTTCCAAGGAGGTAAGAAAAGGTGGCCAGAAAGACTTTAACAAGTGCTTCTTGGAAAGAAGAAGAGAAATCACTGGCAAGCGGTGGGTCCCGCGTGACACCCGCAGGGCTCAGATGTGGTGTAGCATCAGTGTCCCAAGTATTACCTGACCTTCAGCAAGACCTACGGTCTGAAATTGTAATAAAGTTTGTATTTGACCATCGAGCACTTATTCCAACTCCAGAAAGAAAGTGAAAACCAGTGTGGTGCTGAATGATCTTATCAGGACAGTAATTGGCAAAATCCCCACAGTAAGAGATGCTCAACTGTCACCATGTGCGAAGAGCCTTGACTAGCCAGGTTGTTTACTGTTCGCAACCGTTGAGCTATTCACGACTTTGCTGACACTATGGTGAAGGGCACGGCAGCCATTCTTGGCCTCATTCCTAAGCACAACGTATTGTTTCCAGAGCCCTTTATGCTACCATCACTCCAATTAGGAGCTAGAGTGCCTTCACAAATGTTCTGTCCTCCCACTTTGTCAGACAGAGATGATCTGAATACCACAGAAACCTTTGAGAAGGGGAAAATCACAGAATTTAGGGATCATAATGGCAATGAGTGGCAAGAACAGATGATTACAGAACTTCATAAATTTTAATCAAAATATCAAAAGGGTGTACTGTCAATGCAAAGATATCCTTCTCCTAATAGGAGGACAAACTAAAGCAGCAGCTTTATAACATCCTTTGATGCCCTAGGATAGCAGGACCCCCGGAGCTGCCTGTTGTGTCCCACAATGGTTCATTAGTATTTAGATTCTTAATTCCCTTTATTGGATCTGAGTTTTGGCTTCTAAGAGCTGACCCCTAAAGAGCCAGAAACTTCAGAGTGCTTTTTGCTACATGTTTCCCCACTTTGGGCATTTAACTCCACACTTTTAGAAATAACACATGCCTTTGCCGCAGTGAAGGAAAAGGAATAAACGTGTTACCTCTTAGCAAAATATTATTATCATCACTCAGGCAAAGACCTCTACCACCGAATCATCCTTCACACTGCTGTTGCCTTGTAACTGTGGGGAAAATATGTCTATATTAGAGCTGAAAATTAAAGACAGGAGGATGGAAGTTACGTCTTCTGCTTCTGGCCATGTATTTTACTCAAAATGGAATTTTGTGACTCATCCTCTTCTGGTTGAGTCTCTTGAACAGATAGCCATTTCCCACAGGTGTATCTGAGTTAGAAAAGATAAGTAACTCCGCTGTTTTATGTAGTAGCTTAAAAATAAAACATAAATTAATGCTCTGACTACAGAAAGCTGTCAAGCACCCTACTTAGACACAAGTATCAGTAAGAGCCCACCAGTCCGACCACTCAGTCCTTGCACGCTCTTTACTTTTCCTTCATATTTCTCATTCCACTGACCCATAGAAACTCACTGACTTCAAAAAAGTTGAAAAAGGTATTAATTTGCCTTCCTTTTCTTTTTCCATATGACCTCTTGGTCCCCAGACAATGAGGGAAAGAGGGACCAGGCTCATATGTCCCTTAAGACCAGGACAAAGTAATGCACTTGGAAGAGAAGAGGGGACAGGGAAGAGTTAACCAGGTTTATAATTGTTTCCAGAGACCCATTATTCAGCCCCTAAAAATGCTGGTAGAAGAAGAAAATGGAAAATTGACATGGTCCCAGCAGACAAACGGTTAATATTTAGGAAAAGACTATAGCAGTTTTTGATCCAAAAGAAAGGGAGAAGAGCATTTTAACAAGAGTGGCACTCAGACTGTACAAACTCATTAGATTTGGGGTTTACCATCTCATAAAAAAAAAAAAAAAGGAGGACATTTTCCCATTCTATACCCACTTGTTTTGAAGATGGGGGTCTTATGTTTGCATTCCCTTTACCAGCACCCGTGTTTGTGAAGAGGCGCACACCCAGGCACTGTGAGCCCCAGCAGCCTCGTGGTACCAAAGCAGAAACACAACCTGGAGCAAGAGCCAGGCACATCACCGAAAACAAAACACACAGCTGATTAACGCTGCCAGAGAATGTTTTTATGGAGAATGTTGGTTTTCTTTCATTTTCCTTTCCCTTTGCAGCTTTCCTCGGATAATCCCTGCTCTCCAGCTGACTGGGGTGCCGCTAATACTGGCACGGTGACATTTTAGCTGGTTTGGGTGGACACGAGCAGGTGGAAAGCGTGACCGGTGGCACCGTCCCTGCGAGGGGGACGCAGAGGTGGCGGGGTGGGGGTCTGGCCACATTGCTGCCCGCCTTCGGCCAGCACCGATAGCTCCTGCCTTGTACATCGGCTTTCGCGTTTAATAAAGTTGTGGCCTCTTGGCTTTCACCACAACACAGTTTCCAGTTTTATTTCCCAAGGGTTCGTAGCAAGAGTAACACGCAGTAGTCATAATGTGTCATAAAATAAATATTAGCAAAAGCGCAGGCGAATCTCCTCCAGTTTGGAATTTGCTTGGCGTCGCGTGTCCCCTAATGCACATCTCCAGAAGCAGAAGTTGTCTGCTGATGGAGGAGGTTTGTTTGTTGCACTTAGTTTTGTTTTTTCGCCTTAGTTTTGTTTTTTCCTCAGTCGGCTGGGCTTCCGCCACTGTCACAGCTAATAAAGGTAAGTACCGGTACAGCACTACCTTCCACATTGCCCTAATCACATTGCTCTTGAAATTAAGTCTGTCAGCGCTTCGGCTGTAAACCCGTATTGCGAGAGCTTAATAACTCCACTGTGAACAAAACAAAATTACTTCTAGACTTAAACCTGGTGTGCAAGACTTCTGCCTATGGGGACACATTTTATTTGTTGCAGGGAATACGAAGAGCATGCCCAAAACGGTTAAATAGATCGAATACGCAACCAGAAACACAACGTATGCGTACATGTACACACAGACTAACGTGTACAGGCACACACGTGTAAGTAACCCCCTGTGGTATATTTTACATCCCTACCTACACTGCTTGCGCAGGGAGGAAGTAAGTTCACCAGGAGCCTCTGACTCCCCCCTACCAATCAATTTCTTCACATTTTAGACTCATCTCAGTCTCTACTTCTTTTTTGAGTGTTTTTTCTTTCTCCAAAGAGTAATAAATTTACACTCTCCCACCAAAAAATTACACTGGCCTGAAGCTGAGGCAGCCGAGGTAAAACTCCATCCTAGAGCAGCAGCAGTTGTTTTATGTATCAAAATGTCCCGTCTTTGAAGTTGAGCCTTAATAATGTCTTGCAGGAAAGCCCCAGGGCAGAGCCTTTCTCTGCCACAGACTTCTTGTACAACTTTGGGCAAATCCTTTAGCTCTCTATTCCTCGGCTCCACCATTGAAAAAAATGGGAATAATTAAATTTCTCTACTTCATCAAACAAGTGTAATGATAAATACGCTACAAAATGCTCCGAAATGTCTGTGATGAAGATTACCTGCTGGACGGAGAGATGCAGAGCTAGAAAGGGGACCCTTGTTGCCATTCCAAATTCACGGCATTTTTAAGTTCAGAAGTGGTGTTCTAAACCAGTTTTAAAGATTATCTTCTTAAAATGACACCAATCAAATAGATTCTTCTATAAAAACACTATATATAATTTTTTTTTCCCTTAAATAATAGTGTAGACTGCACGTGTGGTACAACACACAGCTTTGTCACCACAGTTTGGGGTGGCCATGCCAGAGCTGGTGGGGTTTACGTGATGGATCTGAACAGCACTGGTGGAGCTGGTTTGCTCTGTCAGGTCAAGACCTGCACTCCCAACTCAGACGCTAAGTCACACGAAATCCGTTCACCCTCACAAGGAGGGGAAGAAAATAACTGTACCTGGGGTTCCTGGCACCCCAGCACCAGGGTGTCCCCCTTCATCCTCATCTTGCCCTTGCCGGGGAGGCTCTGGTTCCAGAGCAGGAGGAAGGGGAGGATGCACACAAAGGCTCTGGGGCACAGCCCTGGAAGTTCATCCTGTCACTTAGATGGTTGGTGCACCAGGAGTTGACCCCCGCAATGACCATGGCTGTGGGAGTAAAGCTGTAGCTGCAGGAGAGCCTGGGGAAAGGGGTGCTGCCAGAGGCAGAGGATTTCTCTGCCGAAAGGGTGGGTGAAGTTGGGTAATGCTGCAGCCGATGACATGCACAAAGGGAAGGAAAATGGCCGGTGTTTGGATTAAAAAGAAATTAAACACAACATCAACACAAGGTGTAGTTATGCTGATGGGAGTGACCAACACAAAGGGATGAATTGTCCCAGCAGAAGGTGGCTCAGGTTTTTGCCGTCCAACCCACCACCCACTCACTTTCCCTTTGCTTTGCCTCCTTTCTTGGGAGGTCTCTACCCAAATTCTGAGTCTGGGGAAAGCTCACAGCATATATCTTCCTATTGCTCTGTACAAACCCTGCCTACCCTGATCTTGGTCCCTTCAGGACCATGCAATAAGCAATAACATTGGGATCAACCAAAAAGGGTTCCTACAGACGCCCCGACTCCATTTTGGCCAGGGATGGCCACAGCAAAGCAGCATGGTCAGATGGTGGCCATGGACCGAGACGCCTGTATTTGCCGTGTTGGCCATGTATGGGGCACCAGCTGGGAAAGCCTGGGGTGCTGGGGCAGGATCTCCCGGGTGCTGGCTCCTATGAGTCCTCCACGCATCAATCTTAGAGCAGTATGCCGTCATGGATAAATAGCAGCTGTTGCAGTAAGCTCATCGGATAACAGGCACATATATTAAAGTACCTTTAGCACACTTACCAAAACATATATTTAGCTAGGGAAAATAATCCTGCCCTGCCTATAAAAGTCAAAGTTTGCCTTTATAAATAACTCCAGGAACCCTGCACGCCACTGAGGAAATGGCGATGGCGTGCATGCTCAGCCTCCTTCCCCGAAAAGATCTCTGAATAAAATATAAACACGCTGAAATATAAAGAACAGTTTGGTAGAGATAATGAAATCTAGTGAAGCCAGTAATTTACTCTGTAAATCATACAGCTACTTCCTCCTTGCAGTTGCCTACCCTGATTTACATCATGAACCTTATTTCCGAGCTTCTCCCCACTTTGTTGCAAGCACGAGAGAACTAACTACAGCTTCTGTGTGTCTTTGTGACTGGTAAAAAGCATTTATTTATACCTGCAAAATGTCCCGCCCTAAATATGCCACATTAGCTTGATACGCTGCTTCTTTTTTCCAGTCTTCTCTCAGGTCTTTCCGAGAAGGGAAGGCAGGGCAGGCATCCAAAAATGCCAGTTTTGCACCCATTCTTGTTGTCACAGCAGCTGGGAACGGGAGCAGTCCGAGTGCTGGGTCAGTGCCGGCCATGGGGAGCTGCAGAGAGGATCCCCCCGCGCTGCCCGGGGACCGCCAGTCCCCCCCACTGACTCCCCAGCCTCCGGCATCACGCTCTCCCGTTTTATCCATGGCACCAAACCTCATCCCATTAGCACGCAAAGACTCCGAGCCCTCGAACTTGCCCTATATTGCACCGAATATCTTCAGAAGGGGCTGGAAATAACGGGGTGCTGTTGCCTCGCTAACGCCGCCCTGTGCGCAGGAGCCCGTGGAAACCTGCTGTGGGGCAAGCGGCGAGCCCTGCGGGCCAGCGGGCTCAACCCCAGCCTCATCTCTTATTCACGTCTCTCCTTTAAGCCCAACCGCTCCGAGGTGAGGCTGGGTCTCTATGAGTTCCGGCGGATTTGTCTCCCGGTGTCTGCACGTACATTAGGCAGGCGCATTATGCGGACGTATGGCTCTGCCTGGCTCTGCGCAGGAATAGAGACTGCAGGGAAAAAATTATATCTAGATGAGTCTTTATGATGTGTGTGCCTTCGGTATTAAGATCTCTTCAGGCTTTGTATATGCGGTAATATTGCTCTCATTTTAAATTCTCCTAGTAATAATTTTAAGAGAAAATTCCTTGTGACAACTGCTGTTCATTTAAAACTAATGTTTAGCCAGTAATGGGTAATTGTATTAGACTAAAAAAAGCTGCTGTAAAGTCGACTCCAGTCTGATTTTTAATTTACTGCATCATCAGCTACTTTTATGATACTATTTAATCTACTGAAATAAAACTATTGCTCTATAAATATCTCTAACATTCAAGAAAGATTGTTTTTAGCCGTTCTGCTCTTGGGGCTGAGGAGTTGTTAATTATTATATGAATAATTCCCGTGAATACATTTACTTATATTTGTTTTAATTGTCACAATACTCAGAGAAGTAAGGTGTTATTATTTCACCACGAACTCGCTTTTAACCCTTAAACGGGGAAAGGGAAAATGCCCCTCGCTACTTTGCGCCCATATTGAGTTCATAAAATGCATTCTGTGTTTCCATGGGAGGAAGGAAAGAAAAAAAAAAAAAAAGACGCCAAAACAATTTCCATTGATTTTTTTTTTTTCCCGTAAGGACCCACACCTCGCTCAGCCAGGATGCTGGTGCTCGTGGCCGCAGGCGGCACGGCAACCGCAGGGATGCAGGAGCGACCAGGGCGACTCTTCCCAGGAGCCTGGGTTGCGTTTGCAGGACCTTTTCCGAGCGTGTAGCAGCACCGGGAGCCTGATCCTGCTCTCTCCTCCCCGGAGCTGTATTCCTGACAAACGCAGCGGTAGGTTCACCTCCTCAAGTATTAAGAAATCAGCCCCCCAGGGCCTGTTTCAACCCACCCCCCGCCAGCATCGATAGAAAGACCCCCGCTGAGTCGAGTGGGCTTTGGATGGGTCCCCGTAGCCTCCGTGTGGGTATATTCATGCACAGAGAGGAGGTTTGTGAGCTGCCTTGGTATAAATCATAAAAAAAACAAAGTTACAAATAGGGACTTGTATGTTTTTCTTGCTTATTCACTTCCCACAGAAATAACGTGCATCGAGGTCATGCAAAATAGCCTCGGTCTATACCGAGCACCGGTGGCGTTCTCAAAACAATACACTACCAGATTAAAACAGCGTCAAAGACATCGTGCTGCTCATTTCGGATGAAAAAGAAATCTCCATTAGCAAAAAAAAAAAAAAAAATCTATCGCAAGAAGTAATTTGCACCCACCTAGTAACAAAAGGGTGGATCTTTTTTTTTTTTAATTTGCTACTCCTTTTAATAAATAGTAGGTTCTCTCGTAAAGATTACCTGGGAGATAAATGGATCTGTTGGAAGAAAAAAGACTCAGGGTGTGAGCAAAAATGTATATCTGTGGCATGTGAGTTGCTGATTTTTAATGTCCCAAACACATTTATATTATAGCTTTAGGTTTATTTACCCCGGTAAACACTTGATTACCTGCCTGCGACAACTGGGGGAGAAGGCTGTTGTCAAATCTATTATAATACCATCAAGTAATGGTTACAAGATAAAGTAAGGTAAAACAAATAATTCTTAATGCTGTGCAACCACCTATTATTTTATCCAAACAACTTCTGGTTTTGCTATCTCCTTATGGTCAAACGCTTATTCCCTAGAAAGAGAGAAGAAGTCTCTTTTTACCTTGGTAATTAGCTTGTTTGAAAGCTCCCGCAAATTCTTCCTATCATAAATTTTGCATTGCTCCGTGCACAACAATGCACATAAAATTAAATAAACAATTTAATTAATTTAATTAAAATTAAATATTAAACATATTGTGTATAAGAAGCCCATGTCTTTGATTTAATTGGGCAGGAGTACCCAAAGCAGTTTGGGTAACAGTGAAAAATAATTAAAAACAACAAGTATGGTAGCCTCTGGGTACGAAGAGTAGTTGGGAGCTTTCTCCTGAGAAAGGTTTATTTAATTAAAACTAAACTAATCTTTGGAAAACACTTGATAAGCATTTCATAATACAAATCATAATCCAAAAATGAAGCTTACACTTCGTCTACATGATACTGGAAAATAATATTAAATAATTCAATTCTGCCATGAGCTACTTTCCCAGCACACACAGAATAATTCAGCAGACAGCATGTTTACCACCTTTAAATTTTCTGTAACATTTAGTTCATCTAGATAAATATTAGTAAACTGTATGAAGGCATAATGGATCCATAAGTGATAAGGCTGAGAATTAATGCTTTATTTAGACTGCTTATTGCTTCTTGTAGATATAATACCAGACAAGGAAAGCGCAGCTAACTTATTTACAAGTCAAGCTGTGCCTGCGCTGGCAGGTGAGCCATTTGGCTGCGTTCACGTTTTCTAACCTGTTCTTCGACACCTTTCACTCATAATAGAGGATATTATTTCCAGGATCTCATACCAGTGGAGGAGGAATAGATTATTTTATAGGGTGGTGTCTCTATCAATACTTCACGTTGTCAAACGCTAGCGTTTCTGTACCGTCCGGTGATAATTTCAGCTCCCTGAAAAACTTGGATCCTGCCCAAGGTGGCAAACTATTCGCCTGGACATCAAACAGTCTGCCTTGCACAGCCCCTCGCAAGCTGGATTGCAAATGCTGACAGGCTTTATAGGTCATTTCAAAAACAAATGCTTCATTTTAACACCTTACACTGCAGCAGTTCCTACAACAAGCTGCTGATGCCAACTGGCTTTTTCAAAAGCGAACGTATCCAAAGAGATCCTAATTGACACTTTCAGGCAAGTGCCCAGCATAACTGAATGGTACTCAGGTTTCTGGAGAGCGGTTTTAAAGTGACCATATAATTTAAGTGACCTTTGAATATAATCTAAAATGCTACTGTAGAGCCCGATCCCTCTCTCACAGAATGGGCTCCGTCAATAGGGAAACTCCCATTGATGTTAATGAGGGCAGGAGCGGACACTTCCACCCCTGGCTCCCATTGAATTTTCCAGGTTGCTTTTCTTGTGGGAGCTTGTGTTTTGATACATTCCTGGGAAGATCCTGTTAACTGACTTGCAGTTACTTTGCTTCATATCATGCCCACAGCTTTTTAGTGGAGGACCCAGTGATTTAGCAGAGATTTCTGTGGAACAGAGGTACAATAGGGCCCTTTAGAGGGCGTGGGAATTTCCCGCATGTTGATTAACCTCATACTGTAAAAGACCGTAGGCCAAATCCTTCAGTCCTCACACAGACAAAAGTCCACATTGACTTATCCGAAATCTCCCTGCAAACGCTCATTAAAGTCAATGGCATTTTGCCTCCGTAAGGGCTGGGGATTTGGCCCGCTGGTTGTCTTTGCGATTGGGCATCACCAGGAGAAGGGGATTACCACGACACCCAGCCGGCAGCGGGCACTGGCTTGTCCCGGACCTGGGGCACTATCTTCCCCCCAGCCCCAAAAACCCATAACACAACCATACTGTCGGTGCCAGCCCGCCGCTCCAGCCTGCGGTGATGAGCGATGCCCAGCATCACCCCTTGGGCCACCACCTTGACACCCGCGTGGTGCCACCCCACGGAGCCCTGCCACCCAGCTTGCCCCACGGGGCAGGCAGGGTACAAGCCACCAGCCCACGAGGCTCCTGTCCTCCCCGCTGTAGCTGCCATCAAAAAAAAGTCTGGCTTCCACCCCCTCCGGGACAAGATAGCCAGTAATTTAGAACCACCTTAGAGGAGGGTACATCTATCCAGAAAATAATAGAAATATAACCCAAAAAAAAAAAAAAAAAAGGCAGGCTGGTTTCTATTTGTTTGGTTTAGCCGTATCATAGCTCAGACCTTCCTTGCCATTGTGGTTCAATATTTACTGATCGAAAATATAGACTAGCTGCGAGTCACAGCATTTGCCAGAAAGAACGATTATCATCAGAAAGAAATGGGCATTAAAAGAATAGCTCTTCCATTTCCAGCATATAAAACAGACATTCAGAAGAACAAACAGAGCAGAGAAGAAATGATGGTCATTTGCAAGTAAAATATTACTAAACAATATAACGTTGGATTAACTGTTTCATGTATTTATTGTGCAGGAATATATAGAACTTTACATGAGAAACTATCGGTACAAGCAAGAAACAATGCAGCCTTTTAAACAGCTTGCTTTTAAGTTTAACGCTTCTGCACGTATAGCACACGAGCTCGCTGAAGCCTGTGCAGCAACTCCTGTTAACTTCAAAGGGGTCAGGATCGGGCCCCGAGGTTTCCAACTTTTCTCCTGTAATGTCCCTTTCAATAATATTACAGCCCCCCCCGGTCTCGGTAACGTTCATGTGCTTCGGGTGAATGTATGGCTGAGAACGTGGCAAAGAGGCACCCTAAGATGTAATTTGGGGGTGGGGGGGAACGGAGGGGGCTGATCCTGAAAACTGTGGAGAGACTTTTTCTTTCTACATACACTTAAAAAAAAAAAAAAAAAAAGAAAAAGAAAAGGAGGGGATGGAGGGGCAGGATAAAGAAAAAAAAAAAAAAAGAAAAGGAGGCATATATTGAGTCCAGTCCCTGCATTCGTGTGAAGCAAACCATTGAGCCCGCAGCACAGTAGCGAGGGCTGACTGGACCGGACAAAACCTGACTCCATTTATTGTCTTTTGTTGTGGTGGGCCAGGAATGCAGGAGCTGCGGTTATCCTGAATTAGGGCTGGCTCTGGGGATGGCTCTTTGTACTCCCAGGACCTGTGGATTGCTGAAAATTGGCTCAGTTCTGATCTCGGGCTTTGGAGATTTTATTTTTTTTTTCTTCCTTCTAGGGCTATTTAAAATGGTCACGTAATAATTTCAGTAACTCTGTGGCAAGTAATTTATTATGTGGATTTGGAATTTATTTGCTACTCTTACATAAGCTTAAATTGCATTATTTTTATATTCTCTTACCCAAAATACAGCTCCAAAGAAGGATTTCTGACAAACGTGATATGCAGCTCTATTCTAGTACTTGTCCTGGTTTACCCAGAAATCATGCTAAAACATTTGCCACTCGACGCGTGCTTTAACACTGGCAAAAATCGGTACAATGTTAATTCTATTATTTAACTAAATATTAGGGAGTTACTGAGATTTATACCCAACTATTTTATTTTATTCTTTTTATTTAACTGATCTGTTAAATCAGATTTTGCACCTGAATATTTTCCTGGGTCTTATTCCAAATGAAAGAATCTTTGCAGAAACAGAAGCATGAAAAGAATTGCGGTGGCACAGTTGATCACTGCTTTTGATGGCAAGCACGGTAACTGCCTATGGAGATAATTAAAGCACCAGCCGTAGAGATGCATGAGATAAGAACGGAGAAGTTTAGGGCCGGATTAGTGCAACCTTTACTCTGTGTGATGCGAAGGGTTGGGCAGGATGACTCAAGGAGTGGTCTCCAAGTCCACCTTCTTTCCTTCTGTCTATGCACAGGGAAAAGCCCTACTTATTTTTAGCTCTTGAACTCTCCCTGCAAGTGCACTCCATCCAAATTAAATAAAACTCCAAGACTCTTTCAAATTGCTTGGAAACAGATCCCTGAAGCCCTGATTTTCTTTCAGCTTCATACCTGCAAAGTTCCTAGTGATTTCAAGGGTGATTTTGCCAGACGTACGAAAATGATAAGTTCAGTTCTCTGAATTGCTACTGCTGTAAGCGTGGATTTAACAGGAACCCAAAAAAAAAGGGAGTCCTTAAAAAAAAAAAAACCAAACACAATCAGGGTTTGGTCCCTAATATGTAGTAATAACAATAATGATGTCATTCATGTTCAGTCATGTACATGTTTTCATAAATCATTTTTAATAATTTATTGGATATAAAGAAGAGCTTGAAGTGTGACAAGCTTCTGTAATTTTTAATAAAGCTTTCAAGTAACTTCTCAAGCTCAGGGTAGTGAAACCTACTGACTGAGCAATGCGTATCTAAGTACAAAAAATCCACGGCAGAGGTATAAGCCTTCTTGAAAGGCAGGAGCATGGGCTGGATGCTGCCTTCTCCTCTTCTCTCAGCATCGACACTGCAGGGACTGCTCTGGAGCTGGTGTAACCCGGCGTGCACGGGAAGGGAGCCCCCGCTGTCTGCATTCACCTGGTCGCACAGCAGTGAAACCAGCAGAGCTAAGTCACTTTAAACCAGCTCTCCGTTTAGTTTGCTGCCTTCAAAACCAATCCTGCACTCGATATGGGGGGTGGCGAGGGGAGCACCCAGGAATTTCAGGCTGGGGTCAAGAGTTAGTGGATTAAAGGCGATCTGTGGGATCCTGAAGCTTTCTACAGCACCCTGGGTTTTACTCTTTTGGAGAAAAAAATCTTTCATCTGTGCTATTAACCTCCCTGGGATGTCAGAGGTTGTCCCTGCCCTGTGACTGACCGCTTTGCCCCTCGGCCAGTTAGAGGAGCTCAGCATCCCCACCGGGCTCAGCATCCCCACAGGGCTCTGTGCTCAGGAACAACCTCAGGTGGGAGGATTAAGTGCTCGGCACCACGAACTGCAACTGTACCTTCACCTGGACACTCAGAAAGGTACAATATGTAAGGCACAGAAGAATGCTCTACTTTCCGCTGGCGCTGCTGCGCGCCTGTTATTTTTGCCAAGCTTTATCCTATCTACAGCAATAGTCAGGCCGCTAATCTATTGTTGTAGCTCAGGCTGAGCTGGTGCTCGTTTTTAAATTAAACCTCAGGTGAAAGTTGGCAAATCCGCCCGTGTGTATGGTTTGTCTCTGCTCGCAATCTTGCGTGCGTGCACCTCGGCGCAGCGCAGCTCCCCTGACCTCTGCCTGGTGCGGTTTTACTCCTGACAGGCTAGATGTGAATAAAATCATATGGAGCCGTGTTTTTACAGTTCAGCCTTCTGAGTCTCATCCTCCTGCCATTGAAATCAATGGCAAAACTCCCAACTTCGCTAGTCATATCAGATTAGCTTTGTTCCACGGACTGAAACAATCTAATAGATACCAGGTGTCCTCGATAGAGCTTGTGTGGTCTACAAGTAAGTGGAACATGTTTTTAAAAGTCAAATATGAAACAGCTACATCACAGAACCTGTAATAACTCCAAACTGATATTATTATCTATGGGATCAGTAACTAAAATGTAACTCAATGTATATTTATATGATGCATCCTATAACAGACATGTTCTGAGGTAAACTCGGCTGCATGTTAAACCACTACAGAAACGGATCCATATTTATGCTCATTTCCACAAGAAAGCGTGGCCCTCGTGTGTTTTTACTTAAGGGAGAGAGCCCCAAACAACCTTAAATTAATCCAGAAATCCACTTTAAATATACGACCCTGCATGTAAAAGGACCTACAGAAGTTAAAGGCTGCATGTGAAACCTCCAGGCTGCTGCTCAACATTTAGCTCCCTCCTTGCTCCAAGCTGTGAACCTCGACTGCGAAATTCCCCACCTGCTTTTCCAGAGTCATGGAGCCTCACCAGCTCCACCAGCAGCATGGACTGGAGGAGGTGACACAGATGTCCAGACCTGGGCTGCACCAAGACATCCATCCCTGCACAACGGGTGTAGCTGGAAAACCTGCAAGGAATTTCCTTGTGCGTTCTCCAGGTGTGGAGGTGGCCCAGGAGCCTTGCCCAGCTCATAAGAAACTCTCAGTGCCAAGCTCTGCACCAACATGAAATCGCTCTGCCAACGCCAGGGCCTGATCCCAATTCACAGCACCGCAGATAGGGGTCTCAGGGCAGTTCCTGCTTGTTTTGCCCAAGGGAGGACCAGACCTTCCAGACCAGGACCCAGCAGGTCAATAACACAGGAACACAAAAACAGGGAGATCCCCAGGAAAAAATCAGCCCTTCCTGGGGAACAACAACAAAAAAAGATATTGGTCATTTTTCTAATTCAATTAAAGGTCCTCAAACATGGTGAGGTCTACCCCAGTTCCTAGCCAGAACAATATCTCCTGGGGCCAGCTTTTGGGGCTGTTTTCATGCTGGCACTTGAGTCTCCTGCTCTGCTCCTGCCTTGCAATTCCACATCTTGGGGGCAGCTTCCATGCTTGCCCCGAGTACGAGGTTGGTACAGAGCTCTTGTAGGCAACGCTAGCATCTCATGGATGAGGAGCTGGAGTCAGGAGGCTTGCAAAGTTCTTTTTCCCCCCTTTCTGCTAGAGAAGCAGGAGCAAGACTCACATCAAGCCTCTTCCATCCAAAGCACTGACTGCTGTCTCCTCAGGGTTGATGGGCAGCATGTGCTTCCCCCCCAGCCTGGCCTAATGGGAAGCACCTTCCTCAGCTGGGGTCCAGGTGCTGCTGCAACAGCCCGGCTGGAGCAGAGCACTCCAGTATCCCAGGTATGACACTCCTGAGCAACATTTTAGGCAGCTGAAGCTGCCGGTGGCAAGGGCCAAGCCGACAGACCTCTGCAGCAAAACTGCTGCCAGAGTCAGTGCCCAGCTCTGGAAGTCAAAGTCAATTTCTTTTAAAAAAGCTGCACCAGGGCATCAGGAAAACACCAAGCCCCATTAAAGAGGCGTGATCCAATTAGTATTTCATTTGGTATCTGAAAAATCTAGTCTTATCTGTAGTTTTATCTTTTACCAGCCATCCTCTTTCATTAGGGATTCGTCTCCTTAAGAGGCTTAAATACTTGTACTTTTCCAATAAAGATCTTGCAAAGTACGTTCAAGGGTAGCTTATTTTAACATACATCACATTTAACAAGACTTTTACCAGCGCAGAGAGAACGCGTAACTAATTGTTGGAAGATCTGGTCAAGTTTATTGTAACGGGTAACTGTCGGGCAATTATGATTTATTTATTCAGAGGGAGATAAGGCACGCATTGTTCTCTGGAAGAAAAAAAAAACACAGGGCTGACCTTAAAGTTAATATTATTTCCCATGCCTTCTTCAATCATTTCATAACTGAGGGGACCCACCAGAACACACTCCTCATTGGCTCCCCTCACTCCAAATTTTTGGGTTTAAACTTAATCTCTCCCCAGGCTGGCTCCCGGGCCCGGCAAGACCACCCTGCAGGTGCGTCTCCTCCTCCGCTTATTTCTGAAAATGCCTCTTGTCATGAGGGGACACCTGAGAGCGTCAGGGTCCCTCGCATGGTCCCGGAGCCTGCGGCCGGTGCTGGCCCGGGGCTGCAGCAGGGAGCCTGCGGCCGGGGGTAGGGTAAGAAGGGGGGTTCTTTTTAATCTGACAGTCAAAAAAAAGGAAGAGGGGGAAAGAAAAGAGGAAAGAAAAGTTCCCCATTACTGTCACTGTTCCTCGGGTCCCTGCGGTGCTCTCTCGGGGAGCAGCCTGCCCTGGCAATCGGAGAGGCCGGGGAGCGGGCGGGCAACAACTCCGTCGGTACCGGCGGCGGCAGGAGGCGCGGCAGGACCCGGCCCGGCACGGCCCAGCTCGGCACGGCCCCGCTGCGAGCGCAGCCCTTCCCCACACCCTACCCGGGCAAACAGACCCCGGGCCGGGCAGCTGACGGCTAAAATGGGTGGGAGGCGGCCGTGGCCCACCGACGCCAAGGGGGGCCCCGAGCCCAGCACCCCGGGGTGCTGCCTGCCCCCCCTCTTCGTCTATCCCTGTCCCCCCCAGGTCGATGCAGTACCCGGGTGACCGCTGGCAGGCGGGTCTGCCTGGCCACGGGAAACGCTGGGACTTTGCTGGGGACCGGGGAGGGCTCTCCCCGCCCGCCTGGGGGGTGCTCGGATGCAGATGAAGGGGAGCAGCACCCCGTCCTACCCCGGCAGCGCCCGGCCTCGGGGCTGCCTTTACTTCTGGTGGGACCCCGCTGTTCTCCAAGCCCGGCGGCTCCAAGCAGCCCAAAGGAGGATGAAAAAGGGAAAACCGGGGTGGGGGACCAAAACCGAAATGTGCCCCGGCCCGCCTGTACCCCCACATCGCCCTGGCGCGGCGGCTCCTTCCCCTGCCCGAGCCGAGCCGAGCCCAGCCCCGCGGCCGCAGCCCGGGGGCAGAGCGGGGCTGCGCCCGGTGTCCGCCCCTCCGAGCCCTCCACGACCGCCCCGCCGGCACCACCACCGCCACGGGCCGCAGCGGGCTCGGAGCGGTAGCCCCGTCCTCCCCCACGGCTGCGCTGCTGCCGCCGCCGCAGCTGACAAAGTTTTTATTCGCATCCTCGTTATCTCCAAACTGTCAAAGTGACCAAGAACAAACAAACAAGCTCTTTTTAACGTAAGGGTTGCTCACCTGGTGCAGTAAAGATCAGATCTCAGAGCAAAGGACTTCTACTTCCAGCAAAGTCTGGTTCACCGACTTACTCAACCGGAAGAAAGAGCTCCATTACCTAGTTTACATACACTCTTTTAAATCTGTTTCAAAGGCATTTGATGTAGAGCATAAAGATGCACCTTGCGCGCTGCTGTCAACAGCCAGCCCGAGGCTGGGGCTCGGGCGCTACATGTCCAACTCCCCAACACAGGGAAAGTTACAGATTTATATTTTTTTAAACTCAAAACGTATAACTTTTTCTCCTCCAAATTTCATCCCTTCGCCATTCGGCAAAGCTTTTTCCAAAAGTTCTTAGATTTAATCGGAAACCGTTTGAGTTGTGTTTTGATCCGACCGCCGCTCTGCGTTTATTTGTTGTAAGGCAAAATAAAAGTTAAATCGAACCGGTTTCACCGACAAGAAGTCGGAGCTCCGGGGTTGGGGGGGAGGGGGTGCTCCGGGCCGTGCCCCCGTTGCCGGGACCCTCCCGGGGCGCGGCGGCGCGGAGTGAGCTCCCCGCGCTCCCCGCCGGGACGGCCCGCCCCCCCGCCTCCGCCCCGGGACTCCACCGGCGGCTTCGGAGGCAGCTGGGCGGCCCGGGGGTCGGGGGGTAAATCCGGTTCCTACACCCTCCCCCAGCCGCGATCGTCTCCGGACAAACAGCAGCGCCTCGGACCTCACCCGATGGGGATGGAGAGGTGCAGTGTTTGGTAATATTCACTGTAAGACACTATGATATTCACTTGCTTAATTCTGGCGTGGCCTCCAGCACCACGGGGGGGGTGCCGAGGGAGCCCGGGGCCGGGGAAGGACCCCCAGCCCCCCCCTGCTCGGTGCCCGGGGGCAGCACAACTCCCCCCGGCTGGAGCCGAGGCGAGGGCCCCCCGCACCCCGGGCCCTCCGAGCAGAGGGGAGGGGAGCGGAGCCCTCTTGTAAAGCTTCCAGCCGTCGGAGCCCGCAAGATAAACATCATTAGAAATCATTGTAATTGGGATTGTGAAATCTGACCTCTGACCCGCCGGGCTACGTGTCACAACCGTGTCTGCTTTGATTCCTCGAAAGGCGGCACAAAGGAACAAGCTCCGTGACAGGAGGCAGCGGGATATGCGCCCCAGCCCGAGGGGACCGACGGGGGGGACCACGCGTGGCCTTCCCCTCCTCCCCCGCGCCTCATTTGCATATGCAAAGCAGCAGGCCGCCGGGCCGCCCCCGCCCGGGGAGGAGGGGGATCGTCGGGCCGGGGCGGGGGTCCTGGAAGCCGTGGTGATGGGGTCTCGGGTGCTTTGGAGGGAGAAATGGGCGTCGGTGCGTCCTTCCACTAGCGGAGAGGGGTGGGGGGGTCGTCTGTTGGGTGTTGGCTGAGATTCACACCCCACAAACGCGCTGCTGCCCTCCGAGAATCGGGGTATGGGGGGGGCCGACCTTAATTTCCGATGGCAGGGAGGGAGGGGTGGAGAGATACCGCTTTTCCTCCAGGGCTTTTCCTCCTGGGCTTGTGGGTGCCCCCTCCTGGGGCTTGGTCTCCCTGGTCACATCCGCCCCCTCCATCTCTCCGTCCGGGGCCCCGCTGCGTGTCCCTCCGCCTCCCCCCGCCGCTTTGCCCACACCTGATCCCTCCCTGACGGGGAGGACGATGCGGCTCCTGCTCTTCTTACCTCTCGGCTCCTCGCGGCCCACCCAGGGGCTGGTGCTGAGCCCCGGGGGGAGGCACCCCCCGACTGCCGGCCGGAAAGCATCCCCGCGGGGCCATCTGTCCCCGGCACCCACGGGGGACCCAGGTCACTGAGGGAGCCAGCGAGGGCGGACGGGCACCCGTTCCCTCCTATGCCCCGCTCAGCTGCTCTCGCGGAGAAATCCTAAAAGCATAATTACATTAAAAAGCCTGATTTGTTTAAATAATCCTCTTTAGGCTCCCCTTAATCTGTCCTATATTTCCCCCGTCGTCTTTATTCCTGACTTGTCCAGCTCAGCTGAGCTTGGCCGGACACCCCGCGGCTGAAGAATCCCCTCTTCGTCCTCCTCCGGAGCCCCCCACCCTGCGGGCGACCCCCGCGCCCGGGAGCCTGTCCCCGGCCGCAGGTAGGCAGCGGGGCCTGGGGTCTCTCGGTGGGGCGGGGGGGAGGCGGGGAGCCCCCGCAGCCCCGCTCGGCCCAGCGCCGAAAGCATCGCCCGTGTCCCGCGGGTGGGGAAATCAAAGAGGGTCGGTGCCCTGTTCCCTCGGCAGGGCAGGGCCGGATCCGGCTCTCGGGGTGCGTCATTACCCGGTTTTTGAGAAGAAATGACATTTTTCGCCTGAGCAGCTCCAGGGGAGTGCGAGGCGGCGGGTATATGAGAGAGCCAGAGAACTGAGTTGAGACTGGAGCTGGGAGAGGAGCCCAGTCTCTCCACGTCCCCCCGATAACAGCAAGTGAAGGGCGGTCGGGGAGGGCTTTGACCGTGCCCCCCGAGCGCTGCAGCTGCCCCCCCGGCCGGGTGGCCGCTTTCCTCCTCGAGCAGTGCGGATCGCACTTTGAAGGACGGTTTCTTTTCCTCGATGCGGAAGATTTAAGTTTATGTTTCAATTCCATCGGAAAGAAAAGAGGGAGAAAGAAATGCAGAACTTTAGATGGCGCTGTACAACATTTATTTAAACCCTCCGAGTATTCCCGGCTCCTCGGCCTGCAGAGAGGAGCGGAGCAGGGGTGGGATGGGGAGGAGGAGGGGTCCTGCCTCGCCGGCAGCGGGTGCGGAGGGCAGGGGGATCTCGCCGGGCAGGGCAGCCCCGGCCTGCGCTTCCATCCGCGGTCGGTGACAGCTAACTGCAGCGCTAAGCAGAAATAATTAAAAAGCAAATAAAAATGGCAGAGGCCATCTCCCGCTGCCGCTCTGCTCCCCTTCTCCTCGAATAAACGGAAACCCCCAAATGCCTCTGACGGGGCGAGGAGGTGGGGGGAGCTGCGGAGTTGACAGGAGCTGCAGGCGGTGCCGGCCGGGTGTGCTGCTGCTCGCCCACCTCCGCGCCCCGGCCCGCCCGGGCCCGTTCCCCCGGGGCACGGCCTCGGCGTTGCCCCATCCGCCGGGGCAGGGGGGGATGCAGGAGAGGAGCTCCCCTGGCTCGGTTCTCACCCCAGCTCCAGCTCTGCCCGCTTCTCCCCTGCGCCCCGCCGGCTGCGGGCGTCGGGGAAGGATTCGGAGGAGCAGAAAGAAAGAGAAAGGAGAGGAAAAGCCGACAGACGGCCCCGTCGGGGGGCCCGGCCGCTCTCCACCCGCTCCGGCGCCCGGTCTCCGCAGGAGCGGCGGTGAGAGGAGCCCCAGCGCCCGCCCTCGGCTCCGCGGGGCCCCACGCAAGGCCCCCGTGGGCGCCAGGCCCGGGCACGGCGGCCCTCGAAGGCCCGAGGACAAAACCACGGGCACGGCCCGGCCCCGGCCCGTCGGTGCCCCCGGTCCGACGGCGAAGAGAGCCGCTCCCGGGACGGGAGGCAGCCGAACTGAAGCGGGGTGGGTGGAAAAGCGGAGCGGGGGCGGCCGGCTGGGGGTCCCGCCGACCCTCCGCGACCCGGCGCTCCCCACGCACACGGGCAAACGCGAGAGGAGGGCAGGGAGCGGGGAGCGGTGGCGGCAGCGCCCGGTACCGAGCGGCGATCGCTCCGGTCGCCTCCTCGCCGCGGCCCGGACGAAGAGCTCCTCGCCGGACAGTCGGTACGGGAGCAGACCCTCTCGGAGCGAGGCAAGGAGCTGTCAGGCAAATCCCTTTTCAACACATCCCGGAGCTCTGAACGTCCAGACGGTTTCAGGCATTTTGTTCCTGCAGGAGCTGGTGACATATTATTACCATTATTACGAGGTGGGGTTTTTTTATCTCTAGTTGAAAAAGGGAAATGCGGGAGGAGAAGCGCGACGGCAACAGCCAAAGAGAATTAATTTTTTAAGAGGGTAGAAAAATAAAAATGAAACAAAAAAAATATCGAAGGTCTCGGACAGGGTTTTAAACAGGGAACGAGCGCTGTGAAAATTGCTGCACTGATCCATCGAAAACAAAACCTAATTACGCCACCGAAATGGCACTATATACGCAGCATATTGTGTATGTATATATATATTTATTTTTTATATTTATGTATATATATATATACACGCAAACATCCATACACTAAAATAAAGAATTAGAGACAGCCTGGATCCTGAACACAGTCTACACTTTATTTCAGACTACAGATTTCTGAACATAATAAAATCTTTGGCTTGTAGCGGCGGGTTCAGTCTCGCAGTCTGTGGATCAGAATTAATTTTTTTTCCTCGGGAAAAAAAAAATAAAAGAGACAGAAATTCACACACAAAAAAAAATAAGATCAAACGAAAGATCAGGAAAGTCGGACATTTACTGTAAAACAAGAGCAACGGACATCGAGAAAAAAAATGAAAAGGAAAGCAAACAAAACGAACAAACGAACAAAAGAGACTGGAAGAGAGAGAGAGAAGGGGAGAGAGAAACTGTCCAGCAAATAGAGATCGCTACACATATTTCTTACCTGAAATTAAATATATACAAGGTCATATGCTGTTTGGCTATATAGAGATAATTTTTTTTTTTTGTAAGTGTTCATATTTTATTTTTTTTTTCTTAATCGGAGTCCTTATACTATGGATAGACAATAGATCTGCTTTTAAATAGCACCTGTCCGCCTCCCGGCCGGCGGGCCGGCGCCGCGGCGCAGGGCTGGGGGGGCCGCGCCGCCTCACTCGCTCTCCTCTTTGTCCTGCACGGTGGTGGTGGAGTGGTTGTAGAGTCCCTGGGCCATGAGGTGCAGCGCCAGCCCGTTCTTGATGCCCGTCGCCTTCTTGATCTTGGCCCGTTTGTTCTGGAACCAGATCTTGATCTGGGACTCGTTGAGGCTGAGCTCCTGGGCCAGGCTCTGCCGCCGCTGCTCCGTGATGTACCGGTTCGCCTGGAACTCCGCCTTCAGCCGCTGCAGCTGCTCGGCCGTGAACGCCGTCCGCGGCCGCTTGTCCTCCTTCTCCGTCTTCTTCTTCTTCAGCTTCCTGGTGCGGGGGCCTGCGGGCAGGGCACACACACGCCGCTGGGCAGGGCCGCGCCGCCGACCGACCGACAGACCGACCGCCGCCCCCGCCCCGCCGGCCGCCGGAAAAATGGCCGACGGGCGAATTTCTGCCGGTCCCGTGTGTGCCCCCCCCATCCCACACACCCCCCCCCCACCTCAACCCCGGCACGGCGGAGGGAAGGATGGGCAAGGAGAGGGGAGGCCGGGGCCGAGCCGACACCCGCATCCCCCCGCCGAGCTGTCCCCGCCGAAGGGAGAGGCTCGGTCCCGCTCGCCCCCCGCCCCGACACACGTCGGGGCGCCGCTCCGCTCGCCCTGCCGGGACGAGCCGCGCTCCCGCTGCCCGGCCCTGGGCCGGGACCTGCGGGGTGGGCAGCGGCTCGGCCGGGAAGCGCGGGGGACGAGGGTCCCCGCGGCCCGGCACCGGCGAGCCGCCGGGAGCAGCAGCCTGCCCGGGGGCTGCCTCGGTCTCTTTTTGTGGGGGCAACAGCCCCCTCCGCAAGGCCAGCCCAGCCCCGGGGGGCCTTTCTACGCCGCCACCCCGGAGCCCCGCCGCTGCCCGGGTCGTCCGGGCTCTCCGGCGGCCGATCCTTGCCGGTGACCCCCGGCCCCGCCTGCAGCTCCCTCCATGAACCCCCTCCGAAAGCGGTGCCCCCCATCCACCCCGCCTCCCCGTCCCCAGGCCGGGATGGGGCCAGGTGAAGTGCCACAGGGCTCGCCAGGGGAAGAAGCCCGGCACCGGGGCGCGTCCAGGGGGGACAGCGCCCGGTCGGGGGGCTACCCCCGGTCCTCTGCACGTCAGCCCGGCCCGGGGGGGAGCGGTGAGGGGAGGCAGCGCTGGAGAAAAGGATCTGGCAAAATCCCCCGACAGCTGCCGGGCTCGGCGGGCGGCCCCGGGCCCGCAGCCCCCCGCCAGCAGCAGCCGCAGCCGGCGAGGCCTCCCGGCCGCCGAGTAGGCCGAATGCTCTTCTCCCGGCGCAGCCCTTCCCCAGAGCGGGGGATTTTCCCCGCGGCTCGGCGGGGAGAAGGATGGGGCCCGGCGGGATGCTGCCGGGCTCGGCCGGCGGAGGGGCGGAGGGCACGGGGAGTGAATGGCTTTGCCCCGGCACCTTGCAGCGGGGAGCCGGCGCCTCCGACCGCCGCAGCTCGCTCGTCCCCGGAGCCGGGAGAAGCTGCCGGGGCCGGGTGGGCAGCTCTGAGCACAACAAAGAGAGCGGCCGAGCCCAGCTAGCCTCCCCTCGCCCTTCTCCCCTCCGAGCCGGGGCGAGCAGGGAGCTTCGGGGAGGATGTGCAGAAATAATCCTCTGCCCGAAGAAAGGGGAGGAAAAGAAATAAAGGCGCAAGTGTAAAACGCCTGGCGCACGGCGGCCCTGGGAATCGGTAGCAAAACACCCGTGGCCGGGCCGGCCGGGAGCGAGGGCCGCGCCGTCTGACAGCTCTATCACTCCATCAATCACCCGAGTCAATCAAAGTGGCTTTTCTGAGTTTCAAGTCGCTGGACGTGTCAATAACGGGGGATGGAGATGGCTCGAGCCGATCGCGCCGCGTTGACCGCCAGCGGGGAGCAGCCAGGCCGGGCAGCGCGGAGCGGGGCCGGGCACCGCCGCCTTCCCCGCGCCCCGTGCCGGCACCGGGCAGCCCACCCACCCCGGCCCCGGGCCGCGCCGGCGGATCCCTGGCTGCTGGCCTGGGGTGTCGCGGGGGGAACCCTCTCTCCTCGCCCTCCGCTTCTTTCAAAAAAAAAAAAAATTACAATTAAAAATAGAAACTAACGGTGATAAAATAAGGGGCTGCCGGGGTCGCTTGGGAGAGGGGAAACAGCGTGGAAAGGGGCGGCAGAACGGGGCCGGGGGCCGGCAGGGCCGAGCAGGCGGCTCTCACCCGGGCGGCCCCGGGCAGAGGCACGTCCCCCCCGCCTCGAGAGCCGGGCCCCAAACGGCGGCAGGGAGCACCGGCTCCCGCGGCAATGCGCGGCCTAAGGGCCTGCCCGGCTCTGCCTCACTGCCGAGGCCCCCATGAACAGCCCCTCCGCCACCTTCCGAATAAAAAACCCCTTTTTCTTCACCCTCCGAGAAAACACGCACCACCACCACTCCCCGCGCACCTCCAGTAGCCGCTCAACATGTGTCTCAGGTCTCTTCCCCCTCCCCCGCCACCCCCGAAAGGCCACCAGCACCCAGAAAAAAAATAAAAGAAAGGGAGAAAAAGCCCCCAAACGAGGGAACGGCCGAATCCACTGCCTATTTTTTTTTTCCTTTTTTTTTTCGCAGCGCTCCCACCCCCGGCCGCCGCGCTGCGGAACACCCGGGGCTGCGGCAAAGGAGGGGAGGGCAGGGTGGCGGGGGGGGCACGGCAAAGGGGGTCGCTCCGCATCGAAACGCGGCCGAATCGGGGCCCGGCGTCACATTCAAATTTGGGAGAATCGGAGGAAGGAAGGAGGGGGGGTGGTAGGGTGGGGTGGGGGGGGGTGGGGGGGGACGCGTTTCCTCTCGCCCCGGGTGACCCAGGGCACCCCCCACACACACCCCTACGCGAGGTCCTCAGCAGGCCGGGAGCCAAAGCACGGGGTGGGGTGGGGGGGGAAGGGAAGGGGAGGAGGGGGGGGGGGGCGACCTTGTCACGATTTTAACAGCTCCCAGATGCGCCGCGGTTCCTTACCCGAGGACGGTCTGTCTGAATACCTAGTGCAGTAGACCCAGGCAGGCCACACCAGCGGCTGTTGCGAGTCGGGCTTTATAACAGGTCCTCCATTATTAGAGCCCATGAGGAGGATGGCGGGGCTGCCGTGCTCCCCGTACTTCGCCGGGTGAGTCTCGCCCCCGTCGGCGGGGGGCTTGGCCGCCCCCGACGCCGCCGCCGCCGCTACCGCCGCGGCGGGGCTGGCTTTGGCGGCGGCGGCGGCTGCGGGCGGCGGCGGCGGCGCGGAGCCGTCGGGACGGCAGTTCGAGTCCGGGCAGAGGAGGGAGGGCGGGTTGGGCGGCCGGGCCAGCAGCGGGTTGACGTTTTCTCTACCTGAGCTCTGCCCCCGGTCTCCGTCCCGCTCCCGGCTGCCTCCTCCTCCTCCGCCGCCGCCGGCCGGGGCGGGCGGCTCCTTCTTGCAGCCGAAGTCCGGCCTCAGGATGTTGTCGATGAAAAAGTTGGTGGTGCGGTGGGGCGGCGGCGGCGGGGGCGGCGGGTGGCGGCGGCGGGGCAGGGGCAGGGGGCAGGGGGCGGCGGGGGAGGCGGGCGCGGGGCTGGGGGAGACGGGGAGGCTCTCGCCATCGCTGCCGCTGCCGCTGCTCGCCGGGCCGGGCGCCGCGTCTCTGTGGCCGTGCCCCTCCGGCGGCTCTTCCATGCTCAGCCCCCGCCACGGAGATCGCTGCCTCTTTTCCCCCCCACCCACCCCGGCTTTTACGCCCACCCCACTTTGCCGGTGGGTGGCGGGGTGGAAATGGGGGAGGAAAAATTTAAAAAAAAAAAAAAGAGGAAAAAAAAAAGACAAAAAGAAAAAAAGAATAAAATCCACTTGTTGGGCTGGAGCTGAGATATTATTTTTTTCCTCTCCCCCTCGCACGGCTGGATCCAAAACCAGGGAGACACTCGAGGGCTTCTTTCCCCCTTCTCCCGATCAGCTTATATTTCCACCACCAAAAAAAAAAAAAAAAAGAAGAACCAAAAAAAAAAAACCCACCAAACCCAAAAAGGTCTGCGGCGACACCGCGCCTCCCTCCCCCCCCCCCCAAAAAAAAAAACCCAAAAAAACCACCAAAACACCCGCCCCCCCGAAAACCCGTCAAAATCTGCCCATCTCCCGCCGGCGCGGCGGCTCCGCGCTGCCCCGCTGTCACGCTGCGCTCTGCCCACGCCGCGGGCTGCCGGAGCCCGTCCCCGCCGGCCCCGGTGCTGCACGGCCCGGGGAGTAAATTTATTTTTTTAAATATTTTTTTTTCCCTTTTTTTTGGGGGGGTGGGGGTTGGTTTGTTTTTTTTCCTTCTGAAAAAAAAAAATAAATTAAAAAAAAAAAAAAAAAGGCCAAATCTCTGACAGCTCCGGTCCGTGCAACAAACTCTCCCTAAAAAATCCCTCAGCCACACTTTTTTCACTCGCACCGGAAGCACGTGAGGCGGCCCCGCACGTGGGGGCGGCCAATGGGGCGCCGCCGCCGCCGCTGACGCCCCGCCGCCGCGCCCAATGGGCGCCCGCCGGGCCGCCGCCATAAAAACCCGCGTGGGGACGGGACGGGGCGGACGGGACGGGGCGGGCAGCGGCGCGACGGGGCGGGGGGGAGCCGCGCCCGCACCCCCACGCGTGTCCCTCTGTGTGTGTCGTGTGCTCCCCCCCCCCACACACACCAGCCCCGCAAGCAATTTCTTCCAGCCGCCCCGTGAGCCGCCGCGGGTGGCGGGGGTTCGGTCACCGGCCGCTTTCCTTATGCCCCCCCCCCCGGACCCCCAATAATACCCACCCTCCCCTTAAAAAAATAAAATAAAAATCAGTGGGTGCTCGTTTTCCTCTCTCTTATTATTTTCTCTTCCCCCGCGGCGGGGGAGATGCCGGGGGGTTGCCCGGCATCAAAACTTTATTTTTTGGACGAATAAAAAATAATAATAATGAATAAATAAATAAATAATAATAAAGGCAGGAGCCGCTGGCGGGGTGAGCTGGGCTCAGGGCTGCAGCCGCTCGGCTGGTTTATTCCTTTATTGGGGTTATTTGTTGGGTTTTTTTTCGGGATATGAAGCAGATCAGCCGCCAGCTCACAGCTGAATTCGTATCGTGTTTCCTCGTCTGCTTTTTGATGTCTGTTTGTTTGTTTGGGTTCGGTTTGTTGCTTTTTTTTTTTTTCTCCTTTTTTTTTTCCCCCTGGTATTTTCTTTTCTTTCCCCGGCAGAGAGCGAGCACCTCGGGACGCGTGTTGAGCCAGAAGGGAAAATTTAAGGATTGTAAAGGGTGGGAAGAAAAAGGCACTTTTTGAGGACTGCCGCGGCTTTCTAAAAAAAATAATTTACAGGGAAAAAAAAAATTAAAAAAATAAGACTGCGTGGCTGCAGTTTTGATTTTGTTGGACTGCTGGGGGCCGCAGCCCGGCGCCACAAGGCGGGCGGCTCTCCCGCCGCCGGTGCCTTCTCCCCGCCGTCCCGGGAGCTCCCGGTCTGCTCCGTGGGAGGGGAGTGTCGGTGCTCACACGAAGGGCCACGGTGGGGGGTGAAGGGCTCCACGACACCTCAGGATTTGCACGACGTGGGGGTCCCGGCGGGTGCCCGGAGCCACGGCCGCTGCCCGGCCGGCCGCAGGCACCTGCTCCGGGCTGGAGCCGCACTCCAGCCCGCCGCCCTTTCCCAAGGCTGCGGGAAGGGGAGTTCCGGGTTTTTTCTCCTCCTGACCTAATCCAAACCCCTCGTTTTCCCCCGTCAAAACAGCGGCCGGGCCGCGGGGAGGCCGCGGGGCCCCGTGTACCGCTCCGCGCCGCTCCGCGGGGCCGGGCCGCGTCACGTGCCGCCGCCTATATCTCCTCTATATGCATGGGTGCGTGCTCAAAATAAACCTATAGATATCTATCTGCACGTGTCTATATCTGCGCCTCTCTTTGCGGGCTGAGCTGCGGTGCCGGCCGCGGCGGGGTGCGCTCCCCTCGGCGGGAGCGGCCCGGGGGAAGCGGCCGGGCCGGCGGCTCGGCTTTCGGGAGGCCACCGGCACCGGGAATGGAAGGAGACACCTCCGGGGGTGCCCGGCAGCAGCTCCCCGTGTGTGTGCCAGCACCTCCGAAGCACGCTCGGTTATTTTCCGTACCGGGGAAACGTTACCGAATTGTTACCTTCAGCCGCACAATAATCCCCTAAAATAATAGCTGGCGGAGCACAATCAGCCCTGGAATCAAGAGCTTCATCCGCAATTAAATGAATGTTAAACCCCCCCTGCATTCACAATATCATATCATTTACTCGCACCGAAATTGGGTTTATTTATATTTAAGTTAGCAAAATTGAAATCTTTATCCCAAAAGCGAGCGTGGGTACTTAATTAAATTCTAATTAGGACACTATCAATATCCCATTTAGCCACGTAGCCTTTGTGAGCCGCGGTCCCTTTCAGAGCTGTAAATGGGGGCTCGCTGCCTTATCTCTCCTGCAAGAGACGCCTTGAGAAGGGCTGCAAAAGATAATTTATAGGTTTTAATTACTCTTCATTCCGCCTGATCAGCTTGGCGTTCATCACAGGACGGCGAATAAAACCTGGTCAAAAGCACTGTCACTATTCCCTGGCAAGACGCTTAATCAAAGTAAGCAGGGCCATATTACACGCTGCGAGCTTCTTCACGTAATTTCCCAGCTGCTGATAAAGCTAGTTGAATAATGCTGCAGTCCTTCGGAGACACCATTTACAGAAATGACTTTATTGACGGCTTAACGTCGGTAATTCATTTTACCTTTCATGTATTGGGAGCCCGGATTTGTTACAGTAATAGGATGATAAATGTCCTGGCGGCCCTATAGCTTTTATTATTGAATACAATACACACACCCATCCTTAAATGTTCCAAAATTGGGTAACAAAAGGGAGAGAGAGAGAAATCGAAGCCTTTAACTATTTAATTTGCCTTCCTGAGCGCGCGGAGAGGGGGGGTGGGGGGGCGGGAAGTGTGTGTATATGTGCGTGTGTGTGTATGTGCGTGTGTGTGTGTGTGTGCTGGGGGGGGGGGATTATTTCATCCGGTGTCCTCCCTTCTTCTAGAAACTGTTCTGGATTTTAAAAGCTTCTCTATAAATTGAGTAGGTTTGTGTACGGAGGGGGTGGGGGATCGACTGGATGAATGAGGAGGGGTTAAAGGAAAAGACGATGTATATTTCCAGGCTGGATATTTTTTCCACCGCGACCCTTCCTATCTAAATAGATAAATATTACTCGCCGGCTAGCAGATAGTTACAGTAATCGGGGTAATATGTCTACACCGTGTCTTAAGGACGGAAGCTTAAATAAAAAATAAGCCTTTCTTAGGAAAAAGTTCCCTCTGCAGCTTTTGGGTGCCGCTGGGTTTGGAGGCGCCCGTCGGGGGGGCCCGACCCTGCCGAGCCCCTCTCACGCTGCCGTCGGGGGGTCCCGGTCCCGCCGAGCCGTCGGTGCGTCCAGCGGGGCCGGCGCACCCAGCTCTCCCCGGGAAGGGCTCCGGTGTCCGGGGCCGGTCTGCGGCGCTCGCTGCCCCTCGAGAGTGCCCCGGTGGGGTCTCTTGCGGGGTGATGTTCCCACCGGCTCTCGGCGCTGGGGCTCGGGTTCACCCATCCTGGCGTGGGGAGGGAGAAAATGAAATCCGGGAGGCGGAGAGCATCCGAGGGCCGGCGGGGCCGGGGAACCGTGCTGGGACCCCCGGTGCCCGCCGTCGAGCTGCGGGGAGGGCGCCCGCATTGCTCCCGCCGCACGACAGCAGCTGCGGCGCCCGCAACCTCTTCGAAAATCGGGGAAATAATTGCTCCGATTTCGTTGTATTTGCTGTCTTTTTTTTTTTCTTCCTTCTTCTTTTTCTTCTTCTTCTTCTTCTATTTTTCTTCTTTTTGAGGAAGGCCACCGAAGGGAGGAAGTTTTAAAATTGAAATTAAAATTAAAATCGGATACAAAATCCTTAGCAATATTTTTTTTTTTCCTCGGCGCCCTTATAGGAAGGAGGAAGTATAGAAACGTGGTTAATATACGCTGTGGTAATCCTATTTCTAGGTCTAGATCAGATCTCATTGGGGCCTTTGCTGAAGGACATAAATGAGTTGTTCTAATACAATAGATTTCATCCTTCCTACAGGGACTGGCTGACCAGAGGTTTTGTTAAAAGTGAATGCGAATAGATTTCTGCTACAAGTGCAGCATTATTATTATGAGCTGTAAGGTCAGACTATACATTCCGGGTCCCCAAAGCCTATAGACCCTGGGAAATGCGCGGGATATACCACGTCATTGTACCTGACAGTCTCTTCAATAGACTAATTCAATTATCGCTTGGGGATTCAGTCTTCATTGAAAGCAATAATAGCAGTGTAATTCGTTGGTAAATAGGTATTGGAAGCAGCCCCGCTCGAAACTTTTTTCGGGGCACAGGTTTACATCTCCGGGATTCCAAATCTCTCCCGCTCCAAGCGCGGGGAGCGGGGAGGGAGGAAGGGGAGGTTTTTATCGAAGAGGAGGGACGGGCTGTGGGGGGACCCCGGCGCGGGCGGCGCAGCGGCAGCTCCCGCACCCCGGCCCGGGCGGGCAGCGCGGCCGCCCCGCTCCCCCGAGAAGTTCCCGGGGCGCCGGGGATGTTGTGCCCTGGTGTCCTGGTGTACAGTTATGAATCAATTACCATCCAGGACCACCCCCACCCCAGCCCGGCAGCCCGGCTCGCAAGTCACAGGGAACTGCAGGAAAGATTTAGTTTTATTTACTTCATTGTCTGTCCCCACTTCCCGAGGGGGACGGAGGCGAAAACACCCTGCAGAAGTTTCTGGGGAGGGCAGAGAAAACTGTCTTTCTTATTCTTAGTGGTATTATTGGTTTGTTTCTTTTCCTACAAGGAAAAAAAAAAAGAAAGAAAGAAAGAAACGAAAAGAACGGGAGAGATAAAAGGAAAAAAAATAAAAGGAAATACAAAAATGAAAAGCAAAAGAAAAGAGGAAAGGGAAAGAAAAAAGGAAAAGAAAAAGAAAAAAGGAAAGTGAAAGGAAAAGGGAAAAAAAGGAAAAGAAGATACAAAATGGAAAATAAAAATAAAATGAAAATAAAAAAGAAGATGAGGGAAGAAAAAAGAAAAAGGCAAAGAAAAAAGAAGAGGAAAAAGAAATAGGACAGAAAACCAGAAAAGACAGGAAAAATAGATAAGAAGCATAGAAATCAGGAAAATAAAAATGAGAAAGAAAAAGAAAAAAGAAGCAGGAAGAAAGAAGAAAAGAAAAGAAAAGAAAAGAAAAGAAAAGAAAAGAAAAGAAAAGAAAAGAAAAGAAAAGAAAAGAAAAGAAAAGAAAAGAAAAGAAAAGAAAAGAAAAGAAAAGAAAAGAAAAGAAAAGAAAAGAAAAGAAAAAAGAAAAGAAAAGAAAAGAAAAGAAAAGAAAAGAAAAGAAAAGAAAAGAAAAGAAAAGAAAAGAAAAGAAAAGAAAAGAAAAGAAAAGAAAAGAAAAGAAAAGAAAAGAAAAGAAAAGAAAAGAAAAGAAAAGAAAAGAAAAAGAAAAGAAAAGAAAAGAGAAAAGAAAAAAGAGAGAAGGAAACAAGGAAAGAAAGGAGAGAAGAAAGGAGAGAGAAGAGCTCGCTTCTTTCCAGTGGCCTGGCTGCAAACCCCTTTCCATCTGCTTCCCAAGCCCCCTCCCGCCTCCCACCCACCTCTGCAGCCCACCCTACCTCTCTGCGAGCAGCACAAGTCACCTGGATCGGCTGCCTTAAAAACGTCCCGGCTCCCGGAGCTGTTTCTGGCTCTCCGGCCGGGGGAGGAATACATCCGAGAAGGGCAGCGACATCCTCTCGACAGGCGAGCAGTCCGAGCGCCTTGCTCCAGCCCTGTCTGCCTCCTGACAATCTGGTTTAAGTTACAGTGGATGTTTCTGAGCGCTGGTTTACCCCACTGCGGGGCAGATACTCCTGTCCCCTCGCTAAAGACGTTACCAAAAGGGGCTGAAAGTTTGTGGCAGGGTCGGGGTCCGCACCCGGCTCCGCTCCACCGGGCTGGTCCCGGCGTGCGCCTCCTTCCCCCCCTCGCAGGGTGTCGGGCTGGCTCGAACCCCATTTACATTTTTAAATATGTTTCCAATTTCCTCCGTCTCTCTCTACCTACGTCTCGCCCTGCTTCTGTCTCCGCTCTGGGAGCCGTGCAGCCCGGGGAAGAGTCGGGGATATTTTCGCCGCCCGGGGCCGGGGCTCTGGCGAGAGGGAGCGGGGCGGGGGGGGGTCTCCCTGCCCGGGCAGGGTGCCGGGGGTCGGCGTTGGGAACGGCCCCCCGAAGACGTTCCCCACCTCGAGTGGGTGCAGGGTGCTTCATGGCGGCAAAGCCTTGCCCTTCCCCGGCTGTTGGATTTTTGGCTGACAAAGGGGCACCCGCGGGACGGCCGCCCACCCGTGGGTGTGGGTGCTGGGAGGGTGCGCGTCCGGCTCCACGCAGACCCGCCGTGTCTCCCAACCCACGCGGTGTAGCGCTTCTCTGCGTGTATTTGCGTGCGAGGGTTTGTGCGTGCAATTCTGCGTGGGTGCAGCGGGCGTGTAAGGGAATATTCCCCTGCACACACGCGTGTGCAAATAGATGTAGTTGTTCGAGGGTGCTCACGGCCACGACACCCCCCCCCGCCCCCGTCCCCGGGTTCCCCATCAGCCCGAGAACCGCCCCGAGGGGCTCCTCCTGCGCCCGGGAGCAGGGGGACAGTCGCCGTGGGAAGTTTGCTCAACTCTCTGCGTGGAAGGAAGGATGCTCCCCGGGGTCCTCTCCCCGGCTTTCAGGTGCACGCCTCCAGCAATGACTTGTGCAGATACAGCCCCGGGGTGGGGGGGAGGAAGAGGGAAGAGGATCCAGCCTTTATTTTTTTTACTCCGAGGTCTAAACAGCAGCACCGGGGCCGAGGGACATGGGTGTCACCATTTCTCCCCTCCCAGTCTGCCGGCAGATCAGGGTTTTCTCCTTACCAGTGCCTCGGAGGAGAGTCGGGCCCCGTTCCCCTCACCCCAGCGAGCCCTCTCTGTCATTTCACACCCCCGCCATCTCCGGGACATGGCTCCGGGCCGGGGCCCGGGCCCGGGAGGCGATGCCGGGGTGTGTGTGGAGGTCCCGGCCTGCGCCGGGCCAGGGTGCAAACACTGGGGAAGTTTAAGACAGGGAGAAAGAAGGGGGGGGGGGTGAAGAGAAATCCTTTGTGTTTTTGTCCTCCTTTGTTCCGGAATTAACTTGACCGGTGGGGCTGGGAAGCAGCACGATTTCGATTTGAAAAACCAAGGGAGCGGGGGGCTCTTTTGATGCTCATCGGGGAAAGCGATGCTCGGGGAGGTGGCTGGAGGCGCAGGCACCGGCGCCGGGGTCTCTCTGCCGTGGCTCACAGCAAAAATTCGTTGAAGGCACTATTTCTGCCTTGCACGGGAACTTTCGGCGCTAATTAGCCATGTTGCTCCTCCGAGCCGGGCTTGCTCCTCTCTGCTCATCCGTTCCCAGGGAGAGAAAACACTGTGTGTAGGGCTAAAACGCAGCAAGACAAAATAATCATCTTTAAAAGTACGTGTTGGCTTGTGGGGGGGCAGGGAAAGGGGCAGAGAGTAGAGCAAAATAAGTCTATTGCCTGGAGAAATGATGCAATGTTACTGCTGCCCAGTGGCAGTAACCGGAATTGGGTCATTTTAGGGACAAACGTCGGCAAAATTCAAGTCACGTCCACTTTTGATATAAGGATGTGTCCTCTTTAAAAATTGTTATGCAAAAGAGTCTCGTACGTGATCTTCTTGCGATAAAAAGCGGCAAGCCAAATATTGGAGCCCGAGTCAATAATGTATGAACAGATTAAGCAACCTTTCTCCCAGGCAATTATTTCAGCAATTGAAAACCTCGCTCGCTCCAAATTTCGAAAATAATAATAACAATAATAGCAAAAGTAAATAAAGCCCAGCGCAAGTGCTATGGTCTCTTGCTCTTTGCCCCTTGCTCGGGAAGGGTGGGCGGGTTGGTTGTTGGTTTGTTTTTTTTTTCCAGTTGGGGAGAGTAGCTGAGAAGGTATTTAAAACAGCAGCAGCCTGAAAATCACAACAATTCATAATAATCTATGGATCGCGGGAGTAAATAGGCATATCGCAGGGACACCGGCCTGCCTGTATTTATTTGTCTTTAAAGCTCCGGGTAAATTAAGTTTCCGGCTGTGTAATTCTAACAAAAGGTGATAGAAAACGCACTGGGGGAGTAATAGACGGTGGCACCAGGGATCAGAGGGGGAATGGGTTTAATGCTGATTTATCTGCCGAGGGCCGGGGCGCGCCGCCGCCTCCGCGGGAGCAAGGCGAGCAGCTCCGCGGGTGCGTGGGCTCCGCGGGTGCGCGGGCTCGGCTTGGGGAGAGGGGGGCGGCCGGGCCGAGCGGAGCCCCGGGCACGGCCCGGAGCGGCAGCTTGTGGAGGAGCCGCTGCCGGGAGGCGGCTTGTCCCTGCGCTCCTCCTCGGGGGGCCGCTTCCCTGCGTGGGGAGGGACGCGCGTCCCGTCCCCGACCCGTCGTCCCCCCGGCCCCGGCCCGGATCGCCTGGAGATCACGGGGGGGAAATTAATTCGGCTACAGGAGGCGAGCGGCGGGTGCGGGCAGGGGGGCTGGCAGGAGGGAGCCGGCTGCCTTTGCCCTCCCAGCGAAGGGCAGAAGGCAAAGAGCTGGGAGGGGTGGCCCGGAGACATCCTTGTCTCTGAAGTCGCCGCAAAGCTTTGAGAGAGAAAACGCTCCGTCACTTGCTGCAGGCTACTTTTTTTTACCCCTCTTTTTACTTTGCATCCCTTGCCCTGTGGCTGCCGGGCGCTGCTGGCCGTGCAGCGGGCAGGTTTTCCTTTGCCTGCTTATCTCTGGCTGCATGTTAAAAAACTTTCCCCCTTCTTCACCAGTTCTGATCTTGGTCTTGAATTTGGCCGATGGTGCAGTGGCAACACCTAGCCATTTGTTTCAGTTGCACAAAAGCAGAGAGCGGGTCAAAAACAAATAAACCCAACTTTCTGGAGGCAGGCTGGCAGAGACTGGGGTCTGCACCCTCCAGGAGAAACCATTCCCAGGACTGAAGCGAGGGACAGGACTCTGGACCCATTTGGGGTCTGGGTGGCAGGAAGATGAAAAATTATTTTGGGAGCAATGATTTCTCCTGCTGCGTACAACTGAAGAGGTCTTGAAGAAGGACCAAGATGTAGGAGCACCCAGCCCCACCGACCTGCTACAGCCGAGAACCTTTTCCAAGACATGCCAGAGTACAATAGAAATACTCTGCTAGCATGGCACTTCACCTGCACACCCAGCCCTGCAGCCAAATCCCACATCCCTCTCCAGACAGCAGCCTTACATTCCTGAGCTAGACAAATGATGAAAAAGTTCCAGTTACCGTCTAATGAAAGGCCTCCATCTCCCTTCCCCCAGAGGTTTCCGATGCACATATAATTAGCTCTCAATATTTCATGAATATGGGGTTTTACTAATTCCTTTTCACTCAGGAGATTTCGCATTCGCCGTTTTACCCTCTCTGTCATTTTGCACAAAGCTGTGGCTGTGGGAAGGGTGGTTATGGGTTGGGGTGGGTTCTTCTAGCTGGATACACAACATCCCTCAGCTGCCCGAGGCCTCAGCCCAGACATCCTGAGAGACACAGATCCCAAATGAAGGACCACAGCTTTTTTTTTTTTTTTTTTTTTTTGTGCAGAAAATTAAATGTGCTGTGGGATTTCTTTCCTTTGGGGCAAGCATTTCTTTGGATGTGTAGAAATTCAGGAACAGGCCTTCTGCTTCTGAGTTATAGCGTGTTTTGGAACGAGATTGGTATTTTCTGACCAAAGAGAGCAGTCATCTTAGACAAACCAGGAGGTAGAAGTCAATATTAATATCATCAAGAAATGTCCCACTAAATCTTGGTGATCTTCCACAATAACAGCTCCAAATCATCTGATTACTACACAATCATATTAGTAAGAACAACTCTCAGCTCCCTATCTGTGTAATGAAGGGAAAAACTAACCCAGCATCATCTTCTTTAGCATCATCTTTTTTTTTCTTTTTTTTTTCCCCACCTGGTTCACTGGCAAGCAGTGAGGTAAAGGTTCGTGTGTTCATAGTCTGCATGGAAAAAAAATTGGGAGTCTTATCTGCCTCCTCCAGTAGCAGACCTGCGACTATGAGGAGGCTCTGGGCGCAGATGCCGAGGATGCCCTTCGCGTTCAGTGCTGCAGCACGGTTGGTCGGGTCTGCCACGAAGCCACCCTTTCCATGGTGATTCCCCTACTAGAGCTGCCTGGGTGTTGCAGAAGGTCTGACCCTGTCACCCACGTGTCACCCTGGCATCCAACATCCTCTTGCCTCTGCAAATAGTTGCACTAGGCAGAAATCTGCTGGCCTCTGTGTGAAAAAAAAGACTTTAATCTTGTTCTTCAGAGGCTGAAGAGGACCTTCAGCTGCCGCAGGGCAGGCTTTGCTGGGCCAGTTGTGCAGCAATAGCCATCCTTCCTCTAATCATGCCATAGATATTGACTACATCTTTCTTTTTTTTTTTCTTGTCCTGCTCGGTCCGAATGTACGTGCCGCGAGTAAAGTGATGTAACAATAGCTTGGTCCCGTGGGAGTTTTCCTAAACACGCTGCAAGAACAAAGTTTGGTCCTTTCTGTTCAAGCAGATTTAGACTAATGGGCTTTTCACCACACCGCCTTAGTGCCAAACACTGGCATTTGCAATGCAGTAGACGAGTTTCTGTAAAGGCAACCCCCCAACCAGAAACAGCTCATTAAAATTCCCATTATCCCCATAACTTGTTTATTATTAATTTAAATGACTGTCTTGTGATTTGTAAGAAGGAAAACAAGTCCTAAAACAAACGATACTTAGAATCACTGAGCCTGGTGGGCAATGGATTTTATTTGCCACACATTTTTAGTTGGATGTTAAAAGAGGTTTCCCAGTTTACAGTAACTGCTGTCTCTCTATGTGGTCCATTGAAGGATAGCTTTGTTTTCTCACATTAAACTTTGTGAGTCACTAGTTACTGTGCTTTGCCTATTTCTTAACAACAACTTTACACTTATATGGGCCTTTTCCACCCTACAATTCTCTAGTCGTTTACTAGGAAGCCAAGGGGAGCTGGTGAAAGGCAGAGGAGTTCCCTGAGTGACTGACAAGGCTGCAGGATCAGGACCTGCAGGCGTTTTGCTGAGCTCTGAGTCACGTTCAACAGGATTTTTCCCTGTGTCAGGGACAGCCAGTTCATTCCCATAATGTCTGTCTGTGGGTGTGCCACAGCGGGATTTTTCTGTACTCATCAATCCCTGGGGGTGTCAGCACAGGTAGTGAAACTCCATAGGAGTCAGCACGTTTGGAAGTATCACTTCCCAGGCCTATGCTGCCTACAGGGAACATCTCCGAAGCTGAAAATATCTCCTTTATCTCTCTCAGGAGTAACCTGCAGCAGAAGCAGGACCCTAAGGGAAAAAGGGATTATCCATGGCTGCTCTGGGCTGAGACGGCCAGCGCTGAGACCCTGGCCAGCTGCGGGCACCGCTGCACTGTGCCCCATGGTGCCCACGGACCCCGAGGGATCCAAAACCACGTAGACACTGCTCTGGTGTGCTGGGAACATATGGCAGAAGGGCTCCCAGAGACGACTGCTCCTGTTTTTACTGTTTCCTGCTGCGCTGTGATTATTCTTTAATCTGGTTTTCAGTGTGCACTCTTTGCCGTTTGTCCCACAACTTCAGAAGCCAACACAGTTTTTAATCCACTGGTGATTTACTGATGCACAGCTCTCACCCGTGCGGTGAGGAAATGCCACGGGTGCAACCTCACGGGCCAGATTCTCACCTGGAGTAAATGATAGCGAAGAGGGGGCTTCGGCAAATGGGTCCGTCCCAGCTCCGGTGCCCGGAGCACAGGCTCACCGGAGCGCACATCGCCGGGGCTCGGCGCTCGCTGCACATGGAAAGAGCCCGGCCCCGTTCCTGGGGTTATTAATGCCTTTTTTGTCCAAATGCTGGTTTCCAGAGACATCTTGTGGCTCTCGCCAGCTATCACAGCTGAACTGCTCCACATCCCAGCACGCTGCTCCTCCCGCAGTGCTGGGTAGCCAAGCTGCTCCCGGAACTACTTGCTGTTTGCACCCTGATTAGACTTTTTTTTTTTTTACTTTTTTTTACTCCTCGATGAGTATTTTCGGCTTTGTGGGACTCCCCTTCTCACATACAGCTCAGGTCAGGGTACGGGCGTAAGCATCAGTCTTGCAGAAGGGAAGACCTCTGCAGAAGTGTCACTGGTGTGAGAGCCCTCCCAGGCTGGTGTCACCGCAGGAGATGACTGTTTGCTCCCTACGCAGCACCCAGTGGTGCTGCATCAGCAGCTAATCCAGCACAGGGTTGTTTTTGCTAGCTCCTTTGATGACAATGCTACAAAGGCAAAGAATTATAAAGCAAAAGTACTTTCTGTGAAAACAGGGGAAGGGCAGGGGCTGCGGGTTGGCTGTGCATCCCTGTGCACTGCAGATGGGAGGGCTGTCTCCAGCCCTTGCGGCAGAGACTTCCAGGAGC
This sequence comes from Larus michahellis, assembly GCF_964199755.1. Taxonomy (NCBI): domain Eukaryota; kingdom Metazoa; phylum Chordata; class Aves; order Charadriiformes; family Laridae; genus Larus; species Larus michahellis. The sequence continues at coordinate 50,313,559 of NC_133902.1, read as the reverse complement.
AACTTCTCAGCTGAAGTTGGAGGGACAAACCCCATGGGTGTGTGAAAGGTGATCCTTTTCGGAGAGGAGATGACAGGAAGCAAATCGCAGGGGTTGGAACCCATGACCATGAAGGTCCCGTCCATCCCCATGTTGGCTGCACAGGCAGCGGTGCAAAAGCAAAGCGCTCCCTGACAGCAGAGAACGAGGCACTGCTGGGCTTTTAAAACCTTTCCAGAAATAATGCATTAGCAATAATTATTCACTAGATAAAAAAAAAGGGCATTTAAACCAGTCGATGTCAACAGAACTTTTCCAGACCTGTAAAGGTCTACTTTAGCCAGCAAGCCCATCATTTTGTCTACCAGGGTGGCTTGTACCAGCAAGCATGGGCAGCCTCGCATCCCAAGCACATGCAGTGCTGCCAGCCAACTCCTCACTCACAGCCACACGGCGCAGGAGGGAGCTGCCAGGTTCAGGCAGGGAAATGAAGGCTGTTCCTCAAGCCTCAGGCACCCCAAGGATCGCTGCAGTGCCACGCTACGCAGGATCTGTCTGTCCAACACCCAGTTAACCCTCTTTCCTTTCGATGGGGAGATAGCAGCCATGGCTATGGTGTCTGAGCTGGCAGATTTCTTGTCTCCATCTAGCCGGGGATTCCCTTCCCATTGCACAAAGAAACCTTCATAGACGGGGGTGATTTTTAATGTGTATCCCACAGCCACACAGGCTCTTGCTGGGTCCAAGCCATCTATGCAATCTTTCCCACTGGTGTATAATTTTCTTGGCACTTTCCTTGCAACAGGTGGGCTGCAATATAAGGAAACGTAATGTGACTGCTTCACTCTTGACTAAGAAGAAAGATTTACTGCAGAAGACACATTGCTTACAGTTTTATGGAGATTTCTTATCTAAAGCCATGTAACACCCTATGGCGGGGGTCCACAACCTTAAGAAAGTCTCAGACCATCCAAACAAATGTTTTCAAGCAGGAAAGGAGCCAAGTTACCATGTCTGTGTGCAACATCAGGACGCTGGGCTGGGAACCGTAACTGAGATCACATGGTGTTATAACCCTGTTTCGCCTGTCTGAGGTCCAAGGAACTTTACGTAATTCATCCAGCCCTGGAGGAGAGGAGATATCGCAGATGAAAAATGACTTCCCAGGTGCCCTGGACAATGTGCTGGCTGTGCTGGCTCAGACACCCTGCTGCGCTCTGTCCTCAAGCTAATCATCGGCGTCTCCATCCAAGAGGTGGTCAAACCCATAGCGCAGCCTCGTAACAGCAGCTATGGACTTGAGCACGGAAGTGGGTGAAGAGATCTGTCTCCTGGCCTCTTACGGATGCGAGACACCACATGGAGAGGAGAAGCAGCCTGGTAGAGACACGGATGACCTGCGTTGCTGCTTGAGATGGTTTTCCTGCAGGGGGTCACAGTTCGGTACAGTGGAAACGTCTGCAGCAAGAACTGGCCCCTCCGTCACGGCTACGGGTGCAACAGCAGCGCCGCAAAGCAACAAGCACGTCGTGAGTTACGACCACTAAATAGCAAGGCAACACTAATAAATCTTAATCCGAAGGCTGATAAACTGTAAAACACAACATAAAATATGATGCATGCGTTGGGCTTGAGCTGGCGAGCCTCTGATCTCTTCCCACGGGGGCAAATTCTGGCTGGGTTTTACTGACGGAGCTCAAAGCGGGCCAGCTGCAGTCACCCAGGCTAAAGCCGGCCCCATGGCTCTTATGTAAATAATTCCTAGTTATTAATAACTTTTATAGTTGATACATGGGACTGAATGGCGTGTGCTTTTTCAGTGAGGATAAGCCATTCAATCACATAAAGCCTTGCCTAAGAGATGTTGCTAGATGAATCATTTAGCTTGATTGAGGGCTGTGTAAGTGATATATTAAAGATGTGCCAAGCAACATTCCTTGATGGGGAAAATTATGTGTTTTCTGGCAGATTCATAAGCTGAGGAATTCATCTGTGGGTTGTTAAGGAGATTATTGTCTGGTATGTGTGTATATACGTGGGAATGGGAATACCAGTCAGTCCAGTTTAATAGACATCCGAAATAATCTGATATTCCTGAAATGAAACCGTCAACCTGGGCTGATGCTGGGTAAACTTTTGACTCCTCAAATCAAACTGATCCTTTCTGTAACTCTTATGCCAAGGAAGAATTTTGTCCGTGGGCTTCAGAGACTGGAGCTGGGTGGGACACAACCAGCAGAGCTGACTCTGGGAACATGTTCCCCTTAATGTCAAGAATATCGCTTGCTAGGACCGCTTAAAGAAATGCTAAATATTTCTATAACTGTAGCTAAGTTTAGGATCAAGCAAAAAGTGCAATAGTCATGGCGTCCAGTTCAATTCCTCTTATCTTGATCGATACATCAAAAAAATTCCAACAACAATCCTCTTTCATTTAAGGTGATCCAAGCCGGGACTTAACGCCAACTAACTCCAAGGAGGAAAAATTAATTCTAACTCCACAAGAAATGTTTGGTGCTTGTGATGCCATCCCAGTGCAAGCCCAAGTGCCTCCAGCTGCTCAACCATTCTTTCAGGAAGGTGTCCATCCAGGCTGGCAGGGCTGGGGACAGGGTCTGGCCGGGGGTGACATCCAACCTCATGCTGCCACCAAAACAGCAGCTTCCCGAGGGAAGCACAAGACAGCTGAACTGGTGGCAGTTTGCCATCCGCCAACACTTGCATCAAGGGCAGCTGAAAGGAGAAAAAAACATGATCAGAGAACACATTTTTCAAAACATACATCTTTTTAAACCTTTTTTTTTTTCTTTTCACTTTGCTGGAAATCCAGTGTGTCCCTCTGCCCCTTGCTCCCACGCTTTGCCTTTTCTGCTGAATTCTTTCTTTCTCTACATGCTCAGTATGGTCACGGTTTGGGTTTCCATTCAGTTCTTTGGGCTACCTTTTAAAAACTACTTGTTTCAGTTTTATGCAAATCTGTATCTCTGATTCTGAAGTTCACGTTTTAGACATTAAGACAACACTGAAAACAGCGGTGTGCCGTACAATCTGAGCTTTGTGTTTATCGCTTTCATCAGTGACCTAACTTCATATCACTTCCAAAGCAGAGTTGATTTCTTGTCTTGTGATCTGTTTTTTTAGAATTTCCTGGTTTATAGTTTTTACTTTTCCATGCCTTCACATCGTACTGTAATTTTACCATCCTCTAGTGAAGGATTTTAAGTCACTGCTTAGTTTCTGTCCTGTATCCTCCATCCAAGGACACACGGCACTCGTGCCTCCCCTGAACAGTCGGAAAACGAGGGGAAATCCCACCTTGGCGTGTTTCTCCCTAATATTTTGCCTCCCTGTTTTATTCTGCTTCTGCCCCCTGTGCCCGGGCTGCAGCCGATGACTGGAGGGGCTCTCCTCTGCTCTGGCTTGGAGAGTGCTGTTCTCCCCGGAGATGAGAGAGACAATAATTAATACTATTAACCATGTGTCACGGGCAAACCCAGCTTAGGAAGAGCCCAGAGAACTTGCAGATGGGGAGCTTATGGTCTCATCAATCAGCTGAATAAGCAAATGAGAGAGGCAGGCTCTTAAGCCCATTTACTCCGTGACTCGGTACTCCGCAGTACTCAAGTACTTTGGCTGTCTCTCTGTGTGCTTTATAAGGTTATTGTGGCCATTATGTATCTCACCTTCATATCACCCATTATGGCTTTGAGAGATTTTTAAAATGAACTTCAAAGAATGCCTAGAGTTGCTTAACGCTGTTGAGGAAACTTTAATAGCCTGTAGCTTATGCGAGGTTTAATCCGCAGGGAAGCAGGCTGCGCTCGGGTACGGCTCCCAGACATCTCGCCTTACGCCAGGAGGATGGGCATGGTTTGATACTGCTCCAACAGAAAAACAAATCCTGGTATGGATGCAGCCATGGCCACCGAAGGGAAATTTTTCTGGCTTATGGCATGGAGAGGACGCAAGGTGCAGATAACAATGTTGGATGTGCCTGGCTGCGGGCTGTCTGCACAGGGCTCTGCCAGCTGGGGGTGAACAAGCCTTAGGTGACAGGTATTTCTTTATGGCGATATAAATATAAACATACTGATTAAAGGCTTCATGTCTGGAAGGCTATGACTATCTTAATGTCTTCCCAAGCGATACTTGGTCCTTTTCCACCATCACAAGGGTGATGATGCTGATGCTCCCTGCACCTCTCTTCCCAGCAGAACATAACCCAAAGGACAATCAAGTTCAATTAAACATATCAAACTGCCCAGCGTTCAACTTGGTAAAGAAACTAGTAGTACTGTCCCAGCTAGTCTCCAAAAAGCCTCTGCTGATCTAAGGAGCCCGAAGTCCTCAGCTGGCTGAACCAGATAATATCTTTCAGCTACTTGTTGGGAGCACGCATTCCTCGGGAAAGCTATGATAAACCCAGCACTTAACAAGGCTCACAAACCAACTAAACAGCTGTGGGAGACATTTGGTGCGTTCGACAGTAAAGACAGGAATGCTTTGAAGACTGGGCTTGTAAGGCAGAGCTCTGTCAAGTAGCTCCGGAGCAACCCGGCAAGCGGCCGAGGCGTATGGAGCAAGCTCAGCCTTTACGACTCCGCAGCCCCGCGACTCCCCTCCCGGCCGGCGTGCCCGTGATTTATCCACCCCACACCCCCGGGCTGCTTTGCTCCTTCTCGCTCCCTGCATTTTCCAGGCCTCTGTTTCACATTAACTCATCAGCAGGTTGCAAAGTCAGCGTGCCCGGGGAGAAGCTTTTTAAGAGAAACCCTGCAGATCGTCATCTCTTTGCCACAGAAGGAAGCGGGAGGGAGGAGGTCGCCTCCTGCTCCTTCTAGCCTTCAGCTTCTCCATCGAGTGGATGAGAACAGCCTTCTTTCCTTGATACACACGGAAGAAGCACAAGAGAGAAGGGGTCTCTGGGCTAGTCAAAGTCACTGATGGCTTTATGTTTTTATAAATTGTTTCTGTTATTCAGAGAGTGCTGAAGAGCACGGGAGACAATATAGCCCCGGCGATACCAGGCATCTACCTGGATCTGTCATAGTCAGTGAGTGCAGCAATACACAATTTTTTGTATTTTTTTAAATATTTTTTTTTACAAGATATAGTATCATGCCACCTTCCCTCAAAGATCAAGGACTGAAACCGTTTCATCTTAACACAGGGCAGGAAGACGCTGGGTTCCCACCCACGTTCCCACCTTGCCAGGTTTCCATGTCTGCTGCTGGGAGGTGATGAGCATTTTCTGTGCCCACGGCCACGGGGCACGTGCCAGGGAACTTGCAGCATCAGAGCCGGAGGGGAGAGGCTGGGCTCGGGTTATCCTCCTGCAGAGGCTCAGAGACTGAAGAACATCCAGGTCTTTCAGAAAAATATCTATGTTTCTCTGAACTGTTACCCCTAAAATGAGGTCTTTCACTCTCACCTCGTTAGAGGTGATGGATTAGTTCACTGAGCCGATTAGTAATCAGTGGGGTTTAGAAATATCTGTTTTTTCCGAAGACTGGTGGCGACTCACAGCACTAACTGGAGAATCACAAATGGCTACACCTTTTTCGTTTGCAAAATACACTTTCAGTAAAGCTCACGGATCACCTCTGAGACCCTTTCCTGCAAAAGCAGCAAAGAACGAGGTACTGGTCGGCTGTGTAACACCTCTGGGAAATCTTTAGCAATATTTGGAATTCTCATGATACATAGTTAAGCATCAGAACCACGAATTTCATCTTTCCAGAGGGAAAGATTTAAGCAACATCACACAAAAAAAAACAACCAACAAACCTTTCCTCGTCTATCCAGGACTTTTTCCATACATTTCAGCACCTGTCTAGCGGAAGAGGCAGGGCACACGCTTATGTACCTGTTTGCAACGAAGGTCTACGGAGGACCTGAGGTGGGTCCACACTGCAGCCTGATGGCCAAGTGTCCCTAAAGCCCCGGGGGACCGCAGAGGGGACGGGAAGCTGCGCAGCTTGCAGTCAGTCCGGCGCCGCACCACAAGGTGGGGATGCTACAATGCGGAATGGCAGGCGGCTCCGGGCAGGGCTAATTGCATTCATCTCTGTATGATATGAAGCTTCTAATAGCCAAAAGCCAAGCCGTCACTCCGTCACTTAGCCCCATACACCTTGCTCCGCACCCTGGGAAGTTACTTTACACAGCATCTCCTGCATAATCACAGCAATAAAGGCTTTAGAAAATGTTGGTGCAGGTACAATTTGGTCCTGGGGGCCCCCAGAGCTTTTTCTATCGCCTGGAGAACCAGCATCAAGGCTGCTGCTGGGCTGGGGTGAGCCGGCAAGACACAGCAAGGCTCAGGGGAGAGAGGGAAAATCAGATATTCCTCCTTTTTTTTTTCATGCAAGAGCAAGGTGACACCACCGTCACAGAAAGGTGATGGATTTCAAGCAATTAAGGGAACCTCTTGCTGTAGAGGCTGAGCTGGGCTGGAAAACTCAGCGCTTCGTGCTCCCGCTCAGTTTTACCCGGTTTCCAAAGAGGCAGATGCCACAGTGAGAGGAATTCCTGCACAGAGGCAGTGGATGATTGCTCCTTAAAAATTGTAAGACAAGTTGTGGAGCCCTGCCCTGTAGGGCAGGGTGCTGCCAGCGGGTGACAGGGAGGTGTTTCCCTCTTGTGCATTGACCGTCATTGACCATGCCTGCTTTCAAAGACCTGCTGCTGGGACTGCCAGCAAAAGTGAGGCAGGTTCAGGGCTCTGCCTGGGATTTTCCCCAGCAGCGGTGGGCACCCTGCCCTGCCTTCACCCCCACAGGCATCACGGGCTCCCATGGATTTCAGACTGGGCGAGCATACTTCCCACCAGCTGGGAACGGGACGTCTGACATAACAAACATGGGCAAACAGTAGCTGCGATGCTTCTTGGATCTAGCAAAGTATTTGACAGCTTAGAAAAGCGAAGTGGGAACCTGATTATAGCCTTCAAATAGGCAAGAGGTTATTATGAAGAGGGCAGCAGTCAATTGCTCTCCATAGCTACCAAGGGGAGGACAAAAGGAATGAGCTCAATGTTTAACAGAGCTCAGTCATAGGCATTTGGGGAAAAATATATCCTCTCTAACCGTGAAGGTAATTACACATTAGGACAGGTTATCTTCAGACGGCTGGAAGTCTTTGAGCTTTAAGAGTAGATCACACAAACGTATGTCAGGAATCATCTTAAGACCTCCCCAATATTTTTTGCTTTTGTGATTTTAAGGTTGCTCTGCCCCAGGTCTTGCCTTCCCATCTCATATCCCCGGGGACAAAGCTTGCCAGAGAGGATCTCTGTGTCTGGGGAGGGTTTTCCCTTGTCACCACCCATCTACACATGGTCCTGGGAGCCTTTTTGACATCACTGGAGGTGTCTCAGCCTCTCCATCCAATTCTGTTAGTTCATACATTGCCCCAGCCCATCCTCACTTTGCTGCCCAGGAGTTCCCTCTGCTCGGAACATCCCAGGTCCTTGCCCCTCTACCTGCAGGCGCAGGCTTGGGTTTCATTTCAAGGTTTCTCTGTACAGACCTGTTCCTTACTGGACTAGGAGTGCATAGGGGAAAGCACTAAGCCTTCGTCTTGTCTTAGTGCGGCCAGTGGGGACTTTGCTTTTGCTATAAAGGAGCACAGGATGGGGCATGGCCTTCCCCAAGCATCAGTTTAGCATCAGCCTTGGCCACCCCACTAAAGGTGTGAGGGCGAGCATGATCCCCCAGCTCTGTGTAACCAACTGATTTCAGCCCAGGGTTAAAACAGGCTTAGGAACAGTGAAAACTTTCCCCGAATCAGGGCTTCATGGAGCAGATGGGCACCCCCAGGACCATGGGGACAACATCACCCTGGGGCAACTGGACTGGGATTGCTCAGCCAAAGGAAGTAGATGGTGAAAGCTGGCAGGATTCAAGCAGTGACAGCGTGAGTTCATTGAAAAAAGAAATATGCCGAGAAACAGCAGATACCTGTCAGTAACATCCAGCCAGATCAGGAAATCCCCGAGCTGAGAATGACTAGATGTTCAGAAAACGGTTAGGAAACATCATAAATACATTTTTATAGCCCAATCTTCTACTCTTTCCTAGGCACACGCTTTTGGCAAACCTCAGGCAGGGTAGTGGGCTACCTAAGGCTTTAGGCCAATGTGTCCACTCATATCCTTCTGTCAAGAGGGGGGCTGAATGGGACTGACCCCTAGTCATCAAGTTACAGGATTTATTCCTCTAAATGAGCTGGTTTTCCTCCCACAGGCCCCAGTGGGAGGTGGCTGTTTCACCCTTCTGACAACACATGATCTTTGCTTAGTTGCCTTTCAGAGATGGTAGGACGTGGTCCACAGATCCCCAGGCTGAACTCTGCAGGAAAAGAAAGTGGATGAGCGCTGCAATAATTTACTACTGTCCCTGGCCATTTTTAACCCAGCCGAAGAGCTGGCAGCTGACATTCGACAGTAGTGGCTCTGAAGAGGAAGGCAGTGCTCTGCCGAGGGGAAGCGAGCAGAGTTACAGCCCAGAGTGAATCAGACGGGGTCAATGAGGAGAGCTTGAAGGCACAAGAAATAGGATGGGGGATGTAGCAGAAAGGTCATGAATATTTTCACACTGATAAAATGTCCATAGTTTGGGTTTTTATTGTTGGGATGTGATAGAAAAGTTGCATTCAAACAGCAAGGAAGAAAGTTAGCTCTGCCTGCAATTTTATCTATACACAGCTGAGGAGATGAAGGTGTTCGTCTGTGACTGCTTTATCTCTGGGTCCATCCATCCCCAGATGAAACATCATGTTCAGCGGTTTATTCTTTATCTCTCTATTCTTTCTCTCACTTGTGTGGTATGAAACAGTAACGTCATGGCTGGAATTAGTGTCATTGGCAGGAGCTGGAATTTCTTTGCCATATCGCTGTAAAGCTATCCCAGGCAATTTATATAGGTCAGAAAATTAAAGGTACTTTTTCAACAGAGAACTCTGCCAAGGAGGGGCTGCTGTGAGCATGTACAAAGAAAGGGCACCCTCAGGTTGAGGGGCACTGGCAGGTCTGAGCTGCACCTGCCTGAGACGGTCGCCATCCCTGGGAAGTCCTGTCCCACCCAAGGCCAGACATTGCCACGAGGGGCCACAGGGCTACAGCTCATCCCCTCCAGAAACCTGGGGCTTGCGCAGATCCCAAACAGCCTGGTTTCCCCCAGCCCTGGTTCTATCCCACAGTGAGCAAATCTCTGAGGAAACCTGACAGGAGCGGTAGGACTTTGCTTCTGGCTCGACTTGGCCAACTGAGGGAAGAGGATGCTGAGGGCAGAATGAACCCATTTGCGTGGTGACTGCTGCAGGGCTCTTGTCATTGTTATAAAAGTTCAATTATTGCTCCCTTCCTTCGAGCTGCCATGAGGAGGTTTTATTGTTAAATGTACAAAAAATCAATAATGGAAATATGTCAGGAAATATGTCCGCTTGCACAAAGCAGAACATGACTTGATGTGACTTCCTTACAGCTGGGCTGGCCAAGAGACCAGCAGCAATGTGGTGGGTTTGAAGAGCTTCCTCACAGCGGCCGGCCATGGCCGGGCAGCACGTGTGGGTGGATGTGAGTAACCACCACTCACTGCGGCAGGAGCGGAGCTCAGAAAGTCTTTTTCACTGAAATGTCCCTCATGCCTCTATGCCAAACGTGGCCAGGTCCACTGTGGCTTCGTGGCTTCATGCCAGGGAAACCCCAGCCCGTGGAAAGCTGCTGGGATGTTTCCAGCCTCCGTGTTGCAGCCTCCCACCCTGGGCTGCAAGATGCGGCAAGTGAAAGCCACAGCTTCAAGCCATAAACCCAGAGCAAATCTCAGCATGGCAGCTGCGCGGACACGAGCAGGCAAGTCATTTGACAGAGAGCATTTGACAGGGAAAGAGACAAGCTGCTGCTGAAAAACAACGGCAAGTTCAGTTCTCCTTCAGCTCAGGCCAAGTGGCACCGAGCTAAATCGCAGTTAGAGACCGTGCTGTGGCCAGTGCTTTGAAAAGTGCCTGGCTGTAACTTGTGCTCGTGCCTGAGTTTGACCTAAAGGGTATAAAATGGCAAGTCTGAAGACTGTGCCTCAAGGCGGCCATTTGCAAATGAGCCCAAGTTGTCACCTATGGCTGAAAGCAGTTGCTGGTGTTCAAGAGTGTCATTTATGAGGGAGGATTTATGCTATGAGGTCACCTTTTTTGGTTTGGGGTTGTCTTTTTTTTTGTTTACAAGACAGCCTCAAAAAGCCAGAAAATAATCCTTCAACTGTGCTGCTAGTTTATTTTCAATTCTTACCATTGTGGCACTGCAAAACTTACCAAATTCCACTGCATTGTGGCAAAGAGCTCACTGTGCGTCTGTGGATTTGTAAACCTGCGATGGACTTTCTCAGGTGTCCTGGTTTCAGCTGGGATAGACTTAATTTTCTTTCTAGGAGCTGCTCTGTTTTGGGTTTAGTAAGAGAATAATGCTGATAACACATATTGTTTTAGCTGCTGCTAAGTAATGTTTACATTAAATCAAGAGCTTTTTCAGCTTCCCATGGAAGCTGAGAGGGAGCACAGACAGGACAAGCTGGCCAAAGCAGTATTCCATACCATGGATGTCACGCTCAATATATAAAGGGGGGTTGGCTGGGGGCAGGAATCCACAGTCACTGCTTGGGCTGGGCAATCAGGTGGTGAGAGTGACTTGTGTTGTATCACTTTATTTTGTGTATTATTCTTACTATTATTGTTATTTTCCTTTTCCATTAATGTTCTATCAAGCTGTCTTTACCTCAACCCATGAGTTTGGGTTTTTTTCTTTCCTCTCCTTTTCTCCCTCTTCTCCCTGTCGTTCTGGGGGGGAGGAAGGGGGAATGAGTGTGGTCCAAGTTGCTGGCTGGGGTCAAACCACGACACCAGGGAAACAGCGTTCCAGAGCAGCCGCTGCGCTGGTGGGAGCCTGGCAGAGGTCTCCTGTGCTCCCAGCTCACGCCTCGGACACTCACGAAAACTTAATGATGTGAAGGAGCACAGAAGGAAAACGAATCTTAATTGCTCCAAAGAAGCAAAGGGCTGCAGAGCTGCTCAGAGGAGCCACTTACCCGGAGGTAGCACCAAGCAGGTGCCACGCTCACCCCATGTCCCGAAAAGAGAACTGTTTTGTGGGTTTTTTTCCTTACTTCTCGCTATCTCTTTTTTTCTGACGGAAAACAAGACTTTAGCGAATGTCCCACCAGTGACTTCTGCTCATCTCAGCTCTTTTTCTTCCTCACGCGGGGCCCGAGGCCGCTCAGGACAGTGATCACAGAGGGTTTCCTCCTCTATCAAAACTCTCAGCAGCTAAACGGGGAGAGAACAAGGAATACCGGCAAAATGTAAATTTTACTTATTTCTTTGCACCCCAAATCCTTGTCCTTTCTGCAGCTCCAGTAGAAATGCTTTTCTCCTACCGCCTTATTGATTATCCCTGCAGGACTGAGGGATACCCAAACCGCAGCCACGATCACCCGGTCAGCATCGCACTCTTGCTGTCCAGTGACAGACAGAAATGCCCATCAGACAGACCTTGGTGTTAGAAATCCAATGGGACTTGCTTTGTCTTTGCTGAAAATTGGATTATAAGTTATACCCCTTTGTAGCCAGATTTTTCATGGTGTGCCTGTAAAGGTGCATCTTCATCCCTTAGCCTCTTTGTGCCCTTTGCACCTAACTAAAATGTATTTCAAGGAAGTTTTCTATTTTGATATTATTTTAAAGCAAAAAGGGTCTTGGCAGGGCAGGCAGTATAAAAAAATAATAGTGTACTAATGAAGAGTGGGAGGGAAGGTCATTCGCCTGTTATTTGTAGCACAATACTTGATAAGAGGTCGTTAGTCATTCAAAGCCACTGAATGACTTTAATTAAAATTTGAGCTTTAAGAGCTGGGTACAGTCTACTGAACAGCCTTTCAGGGCAAAAAGACAGAGACAGGGAGGGAAGGAGAGCGGGAGTTGACCAAAATGACAATGAGCTTAATTAAAGCCAGGAGGAACGCTGGCAAACTCTCATTTCCGGGCTCCCCGGTTGTGTTTTTATCCTGATGCTCCAGACCTGCATCTTCCTCTGGTCCACCTGGCGCAGAGGCCACGGGTCTGGGCACCACAGGCTTTGGGGGCACGTTCCTGGGCTCTTCCCCATGGGACTGTGTGATTCAGCAGTCTGTGTAAGACACATTTTTTTTTTTTCCCAAAAAAATATTCTGTATTTTTTTAAAGTAATTGCATTTTTTAGAATGATTTTTCATTTGGAGACTTTATGCTATGTCCTCAGCCCAGGACAGAGCTGGGAGGTATAATTGAGCCTTTCACTGGGGAAAAATAAAGACAGGAGAACAGGAGCGTGTGCCTGGGATTCTCAAGGTCAGACTTCACAAAGGTGTTGAAGTTTCCTGGCATTTTTCCCTTCATTGTCCACATAATCCTGCCTGGTGGCCATACAGCAGCTGGTTCTCCTTGCACCGGGTCCAGGATGGTGACAGGGCAGAATCGGTGCCAGCGCAAAAGGGCAGCTGGTGCAGTAGGGGGAAAAACCTTGCGAAGAACTATAACCAAATTTAAGTTTAAAGAGAAGGAAATCAGCTTTTGAAAGGAAGAAGACAGTTCTGCACTGTTCAAGGGTAAATTTGGGACTTCCCCGCCCCAGCTTCTCTCTCTAGGGTCACATCTCCAGCACCTCTGCTTGCACTGGGGTGCTGAGACCTGTGGACATCTGTGCTCTGAACAGCCGCGAGGCAGACACGGCCGCGCTAGACTCTGAGAATAAAGCAAGGGGTTTTGTCCCCCGCTATCTGGTATATTCAACATATCATACTTAAGTAACGTGAGCTTGCTGCCAGCCTGGGGCACTGCCACAGGACTGGGATGTGTTTATGTCCTAGGACAGGAGATATTTCTACATGTTTTTTCTAAATATTTCTCCTTTGTGTGCGTGTGTGTGCGTGTGTGACAAATGAACCTCAAAGGCACTTATTGGTACATCGAGAACCCAGTCTTTGTGTGGAGGCTCCACACTGCATCACCCACCGTGAGCTGCCAGCTGTTGTCTTCTCCCCGCACTGGGTCACTGGTGTGACGGAGAGCTTTCCAGGGATATCATTTATGTGTCAACAAGCTTTAGGGCTCGCTGAGGGCTTTATCTACACCAAACAAGACAAAAGGGCCCATGTCTTGCCCCATCGCCCCTGTTGGTACCAGGGGACAGAGCCGAGAGCCAGGTACGGTGGTGTCCTCCCTCCTCCTGCCACCAGCTGCTCAAGCTCATCCCCAGCTAGATGCTGCGTGCGGACCACCAAGGAAGAGCTTGTTGGCGTGATGTATCCTCTCCTGGTGAGGCCATGCCACTGGAGACATCACATGAGACATTGCCATGTACCAATTTAGGATTTTCCTTGCCAGCAGTTATATCATCTCTACTAACAACGTTGCTAGGCTGACAAAACACTATCTGAAACAAAAGTTTTCTTGGCTCAGGTTTCCATCAGGAGGTGCGATGGCTTTTTGCTCTCCAGCCAGCATATCTCCACCAGAAACACATTGCACTATAGACCAGGCCCTACTGCTATTGCAGAAAGCAGCCAACTTAGACCAGTGCCTAACTTTCCATCTGGTTGTCATTAGTCTGGATCTTCATGCTCTCAAGCTGGAGAATGAAATCTGTGACCTTGATCCACTTTCTTTTCATTTTGCTTTAGGATTTTGCTATTCTTGTTGGTCTGGGGAAAAGTTTTGGGACAAATTCTCAAAGGCTGCTTCTAATTCAGAGTTTCAGGCTCCCTAGGAAGGGAAAGCAATGGACAGTTATAGAAAAATGTACACCCAAGTCTCTACGCAGAGTTGAGATCCCCCTTGGATCATATTCATCAAATATCTGGCCCTTGACTGGTTGAGGGAATGAACTCTGAAGGTCAGACGACATTCGGAAACTTGAGCTCATTTCTGCTTTGGTCATTTTTTTCCTTAATGATGTGAGCTACCGGACTGTCTCTCTCCATAAAAGAACACCTTTCTCTAGCTTGCCCTGTCGGGCTAACATATAATGCATTTATTTCTGGCACATACATTTATTGGCATGTTGACCTCTTTTTTAATATTCTTCCCACCTCAAGCCACTCCATCAATCCGCAGTCCTTAAGCAGAGACTTTTCAATGCACCACAAAAGAGAAGTCAGGTTATTTTTTTTTCTTTACCTGAAGCGGGGCCATCTCTCCCAGGTTTCTTCAGCCCTATTCAAAGGTTCATGCCAAGCCAATCTGAATTCCCTTTCAAAACTCAAACTGTGTTTAATGGGAAAGGTATGATTTCATAAGCAGATCTGTGCAAGACTGATGCTGTGCAGACAAAATCCTATAATGATTAACATGTGGCACCTTGGTCCAATTCTCTCAGCTATGCGCTTACATCGCAGTGAGAACTGCTTCACCAGCTTGCTTGCTTGGTGCAATTTAATTAAAAAAATTAGGATAGCCAGAAACCCACTGTAATTGTCACATGCTTTTATTGACACCGGGATCTCTAAGTTTTCACTTCTTTCTAACATTTTTGGTGAGGGAAGAGTCTTGAAGCCTCATCCCGAGGTCTCTGTAAATCCCTTTCAGATGTGGCTGGGAGGGGAGCGGGAGCCAGGCTGCCTGGCTCAGCCTCCCACCGGCTGGGCTGACCTCCCTTATCAACCCTCGCCCAGCCCAGTGCTGGCAAACACGCCAAGCCCCCACACACGAGCCCGGCCGCTTGCTTTCAGCCATGAAATGTGGGTGCCGAGTCAGCCAAGGATCCCATTGGAGCCTCACCAAGAAGGAAGGGGCATCTGAGGCACCGGCCATGTCCTTCAGTGGCCCCCAGGAGGGGGCTTTGAGGAGCATCAAGGAGGGCTTTGGGGACCACCACAGCTCCAGGGGGTCTTCTAGTCAACATCCTCCAGCTCTTAGAATCATAGAATCATAGAATGTGTTGGGTCGGAAGGGACCTTTAAAGGTCATCTAGTCCAACCCCCCTGCAGCAAGCAGGGACATCTTCAACTAGATTAGGTTTCTCAGAGCCTCATCAAGCCTGGCCTTGAATGTCTCCAGGGATGGGGCATCTACCACCTCTCTGGGCAAACTGTGCCAGTGTCTCACCACTCTCATTGTAAAGAACTTCTTCCTAATGTCTAATCTAAACCTACCCTGCTCTAGTTTAAAAACATTGCCCCTCGTCCTGTCGCTACATGCCCTTGCAAACAGCCCCTCTCCAGCTTTCCTGCAGGTCCCCTTTAGGTACTGGAAGGCCGCTATAAGGTCTCCCCGGAGCCTTCTCTTCTCCAGGCTGAACAACCCCAACTCTCTCAGATCTCTTCTGCCCCATCAACCACAACGGCAGGTACAGAAACACTCCACATCGGTTCCGTGACTGCATCTCCTCTCACAGCTTTCTCCGGTCCTGTCTGACGTCTCCCAAAAGCTGCCGTTTGACACCAGCACCCTCTGAGCGAGGCCCTGAATCTGCACATGCCTTGGGAAGGTTAAACAATCGGCCGCACGGACATTTGCGCTCGCCCAGATCATTCAAACACAACGGTGAATTAAAATCAGTGGCTTCTCTGTCGAATTTCTTGCCGCCATCAAGAGTGCTGCATTGAATTAAAGATATCTGACTCATTAATAACGGCAAATAATGACAAGTGGATCTTATTATTTTATTGGACTAGAGTTAAATATTTGACCGGTAATGAAAACCTACTTTTAACTGATTTCTCCCTTTCCTCCTCAGTCTGTTTCTGTTAAAGTACATATACATGTGTGGTTTTGGTGTTTGTTTTTGCTTAAATTGTGCCTTCTGCCAGGTTCTCTGGTGGATAGAACAGAAGGAATTTATTAAGAACCATGCATTTTTATTTCAGTGATTACCATACCTTTATTGAACCAGCCTTCAATGACACTTGGCTGTTCTTTGCTCTACCACCACTGCCCACCACCATCGCCATATGGACCTATCTTCCTAGGCAACACGTAGGGGACACGGAGAGGCTGTGGCATCCAAAGCCCTTTTGTTTCTGTCAAAACTCTGCTCAAACACCCTGCGAGAGCAGCAGTACTCCTGAATTAATGGTGTCGAAGGCTCCAGCCGCTCTGCCCAAGCCTTTTGGGTCTTTAACTCTTGTGTAAATGTGAGAATCCCAGAAACCTGCTGCTTCCAGTTACTTTTGAAAAAAAAAACAAAAAAACAAAGAAAAGGCAGTTTAATGGGAAAGGTTGGAATTAGAGAAGAATCAAGGCCGTGGGGCAAATTCTACTTTTATTCGTCAAAACGCATCAGCTCTGCTTGATTTGTCATTGGCAGTGTAGCAGCAGGAAGGGAATTCCCAGCTCATTCCCAAAAGAAGCTGTGTGTTGATTATGGAAAGAGGCACAAAAGCCTGAAGGTCAGTATAAAAGAATTTTTTTTTTGCTTAGTAAGACTTGCCCACGCCTCGGGCAAGTTAGCCACTGGCAAGATCCAAGCATCGTGTACTTCCCCAGGCATGTGGACACTTGTACCCAGTTTCTTAGAAAGAAGAAAAGCGTGCAAAGAAAAAGCTTCAGTCACTCCTGCTACTAGCATTAGTTTTGCAAGATGCTCAGAGGAGAATGCCAAATCAGGGCTTTGCTTTGGTTCCTGTGTGGGAAAGAAACGGTGACGGCACTTGCATGGTAGCAAGCGTGAACTGTGAGGAGCACCATCCTACCACCGGCACGTGAGAAGGAAAGTCCAAATGTTTCACGAGCACCCCAGTCCTACCGCATCACCCGTGACACAGCCTTACAGATGGCCCCGCGTACACCGACACGTCCCAGGACTGACACGCTAAGCCAGCAGCACCCGCTGCTCCGTCCTCTCCCAGCCCCTCGCCACTTTGACGAGGATCCCTGCTCTGCCCGGATGGATGCTCCACCCCACTCTCGCCATCCCTCACCGGTTTCTTGCTCCCTTTCCCCGGGATATTTCCTGAGGCAAACACCTTCACGCTGAGAAATAGTGGAGAATCAAAAGAATGGATTAAGAATCAGTTATTGTTGCTGAAGACAATAATGGAGAAGCAGCAATCAGTTATCAGCCCTCATTAAAGCAAAACAACCCATACTGGTCTCAAGGTGAGATCTGTGGGGAGCAATGCACTGGTTGCAAACTGGCTGCGGTTTCTTGTTGGTGCCTTGGAGGATGGCAATAAAGCTCCCAGTAAAGTGCCTTTCCCTTTTCTGTCGCTTTCTTTTTTTTTCCTGCATACGCTGATGCTGGGGGTTTCGCACTCGAGCTTATCATTTCCTAGCAAGAGATTGAGCAAGCTCAGCCCCGCGTAGCTGTTACTGGCAAGCAGGAAAGTCACTGAAAGGTAATCAAGGTTTTTTTGCAGAGCCGTGCTGAGCAGACGGGAGCAGCGCGATCGTGTCAGCACCCAGCGACGCTGCACAGGAGGACAGCAAAGGGACGTGAGAAAGGAGGGCAAGTGATGGAGGAAGGAAATTCAAGGGAAAAAGCCCTGACTTTGCGTCTCTGAAACACCCAGTGTCACCATAGCAATTACGGGAGATGATTTGAAGAGCAGGGCTGGTTGTTGCTCTCTAGGGACAGCAGAAAAATGGGAGGCAGGGGTGTCTGGAGCATTTTCAGTGGCTGAGCTTTAATGCCTAGCGCTGCACACATGTTTTACAGGACAGTTGCTTTGAGTTAATTCTGTATGGACTGCTGTCAGTGATGGTTTCAAGTCTGTGTACATAGCTGCTCACACATGTGTTTGCTCTCCGCATTCATTGCATAAGGGGCACGGGGTGGTTACAGGTTAATGGATTTTCAAGCTGAAGTGTTTGCCAGTAGCATTCAGGACATGGAAATTTGGGCCAGAAACCTTATCAGAGACAAACCATCCTGTGGCGTCCTTCAGTGGAAGCCCAAGTATTAGCTCCTTAATTTGTTTACCTTGAGATAAATCCAGAGTAACGCATCGATGTGCAGGCAATTAATTGGGATGTGCCCCAGTGCAAGGACAATACTCAATAATAAACCTCTTTAGGAATGTCCTTCTGAACGATCTGCTGACTACCTGCCTAGCTTAACATCTAAAACTACAACGACTCTGAATCTCACATAATCCCAGAGATTTTCCAGAAAAATAAAGGAGATGAGGGCTGGTTGAGGACCTTCCTGCCTGGCTGGGTTGGTTGTGGGGCTCACACCTGGGCAGAGGGGACCACAGCAGCGCTTGCAGCATCATTTGACGTGGCTGATAGCTGCTTAGCGAATCTAAACTGACCCTGGGATTTTAAAAGCCCAAGGGATGGGGGAAAGTGAGGACGTGGCTACACTATGACCTGTGCTTAAGGAAGTCTTTCGACCTTGTTGAAAGCGTGGGCTGAACCAAAGGATCCCAGCTACGAGGAGCATTAGGGAGCAGCTGATCTCTCCCTACGTGCAGAGCGAGCCCTGGGAGATGCCTCCCTTCAGCCATAATTGCGCTGTTTATAGCAGACCATTAACAGATCTAACCCTTTCTTTGCAAGGCTGGCTTTTGCACATCTCCTTATCCTTCCTGTTTCTAAGCTGGTTTGGGATACATCCAGTCTCTGGGATCAGATCTTACTTGAGTAGGGGACAACTGTCTTCAAGGTGAGGAGCAAGACACCACACGGGGACCTTGAGAACAGAGTTGCCTGTCAGGAACAGCTGCCTTGCAGAGCATATTTTTTGGCTTTGAGGGTGGCCTGCTTAGCCAACCCTGACTATTTCACCATGCTGCGGAGGCTGTCCTGGTATTAATTCACCTCAAAGAACAGGTTGAAGTCATTAAAATATTTTGCAGGTGGTTCCTTGAATTCATGGTGCAGCTGGATCCAGCCTAAAGCCGGGGGGGGAGAAGGAAAGAAGGAGAAGAGGCAAGTTCTGATGAAACACAAATTAACATAACTCATAGAAGGGAAAGAAAATCTGGTTTCAATCTCTACAACAAAGCCAAGCAACACATCAAGCTAGAAAGGAGAAATGTCAGCCAGGCAGCGCTGGGGATTTTATTGCTTTAGCACAAGTGCTTCTCCATGGTCCCAGGAGTGCCCAGGTGCTACCGCAGCAGCTGGACCCCCTGAGCACGGCTCTGGGCATGCAGGGACATGGCAGGCTTCCCAAAAAACCTCCTGCTCCCGTACGGGTCC
Source organism: Larus michahellis (assembly GCF_964199755.1). NCBI lineage: Eukaryota > Metazoa > Chordata > Aves > Charadriiformes > Laridae > Larus > Larus michahellis. The sequence goes on along the minus strand of NC_133902.1, from coordinate 50,294,410 downwards.
GGGGTCAAGCTTTGTTTTGATGTCCTGGGACAAATCACAGTTGTTTATATCTTGCGTATTGGTCTCAGTCTCTCTTCTGTGTGGAAACTCTCCAGGTACCACATCATTTCTTGCCCTTAGAGCTGGGTTCACTTTTTTTCAGGGGTGCCGGCCAGGGCTGAGCTGGGCAGTCAGTGGGACACTCACAAGGGAGACCCCAAACTTGGCACCTCCATGAGCTCTGCTGGCAGGCAGATCACTCACAACCTGCTTTGGCATCCTCTGAATTCCTCAGTGCCTCCCGATGCCCACAGGCATCAAAGCCCTTGGTCTTTCCTTGGGGAGAACAAGACATTTTAGCATAAACACCATTGTACTGGAGAGTTGTACTGGGTCTGACTGGGATGGAGGTAGCGTTCTCCACAGCAGCCCATATGGTGTTGTGCTTTGGATTTGAGGCTAAAGCAGTGTTGGTGACACACCGATGTTTTGGCTCTCGGTGAGCAGTGCTTGCACAGCACCAAGGCTGGGAGTAGGCTGGGGGTGGACAAGAGGCTAGGAGAGGACACAGCCGGGGCAGCTGACCCAAACAGACCACAAGGATATTCCACACCATATGACGTCAAGCTAAGCAATAAAAGTTCAGGGAAAGAAGGAGGAAGAGGATGTGTGAACTGAGGGCTCCCCAGTTCAAGAGGGACAGGGAACTACTGGAGCGAGTCCAGCGTAGGGCAACCAAGATGATTATGGGACTGGAGCACCTCCCTTATGAGGAAAGGCTGAAAGAGCTGGGACTCTTTAGCCTGGAGAAGAGAAGGTTGAGGGGGGACCTGATAAATGTTTACAAGTATCTAAAGGGTGGGTTTAAGGAGGACGGAGCCAGGCTCTTTTCAATGGTTCCCAGCGACAGGACAAGGGGCAATGGGCACAAGCTGGAACATAGGAAGTTCCGTTCAAATACACGGAAAAACTTCTTTACGGTGAGGGTGACAGAGCACTGGAACAGGCTGCCCAGGGAGGTTGTGGAGTCCCCTTCTCTGGAGATTTTCAAGACCCGCCTGGATGCAGCCCTGAGGGATGTGCTTTAGGCAATCCTGCTCTAGCAGGGGAGTTGGACTAGATGATCTCTAGAGGTCCCTTCCAACTCTGAAGATTCCGTGATTCCGTGATTCCGTGATTCCGTGTTTGTGGTCAGGGCGTTTGTCAGCCCAAAGAACCATCACGCGTGCTTCCCGTGAGGCCCTGCTTCCCAGGAAGTGGCTGCCTATCTGCCTGCCAATGGGAAGTGGAGAATAAATTCCTCTTTCTGCTTTGCTTGCAAGTGCAGCCTTTGCTTTCCTTATTAAGTTATCATCATATTGACCCACGAATCTGCTCACCTTCCTTTTATTTTCTCCCCATACTTTGGGAGAGCGGACTGAGTGAGCAGCTGGGTGGGTTTTTAGCTGATGGCCAGGGTCAGCCTACCACAAGAACTGACCAGTATGTCAAATTTCACCAACCTTGTTCATTCCAAAAAGAGAAAGAGACTGAAAAATCAGATAAAATAGGAAAAACAAACAAACAAACAAAACCAAGCTAGTTTACGAATCAGCCTACCCCTGCAGAAGCAATTGTACAGCTGATGGCTTTGTGGTGTGCATCTATCAGCTGTGTCCCTGGTCAAACCACGGCTATTTGTTTCTGTGGAAGAGCAGTGTGGGCTGTGGGCAGGATTACTTTCTGGTTTTTTGAAGCCAATCTGCAGAAACATGAGTGCAGGTGTTGGGATAAATGGTAGACTGTCACCTTTTCTGGTTGCCACTCTCACTTCAGTCTAGAGGCAACAGCAGAAATGGAGGTTGCTGCCCTGACTTACCTGACATAGGGCTTGTTCTTCTTCACTTGTTCACTTCTTCTTGTCCTTGGAGGGGCATCAAAGTCCTCTGAATCTTCTGTTCATTTGTGCCTAAGACAGTCTGCAATCAAATAGATGAGTTTGAAAAATTACCATAAGATAAATGGAGAAACACCTCTGGGGTAGGATGTCATCTCATTTGGGAAAAAAAAAAGACTTTGAAAAATCACAAATTCAGTTCTTTCAGGATAAACGCTTGTTCTGAAGAGGATAACATCTGTCCAAGCTCCCTGGCAGTATCACTGCTGGGAAGGGCTGTGTTTAGCTAATGCCAGGTTGGCGTTTGGCGTTATGTCTCTTTGTTCTGTCATGAGCTTTTGGTGGTGGCAGATGCCTGCAGCTGACAACTGCAGTGAGAGGAGATGAGAAAGGTAGCGGGGACATCCAGGGACCAGTTGCTTCCCTTTCCCTCCCTCAGCAGTTACCCACAGGCCCGTGACTTTGAGGCAGTTGCGGTCTTTTTATAAAACTTGATTCAGATGGGGTGCGCCTTTGCAATGAGAGCATGAGGAGGACCTTCTGCCTGGCACGAGCTGCCAACACCAGAGCACAGGAAGGGAAGGGCTGCGATGAGCTGGAGGACTTCAGATTCTTCATCAAGATGTTGGCAGAGCATTTCAGGGGAGGCAGAACGAGCAGCAGGAGGGAGAGGGGCCAGGGCTTCCTAGCAGAGAGCCCGGGGGGTGAGGCTGATGGCCCACCAGACGCGCTGCATAATGTGCTGGAAATCACTATTCTATTAATAATCCCATTGTTTCAGCAAACCATCAACCTAGGGAGACTGCACTGAATCAGCGCTTTCTTTTCTTTTTTCCCTTCTTGATTTAGTAACCCCGATTGCACAATCCGAGCGCAATCAGAGCTGCAGCCAGTGATGCTGCAGTGAGAAATGAAAGACGGCAGAAAACAGGGTGGGGGCAGCGTCAGCGGGCGCACGCAAAGGCTGAGCCAGCATGTCGATACACGATCTCTGACATCCACGGCATGGCCGAGACCCCCGGCAACGCGTGCACGGGGAGATCTGCCGCCTGTTTGCAGAGGCTGACATCCAGATGGAAGCACACCACGAGGCTCCCGGGCAGCCAGATGTTCACCTGACTGATGGGAATGTGGCAGCACGTGGAGCTGCACGGGGCTACATCAACGAGAAATAAGGGGAGAATTAAATTTAACCAGCTGTGTAGGCAACTGCAGCTGGCGGGGAAAGTTGGGCGGGATCATGACCTTCCAAAAATAGCTAAGTGGATTTTGAACTGGATTTTGAACCCTGAAGCAGTGCAGATCAGGACTGTCAAAACTGAGGGTCTCTCACCCCTGCTTTTGCACCCGTGTCACCTGGGCCATTGAGAATGGCATGACCATGAGAGGTGGGAAAACATAGCCCTGAACTTCTTTCTCAGGGAAGGAGGGCACAAAGATCTCATTGAACCTTTTGTCTTTTAGAATGGCTTTTGAGAACTACAGCTTCCAGCTTCTTTTTAATGCTTTTGAAGTAAAATGGATTTGCCTGCAATGGTTGTTAAAAGCCTCTCTGCTGTAAATCTACTCTCTGCGTGCACCTGAATCACATCCATCCCTATAAACATCCACTTGGCAACAAAAGTGCAGTCATGCCCAGCTCATCACCTGGCCCAGCAAGAGTAGATGGCTTCAGGCTTGCACAGAGTGGTCAGCTGAGCCACCCAAACCATTAGAAATGGGCTGGATACGAGCCCGCACCCCAATGGGGAGGCGATCCATGAAGGGACAGGACGCACAGGTAGTTACTACGGCTCGGCTGATGCGTGGAGACCTCTCAAGCCACCCTAATTCAAGGGGGTATCTGAGCCCTTCACAATGAAGTTAATTATCCTGATTCCTAGGCAGTATGTAGAAGAATATATGATAACGAAGGACTCCTCTTCCTCCCTGCTGGTGTCAAACCAAATCACAGCTGCACAAGCATGTTTGAAAGGAGAACGCAGAAGTGGATTTAAAAATCCCCAGACGTTTTTGGTTTAAGCCCTTAAGACATCTATACATCAGGTGCAGAACGGAGCGCTTCACTCAGCGCTGGGCTGTCACGGCGTGGATTTCCAGCTCACGTCTACCTGGAGCTTACTCCACGCGTCCTTCCATGGCCATGCCAAGTGGCGAGGACCCAGCAGCCCTGCCGATGGGCACAGACCTGCAGCCCAGGAGAAGACCGTGTGACGGGGAATGGCCTGCACCTCAGAGAGGACAGCACACAGCGGGGGCAGCGTGGGTATGGAGGGCTCTGCCCGGCACCTACCGACGGCTCTCGCCTGCGGGCTTGGGTGAGTCATTTCGCTCCGCAAAATCAAAATCCACCCTGGCAGAAATGGAGATGCCAAAACGCCAAATGAGGTGAGGTCTCCATGGGTGGGTTTTACAGAACGCGAGCAAAGAAGTGGTGAGGTGATAGGAATTGGGTCTGTGGAAAATGGGTCAGGGAGAAAGCAGGGGCTGGAGGGAGTCTCAGCAAGGAAACTGCAAGTGTCTTTCTCCATTACATCCCAAACCCATTCGGGCTTCAGAATCCCCCACCTCACCATCATTTGCTTGTCTTTACAAGTAGTCCTGATTCTTTCCTTCCCCACACTTCAGTCACGCACAACCACCAAATCGGCATCTTGGTGCAAGTTAACGTGTTTTTCACTACCATGCAGTGCTTCACGTCCCTCCCAGGGGATGGATCTCCAAACTAATGTTGAACCTGGGATCTTCTTGGCTAAGTGAGAGTGGTTTACTTGTGTTAGGAGCAAAAAAGCCACCTAATGCCCAAGCCCACTAAAGTGCAGAGATGTGGAATAACTCAGGGTTGAACCCCTTGCAGGATGCTGCCTGAGGCTCCGTGGACACGGTGTCCCCAAATGAGCGCACAAGAGCAGCTGAGCAACTTAGCTGTGGGATTTTTTTGAGGAACTGTTTGAATTACCACATCAGAGTTCTCACAAGTCTATAAAAACTGAGCAGATAGGAAAAGCATATCAGAAAGCATATCAAATCAGGAGGCAGATAGGAAGTCCCTTCATTTCTCTATTGTCCATAGTCTGACGAGGCTTTAGATCAGCCACAAGAAATTTGTCATGAAAATTAAAGACAGATATGGGGAAGATGGAAATTCAAGCGATATGAACACTTTCAGTATTTCAGACAAGATTGGGTTTGCCTCAGCTACTACTACAACCTTTCAGATAAGTGGTAAGGTTTCTTTTTATTAAATGGATTGATATGGATTTTATCTGGTCTACGAAGAAAGCAGCGCATAAAAATGAAATACTGTATTTATACTGTATATTAAGTGCTTTTTACAGTGATTTTGCTACTAAATTAACTGACCATTTATAAATAGAAGTATTCTAGAAAGTGTCCTTTCTAGCCCAAATCTGATGCTGAGCATCAGAAAAAAATTAGTTTTTTCCTGTTTTAGAGAATGCCTAATTTCACTGAGTAAAACTTTCATGTCTTAATAATTAAGATACCGAAATCAACAGATCAAACAAAAAAATGTAAGTTTATGAGTTTTTAGCTGAATATAAATACTTCATTGCTGACTAAACCATTCTACTGTAGAACTAATTAAATCATTGTACTCTTTAAAAGCTAAGACTTGAAATTTCTGATTACATTACTTTGAAAAAAACCCAATTAAGGGTAACTTACTGAATGTCTGAAGTAGGCATTAATGCTTCTGAAACACTTTTTTCTCCCTAAAAGCCCAAATTTGACAAAGTGGTTTATTTCTTTTACACTTGCTGGCAACAATTCGTTTTAAATGTTACGACTTGTTTTCATTTGTTCTGCAGTTCAGTTTATTATTGATTTTTCATTTGTTTCGATGTACACGTGCCCCGCTGTTGGAATCACATGTACGCGGCGCTCTGGATGGAGAGGGCACGCGCTGCTTTGAGCAACCTTCTTCAAAGGTGGCTAAAAGCGATGGGAACAGGGAGTTCGTTGACACAGAAAGGGAAGAGCTACCACATTCCTGCTGCTATAGGCTGGATTAAGGCTTGATGGAAGGGAGCTGGTTAAATAAGCTAAGGAAGAGAGGGCCAACTGAGCTGCAGTGCAAAGGCCGGGCGGGAGGAAGGCAGCTGCCCTGCCTCCAGGACCTGCCGGTCTCGCAGAGGGACCTTGTGGCTCCCCGTCGCGGGAAAACACCGCTAATTTATCATGGCCAAGCCTGAAACACCTGGAAGCGACCAGAATTTGTAGCGGGAGAGATGTGACAGGGTGTCTACCCTGCTTCTGTTGGTTTTTAGAGCCTCGAAGCCAGAGAAAGCCATCCCCGTGCTGTGCCCGGGCGGTCCTCGGCGCCTACCTGCTGCTGCTGACGGCTGGCCAGGTGCTGCTGGCGTACAAAGGTAATGCTGCAACCTGACCGCGGGCTTGCCATCAAACGGCAGCGTTGCTGGGTGCTCTCAGGGGGCACGGGCGAGCGGGGATGAGCACACCAACAGGAAACCTCGGGGGGAGCGCAGACGCTCCTCTGCAGACCACAAGCCAAAGCAGCCGCTGCAGGAAACCGTTCTCCCACCCTCTATGTGTGCTTTGCATTTGCAAAAACACTCCTGGCTGCGGCAAGGACGGGCACATGAAAACCACCTCCCTGGGTCAAACGGTGGTGGTGTTTAATCCCAGGTGTCCTCCACAGGTGCCAAGGAGCTGCTCTGCAGAACAGGCATTTCCAAGCTGGATCGGGCAGGGAATATTCACTGCATGGGCCTTTTGTTTCCTCAGTGTTTAAGATGCAGAGAGAGATATTGAAATTTCAAGAACTAAATACCTCCTATACAGAAGAGATTCTGGAAAGCTCATTTGCCAGCAAACTGCTTTTGGAGAGAAACTCTTCAGAGAAGAACGTGGGACATGAAGAAAACTGGAGGAGAAGCTTAGAAGAGGAAATCACCATAATTAAAAGCAGCAATGCAAACCTGATGATGATGATGAACAACATCACCCTGATTGCAGGTATGGTTCCATTTCTCCGTGCTGTTTGTACAGCAGGGAGAGCTGGTTCTTCAGCACAATGGCAAAGCTGGGCCAAAAACATAGTTCAGATGAACAAATAAATGAGCCAAGATTTGTTCTTGCTGTCAGTTACTGATGCCCCAGTGCCCAGGGTTGGATGCTGGTTCCAGTGTCCTAGCTGGGGAGCTGGACATACCTGGAGAAGCTGGAATACAGCCCCACGCAGCCCTCCCAGACCCCATTGCAGCTGCACACACAGCTTGGGCTGCTCTCCCCTCCCACAACTTGTAGACTTGGGCTCTGGGTGCCCTCTGAAAGGGTGGTGTCTTCAGTCCAGACCTCAAGCCTATCAACCCCAAACTGGTATGTCCTTCATCAAGTGCTGACTACTGAAAAATATCCATTAAATATTTATTTCAGGACGTCCTGGACGCAAAGGAGATCCTGGTCCACCAGGTATGTTGGTAAATGAGCCATAAACAACTTTTCCTCTTTTTCTCTTTCTTTTTTTCCCCTAAGAAACCTGAAGTCAGGATATGGGATTTCAGTACTTAGACCCAGATCCTACCCCATGTGCAGACACCCAGTGCCCTGGCTATAGGGAGACTTGCTGCACCTTTTGATTGATCCCCCAGGAGCCTCGGCTTGCCCAAGTGCTCCAGCAGAGGTCAGTGACCACCACGCGAGAGCATTTTGGCTTTGCCTCCTCAAAGCTACCCCACCAGAAAACCTAGGGGTGATGGAAGAACTGTACCTGGTTGTTATCCGCAATAACCATCCCAAATCCCCATGTGAGACAAGAGAGGACCAGTGAGCCGGTTTATGTGCATCCCACAACCAGTGGATAGCTGGGCTTTCTGCCCCAGACATAGAAAGTCCTGCTGCCCAGCTCACTCCAGGACAACTCAAGGCAACCTCCCCAAACCTTGCTCTATAGGGCACCAGCTGAAGAGTGCGTGTAACAAACACTGACAGATTTGGGACCTTTTTCCACCCTGTCACTGGGGAAATGACCACACAGACTCAGGAATGAGCTGCGTGCAAGTTCTCCCCTCCACAGCCATGAACAAGCTGTGCCCTGGGTACCTGGGGGTTTGGGGTAGAACTACACCCGCTGCAGGAGATAAATGTCTGCCCGCTGTGAGGATGCAGCAAGTCCTGATCTAACGTTGGCTCTGCTTTGAGCAGAGGTTGGACTAGGCAAAGTCCAGAGAAACCAGAGTTTCTATGAAACTGTGATGATGATCTAAGATGCAACCCTTGTTAGGTCAGGTCTGTATCTCATCCATCCCTAGTTCTTGGCTACACTGATGAGCTTTTCTGAAGAAAAAAAATTAATACTTTTTTTTTTAAAAAATCATGTTTTCATATCTCCCTGGCTGCACTTACAACATTGAAACAGCACCTCCCGCCAAGCACTGTTATTATACATCAGAGCCCAATCGTTTAGTGCATTTTCAGGAAAGATCTCCCCAAAGGTCCCCACGAGCTGGGCTTGGCTGAAGGACAGCTGGCCCCTGCCCAGCCACGCACTCCATGGACTTTGCTCAAGCGGTTGTGCTGGTCCCTGCCAGCTGAAAATTGGCCTCAGTGGTGACAGAAGGCACATGCACAAAGGATGATTAAAAAATTCATCTCTTCTTCTTAGCCATTACTGCGAATAGATGATGTGTGTCAGCTGATATATGTATTTTACTTCTCAGGGCTACAGGGACCACCGGGGACAAAGGGAGACCAAGGAATCCAAGGTAAGGCTTTTCTGACACCTGAATTACTTCTGTGGATGAACATAAAGCGGCTTTATGGATGGTTTTATGGGCAATCTTGTCCTCAGTCAAGGTGTAAGTCAGTAGGAACGTCATTGGAGTTGAAGGAAATAAGCCTATGCAAAATTGATGTGAACAAAAGCAGAACTTGGCTGGAAAAATTCTTATTTTAAAAGTCAACTTGCACCGGTCATGGTGGTCCGATTCCTCACTGCCCCCAGCACCACTTTCAAGTGCACAGAGAGCAGAGTGTGGCTCATGCCTGCAGCTGAGCTGCGTGGCCTGCGGCTGACGTTCACTAGACACGACACCCCACGGGGCATCAGAAAAGTGGTGCTGTTCTTGCAGGCTTACGTGGACTGCAGGGTGAGAAGGGGAGCAAAGGAGATCCTGGTCCTGCCGGCCCACGTGGTGAACCAGGGGTGAGAGGAGAAAAAGGAGAAGTGGGGCTTGCAGGTAAGACTTCTTCACTGTCTCAACATTTTTAAGATTCTCCCATGTATTCTTGTTTAAACTCGTTCCACTTAAAACACCAGAAGAAGTCTTTATAGGTCAGATATTTCATAAAAATCCGGCTGAGTCAACGAGGGAGCTGATCTGAAGGGATTTCATTTTGTGCCATGCTCCAGCAAAGCTCCCAAAGAAGGTCTGGGGGAAGAGGACATGCAAAATGTTGCACCATGGAAGTGTCTTTATAGAGCAACCTTTGTCTAATGAAAGCCACAGGTATTCAATTATCAGCCTATCCCAGTTTATAGCAGCGATGTTTGCAGTGGGATTTTCATGGTATAAAATAACACAATATAATTTATACGCACAAGCATGTGGATGTTAGTCCTCACTTTAGCAAAACCTATTTCTGAGAGCTTTGTATCTTATATAAGCCTTTTATACACCTTAAGTAGGAGAGTTAGGCACCGTGTTTCTCCCATGTAACGTTCATTAGTGGGAATCTCCTGCATAGTGGTTATTCAGTGGTCTCCCGAGGGCTGCACCCAGAGAGGAAAGGCTGAAAGCGGGATAGCAAAAGAGGGTTTGTGTGGTGCAGACCAGGGAGGATGGCTGGACAGGCTGATTAGAGCTTCCTCAGATCTTCCATCAGATCCCACATGCTCCAGTGCACTCATTAGCACAAGTTGCTCCAGAAGAGAAGCGTGAAAGTAGGAGGAATATCAAAAGGTGAGGAGATTGGGACAATTCTGGAGCAGAAAGATGAAGGAGATGTCACTCTTTAAATGAGTCACTTTCAATTCAGCTCTTTCGGAGCATGCTGATCACCTGTTCGAAGAAGAGAAGGCTATGGGGAGATGTGGGAATTCCCCAGAAGCATAGGAGTGGGATATGCTGTCCTTGTCTCCACTGTGCTGAGGAGAACGGAAGGGTTCAGACTGCAGTAGGAGATATTTAGCTAGAGAAGAAAACATTCTAGAGGTAGGGATAGTTTGGGGAATAGACTAGGGAAGTATCACGGCACCACTGCAAGGCTTTAAGAGCAGGTCAGGCAAACATTTGGCCAGACAGTCTGACAAAGCCAGTGGTGGTTCAGACAGACTTGTGAGGTACCATCCAGCCCTGTCCTCCTACAGCTTTACAGGAACGGTACTAATGGTAAACGTGGGTGTGAGGCCAAGCCCTGCTACTGCTGCAGCTAGACGGAGGTGCTCCACTGGCAACAAATCTGGTTTGTTTTTGTTTGCTTTTGTTGTTTTTTTTTTTTAATTTACAAACATGTGCTGTGCTGTTTGGTAGGTCTCCAAGGACAGAAAGGCGAAATGGGCAAGCAGGGAGACCCTGGGCCTCGTGGACCCATGGGTCCTCAGGGACACCAAGGAATCCCCGGACTGCCGGGTTTCAATGGTAAGTGCAGAGGACACTGCGCGAGCCACCATCAGCACACACGTGCCGTGGTGGAGGGCTGCCCTAGCTGAAGTGTTTGGCTCAGCCTCTTAGCACAGATGTTACGATGTTGTTACAGGTAGCACGGGGGAGCCTGGACATCCTGGGCAGAAAGGAGAGCCAGGTAAGCAGTACAGAAGGTGCAGTTTCTTCTATACATAAGACACAAATCTCTTTTAGATGGTGCTTCATGACAAGAAAACTGCAGCCAGTCTAGATCCCAGCATGGGTAAGAGAAGATGATGATAAGATGAAGAAACCATGCCAACGTTATGCAAACCTATCCCACAGTCTCATCTGGACCCCACTCACTGTACAGAAGCATGAGAGGGAAAGAAGTGTCCTGTACTGTGGAGGTCCCTGTCCTCCTACCTGACATGTCTGCACACACAAGGGCAGAAATTGGCTGCTCTTTTTGGAAAGCCCTTGTGCCTCTCAAGGTTGACAGTCTTCAAGGACCTGGGTCCTTACAGCCTTTCACTTCAGGCCATCACTCACCGCACTGCTAAGATTAGCGCTGTCAGGGGAGGATTGCACTTCGGAGAGACCCAGCCTTTGTTTTGCCTTCAGAGGGTTAACTCAATCTGCACAGTGCAGGGGATGGTGATTGCACTGTCTTTCTTTTTTTCTCCTTCGTATGTTGTGTTGCATTTCACATGTGCTGCTTTTGCTCAACCTCAAGGCGTAACTGGACAACGTGGACCCGTGGGAAGTCCTGGTCTCGAAGGCAGACCTGGTCAGAAAGGTGACAAGGGGGACCACGGGCCCAGTGGTAGTCCAGGTACAACGCTACTCAAACCTGTAACTCACTGACCTCCTACTCTGGCCTCGCTTTGTGTGATAGCTTTGCCCTTACCAATTTGTTTTTAATTTTAGGAATACCAGGCATTGCTGGACTCAAAGGTGAAAAGGGAGACAAAGGAGTAACAGGTACTTTACATATAACATATGTAAATAATAAATTAAACAGGTTTGGGGTTGACAACACACACCATGCAGACACTGCAAAGGGAGCTACAACAGCAAGGAGATTTGTTGAGTCCTGTTCTTGGAGCCCCAACACATCCCAGTGTGCCATGGTGGTCCTGGCCCTCTGCCAGACTGCCGAGGGGGTAGCTGCTCACTGGAGGGGCTGTTTCAACCGCCTGTGACGTGCATGAGGAGGTGATGTTGCCTGCATTTTTGTATAAATAGAAAATGCACAAACAAGGCAGCAGTTTAAAATGAAACAAACAACAGCCTCCCTACCCTGGAGCTAAAGAGAGTTTTACTGGCCGTAAATATGATGGGGAAGGATATTCACTAGCAGGCATCTCTCCTGGCCTCCTCTGTAGCCTTGCAGGAAGAGGTATCTTCAGAGGTCAACCTGGAGCGCGTAGCCTAGGCTTTTTCTTTGACCTTCTGTCTGAAGAAGTCCACCTGTCTGTCCCAGGCACCCAAACGATAGGGTGACGGGCTGCAGTACAAGCCTATTCCGGTGTATCTCTCTTGAATCAACCTTTTTAACCCTGAATTTATATAGTGCACACAACCTCTGATCTCCATCAGGAGGTGACAACAGTTCAATGCACCCTTCTGCATTCACTGATACCTGGATGATAGGGATGGGAGTCACCTGGCCCAACATTGTGTGCTTACATCTCTAGGCTCTCTATATGGTCAGTAAAGACCCACCTGGACGGTGGTCTATCCCATCAGTGGAGTTTAGGATATGAAATAAATGACCAGAAGTTGACCTCCAGGAGAAGACGACTCTCCAATGCCCGTATTTCCTGTATTGACAAGGTCTGCACCAAGTATAATGGGAAACAAGACACCCGCTTCAGAAATAGATGCCTATAGTGTAGATAGCTAAACAAGACAAGTAGAAACCCATCATAAATACTAGTTTGTATAACCTTTTATAAATTTACAAATATCTGTCATACACTTTTGTTTGCTTGTTTTCATGTTCTTAGGTCCTCCAGGGCAAAAGGGAATGAAGGGAGACCAGGGCCTGCCAGGTAATCCCTTGTTTGACAACATGACTTACTCTGATGATGCAAAGCACTTTAAATGCCACGTTCCACCTCTCTGCATCAATGTGAAATGCTCGTCATGGTCTTTCCTTGGGAAGGGACAAAAGCAATGACTTTCTTGCTTTCCACTCAGGCATCCCAGGCCTAACTGGTGCAAAAGGAAGCAAGGGTGATAGTGGCAGTCATGGTCCGAAAGGAGATCCAGGAGTAAAAGGTGCCAAGGGAGACCCTGGATTACCTGGTAAGGCTGTTTGCCACGGGCTCTGTGGAGCTGATGGTGCATTTGAGTTTGGCACTGTACGTCACAGACTGGCACAAGATGCTCTGGGGCAGGTTTATGCAGCTCATTTGGAGGAACTCAACAGACAGATCAGTCTTCCCAGGAGGTCAATGTGCAGAGCGTCACATTTTACGCCTTGGGAGCTGTGCTAAAAGACACGCAATTGAACAGATGCATTAGGTTTTCTCAAGTCCCTGATCTCACAGAAGACTGGAACAATCCACGCTCCTCTTTGCTTTGTACAGAGATGTCCTGCAGCATACCACGCCGCTAGGATAAATCCCATGTAAATGTGGCAGTCAGGAACACAGAATCAGAAAAAACAGGGCTATTTAACTACACCTGTCTAATTGTAGGACTCAAGAACAGATAGTTCAAAAGGGCCAACACTGCACCTACTCCCCATCCTTACTCCCCCTCTTTTCCAGTCACAGAATGCTTCCAAAAACCCTAAGACCTGCAGTGAAAAAAACCCCAAACTGTAGTTACAACAGGCCATGGGAAGCAACCAGTTCTCCAGATACTTTTTAATTGTTCGCACAGAAGAGTACAAGAGTCCTCAGAAATAAAATAAACTAGAGCCTACGTGGGGCTCCTCCCTGCACTCCTCTTCTGGAACTTTGCCTATGGAGGAGGGGAAAAGTGTAACTGGGGTGACCCCAGGTTAGGGACTGCCCTCTGGGTGGGTCTCATATCCTGTCCGCACAAAGAGACAGCAATGTCTGCTTTGTGGAGGTAGCTTTTGGGGGAAGAGCTCATTGGGTTTTTTCAAACACACCTGCTCTCAAGACCAGGAGGCTACACAGAAATGTGTGGGACTGTTGGGAGTGGCTTTCTGCTGTCCTGTGGCAGCACCTAGAGAACAAGCCCCATGATGTAGATCTTCCTGCAAATACTTTAGGAGATACCTTGCCTGCTTCTGGAGAACCCAAAGGCTATAGGTAGTGATGGGAATAAGATACATTTCCCATGAGTGAGTGGATGGGATTTTGCAAGTGGCCCTTTTCTTGGGGCACATGTAAGGAAGCCTTTGCTATATGTTATCTAACTTTTCTTGCCATGTTTCTTTTACATACTCTTAGTCACTTCAGAGGGTCCATTCCACAAGGGGATGGAGCCCTCGTATCTCTGACTCACCCAACTATTCAGGAAAAGTTAATAAATGGATTTTCCCCCAAACAGCTGACAAATATTCACTTGTGTTTTAATTTTGAACAGGTTCCCCAGGAACAAAAGGGAGCAAAGGTGAAAAGGGACAAGGTACTGCGCTTTTATTACTTCTTCTCTCACTTGCTTTCTGGTACCAAAACTATCTGAGATCAGGATCAGTGTGCCCTCTGTGCACATTGTGTAACCCACAACACAGCTACCAGAACCAAGGGGTCTGTGTGCTGAACTGCAGCCTGGTGTCTCCAGACCCAGAAGAGAACCCTGAATTGTTCCAATTTGAGCTACCAGTAGCTTCTGGTCCCACTCTGGCTACAGCTGTGGACATGGGAACATTCATCCAGTTTCAGTGGTCACTGCTTCCATCTTTCACTGTGCTTTTTCCCTCGTGCCCGTATGACCAGTAAAGTTATTTTCTTCTCCTCTGAACTTTCAGGCAGCTACAATTCTCTTATACGAATCGCAGAAGGGGGCAGGAGGGGCCGCGTGGAAATCTTTCACCAAGGGTCCTGGGGGACAATATGTGACGATGGCTGGAGCACGCAAGATGCGACTGTGGTCTGCCGAATGTTGGGATACAGCCGTGCTCTCTCTGCCTTCACAGCCTCACCAGGTGAGTCCACAACAGCCTCCCAACTCCCCGGGCCTGGCATGGGAGCTTACACACACCCAGAAAGCACCACAGCAAGGTTCTCTATACAAGCAGTATGAGAGCAAAGAGGATGTCCCCAAAAGGGCAGCTCATTCCCTTTGGGATGAGGGAGCTGCATGTCAGGTGCTGCTTGAACTGTGCCCAAAGGCTTGATTTCCAACAAGCCAACCATGCAACCCAACGCACACCTGCTATCCACAGGGGTCTCTAGGAAAAAAAAAGCATACTCCTCTTTCTTTTGTCCAACATTTGTTTGTTTGTTTGTTTGTTTGTTTGTTTAATTCATCTTCCAAAGGCTCTGGACAAATTTGGCTGGATGACGTGAATTGCAGAGGGAGCGAATACTCAATTTTTGACTGTCCAAAGCCCAACTGGGGTGTGCACAACTGCTCGCACAACGAGGATGCTGGGGTGGAGTGCGCGTGATGGGACACGGAGGCTGCCCCGGGAACCGCTGCCCCCCTCGCTCTCTACGGGGCTCTTGTTCATAACGCAAACCCAATTTTGTCAGGCTGTGCTTGTAATCTCTTTAACAGGTCATAAAAGTATTGACACAGAAAGTTGAATTTTCCATAAATCGATAACGGTTACAAGAGCCACGGGTAACCTGAGACATCCCAGATGTCATGAAACAACCGTAGCTCAGGCATCTGAGCCAGTTCACAGCTTTTCCAGCTACCTGACATCAGCTCATCTGCAGTAGCTCACATGTGTGTGACCTCTAACTCCACAGGGGAGGAGAGATGGTCCACTTTAGCTTAGTGCAGTAAGAGAGAACAGGATAAGCATGCAGAAATGGGCAGTTACTGCAGCTGAGCTGAGTCTTCATCACAGTACAGTTCTGAACCTGAGCCTAAAACCCCCAGTGAAGTGCATACACCCAGTACAGGAGACGCTCAGAAATCATTAGATGATCTCTGTGTGTTCAAATTAAATGTTCTCCAGAAACAATGCTGATCACAGGTTAAAGTGCAAAAATAAGTGCCTGGGATCTAGGTGCCGCACTATCCTGGTTTAGCGCAGACCTTGTTTTTGACCTTGGCCAAGTCCCCTGGCTTCTCTCTCAGTGTTTCCTAACCTGTCCCCGGGAGCAACACCCCTGACCTTTTCTGGTGTATAAAGCTGAGCTTTTCATACCTTTAGAAACTCGATGCTCCAGTAAAGTGAAGGGATGATGAATAAAAGCAATAATGGGAAAGTATCAGCTAATTAAACTTCCAGAGTGAAAATATGGACCCTAAACCAAAGGCTTCTACATTGACTTAGTCTTTTGAGTCCTAGGTTATAACTACTTCACAGGGACTATAACAACTGAAAGGCTTCTCTTTCTTAAGACCCAGGTCTTCCCCTTTTCCACCAGCTCTGGACGTTCAGCAGGTGATAAGCAGCCTGTGTTCATGTAGCTGGGCACATCCCAACAGCCTGCTTACGGACATTTTATTTGAAACGTCAGAAATACATGTAAGCGACCCCACATCTCCGCCTTAATGTGAGTCATAATTGCCTTTGTCTACATGACTTTGAAACTCGATTTTAGTGCTTAGAAATCCAGATATAAGCGGAAAAACCAAGCAGTGCTGGTAAGAACTGCAGGCGACGGGGCATCCAGGGCCAAAGTGAGAAGACCTAGGAGTGTGCAGAGTCTGGTAGTGCGGTCTGCAACGAAGTTCATTGCTGCTTTGAAAAAGAGGAAATGTTTGTTACGGGGTCCAGGCCTCAGAAAAGAAGTCTGGAAAATCCCAAGAGTTTTCCAATATCTATTCTGATGACTTTGACAGAAGGAAAATGAAGGGAGCCTCTTACCATTCTTGGTTCTGGTTTAGAGGAGGTAAGGAGCACCTGCAACAAACCATGGGTGAAACCACACGAATGACAGCTATTTCAGAGCTGGTGGAAAAGGACAGTGTTTCACCTGCACAAAAAGAGACAAAAGCTTTCTGTTCTGGTCAGGAGCCCCACCGGCACTAACAGCATGCTGACTACCGGCACTTGGGCTAACACAGCTTTCCACAGGGCTCCAACGGGCGGTGCTGAGCCTGCACACATTTCCTTCATCTTCTTTTCGTGTGTGGCAGTATGTAAATAAAGCATTTCCATTGCTAGGAAATAAAGGATTTACAAGCTCTGTTCATCTCTTGATACATCAATCGGTGCCACTTATACTCTCATTTTCTCACTTTCCTTGCTAACAAAATATATTCCTCAGCATTTTTCAGGCTAAATGCTGAGACATTTGATTTTTTCATCAGGCGAAACTACCACTGAAGGGAAAGTCACCATGACCCCATGGTGACACTTTGGCTGGACTTAAATCGCCCCAAATCTCCTTTTTGGAGAATGGGCATCCAGAAAATAGCAGTTGTGCCAGGATTAAGGTCAGGACACCAGGGGCTGGATCTGCAAGCCCAGGGCAGAAGATGCCGTGGCCAAGCCCATCTGCTCTTAAGCAAAGCAGAAACAGGTTGAACCCAAGCTACTGCCCAACAACATGTCCAGAAACCAGAGCATGATGTGGTTACCCACCCCACCCCGCTCCGTCACTTCTACACCCTGCGGTACAGATGTAAAATCTGCAAAATCTGGTGTCAGAGGGATTTCCTAACAGCCCGGAAGAGCCCATGTCGACACTGCAGACTTCAGGGCCAAGTACACAAAATGGCATTTATCTTGCCGGGACTAAAGGAGGAAGGAAGATACGGGTAATGGAGGGAGTGCCTGTGTTTAAGCTCGGTGGCACCACGGTCATGCTGCAGCACAGCCCTGGGCTAGGGCTGGCGGTGGCTCAGGCAGGCAACACAGCCGGTGGCTTCAGAAATGTCAGATGGCTTCAGGAGCTGGGAATGCCACTGCTAAAAAGGAAAGGGCCAAAACATGCAGCTACCTGCCAGCATTCACATAGTCCCCTCCATCCAGCGGGGATGCAGGAACCAGTACAGAAGTGCCCACACCAGTACAGTTCACGGTTCATTCTGCTCTGGGAAGCAAGGGGCTCAGGAGCAGGACGTGTGTTAATATTGCTGTGCTGGCAAAACCACAGCTTGGCAGGAAAACAATCCTTGCCTTCATAAAACCCCTCTGCGTGCCCAGTCCGGAGAGGGAAGCCCAGCCAGCTGGGAGGAGAGCTGCGGGCACAAAGCTCACACAAGAATTAGAAACACAACTGTTTCTGCTAAAGCAGAGCACGTCTGAGCTGCAGCAGAAGAACCAAGCCCAGTGCAGCGTGTTCCACGTGCGAGAAATAGCATCCATTGGAGGGAACCCTCGTGGCCAATTCGTGGTGCCCGTGACTTCACACTGCCTGACTCTGTCAGTCCCGATGGATCTTCTTGGACAAGCGCTGCCCAGCTGTGAATGAACAGCAGAGGATGCTAGGCGGTGGTAACACAATTTACGTCTGATCTTCTTCTGTCCAAATCAGGGTGAAACCAGAAAGAAGTCACTAATGTGGTCATTGAATAAATTCTTCCCTGTTCCCATAAGAGGTAAGTAAACTGAAGGAGTCGTGGAGGCTGTGAGACTTAGGCTGCAGGCTCACTTCCTGCAAGAGCCAGGAGTCCAAGTGCCAGAAATAAAATTTCAAAGTTCGTCTTTACCAGATTCAGAAGTTCACGCTAAATTCCACACTTTTAATCCAAACGACAGATATCTGTGTCAGCTCTCACTTGCTATATATACATTGCCATACTCACTCCTATGTTGTGTTTTGGTAGAGGTAAGAAAAGCCCTTATTTAATTCCAAAAAGGAAAAAGAAAACCAACCCACAGAGTTTTTTTCAGAACCCTGGGATAAAGCTAGCATGGGGACGGCTGGGCTTGAATTGTCAGTTCTTGTGTCAAATAAACGTTTCCCAGCGAGGGCAATGGCTGGACCCATAGCTAACAGCGGTGCCACCAGGGCGACGGGACCCGCGGGATGAGCCCCGGGTAGCTCCCCAATAACCCAGGAATAGCGCTGAATTTTCGGGACACACCACAGCGAACTCCACGGACGACTTGTATTTATTAAAAATGCTCCTTCCCGACACTAAGGGGAGCTCAAGGGCCGCCACCCGCTCGGCGGCCGTCGCACCGGAGCGGATCGATGGGATCCGATCGGAGGGTCCCAGTGATGGGGCCGAAGGGTCCCGGTGATGCCCCACCTGTGTCACGGAAAAGGACAAAACCGTGGCTGATTCTGCTCAATGGACCGATGGCACACGCAGCGAGAGCCGAAACCCAAGAGCAGGGCGCTCGGTCTAAGGGGGTGAGGCAGGTTGTGGTGGTTTCCCAGTTCTTCGGTGGGTCCAGCTGCAGTCAACCAATCCTCCCAGAAAGGGATTTTGAAAAATGAGAGTGGAAAATACCTTTGTGATTCACTCTCTTGTGCCTGATGGTTTGTGAGAGACTGCCAGGCGGTCAGGACAGTTTTACACACTTTTCACTCTTAATAGCTAGAAAAATAACTATTTTTAAGGCAACCCCCCAGATTTCGCCAGTATATCAGAGGTGTCCCCTCAGAGGGACAGAGGGACAGCTGTACAGCTCACCCCCAGCCCCACCGCTGTGAGGGCAGGACACAAGTCACAGCAGTGGCACTTGGAGCCTGACACCCAGCACCACGACCCAAGGGCAGCAGGTTTGGAGGGTACTTGTGCCCCACGCGTCCCCTTCTCCGGTCCAAGGGAAGCTCCACTGGGGCAGGAAGAGTGCCACGAGTCACCGCAGGAGAGTCGGTGAGCAACAAAAATGCCTCTTGCATCTACAAAAATGGGTAACCCTGAGATGTAGAGGCTGGCTTGCGTGCCCACACCACCTCTCTCCCCAAATACCCAGTCCGGTGCTCTTCGACCCCAGCTTTTAAGTCTCCCAACTAACTGTCCTGTGCTGCCCTAAAATAGCTATCTGTAATAGCTAATAAAGGATTGTACAGCTTTGCTTATCATTCACTCCCAGCACCAATTAAAAAGATTTAGTTTAGCAAAATGCAATTACACTCTCATGGATAAAAGGGATACAATTAATTAAAAAGGAATACTTTGCCTTAGGAATGCAGTTATTTCCAGATGTTCCCACCCCTGTCCCTGACCATTCCTCGTGACCTGAAGAGATTTGGGGTGGGGAGAATTGGGGGCAGTTCGTGTAGTTCATCTCCCCATTTTGCTGACTCAGATGTATTTCTGAGGGAACTTAGCAAGATCCTTGAGGACACAAATCTTCTCCAGAGGCCTAAAACGTAATTTCCAACGTATCTGACACTGTTCTCCCTGCTTTTCCAAGGAGGTGAACATTTCATAGAAGTTGTCTGGCACCAAGATGGGACTTCTCTCCTTTCGGGGGGAAAACTGGGCTTTCTGTCGACTGTGAAGGAACGGGGAGCAGCCAGAGACTGCGAGATACATGCTGTGGCTGTAAGGATGTACCAAAATCCTCAGGGAAGCAGCTGAAGTGAAGTTTTCCATCTGGTGTCCCTTGGGAAGGGAGGAGACACGTGTCACCCCTCCCAGGCTGTTGGTTCCCCAGCCTCGTGGTGAGGAGACACTTGGTCCCAGCCAACACCTCTTCCACGGACCGTCAGAGTTGGAAAACTCTGCAGCGAGGCGCAGATTTCCCAGCCCCAGATCATGGAGGATCCTGCTGAGACTGTGTGTTAATAAATAAAGAGCATTTATCTAATCATTGCCACGTCTCGGTATTGGCATTACTGTCAAACCCCAGAAAAACAACACGGCGCCAAAGGCTGCAGGGTGCCCGTGGAGGCTGATGAGAGGCTGGATGCAATTTTCATCGCCTCAACAGGAGCCACGCACAATTCGAAGCACCACCCCGGCACACAGAGGTGCTGAAGAGCAAAATGTTTACTAGCTAAAAGCCGGTTTGCCTGGTTTCCAAAGCCTGAAGTTTGTGTTGAATGCATTCATAGCACGCCTTAGCAAAATTATTGATGATTCCAGTTACAAATGTAAAAAAGGCAATTTCATTTGGCTCACAGCTAAGAATTTGTTCTGTCTGAGGGTTGTTGTTCTTTAAAGTACATTAAAGCCGTCACATTAAATGTCAACTGTAATAAAGGAATGACTTCTCTGCTCACATTACAGACAGGTAAAAATTTTAATATGCATGCTGGCCGTATCTAAAGATTAAACTCATCATGTAATATATGGGTCGCTAATTGTATTTTCACCCCTCTCTTCTGAAGTCTTCTGTTGTTCGCAGAGTGAGATCACATCACCACGAATCTGCTGATACATGTCTTAGCTTTTTCTGCTAAACAACACGATGGACGGCAGCGTCTGGCCTCAAAACCCTCAGATCTATTTTTCTGTTTCACTTGGTGTCAGAACCGGTCATGCTTTGCTCGGTTAACTCTCTTCCCACTGGCATGGTCCGGCAAAGGTCCAACCAACCGTCCAGTGCAGCGCACAAGCCCCAGCTACGAGTGTTTCTGATCGCAGCAAAGGGACCAGTTTGGCTCTCGCTGGCACCGGTACGAAGCTGGAGCATGCGCCGATGCAGGCGGCTGCTCTGCTGTGACACAGAGCTGAATTTAACCCAAAGGATTTAAACAAACTGTTAGTGGTAGCTCCAAATGATTATCCGTTTATTTCAGTATTTGTCTTTTTCAAAAGTGACCCAAAATCTATAAGTAATTAGTTATTGTACTGGCTACAGTATTGCAAAAGGCTTCCCTTCATTTTTTATTCAGACTCTGAGCTGTAACTCCAAAATCATTCTAGTCACAGCAGCCTTCAAAGGTCTAAATGGGGAGGAAGGGGGGCTAACGCCTTAATATCTTCAAGATTTGCAAGAATATTTGAGGATTTTCTAGGGATTCGGTGTGAGATGAAAAAAAAAGGGTTTGCAGGCAAATAGAGAACTTGTGCCTCCAGTTCAAAAGCGAAGACACATCCAAATGGAGAAAGATTTAAATGTTAAAGTGCTAAATAAACATTGCTATTCAACAGCGCTCTTTGTCTTTTGAGTCCTAGGTTAAAACTACTTCACAGGGACTATAAAAGCTCGTTACTCTCCTTTGCTGAAGCTAAATGAATTTTAACAGTACAAGTTCCAGAGTGAAGAAGAATTGCCACCGAAAACTCCTCCCAAGTCATCTAGGTGCCACAGAGGGGAAGGCAACAGAGGACTTTCGGAGTTGTTAAATAAGGATGCCACGTGAATAAGAAAGTAGTAAACAAACGGCATTTGTTCTGGGGCCACTTTGTGATGTTTTGTGTAAATCCCAACAAACGAGTGGCGCTGTGAAGGTGCGGGTTCCACGCCAGCAGGGTACCAGCAGCACAACAGAGCACGGCTCTGCAATGACCTTGTACCTCGCTGCCTTCGGAAATCGCACCAGAGTCAATGGATTCAGAGGGCTTTCAGGCTCAGGCCGTAAATCATTCACGATATGAATTACTGCCTTATTAGAGCAGCTTCATAACTGTAATTCCAGATAAATGCACAATTAGTCTGATCTCTTCTGATAACATGCCAACAGGAAAAAAAAAAAAACACTTCATCTCCTACTAAGCTGGGTAGTTATTCAAAGGAACTGCAGCAAAGTTTCACAGATGTTAAGGCCAGCAGGACCATTATAATAATCTCATCTGACCTTCTGCGTGGCGCAGGGCAGACAAACTCACCCAGGAGATTCTGCATCAGTCTGAAACTGTGGCTTGTTTTCCAGGATAGTGCCTCATCTTGAAGATTTCTGAAAGCAAAGATAGCATCGTGTTCCTGAAAATCCACCACGATCTTGCCACGTTAATTATCCTGCCAGCTTTCTCCTGGTAACTCCACTCTTAACCCATGCTGGGACATGGGGAGCCAGCTGAGGTCCTAGAGCCACCGAGTGCTGTTGCCTTAAATTTGTTCAGACCAAGTTCAAGAAAGAAAATAAGTTTTCCTTAACACAGTAAACTCCACCTGGAAGGGACAAGCCCACAACCAGGTTTTGGAAGAGCTACTGTACCGGGCAAGCAGCACACCTATAAAGAGATGCTAACGCCCTTGCTGGAGTTAAGGGAGAAGAGGAATGCGCTGCTTAGTGCCAAGATCAAACCAGAGGTGACCTTGGTGGTTTTACTCCTTTTCAGCATCTGAAAGGGAATTTCTGGAAGGTTTTTGCCGGGGTAGCTGGGGCTCACACAGGCACTGGGACTCTGCCATTGCTCTGATTGTGCAGTCACTCTGATTTTAAAGGAGATGCTTTGACTTCACAGAGTAGATGGAGAAGCTCGGTGGGGGTGGAAAGCTCTCAACACACTTCTGAGGCCCTCAAATCCTTTTTCTGGGTGGAAATGAGATCAAACTAAACTTAAGTGGCACTGTTTGCATGAGAAACTGTTAATCCTGATTACCCAGGGCTGCGAGATGAGGATCCCAGGGCTAAAAGAACAAGGGTGGTTTTTTCCACGGGTAAAGACTGTTGACTCAACTTGCACGGCTATAAAATTTCTCCAGTAACAAGCAGGGACAGAGTCCTACAGCAATGCTGGAGGGAAGGGAAATACCCTGTCTCTGAGAATCGAGTTATTTCAATCAGCCTGGAAGAGCTGCACAACACTGTAAACGGAGCTGGCTGCAGTTAAGGGATGGATGGGCGGAGGATGAACGCCCTTCGCTTTTCCTGTGTTTATACTCCAAAATGGCAAGATTAAGAGTGGGGAAGTCCCCTGCTCCTGGTTTATTTGCTTTAGAGGCCCTTTTGAGGACCCTGTACAAGCTGGCGTGGGGAGGGCAGAAGAAGGGAGAGAAGCACCTCTCTTTTCCAAGGGCTGTGGTGACCACGGTGCTCTGGGACAATCTGACTTTCCATGTCTTGGATTAGGAAATGCAGAAAAAACGTCACTTTTTCAACATTTTCCTTTTGTTGCTCTCCGATGCACGGTGCCACTTCCAATTACAGGCCAGCGTGTCAGCTGTGACCTGCTCCGGTGCGACGCGCTGTGACCCCGTGGGGCAGACACAGCGCACTGGGGATGTGAGGATAAAATGTACATCTTTGGTAAACATGTGGGGCCACGCTTGGTGAGGGGGCCCTGGCTGATGAGACTTCAGTAGAAGGCCTCCAAGCATCACCCAGCGCGGGAGAAGAAGCAGAGAGTTGTGACCTGGGTCACGTCTGCAGCTGGTATAAATCAACATTGCTCCGTTGATATCTGGGGAGCTAGACAAATTTGCTGCTACTACAAATTCAGCTCTTTTTTGGTTTATTTTTGTTTTGCCCAGCTCTTTTGAATGCTGCTTAGCTCCCATAAAAGCTGTTATAATAATATGTTATATGCGCTCCAGTGGTTAAGACATTTTATAAGTGCCAGTCCACTCTTTTTCTCCAGTATCTTCTATAACACACCTACAAAAACTGTTTCTGTGGACTGAGGCCACTTCTCCAACGGTGATGTGATTCCTATGCATGGGTTTGGGTGTAGGTGTACCCTAGCAATGGCCACAGACACACTGACAGCAACCAAAAGGTTCATGCAATGAGCTGCCGAGGCTCACACAGGGCAGCGATGAGAGGAACATGTCCAGCTGCTGCAGGTTTCCAGTCTCCAAAATATCCTAGAGGAGTTCGGTATATGCAATCCCCATTGTGTGCACTTTTGTGACCTCCCTTTGGCATGTCAGCACACGGTTACTCCTGGCCCACCAAACAGCAAAAAGCCTGTAAATACTCATAGAGGGAAGGCTGACCCCTTTCCTTTTACAGCAAAGCTTGGCATATAGACCAAAAGACAGCCTTTGCGTGGTACATCAGAAGATAGAAACTCACACTCTATATATGACTCAGGACAAATCAGACAAACAGTTGTGCAAAGGAAGAGGCTCTAGAACAAACATCCCTTGAGAGATTCACAAAGTTTCCTCATCTAGAGATGGATGACACCAGAAAATTAAGGGGTAAAATGGATTTTAGCATCCTCCCATGCTCATTAGACTAGGTGAGCATGTCTTTAGGCTACGTTTGCTTTATTTCAGAAAGTCCAGGTGAAAATCCCACCAGGATGTGCCTTTCCAACTAGCTCTATGCATGTAACAGGGAGAACAGCATAAAGGATAGGGGTGTTTTAGAGAAAAGTTCATCAACTTCGTACCCATGATCCTCATAGAGACACTTTTGTGGGTGTTCTGCCAAATGAGGCATCTTCTGGCTGGGATGAAAAGACACAAACAGCTTCTATGTTGAATTTCACCCAGTCCTAGAAATCTGAGATAAGCGGAAGAAAGAGGAATGACTGTAGGAAGGCCCCGTGAACACGATATCTGTGCTGGTCTGCAGGTGTTTCATGGGATCTGGATAATAAAATGACGACTGCAGTTTTATTAATCCAGGATGGATCTCTGCCAGACCCAGGATTGCTGTTGTTTCAGACACAGATTTCAGAGCACCTTCTGTAAACTCGAATTCCCCTTCCAGGATCCCAAGTGGGAGCTCCAAAAGCCTGGAGCAACTTTCCTTTGCTCCTAAACTAGAGCTGGGCTGTGCGCTGCCCCTCACCTCCCTCAACACCGGAGAAAGGGGGGAAAAATTAAAAGAAACTTTTAAAGAAACATCATCTTGTGCAGTCTCTCTGCAGGACACATGGGATAAGCTCTGAAGGTGGCAACACATGAGGCCATTGTGCGAGGGTGAGATGGAGCTCTGTCTTGGCTGATGAGGTGCACGTTTCCCCCACGTACCTGCAGAAGGGAGGCAATGCAGGGGTTGTTTGTTTTCTTCAAGGAACTCATTTAGCACTTCTGATGCCAGAAGAAGTGGCACTGAACTGGCTGGTTCCTTCCCTGACATTTACTCCGTCAAATTTGGAGCTTCCCTTAGAGGGTCTTTCTGGAGTTTAGCCCAGCAATGTGTCAGAGGCTAAGTGCCTCCCAGAGACAGTCTTTTCTGCTCCTTTGAGTCCCTCTCAGCAGTTACTTCACTCCTAAAAGAAATCCCATTCCAGTTCTTTACCTCCCCTCGCAAACACAGAGACCGCCCAGGGACACATGCCTCCCGTCCGTCACTCAGCGCAGCTCCCATCGGCTTTATCAGCTGCTTATAGCCCAGAAGCGGCAGCCACGGCTGGACATTGCCAAGGGACTTTCTGGAGTCTGTGTGACATTTATAAATCCTTCGCTACCTCCTTTTCCCAGCCAGTCGTAACCCTTTGGCATGATTTCCTGGTGTGGGGCTCATGGAGAAGCCCACCCAGTCCCCGTTTCCCAACCCGCTCCCCATATAGACCCATCCGAAAGCAGATCTGAACTCCCCAACCAGGTGCCTCCTAAATCCCGAGGGTGAAGATTCAGGGTGAGACAGGAGCTAACAAAAGGTGCAAGAAATAACGTCACCCTCTGGAAAACAGGTGGTACTACCCAAAGCAGAGAGGACTTGACTCAGGACTGAGAAAACCTCAAGGCAGATGGATTAACTAACAAGGCGTGGGATGCTTCAGGAGTCAGGAGTCACAACCTCGGGCACGTTTTTCCTGGTTTCCCAGGCATTTGAGGAGGGACTGACTGTTCCCGCTGTGTGCAAACCTGGGGGTCGGGTCTCTCGCCTTCCTCTCAGGCTGCCGGCAGCACACAGAGCCCATCCGCAAGCCCAGCAGCGGACTCACCCACCAGCTTTCTAACGCAGAAAACAGCAGGGATTCTCCCAAAATGGTTATTTAAGCAGGTTTTTTTAAATTGAGCTGCTCCAATTATTAGAAAGCGCAGTAATTTTCAGTCTCGTGGCACAGAGGCACTATAAAACTGCGATGAACACCACTTCTTCAACGCCTCGAGTTCCAGCTTTCTCCCACCTTGATACTCCTGCAGTTTAACCCTCGTTATTGCCGTTTATCTGTTCACCCCGTTACGATGGATGCAGTCCCAAGGCGTCCTTCGGCTCTGTGCTTTACAGCATCAAAGGATCCAAGCCCTTCTCTTCGTATCAGCGCATCTAGTGATGAAATGGGTTCTGACCCAGCACAGAGCAACACAGGGACAAAAAGTTAGAAAACTGCCCGAAAAGTGTGGAAGCATAAGCATAGAAGAGAGCTGCGTGGAGTTTTCATCCAAATTTCTTTAAAAAGACACATTTGGACGGGAGAAACTCCTACCGCAGCATAGAAGGGCTTATTCCCCAGCTTACTTCAAGTCCCACAGCTAAGCCTATCTAATAAGGTATTTGTGGATCCTTTCCCCTATCTTTAGGGTTTTTTTCCTCCTATTCATTTGTACATCTTCTGCTCGTTAGCTGTAAACTGCTCCAAGATGTACACATGATATGAATTTATAAACCAGATGATAGCTATCATTTTCACTCTAAGGAGGCAAACTCATGTACTGTTTCTAAGGCTTTAACTCTTCATCTTTGTTTTCAGAGCCGTATGTACTGCTCTATTGATATTTCTGACCTTTAGTTTCCAAATATTCAATCTCTTTCAAATGAGATCATGGTAGCTGGCAGTATCTGAAAACACTGATACTGCTAATCAGCAAGTCTTGCTGGATTGAAAAACACCACCTGGTCTGTCTTGCATGACAAAAGACTAATGCTAAGTTAGCCCCAGCCCACACGATCAAGTGTGGAACAGAGAGCAGGCCTTTAAGGTTCGTTAAGACAGAAAATATTTTAGTCACAGCTGAGAAAGGAAGAGATCAATGTCAGGTTTGCATAGGCTCAGGCAGCTCCTCAGCTGGTGTAAATAAACTCAGCTCTGTTGAGGTCAAAATGATTTACACCCACAGTTATTTTTCCTCCATAAGGTGAACATGTAAAACCCCTTATCGAGTCATTTTCAGCAAGCTTGAGCAGGTCAATTCTCACTCAAATCAAGAGGAATTAGCAGCCTGAGAGAGGACCGCCCAAGTTATTGCAGGCTATCGGTAGGTTTCAAGGGAAAAAGGGCTGTAAATCGAAGAACGCAAGTTCTTCCCCATTAAAGGCACGGGTTAAGTATATAGCTGAAAGGAGCTCAAGCCTTTCCTTTCTGCATTTGACACAGCAGCAGAGTGTTTGTTCTGGCAGCAGCGTTTCAGGTAGGCTGGGAAAAGTCAAGTATGTAAATACTCGGGCTGAAGCATCCCATCCGTCACTTTGAGGGTGGCTAAGAGGGTTACCTGGCAGGCGATAGGACCAGTACCTGGATGGAAAAGTGGAGAAGTACAAAGGTGAGGAGAACATCCAACTTTCAAAATGGACAGAGGAAAAGAAAATCCACACTGACTCCATAGGAAAGAGTAGAAATATAGGGAACCTTCAACAGACCATCAGAAATGTCCATTATATGAAAGCAACAGGATATTTTCAGGGAGTCTGGGGTCAGAAATTAGACTCTGGATTTCGGAAGTAATCATACCACAATCAAGTCAAATTTGAGAAAATGAAGAAAGCTCACACCAAGTCTAAAAAGTCTTGGCACTGCAGGTATGAGAACTGGAGCAGCAAGAGGCTCTTCTCTTCTATGGCAAGGTAAAAAAAAAATCAAAAACAAACCTTGAGACTGAGCCAAAGTGCTAGTTTCTCTGTTTTCTTGCCAAAACTAAAAGCAAAAATATTTCAGTTTTTAGGGGAAGTGAGTGTTAAAGATCTCAGAAAGTTTGCGTACCATTTAAGTCAATCCGCACTTTAGAGGTGGTCCCAACAGCACGGAGAGCGTCCTTGTGCACACCAGGCAAAGGTGGCCAAAAAGACAAGTTAAGCCCACCCAGCTCAGTGTTTATTCGTGCCACATTAACACCGATTTAATCCTGGTGTCCCTGTACCCACGCTGCCAGTAAGGACTTCTCAGCTACTTTCTAGAAACTTTGTCAGTGGCAGCCATCTGTCACTGGGAAAACACGAGAAGGGGGATTAGTAACAGACTGGCAGGGAATACTGGAAAACTGGCAATATATTTTACGGAGGACAGATGTAAACACAATGAGGATATTGTTTAGAAATTAAGGGAAGAGCAGGAAATTTCACAGCATTCTCCTGAGGTTGGGTTTTTTTTTTTCTTTGCCACACCAGTGGAAAAAAAAGCTGGCAAGCGAGAAGACTAATTATAGGGCATAAATCTACCATTTTGGGGAATCTCCCCTCGGGTCTGCTCCTCCTCCGTTACTGTTCAGTTGCCACCATTACTGCATGTGAGATGCATGTATCCGCTGCTGCTAAATGTCACAGATGCATCTCTATTATCCTTGGAAGCATAAACTACTTTTTCTAACAATCAATTGCCCAATTCAGAAACAACTCTAACAAGCTCATTCTGCCTTATTTGTTGGAATCCAGCACCATTTCTGCTGGGACTAAGATAAAAGGGAAAGCACGCAGAAACCGCTTAGAAAAGCTAAGTGGGGAACTTAATTACTTCAGTAATTTGGCTTCCCAAATTAAAGGAAAAAATGTTTCACAGATGAGAAGATTTTCAAAGTGTTTTAATCCCAGTGAGAGAGATTTCTGTTTAAAACGCTGATGGTCGAAACATCTCCAAGGCCGTGTTCATAGCAGAAGGGGAAAATATTCAGAAAACTGCCAAAAATGTCATCCAGGGAGGGAATCTCTCCCCGGATCTTGTCTGCACTAATAAGAGTTTGCTGGCATTTTTGAAGGCAGATGTATCTTCTGCCGGCAAAAGCCTTTCCTGTTCCCTCACTGAAGGAAGAACACACTCTTCGGCTGGCGTAAATCCGTATATTGCCGCTCCTGCTAACATCAAGATGTCATTAAAAATCGCAGCCCGAGAGGCATTAGTGTGGCAGGAGAAGTCTCCAGCACGGGGTAGGCTTTGGCTGGGGGCTGCTGCTCGGGAAGGGGTCCTTGTCACTGCTGAGGCAGACGTAGGGACCAGCGAGTCCCCCGGAGGTGGGGGGAAAGCATGAAGACTCATTAACCAGCCAAACCTGCAATTAGCAGGGTAATGTTAGGCGAGGAGCGTGATCCATAGAAGCGGTGGCTGGCTGAGATCGCTCCTGTCCTGCTCCACTCCCCCCTCTTTTCATCAGGTCTCCTGTGGCTTAGCCCGAAGCTAAACGAAGTGATGGAAATACTTCACCAATTTTGACAGAGTTTGGATCTGGCTTTTCATGACATTTTATCCTCTGGTATTGCTCCAAAAGGCCCTACACGATGACCATGCGACTGAGATTTTCAAGTCTACTCCCATCACTTTCAACAGAGACTTTTCTTCCACCTGCCGAGACAACCCTGAGCCACGCGCATTAATAATTAAATAAGAGCCGAGCACCAGGGGAGGGGAAGTGACAAAGCTGCCAAAATCCTTCCGAGATATTTTGACATTCCACAGCCTGAAAAGATTGTAAATGAGGGTCTGGCCCCTTGCTACACTCCCACTTTCTCCTGCGTATCTTTAAACATCACATGGATTACGCATCATCCATCCTGGAGATGCATTTTGATGTCACAACAATAGATCCGACGCCAGAGCACACAACACCGAGCTGCAGGCAACGTGATTAACAACCGCTTTTGCCACTGTACCTTCTGGGCTCCCATCATAGTAAAATTTGTCTCAATTAATCAAATCCAAGCGTTTTTTGCTGCAACATTCGTTTGTATTGAGAAGATCTCGAACGTTCATCCCGGATGCCGTGCGCGGCTGCTAACCTTTCGGTGGAGTCCTCTGGGAGCTGCTGCTCATTTGTATACAAAGCGCAGCGGATAAAAGGGCAACTAAACATAATTTACCTGGAAGTGAGGTTAAAAGTGGTTTACCAGCTTGATGGCGCTTGGCTTGCGAAACAAGACATTAATTAACACCTACCCATTGATTAATATTGATCAGCTTTTTTGCCTTCTGCAAGTTTTAAGTGGGCGATTTTTAAATTTGCTTTTAGCTATATTTTCCCCTTACCAAGAATATTTTGACATAACTTTGGCGAAACGTGAGCCTACTTCTGGTCTGGCTGCCTGATACGGAGAAGACCTGAACCTCCACTGAGGACTGCAAGCGCTGCTGCTCCGAGAGGTCCTCCTGCCCCAGGACATCCTGATCCAGCACCACTGACGCTAACAAGCCTTGTCACTGCCTCCAAAGAGCCTGCGTCCAAACCCGCACAGTCAAATCCTGCTGCCCACAAGGCTGGGACTTGCTGACGTGCCCTCCGTGCCTTGGGAGCCACGTGCCTAATTTCGCTGTAGGCGTGTTAGAGAAACCCAGCGGAAAGACCCAAATCCTTGGTCTCTTTGAAAGACGTTGTAGTGGGTTTGCAGTAGAATCCTCCTGGTGTAATTGCAGCTGTGACACATGGTGTTCGTATGCCCCGAGCACCCCGAGTGCCCCATTGATCCCACATACAGAAGTTGGGTTTTTTCACCCCAAATAAGAGCAAAGATCTGCCCCACGCTTTGCTGCTGTCCCTGGACATTTGTGACGTGGGTGAAAATGTCCCTATAGCCAGGGCACTCCTCATGGAACAGGAACACGGTCTCAATTCATCCTCTGAGAGTGCTGCTTTTACCACTTCTTGCCCACCCATGACACATTTAATTTGGCAACACTTTTGACGTTAAAGGCAGCTATTCGCCTACCTGAGATGGGAGGAAGCCTGGGTTCCCGCAGCTAACAGACATCGCAAGCGGTGAAACTGGCTTCCACATGAATCTTTAAAAAAAAAAAAAGAAGCATGAGACTCAAAATTCACCTATAGCCAGGACCTCTCAGGTCCCAGGAGAGCCCATTTCAAACAGGGATGTATTTCGGGGGCCGTGGTGGGGATGTTAGCACATAAGCCTGATCTTCCTCCAGAAATTGTCCTTCAGGCTGGCCAAAGCCCGTGGAAGTGACTTCTGCAGAAACCAGAGCAAGTGGGAAAAGCCTTCAGGGAGCAAAGGCAAAGCCTTAGAGCTGTATCTGCCTTGGCAAGCCTCGAAACAGAGCCTTTTCCTTGGATTTTTTTTTCAATAGCTCTTTTACTAGTGTTTATTAAAAAGTGACCACTTTTGAAACTTAAAAGATCTCTTTCCAAATGCCGTAATTTTTCTCATCCTCCAAAAATCTGTGTTTGCCTCTCAAATTGAATTTTCCATAAATAAAAGACCCTCTGCAACTTTGAAAACTACTTTGATTCAAAGTTTTAATAAAAAACGTTTGAGGCATCTTATTGTCCTTGCCTAGAGGGGAGAATGCTTGTTTGTTTGTTGGCAGGGTGGGAAATACTGACAGTAACGGCAGCTTCAGGAAAAATTAATTTTTGGGTAATGAGCATTTTTTTTTGTCTTGGCATTTTCCAAACGCTTGTATATAGGGGTCTCTACCTTCAACTATACAAACACTAAAGCAAGTGTTTGTTTAGATTTAAGCTATTAAAAGATTTCAATGCACTGAAGCATCAGCCTCTTCATTTTCTGTTCTCACCTCCCATTTCAAACCGGGACGACTTTGCACTCCGGCGCGATGCTTTTCATTTCGAAGTTGACCTGACTTTTACAGGACAGGTGAAACGATCCCAGCTGCAATGTGATTTGAATCAAACCAAACATTCTGAAAACATTTCAAATACTTCAAATCACTTTTTCTTTTTTTTTTTTTTCCTTTTGTAAAAGAAAAAAAATGCCCATTTCAATTTGATTAAAGCCAAATTTCCCCTTGGCTTGCTTAACTGACAAGAAAAAAAGTACTTTGCCTAAATCTGACTAGGAACAGAAGATGCGCAGAGCAGCTTGTTGGTGAAAGACCATTAGAGCATGCCCTGACTCCCTCCAGCGAGCCTGGCTAACCACTGCTGATGGGCACCATTTGGTGAGTTTGTTTTCATCTGGTTCATTGGGTAGTTGGGGTGTTTTTAAGAACAGATCAAAATAACACACCTTGCCCGTCACAGAACAGTAACCCAACGTAGCCTTGGCCTGTGTCCTACCCTCCAGCCTCCTAACCACCAAACGAGATCGAGCGCTCTAGGAGTCCGAAACCAGCCCTGGCCCAAGAAATACGCGGTGTACAGAGATCTCACTCCGGGCCACTTTGCAGAAGTGCATTTTGTTCTCTGTGCTCCAGACCCCCCTCAAAAGCACCTTTAAAATCATCCCTCCAAGTATCCTGCAGCTTAAACTTAAATGCTGGCCACAAAAGAGGCAGCTTCAGCCTTCAGGAGCTGCTTCAGGGCTGGAGCTGTCCCAGCATTCCCATTATCTGCCAAGGGCTTGGGATTTGTTCACATTTATGGCCATCCCCTAGGGAGAGCTGGTCTTCTAGTGCTCAGATGAGAGATGAGGAGTATCCCTAATCTGTACAGGTAAAGAGAAGGATGAAAATTGTTTAGATCTGTGGTTTAATGGGAAGAAGTCGTTTCCTTGCGATCGAAGCCTGGCCTCCCCAAAAGGGAGGGAAGGCTGAATTTGCTGCATCCCTTTCAGAGCGGCTCTGCGCATCAGGCTGCAGCCACTACTTGACTGACACAGATTTAGGAAACTCTGTGAGTGATGAGTCACATCCCTGTGGGAGCCTCCCTCTGCCCCAGCGTGGGCACGGGGCACCCAGTCTCTCCTCCAGATGGATGTACAGTCATACTCATCGCGTGATCAAACTCCAGCTATCCAAGGCTCATAACTCAGCCAAATCAGTCCCGGTTTTCAGGGGAGCGCCTGGCTGCACTCATCAAGGAGACCCATTCTCCTGCGAGCATTCATTTGCCTACTCCCAGCTGCTTTGTCCATACAGATGTTAAGAATGAAGTTGCGATGACCGCTTGCTACAGGAAAAAATACAATTTTTGCACTCTCGTATTGCAGACTGAGCAGGCCAGGTCTGCTAGCAACCCCACATTCTCCCCTAGCTATCTCACTCCCACCCATGTAAAAAAAATAAATGAAAAAGCGAGAGATCAGCTAGCCCTTTTGTCTAGAGAGAGGCCAAAGTTTGAAATCAATGCTCTGGAAGGCAAATGCAGAAAGCCTCTTTAATCACCAAGAGACCCAGACACCTCTTTAACTAGTCCTCAGCCAGGGCAGGGGGGCAAACGCCCTGTTGAACCCCGGTCCCAGGTGCCCTTGGAGGATACCTGCCAAGACCAAGCATCTTTGGCCCCCGCCAAAAAACTTACTTTTCTGTCACTTGTTTTTTACGAACTCCTACAAGCTGCCAAGAAAGAGATTTTCTTGCATGGAGAATCGACTAAGACAGTAGGAAGACAAGAAAAATGCCCCTTCTCCCCCCACTTTCTCATTCATCACTAAATTAATGAGAAGCCTTTGCAAAGGACACAGGCGACCCAGCCCACGCTGAACGCCGGGCTCCCCACTCCCACGTAACCCCACAGGTAAGCAGCATCACCAAGGGCTGGCTTTGTGACAAAAGGCGCCCACCATGGCCAGAGCTGCAAGTCTTTAAGAACTAGTCTTCAATTAAATTAAAAACATTTCTTGCAATAGTGTAATTCAGAGCCTGGGGCTTAAGGGAGGATTTCTGAATGCCAAATAATCCATTTATTAAAAATAAAAAAACCTCACCCTTACTTTATCACCTGCTATTCTGAGGTGAGAGACATACCAAACCTCTGCAGAATGCAACGGTATTGACTACAAATGGGATTACTCACAGGAGCTTTTCATTTATAAGTTTTCTGTAGAGCTTGAAGGTCACGCGTTAAAAAGGGCTACAACCTCCTTCAAAAACAGCGAGGGAGAATGCATTACCTTTGCTGCTGCTGCTGCTTATGCAAGGAAACAATAAATGTCTTTCTTAAATGGCATAAATTGAGCTGTGCTGATATTTCACGAAGACACAAATTGCTTATCTTATTTAAGCGTCAGGTTTTTTGCTCTGGGATGAGATCCATGCCACTCTGCCACGACAGACAAGATTAACTCAACAGCTCTGAAGTGGGAAGGGCCAGGTCAGAGCGCCCAGCACAGCTCGTCTGGCCAGTTAAAGGATATCCCGCAGGGGGAAGTCACTCTATCACACACATGCATTACTTTACCATTTATAGCCCAATGATCTGCTTCTCTGGAGGTTGAGCTTTAACATGGTCAAGCCAGAAGAACCTTTGGTCCCTTCAAGGGTCACTCTCGAGACCCCAAGGTTTGGAGAAGCCGCCACGTGTTTTCTGTGCCCAACCAAAGCGCGGCAAGGTGGGCAGCCATGTCTTCCTGCTGGCCCCAGATCCCCCAGGCCCTGCTTAAGGGCTGCAGGCAGCCTCATGGGGGTGACACAGGTCATAGAATGGCTTAGATTGGAAGGGATCTTAAAGATCATCTAGTTCCACCTCCCCTGCCATGAGCAGGGACACCTCCCACTAGACCAGGCTGCTCAAAGCCCCATCCAGCCTGGCCTTGAACACCTCCAGGGATGGGGCAGGCACAACTTCTCCAGGCAACCTGTGCCAGTGTCCCACCACCCTCAGAATAAAGAATTTCTTCCTGATATCTAATCTAAATCTACCCTCTTTCTGGTTAAAACCGTTACCCCTCGTCCTATCACTACACTCTCCGATAAAAAGTCCCTCACCTTCTTTCCCTTTTATGTACTCGAAGGGGCTTTAATGTCACCCTGGAGCCTTCTCTTCCCCAGGCTGAGCAACCCCAACTCTCAGCCTGTCCTCAAAGGAGAGGTGCTCCAGTCCCCTGATCATCTTTGTGGCCCCCCTCTGGACTCACTCCAACAGGGCCATGTCCTTCTCATGTCAGCTGTCTACCTTGTTCCTGCTGGCAACAGCTCCAAACTTCTCGCAGCCGCGCAAGTGCTGCAAAGCCAAGGCGACGTGCTTTCCCGGCTTCCTTCCCCAGCCCCGGGATGCACACCACGTGCCGGTGGACTCCCCGCTCTCAGCGGGGACACGGTGGAGCTCGTTTAGGAGCAAAATGAACTCACCTCGGTCTTGCCTCTGGTCTCCATAGTAATTAGTTGTGGCTCGGAGGACCTCTGTGCCAAAAATGACACATCTGAAGAGATCCTTTTATTTTGAATTAATTTTCAGATTTTTTAATTGTCTCCTTCAGCACATTTCAGTGACATCTATCTTTCAAAAATGTCTTAATTAGCTGCCAGATTTTCAGAACTTTGAAGGATAGCAGTGGAAGTGTCATGGGCAGATGTACAGACCCTTACCCCACCAGGCACCAGGGGGGTTGATGATTTTTTCTTTTTAAGAAAAGCAGTTGAATTATCTGGTCTTCAAAATGTCTGCTTCTACCAATTTTTGAAATCCTTGCTATCTAAAATTTTAGTAATGCAGCTCTAGCCCAATGTAGAAATTGTGTATATGAAGTACCTATGATTAAAAAACATGCCAATTCTGCGCCTGGAGAACATCACTGAGTATGTTTACTGCTTTCTACTTGCAGCAGGGGATGAATAACGTACCACGAGTACCCAGGCGACGGGATCGGAGGTCTGTGTGAAGACTGACTGCCCTGTAAAGAGAAAGAAAGAAAACAAATTACTGTCTCTGCTCTGTAAACCTGTCCCCTCCGTTTGATGGGGTTCCCTAAATTAATGGAGTGAGCGCTGGTCGGACCAATTCGCCCACCATGAGCAGAGCCACTAGTGGGGATCCCTGCAGGGACCTGGACCTGCTGTCTCCTCTGCTGGAAAGCACATTTCGGGAGGAGCTATTTGTCCTTCAAAAAGCCACGAATCACTCACACGGCTCCCCAAAAGCAACGGCTTGCAGGAACCGCCTGCAGTAGCTGATCCTGGTTACCCTGAAGGGCACCTTCTTCTTCCAATAGCCCAAAATAAAGAGTAGCAAAATCAGAGAGGATAAAAAGGGCTGAGTGTTAGGGCTGGAAGAGATTTACAGGACCAGAAGAGCCCAAGCCATGAGAGCGCTACTCCACGAGGTTGCATTAGTGAGCACAGACACACACACCAAGCAGTGCAGGAAATTATTTTCCAAAATAAGCACCCATTACATGTCCTCCTCTGTTGGGGCGAGATCCACCTTCCTCCTGGCCCCAGCAGGTTTTATAAGCCTGGACTGGTGAGTACTGCCACCTGCAATTCCGGTTTTACCCGTGTTAAGTACCTGCTAGCCTTACAACTCCCTGTCCCCACGGCATCCAGTTTGTCTCTCCTGGCTTGCTGAAACAGGACACAGAGGAAATTTTTCTCAGGACCAGCTGTAACTAACTTCTGTGATGTTCTTTTTTCATTACTTATGACATTTGGGCACATTAGCTTTGTTCTGGACTATTACATCTCCAGCTCCCAACTGTGGGAAAGGAAGGCTGGGTGGATGGAAAGCCTTCTTGAAAGATGACAGGCAAAACTGAATGGTTATGGGGCTATGCAGCAGCATAGCCAGGCTCTTCTCCTGCAACAGCTGGGCTGCTCATCTGGGCGATATCAAAGGAAAGTCCAAAAATGGCTTTGGGACAAGGACGTGCAGCCCATGGCGGTGCCACATATGTATTGAAGACCTCAGATAGGTGATCTGAAATAGCCAGGAACGATTCTCTTGAGCCCAGCCTCCAGGAAAACTCAACACTGGGAGAAAACTTGATCTTGGCTGGCCAAGCTAACCCTTGTTAGTCACGGGAAGGCTGATGGCTTCCCAGGAGTCCCCCAGACTTGACACCCGTGTGGTCCCGTAGAGCAGGCAGCTGTCCCTCGCGGCTCCAAGGCAAGGGTCATCTTTGTTTCTTGGCAACTTCATCAGGTATCACATAATGACATGTATTCTAAATACTAAACAAATCATGTCTTTCATAAGCGTTTATTGCTCATTAGTTTGGACACTGAGCTAATGAATGACTCATTTGTCTTCTAAATCCCTAATGACCATTAATTACAGAATTGAATTTATCCAGCCCGATTAGAAATGGAAGTAAGAAATCAACTGTCAACTGTTTACAGACATATACAAAAATGCACGGCTATTTTTAAGACTCCAGGATGCTTTGTCAGGGAATTGCAATCACTCACCAAAGTGCTGCGCTTTAATTTCCAGTTGGAAAGCTTCGGAGCATTTCTCCTGGCAATTGTTAAGTGGCTGAATGATTGCTCCCCATTGACAAATGAGGGGCTGGCAGGTCACAGGTGGTTATGTGCATTCATATAAAGTAGCACAACGCAAGTCAGCGCTGCTTAGAACGTGTGTGTCACCTCTTCATATTAACAAAGAAAAATACCACTAAAGGTTTCAAGTGTTTTGCTTATTAAGCAGTTGACTGATTGCTCCAGACTGGCAAGTGACACCATGCAAGGTACCAGGTGCTGCTGCTTTCTGGCATGCTAGAGCTGCTGAACTTCCTCTTGGACTAACAAATTAGTCAGTGGTACAGGAAGAAGATGAAGTTTTGGTGGATTAAAGTTTGGTGGATCAAATATTTTAAAGTATCTGTTGTGCGATGTGTTCTTGCCAACCCAGCACCCCTCCTTTTATAGATGGAGCAGCTCTTTCTATTCGCTCTGAGAACAACAAAACAAGAACTTGGCTGACCACTTGAGACACAAAAGTTTCCATGGAGGCAGACGGGGGCTTGGTGTAATCGGGTGCCAGGTGAGGATGCATTTTCTTGTATTTGCTTTGAGTCTGCTACGCAAAATATTCACCGGTGGCCCTTGTGCTTGTGTTCAACAGCGTGGTGAATAATCCTCTGGTCGCTCCATCCATCACCTTCAAGATATCACAACTTCTAGCTTTTCTCACTCACAGTCATTTCTTTTCCAAGAGGAAAAGTCCCAGTCTGTTTAGTGTTTGGCACATGGAAGGAAACCCTTGCATGCCCTTGATCATCCCTTACCCTTCTCTGTATCTCTTCTCATAGATGAATAATGCTGTTGGCTAAGTTATGATTAGTACAAGCTTGAAGCTGAGCTTGTAGTTAAGAATTTCTGGGTTTCGTGTGTGAGTTTTAATTTCTTCCAAAGTCACGCACACTCACAAAATTTCAGTGACACCAGGCTGGATAAGAAAAAGCGTTGGCTGAATCACCACGTGTCCAGCACACAGGCTACCAAAGCTCGGCTTTTGCAAGGACTTGGTTATCTGGGTCACTTGGGAACTAGCAAGATCTAATATTAGATGACGCGATAGCCAATACATGCCTTTGAACTCCACAATACTGATTTAATTTATACTCTGTATTTACCTATTCAAGTGTTGGCTGTACACATCTGCTGACGGGCAGAAATGAGACTTCATATTGCCAAAACAAAGCATTCAAAAATCACGTTAGACACCATCCTGCCTCCAGAAAACATGTACGGGGGGAATTTTCTTCTGGGAGGGATTTTTTTAATCTGTGATTTCTGAACCTGTGAGGTCTGCTGAGCTCTTGTTTCCAGGTTTTTGGGATTAGCTGCTCTCTTTGCTGGTGTCTCAGCACCCCATTGCGACTCAATCTACGATGAGGGTTTTGCTGCAGCATCTTCCTTCCTGCCACGTCCCTGGTGTCCGCCTCTGCCTTAAACACGCTGTCCCACAGCACACACAGATGGACACCACAGCTGTGGGCATTTTGTAGTGTCTGAGGTGGGATTTTCACCAAAAAATTTAAAAAAAAAACCACCCCAAAAATGCAAATGAAACTTATTTTGTAACCTCCGCTGTTTGTGCCACTGCCGAATGGAGCAACGCTCAAAATCTTTGATGGAGTGGAAAAAACATTTCCCAACTAGCTCTGCCTAATTACAGCCTCATTAAGGGGAGAACTGAGTGTACTGAGCCACCGGCAAAATTAGGCTGCCACAAGGAAAAAACTGGGAAAGGCCGGGGATTTCACGACCTGTACCACTGCCAGGCTGGAGCATCTATGGTAGCTCTTGTGAAGAACCAGTCCAGATATCATGAGTGTTTGTATACAAATATGCCTGACCGTGTATTTCTACTTTTTCAGGGATGTGACAACTGGCAGTAGGTGATGCCACTGCCATCCTTCCCCCATCCATTGCTCATCCCCAGTGAGCCGGCTCCAGCAGCTCCAAACGGACAAGCCGGGACAAAGCAACCGTCATGAAGATGGCCTAAGAAAAATAAATCAGAGTTTCAAAAAAACGCCATGGACTAGTAAGTTCCCTGGACTCATCGCTCTGAGTTTGCAGTTCCTTGGCGAGAGGCGCAAAATGAAGGTGGAAAACACAAGCTGGGGTGTATACAAAACACGCAGATGATTAAAAGCAGGCTGGGCTCGCCCGGCCCGCCCTGGCTGCCCACCTGCATGGTTGCCCTGGTACCCCAGCATCTCCCATGCTTCAGCAGCCACTGCAGCCGGAAGCCCCCTGAATTTTTTCAAAAAATTGGTGCATAAGCAGAAGGAAAGGTTTGGGGCATGGGTTTGGCTTTTAATTGATGAATTCACTTAATTAGTTGCCTTTCATTATTTTTATTTTTTTTTCACCCCAGCCATCTCCCATCCTCCCAGGCACGCACCAGCGCAACCCAAATTGCCGACAGAAGCAAGGCGGGAGCAAACCCCGGCGTCGGAGGCGGGTGGTTGGCAGCAGAGCTGGGGGGGAAGCGGCTGGGAACGGTCGGGCGCCCGCTCCGCGTTCATCACTGCTGGGAGGACAGCAAGGAGCCAGAAAGTTTCATCTTGTCCGAAAGAAAAGAGCAGAGTGATGAAAGACTGCTCAGACAGTGCTGCGAGGTGCCAACGGTAATAAATCAACCAGAAGGAAAGTCAAAACAAACAGGAGCGAAAAACCTATTTTTGTGCTGAATATCAAGCTTGCTTTGTTTAAATTTGGAAGCAAGTCTTTATTTTTATACAAAACGTTCGCAGTATAATTCCATTTTCTCTCCAGACTTTTTTGTTTAAACCAAGAATGATTTTTTTTAAATCAAGAATGGTCTTTCCACAAAGGACTTTGTAAATGGTACATCTACAGACATAATGTTTTAAATAGGATTACTTTTTGCCCAAATTGCTTTTTTAAGTAAAAACTCATGTTTATTTAAATGTGCAATTTGAAAAAACATTGACCAAAATCCTCTTAGCAGAAACCCTGGGCACAGTGTAATGAAGGGGATTTTTGTTCTTGATTACAATGAGGACCAAGATTAATCACAAGATGATTTTGAGAAACAGCTGGAT
Source organism: Larus michahellis (assembly GCF_964199755.1). NCBI lineage: Eukaryota > Metazoa > Chordata > Aves > Charadriiformes > Laridae > Larus > Larus michahellis. The sequence goes on along the minus strand of NC_133902.1, from coordinate 50,253,848 downwards.
TTTTGGCTAGAGGGGAGGGAGTTTAAAAATAAAGTTGGCATAAAGATTAAAAAAAAGACTTAGACATTATGTTTAGCTAATTAGCTAATTATCCTGTCCTAGCAGTTCTTCTGTCTGCACAAAATGAAAAAAATCTTAAACGAGCGTGGAACTCCTGCAGATTTCCAAGTCATGTTTTGGAAGCTGTTTTGCCCTCTGATTCCTTCCCTGAATCTCTGTTCTCTCCTCAGCCTGGCCAGTGATCGATTAAATCCCTTCTGTTCCTGCTGGGGGGTGAGACACGGGTATGGACCTGCCACGGTGGAGCTTCCCAAGCCTCAGAGCAAACCTGGCGGCTGTTGGAGGCCACACTTGCGCACAGAGGTTTCTCTTCTGCGCTCACACACTCTGAATTGCACCGGGGTAAATAAGGATTATTTTACCCCCTTTTCACCTCTTGGGAAACATGCAGACCACCCCTTTGCTCTTAGGGTGGAGGAGGGGTATTTTGGCATTTGTAATCAAAGCTGTAGTTTAATGTGTTAGGTTTTGCTCAGAAATGAGGAGCCTGCCGTGCCAGACCCTGAGCAAGCACAGACTAAAAAGGCTTTTCCAGCTCAAGACCAGAGACAGCTATAGACAACCAGGATGAGAGCAAGGGCTTAAGCACTCACCCCTGTGTGGACCTCGGGGCACCAACAAGTGACTATTTTGGGGTGAGACTACCTGAAGAAGGAACTGCTGAAGAGCACTAAGGTATGGGGAGGTTTACTCAGAGGAAGAGGTGACCACCGACAGAGAGACCTTCATGGTAGCTCTCCACAAGCCCATCAAGCCGCATTTGTCAGGCGAGGAGGAAAGGTGGGTGCAGGGAAGGCTGGAGGAAAGATGTAGCTCTGGAGGGTGATGGATAAGTAGTAGCTTGGAGCTGCTGTACAGAAATAGCGTGTAGGATGTAGGCATAGCCTGGATGCAAAGGGCTTGAGACGGTGACCAGACATCCACTAGGATATGACAAAAGGGCAAGCTGTGACTGTGATTTGGGAGGGCGATGTTGTTCTGTGAGTCACCAGCACGGGCTGAACTGAAGTTCGCAGATGAGAAAACCTAAAGAGAAGTAGAGGGAGAAGAGAAGGGGCCCAAGGACAAAGCCATGTGGAGCTCAGACATAAAGATGGAAAGACAGCCAGGATGGTCCAGAGGTGATGCTCACAGCCCGGTGTGCAACCACCCCTTCGCTGCCAGTTCTCGGAGAGCAGTGTCATTCCCTGGCAAAGGGATGGGAGGAGCGAGTGGATCTGCCCTGCCAGTGGGGCCCAGGTGGGAGAGGAGCCAGGGCTGCGGGGACACTAGACACTCGGCCCTTGACAAGGCTTGGAGGAGCTCAGCTGACCTGCTTGGATCTTAGCCTACCCATTGCAATATTTCAGAGAAAGGGAAAGATCCTCAGGGAAAGTCACAAAAAGACTCTGAGCGTGAGGCTTACAGACAGATTAAAGCTTAGAGTGAGTCCAATAAGCTCAGGCACACTATTACAGCCACTGCAATCATGTTCCCTTCAAAGACTGCTACCACCACCTGGGATTTTACCTACCCAGAGCATCATTTTAAACCTGGCCGCTGCATCAGCCCTGCTGGACCACAGCAGTGCTCAGGAGCTTTGCAGGGATCCATCCAGCTCCGCTGCACTCCTTGCAACAAGGCAGCCAGCCCCGCACGCACATCGGCTTGGACATCCATCAGGTCAGAGCAAAACGTATCCCCTCCGAAGTCCTCAGATCCACAGCAGCCCCCAGGCAAAGGCAGAGCAGCGTGCAATATCCCTGGAGCAGCAATTAAGTCCGTTTGATTTGATTTGTTTCAATATTGCCAACAGCAGGCTGGCCAGCCCTCCCTTCTTGCCTTCAGTGCCCCGGCAGCAGGTCGCTCTGCTCAACAGTGGGTGCCAGGACATCACCGTGCTGGGACGTGCGCTGAGCTGGCACAGAGGCCAGCCACCCCTCGAGCTAGCAGGATGACGAAGGGGCGGGAGGGTGCAGCGTGGACCTGCCAGGCAGCCCTTGTTCCAGCCGTGTCCTTGCAGAAGGCACAGTAATACGAGTTTTTCCTGGCATGATGCTTCATCAGTTGTCCCTAACATGCCTGTCCTCACATAACAACAGGGATAAACGTAGTGACCTGGTACTTCCACCACTGACACAGAAAGCATCCAAGAGAAGGGTGGCAGCTCCCTGCTCCGAAAGCTTTTTTATTTTTCCTGCCTTTCTCCCTACCGACTCCCACGTCCTCCTCTACCAGGACAGCTATTTTTGTCTGCAGTTGTACAGAGTGTCAGCAGGTGTCACCGCGTACTTCCTGGGTATAATTTAGGGATTTCAGAGCTTGCAGCCTTCCTCGGTGAGTACTGTGTCGTTTTGACAATGCTGTCCCCAAATTCCTGCACTGAGAGTTGCATGGATTAGTGTGCCGTGTCAAAATGAATTCTCATGCAAACACCTTCAACCCACAGCTATTAGATCAAGCTTGGCCTGCCTAGTAGAAGGGAGTTTGATGGCCATGATGTCTTGTTTGGCTGTAATAACTACTGGTAAAGTGATCTCATAGGAGTGAAATTAAGAGAGCAGAGCTACCTGCAGCAGTGTAGGATATTACCCCCAACAACCGTGTGCCTCTGCCAAAGGTGTGTCTGAATTGGGCAGCGAAAGTCCAAGTGTGCCCAAACAGCAGGGTTTGGCTCTTCTGAACATGTTGGTTAACGTGAAGCTAGTGAGGAGAGGCATCCCATCACCCAAGCTGCGGTGGCTGAAGCAGGACACGTCTCTGCCCACTGCCAGCAGGAAGGAGAGCAGCCTGGGCTACTGCACTGCTGAGCCTCTGGTCTTCTCATCAACCAGCACCCTGCTGGTTAACCACACCAATAAATCAGTACCTACTCATTTCATGAAGCCAGTTCCTCACGTCTAACCCACCATACTCATATGCAATGAATTGTTACAATTTCCTTAAAACCATCATGTGCTCTTGTGGCCAAGAAGGCCGATGGTCTCCTGGGGCGCATCACAAAGAGCACGGCCAGCAGGTCGAGGGAGGTCGTCCTCCCCCTCTACTCTGCCCTGGTGAGGCCGTGTCTAGAGTACTGTGCCCAGTTCTGGATTCTTCAGATCAAGAAAGCCAGGGAACTACTGGAGAGCCCCCAGCTGAGGGCTGCACCGATCATCAGGGGAAAGGAACACCTGTGTTATGAGGAAAGGCTGAGAGACCTGGGTCTGTTTAGCCTGGAGAAGAGAAGACTGAGAGGGGACCTCATCAATGCTTAGAAATATCTAAAGGGCGGGTGACTAGAGGATGGGGCCAGACTCTTCTCAGTGGTGCCCAGCGACAGGACAAGGGGCAACGGGCACAAGCTGGAACTCAGGAAATTCCATCTCAACATGAGGAAAAACTTCTTTACTTTGAGGGTGACAGAGCACTGGAACAGGCTGCCCAGAGAGGAGAGATGGTGGAGTCTCCTCCTCTGGAGATATTTAAAACCCACTTGGATGTGTTCCTGTGTAACCTGCTCTAGATGAACCTGCTTTGGCAGGGAAGTTGGACTAGATAATCTCTGAAGGTCCCTTTCAACTCCAACCATTCTGTGATTCTGTGATCATTCACTGGAATCCAGAACAAAACATCTCTTTTCCTTCCCTGCCAAGTTTCAGTCCTCAATGATATGAATGTAACCTCTTCAAACGTGTATTTTCCTGTAATGTTTCTTAGAAATGCTTTCCAGAATGGGTCTTCTTGCCCTGTTTTCTCGCTGCACTTCTGTTTTCAGCATCTCTGTTTAAAGTCTCAGAGGTTTGACTTGCGTGTGGCGTGCCATGCCCAGGAGCACTTCACTAATCGCTGTATTGCTGGCAGACCTGGTAGTACACTGCACAGTTTCAACATCGTTGGCTCAGGTGCAAACAGAATTTCACAAGAGTTTTATGAGTTTGACAGCACATCGCTGAAGTGGGGAGGAGACGGGCAATTCATGAGCTGCAGAAAGTCTCCAAGCCATGAGACATTGCTCTTTCCATGCTCGGTATGGAGAACTACATCAGCGTTCAATATGAAAGGCTGAACAGCCTTGTCTTGAGATGGTCCTCACCCCACTGTTGGTGTGTGACCCCAACTATTTGTTGATGAACTACTGAGTCTTCGCTAAAAATTATCCATGATGGATCCCCGAAACTTCCCAAACCTCCGCACGCTGCTGTCACATGTAAGCAGACTTGACTGTTATTGTAAGAAACAAGCTACTAATAACTAATAGGCAATTTATTTGATGCTGTCAGCTTCATGATTATCTGCCTCAGAGACATGGCCTAAGAAAATGCAAATAAAATGTATGGGCCAGATCCTCTTCTCTGCAAGTCTGCCTCATTAACTCCATTGATGCGAGGGAGATTTTCACAATCTGACACTTAATTCATGTGAAAGACCAATGTCAGCCGCCAGGAAAGAAGCACTTAATCGAAAACAGAAGGTGTACCATAAAACATTTGGTGTACAAGGTGGAAGTTGAGTGTAGAGGCAAAAGGGCCCAGGAATCATAAAGTATTAAGCTTAATTTCCCACCCGTCTTGAAGACTGACTCTCCCTTGAGTAGCACTTAGCATAAAAGCAAGTCTGTGTTAGAGCTCAGAGCTTGCGTGGCTTTTGGCACGTGTCACATTGGGGTTTTTTATCAAACACAAGTTGGGGAAAAGTCAGGCACTCAGACACACGACCTGCGCTTGCTCGGGTCTTCTGCGGCTGACGCTGGCCTGTTGGAGTGGGACAGGGCACAGTTTTACACTAAGGGTCACAAGACATTTTGTGTGCCTTGGATGGAGGTCCCTCAGAGCAGGAGGTCTGGTGGCCTGCTCTCACCCAAAGTCACCCAGTGACAAAACACAGTCAAAATTAGCAGCCACCCTTGGCAATAACAAGGTATCTAATAGGTCCAAGAGTAAGAAAAGGGATGGCACTCCTGAAATTCTGCTCAGCTCCTTTCCTCCCACTCGACACCTCCTTACGCAAGCTCTTTGTCCCCTGGGACCCTTCTCTGACCCTGGCCAGGACAAGGGCTGCTTTGCCGTCATTCACCTGCAGCTAATGGAGGAAGACGACCTTATGGACAACCCCGGAGTTCACTTCGTTTTTCTACACCCATCACCATTAGTTCATTACTTCATGCCCTGAAACATTCTGCTTGGAAGTCTCTTTTCAGAGGTCCGAGTAACTTTCACGGCGCTCTGTCAGAGCGCTGGCTTTCAGGGCGATTTTTTTGCCGAGCTTCCCTCATTCGCATTCCCGGTGACAAGGGCTGGCACACTGCGTAAAGACAATTTCATACCTGTTTATTATGGGGAAGGACACGTGCATCTGCAACTGATTTGACAGGAGACAGCGTGACAGCTGTTTTACAGGGTTCTCCATTGAAATAGCAAACGAGAGAGCTTGCTAGCGTGTATGGGACATATTTATATCCTAAACAAAAGGGCAATAACGTACATAGTGACAAGCCTTGTTTGTACACAGCTTTCAGCAAGTTTGTGCCAAGGGCTGGCTCCCAGCCAGGCTCACGGCTGGTACAATCTGGCACAGCCCCGACGACTCCCAGGCAGCTGCAGCAATTCACACCAAGGAAGAAATGAGGTATAATTTTCTCAGTTACACACCAGAATTACAAGAAAGGGGGAAAAAAAAAAAAAAACAACAAAAAAAAACGATCTGCAGGAAGGCTGGGAGCAAGCAGCATCTCAGCCCACCACGTGCCGGAGGGGGATAGGTCTGAGCTTGTTCGCAAGGCTGGGAAGGTGGATTTGCGTGTGTTGGGGGGGGGCTAGCAAAAAAGATACAACCATTTTATAAGTCATGAATAGCTGCCTGCATCCAGCACAGCAAATAGCACTTAATAGGTCAGCCCCCTTGTTTTTAACCTGTTTAAATGGGAGATGGGTGCGGAGGGAAAAGCTGCACCTCTGTGGATGCTTCCGCACGGGGAAATGGGGACAGGGCTCTCCTGGGGTCTCGAACCATTCTGCAAACAGTGATTTTCTCACCCTGGGAAAAGTGATATGAAGATCTCCTCCAGCCCTCACTTAGTCCCCAGCCATCTGTGTTAATGCTAGAGGATGCTTCAGGGAAGAGGCTGAAGCCAGTGGAGGCTGAAGCAGGACATTAGTGATCACACCACCAAGCTGAAACTGGCAAAGTTAACGACCTTTGCCATGACATTAGTGGCTTTTTTTTTTTAACAGTAGCACACTGTCAGGAGCACAGTGAGCGTTCATGCCATTTCCAGGTGCTAGTTCAACATGCTCTGTAGAGGTCTCCACCTTAAGTCTATTTTAAATTGATTTTTATAGCTCAATGACCAAATTAAAAAAATGATGTGGTCATTTAGTCCTGCCACCTAAGGAAAACGTTGCTTCTCCATGGTAACTCCATAGCACCTTGCACCACTGGGCTGTTGTCTTGACTTAGACGTTTGCACACTGATTCAGCAAGAAGAGCAAGAAGCAGTGAAGTCACTGCCGTTGTTTATTAAAGCAGTAACAATTAACACCAGCAGTAACAAATGATACTGTGCCTGTGCATCTCCTTATGGTATAATTACACCCCGTCGCACCCAGCCCTGCCCACAACCACTATGGAGTATAAGGGATTTGTTGCATTTTCAGCAAAAAATTCCTTGTATCAGTTCCTCATGTACAGCCAAAAAGCTGCCCAACGGATGACCCTGTCAGAAGGCTGGGAATTACAGAGTGGCCCAACCGTGTAACTTTGCTTTCACCCTGGCAAAAAAAAACATGCATAACACAGGAAAACACGTAAGACATAAATCTTAGCAAGGAGCTCCTGTAGATCTACATTCATGCCTATATCACAAGTTTTATGATGATCTTCTTGAAGGTGGCTTGTTGTGTCAAAGACAGGTATGTTAAGAGAAAGGTCTGTGTTTTTTTGTTTTAGTCTCCATTAAGGCAGGAACAGACATCTCATTAGCTTTAATTTTAGTTTTCTAATACTAAAACCAAGTTTCTTGTCAGGAAATTGAGATAATTTTGCCTCCAGCTATTAAAAGGAACAATATGGGTATCATACGCTAAAAAAACCAGGAACAATGGCAAAACAAGAGGCCAGTGTAAGCAAATGGATGAGGCAACAAAAACTGAACAAGACATTTTCAAACATTTAATGATTACATGTCAAAGCACAATTTAAATGTCACAGCGCCTTATGTGTTCATGAGGAGGAAAACCAAAATGACTGAGAACTCCTGGCTAAAATAGTCTTGTTCCTGGCACTGATTGATATTCCTGAATGGAGGACTTGATGGATTATGATTTTTGCAAGAGAATCATTACACGCCAGGTGCACATATAAAGAAGTACAGCTTGTTGACACCTCTGTGCAAAATAAAGCCATTCTAGGAATTTTGATTCATTATATCTCTATTAGGAATCAATCCACCTGACCTAAATTTTGCATCATAAATCAGATTAAGAAACCCGGCTGGATCTCAGCAAAGGCTGTACGTCCTTGGTTTAAAATCACTCCACTACATCCAACACACCATTATTATTCTAAATGCAATAATCTATACCGTATAATTTAGGTCAACTTGATTTCAGAGTAGGCAAGAGCATTTCTACCCACTCACCTGCATAGGAATTTAATCATTCCAGGGACATTATTTGTCTTTTTTGTATATGGGTTGTTTGGGGTTTTTTATTTTCACATTCACGGCACAAGATGTGAGGGAGGAAAAAAAAAACCCAACAACATGCATAAAATACTGCAGGAAGGTCATAAAACAACTTGGGGGATCCTGAAAGTAGAGCCATATCATTTTCTTACATGGGTAATTACAGTAAATGGGATTTGCACAGCTAAGTAGAGAGGCATCGATTTTTGCCGGCTGGCCACAGCGCTTAACAGAAGCCAGGTGGGTTTGTGATGCTGCCTAAAAGGCTTTGACAACTGAAAATCTCCCCCCCAAAAAGTATATGGGAGCATATAGGTCTGGCTGAAAGTCAAAGGGATTTGCATCCTAGTCTGAGGTGCTTTTGAAACTATCCCTGTTGGTATCAACCTGGCATTTGAAGTGAGTTTTAAAAGGAAAGATGGCAGCATTTTCTGCATAAAATTAGACAAGTTCATTAACCGTGAGGATTTTTTGTTTAACTTTAAGGAGCTGCGTCGCTTGCTCTTCTTTGAGCTGCACAAGCAAACCCAGGGGTACGGCACCGGTCTTTGACGATGAAAGAGCTACGAGCAGAAGCAAAATGGGCTTTTGAAAGCTTCAAGCCCATGACAGCTGCGAGAGCGCAATAATTCAGGAAATGTCTTGGGTAAAATCAGCTCGAATGACTGGATGCTTTGTTTTATCATTATGAACATAAAGGAGTTTCTTTTAGTTATCAGCCGCAAATCTCAAGGGGCTCCCCGCAAGATTTGATAATAACACGCCTTGAATAGAAATGGCTGCAAGTGGCAGCAGAGTAGCAATAGAAAAGGGACATTTTACCCACAAGTGTCAGTTCTGTCACTAAAACAGCTTGACATCTACACCCTGCTCCCAGCACTGCCTCTAACCCCAGCAGGGCAAATCCCCCTCCACCCTTCAATGTGCTCACCCGTTAAACAGGGATGTCAACGCTGGATATTTACCTTCCTATGGAAAGTTCCTGGGAACCCTTCAAGTAAGGCGATCTATTGGTACAGCCCCACTTTTTTTGGTGGTCATTTGTACCCGTCCATGGGGGGTGAGGAATAAAACGTGCTGCCAGGGTTGGATAGTTCGGCAGACACTTTGCCAAGGGGTAGGCACCAAGGCATGGGGGCTCAGCCCTGCAGAGCACCCCCCCGCCTGGGGGAGACTGTCCCCATCCCAACGCCGTGCCGCCATCAGGCAGAGTCGAAGCAACAAGTGTTTTTCTAATAGCATTTCTACGCTGAGTTTGCAGGGATCCATTTCCAGACGAGGTGGCCCTTTTCCTGGTGAAGGATGGAACCTTTATTTTGTTTTGACCCATCGGCCTTTTTGTGCCTTTAAAGAGTTTCCCCATGATGGACGTGACCGAGGTGGTCCCAGACTCTGAGCCTGGGGCAGGACCAGTCTCCAACCTCGCGGATGGATAACACCCTGACCCTACCCGTTTCCCGGCAGAACGCCCCCCAGCAGCAAGAGAGCTCAGCGCGAGCCCGGGAGAGCATCGTGCAGCACTGGGGGAGATGCCAAACACGGCGATTATCAGCTGTGCTAGCTGGTGCCATTTACACCTGCAGTGGCAACAGGCTTTAAAGGGAACATAAATGTTCTTGGCTCCTTCCTCAACCGTTCTTTTACCCAGCCCAGTGGAGTGAAGGGACTAAGTAAACACTAAAGATCTTACCTGCTCTGTATTCTGCAAAATAAGACCCTACCAACTTTCTTTTTATCTTTTTAACACAGGACGATAAATTCTCTTAAGACTTTTCTGACTTTTTCCAAGTCTTCATACATACTTCCTTAACAAAAAAATAAGTTAAGTCTTTATTCCAGAACATTTGGACAAATGAAAAGACCAGACAACAGGTCGTCCACGTCCCTTAAGTATACATGTATTCGCTGGCTATCTGTGAGGAAGCCAACAAAAGCTTTAAAAAGCTATAAAAAGTAACAATAACACTTTTGCAGTGGGGAGGCTTGTGACAAACATTGTGTTAAGGTGGTTACGTACGTTTCTTCAGTAATCACCCCTGCAATTTAGAAGCATTTTTGATCTAAATCATTAATGCTGGAGAACAACTGCCAGTGTCACACTCCCTAGGGGACTTCAAAACACCTTGGCCAAAAAGCTTCTCTCCTGAACTCTGTTGCACTGTTGCCGCTTCCCAGAGCACCGGGTTTAAGTTTTTAATCCATTCCCAAACTGCCCCAAGTACTGGCAGCACCGAATTGCTGCGACGGGTGGTCTGAGGATGCTCTGGCAGCACCATGCTGGCATCGCTTAATTCCCCTATCAAACACCGCCAAGTCCCACTGCGCCATGTCCCCATTGCTGGCCACACCAGTGTTATTTCCACAGAAAATAAAGACTTTGTGGTAGACACGATCTAAAATAATACACTCTTGGCTTTTTAAAGGGAAAGAAACAAACCATTCAAATGTGGAATTATTTCTTCCTCGGAATATTTCAAAGTCATGTCAGTCTATCTATTACCCAAGACAAATTCCTTTGACAGCACTATCTACTCTTGACATCTGAGTTGTCTCTCTAGCCTATTATATTTTAGCACAGGCATAAAATATTGTTCAGACAGCGTGGTTAGTCTAAAAGAGTAAATCTAACTGCTTTGAAATGGCCTATTAGGAGATGAACTCTCAGTTTAGCTGCAGGCAGAGAATTAATCCAGTGCTTTTCTTAGTTCTTCAATGGCAATCTTTTCTTCCCCGCTAACTAAATGCTCTTTATTCGGAGGGATGTAAAAAGGGAGTAATCTTCAGAAGGAGAGGGGGCAAATTAAACAGAAATCAGAGGGGGAAACGTTATTAAGAAATTCTGACACATGACATCGTTAGAGGACATGTGTCTGGGCTCTCCTTTCGTGGCAGAAATGGAGATGGGGTTAAATTTTGACTTCAGTCCTGAGAACAATTATACAGACAACTTACTCAGCCTCTTGCACGCCTTAAAATGCAACACCTGCCTCTGCTCTCTGGCTTGGCATGTTGTAAATACTCGGTTAGAAAAAGGGGCACCCTGGGTGACCCCTCCCTAGGGCGCAGCCGCTCCCGAGTCCCGAAGCTGGGATCACTGCAGGTCCCAGCCCCTCTGCCACCGGCGCAGGCTCCGGATGGTTCAGCACGGGAAGATGCTGCTGCTCAGCTCCCAGGGGCTTCTGACCATCCTACAGCTCGACGTTCAGCCATGGGACTGGCGTGAGCTCCTGCTTGGCCACAACACCCTCTCATGCATGTGTAGATATGTGGTTTTTAATAAACAAATGGTCTCAGCTGCTTCAGAGGAATTAATTTAAATTCCCCCCTGGAGCCACTCCTCTCTTTAGCACCTGCCTTTTCAGTGCTTGCCTTTACACTACAAGTTTAACGTTTGTCTATTTAACGTCTGCTATTCGGCAGTCACTTCTCTTGCCGCTGATGCATCACTTGGCAGCTTCTGCAGGAGAGGACCTGAAATTAGAGCCACACACACATTTACAAGGCCCAATTAAACACCTTCCAGTAACTTGCCGCCCGTCGAGTGTGTGATGGGGGTTTTGCACAGGTGTCTCTAAGCGAGCAGCAGGTCTCCACTCTTATCCCAGAGATGTCACAACAAAGCAGATCTCCCACCAAGCCCAGGCGATGTGCATCGTGGGCACAGCAGCGGCAGCGGTGGCACCCTGGGGAGATGGACAGCAGCAGGGTGGACTGAGACACGGGATCGTGGCTGGGGACCTTACCAAGAGCCACCCCAAAGTGCAGCGTTAGTGTTGGCCAGAAGCACCCCATGATGCTGAATAGGTGCCAAGCTGGAGGTGACAACCCCAGCCAGCAGCACCCCATGTCCCTGTCCCCACAAGGCTGTACCTGGAGGCTGTGTCCAAGCTCCTGGCAGCGCCAAGTGCCCAGGGACCCTCCAGCCCAGGGTCTTCTGCTGCTCCCCAGGAGGATGTGCGCTGCAGCAGCAGCAGGACCAAGCTGCTGTAGCTGAAGGCAGGCATTGCCACCCTGTGGAGAGAGAAGGGGAGCGGTGAGCTCGGATGGGGAAGGCTCTTGGCACTGCCACGGTCTTGGCACCCCACTGCTGGAGCCCTGAGATGCTCCAAAATGCCAGCACAGAGGAGGCCCACAGGCCTCCATCACAGGAGGGTCGAGGTTCTGCTTGGCAGGTCTCTCCCCACAGAGCTGCTCCCACTGAAACGTGCCCAGCAGCCGGCTAATCCTTGAGCTCGGTCAGCCTCTGCACCCCCTGGTTCAGACCACGTCAAAGGGATGCCCACCAAGGTTCCTGAGGTTCCCCAGAAAGCTGAGGAAGATGCAGGGTAAAGCACAGTGTCCCAGCAGCTCCCCAGGGGAGGAGCATCCCATGTTTCCCTTGGCGGCTGCCCCGGGACGTGTCCATCCGATTACTCCAGAGGTTGGCAGGACCTGTGATACATCTGAAAAACCAAACCACAGATCAAAAGCCTGAGAAACAGCCATCTACCAGCAGCACCAGAGCTTGCTGAAGCAGTGTCCAGAGCCTCTATATATCCCCTGTGATAAATCCTAGCACGATTTACCATGTGGCAAATCCACCTTCATCCCCCTCGTCCCTGGATGGTGGTGAAGTTTAAACTTTTCTTTGCTTCCCACACCACGAGGTCACTTCTTGCTAAAACACATTTATCGTCGTGACGGCTTCGCTTTGTGTAATTATCTGCTTATCAGCCACCAGCCTACTCTTACTAACGTGCTTGCCTCTCTTCTTTTTTATTCATCGTGCCTGATTAGTCTTGAAGATAGATGATATTGGGTTAAACGAGCTTCCTGGGCTAATCAATCAGCTCCGGAGACGGCACCTCGCATTGCTCGATGAAACTCCCTGGTTGCCCTATCTGAGCAGGGTGACTACCTCCCCCTTCCCCCAGGACTGCAGCAAAAGGATCCAGGAGGCATTTGTTTTGCTTTTTGTAATTGAAAGGTGAAAACTCCCCTAATTAATGATCCAACTACAGGGTCTCATTGTGTCATTACTCCTTATTGATGAAAAAGGAACAACTATTGGATAAATTAAGGTGGGCACGTTAGGACCATCACAGTGCTCCTAAATTGCATGTGTTGTCTCGTGAAGGACTGAGCATGGACTCATTAAGAGTGGCTTGATGACAGAAAAGGACACCTGGGATTACTGTCCCCTGCTACTACATGTGTCTGAATTACACACTCCATTGGTAAGGCAGGAGGTCTTTGTGTCCTTCTTCATGTACACTCGGGAGCTGTTCCAGAAGCTCTTTTTCTGGTAGGTAGACATTTTTTGATCCTCCATTCCTCATGGTTATAGTTATATGAAGTTATATCTATCTTTTTTCCTACCCAGGATTGTCCTCTAACTCAAACCGTTCCTTCTCCACCCCCGTGTCTTTGCCAGAGAGAGCACTCAAAGACAAGCGCTCCTGTCCCTGCTCACCAAGCACTCAGCCTCCTCTGCAGGATAAGCTCTCCCCTCTGCTCTGCTTCTATCAGTCTTTCTCTGTAGCTGTTCCAGGATGAATTCATCTTTCTTGAGGATGTGTGACCCAAATAGGCAGTATCCCAGGCAAGGACTCGTGCAGACCTTGTGTGCTGGTAATGATATCGCGCTTTCCTGTGTCTGGGGGAAGTCCGTCCCGTCCTAAGGTTACAGTCAACTGTTTGATACCTGGAGCAAAGGGGGTGGTTGCCTGCACTAGCTCCTAGCCCCCAGCATGTACCACAAGCTTCCAAGGCTGTCTTGAGTGCCCAAATGCAGGACTTCGCACTTCTTAACAACATTGCATTCCATTTCTGCTGGTTCTTGAACAAAAATACTGTGATTCTGCTCTCCACTGACCAAATCTCCTGAATATGTCTGAGTGACTAATGCAATAAATACTGTCTTGCCTTTTGGGCCATTAAGGAAATGTCATCAAAAACAATCTGTCCTGTGACCTACCTTTAAGAAAAATCTTTATTAAGCTCCTCATGTGCTGTTGTCTGCCTGTAGACTAATTCCCGATCTATTTTTCATCTGTTGAGAACGAACTTTTCTAGTTCCACCAAGAACTTCTTGCAAAGCACTTTCTCAAGAGTACATTTCCAGGGAGAACATTTACTGCACTTGTGCTGAGGGTGTTAGCTTAGCCAAGGAGAGAGAAGTCAGGTTAATCTGGCATGAACTTTCCAGCACCACCTCGCAGGATTTTGCCTTGCCAACCTTCCTTTTAAACTGTTTGGGACTCGGATCCTTTGTCTACAGAAATCAAAGCTCCCTTTTCTACTGTTTCAACAGTCTGTGGATCAAACCTTCCTTCTGGCAGCAGCCTCTGAAGTGTCAAACAACTTGCCATGTTCAAATCTTTCCCAGATCTCTACCCTGTGTGGCGCCACCTCCCACCCCAGCCTTGTTCTCCCGCTAAAGATGGGGAGGACGCTCAACCAGTCTGAGGATAAGAGGAAGAGACAGGGAAATAACACCAGCCTTTCAAAAAATTGTATTTGAAGGGAAACTTTCTCCAGTTGCATGAAATCCGCCTTCCTGCAGAAAACTGGAGAGTTTAAAGACTTACGCAGACCTTCCCACTAGAGATCAATCCACCTGTCCCTGCTCAGTGCATATGCTGGGCAAACACCTCTGTAGGCGAGATCTACTACTGGCTGCTCGTACCATAGTGAGAAAAAAAGCAGACGAGAGGTATCACTGGAGCACAAACAATAACCATGAAGGTGTCTTCAGGGTACACGAGCTGTATACGCGCACACACAGCTATTTAAGCGTTTTATAAAATGTCTCACCTTCTGAACCACTCCAAACCAGCCACGGGGATTCTGCAAGCCAAGCAATCGTAGGGGAGGGAGACCCAGGGAAGACTGGCATGTTTATATAGGCAATAAATCCTACTTCATGAAGAAACATGTTGAGGTAAAATTGCCAGCGGCTGTTTTAATAAGTATTTATGATACATAAAGGGATTTGATTCATAAACGCAGTAATTATGTCTTTACTACAAAGCAGTACAAATATAAAACCTCCTACCTATGCCATTGAAACTGTAATTGCATCTCATTAAAGAACATAAGCAAATAAAGATTAAAAACTTGAGGGGGGGTGGGGAGGGAAGAAGTGCTACCCAAAATCTTGGTGGTTAAACATTATGGGCTTTATGTTGTGCCATTCAATCAGCCTAAATACCTCATAAAATGTAGTGAAGCCCTGAAGATCTGGGTGGTGTTCCTGCAACCCAGAAGGTAGCTTTGCTCACCAAGGACTGAAGTTTCCAACCTGTCCACTTAAAAGGCATAAAAAAAATAACTTGGCTTCAACCTCAGGCAAGTGGGAATTCCACCAGTGCCTTCCACACAGCCGCGATTGCACCACTCCAGCAATGTCAGAGCCACAAACGAAGGTTAAAGCCTTCCCAGTCCAAACACAGCTGAGTTATAGGCTGAAAGAAACATTTAAATTCCTATTTAAGCACACAAATCTAAAGACAAAGACATCTTCTGTGCTGTGGGAATGGAGAGGTGTAAGATCACTGTATTACCCTACTGCAGACACCAGGTGGGTAAAGGGTAATTTAATATCACATAGAAAAATAACAGCACTGGGGTTCAGGCACTGGTCACAGAGGTGCAAAAGTCTAGTGGAATCCCCAAAGGTTTCATCCCCCTCCAGACTAAGACTGCATGGCCTTTACCTGAGCTCCTCACTGGGTCTTCCTTCAGCATCTCCAGAGCTTCAGCCTTTCCCCCTCTGCTACACTCACTTAATTGGCGTGATTTTGGGGTGTGTGCTCTCCCTCCTCCCAGCTGCACCTCGTTCCTGGCTAATTTGAGTCTCTGAAGGCATCAGGCTCCACTCAGTGTTCAAGACAAGCTCCTTGTGGTCTCATTACAAGTATCATCACCTCAAGTCACTTCAGCCCCGATGCCTGCCCACCTTGGTGGTCAGCCTTGCCACCAGAGCACCTCCACAACATGCTGGAGCAATGCAGGAGTTATTGATGCAACTTTCCTACCAAACATTTTTTGGTCTAATCACTTTCTTAAACTACGCAAACACAATCTCTGCACCACGATCAATTATTTAACAGAAAATGATGCATTGAGTTAGAAACTAAATACCATTTAATATGCTCCAGGAATTCTAATTGAGAGATTTCACTGTATTGCTAATGAAAACTTCAACTTTGCAGTGTTTTTAAATCTTCTTTGAATATAGATAAGCCAATATCTATATACTTTCTTTTAACGTCTGGAATTATTTTGCCATTTTAATGTAATCAGTCTTTCTATTTTGAAGAGGGTGCCCTTGTAGGTTATTTGTTTTCCTTCTGTTTTGCAAATTGTTCCCTTTTCAAGATTGTTTGTTTAGTGTCAAGAGGTTATTAAACAAACCAAGCACAGTCCTTAAACTAATCAGCTAGAAGTGACAATAGAGATCAGGAATAATTCAATATTAAAGAGGTTACTTTTAAAATTGATCTGAAAATGTAACGAATGTATTGGGGGGGGTGGAAGGGGAAGCACACACACATCTCTTATTAAAGCTGAAAAGATGAGGTGGAGGGACAAAATGCCTGAAGAGCACAAGCCAGGAGCCCCCACTGATGGGAAGAGCTGAGCTCCATCATGCCATGGCTGATTTCCACATTCATACATGCTCTCCCCGCCTGAATGACTCAAGCAAAAACCCCAGGGGCCTTGCAAACAGGCGAGGGCTGCCTTTCCACCAAATTTGCCTTCAGTCATTACCATTCTTTGGGATCTTTCTCCAAGGACTTCATCTGCTACCGTGGCCCAGGGTGAACCCCAACTCACGAGCTCCACACTACAACTGGTCTTTCTGTGCAGTGAAGGCTGAGGGGACTGTAGGTCTGTCTCCCTCCAACAGGCTGCTCATTAGCTAATTAACACAAATCACTGGGTCTCTGCCCATGCAACTTTTCACACACTTTTCTCAATGCCTCCTTTGAAGGACTGGTGAGGGTGTTGCCTCAGGCATGTTCCCCCTGGTTTACTCATTTTCTCATTTCTCCTTCCGCTTGCTCACAGCTGGTCAAAGCACAGAAGGGGAAGGAGAAGAAAACTATCCACTAAGGGACTTTCTGAATGACTTTTAGTCTTAGTCATTTCAGCTGAATGTTAATCCTTATGTAGCAAGGACCATACCTCTTCCAAGGGCCCAGCAAACTCCTGATGTTGTAAGTAGTGTTTTCTATCCCAAGGGCTTTACATCCCCTCCACTGACTTCTGCTCAGGGAAGATGCTGCAGGCATGGGACCTGTGTTGGCCAAATGTCCTCTCACAAAAGCATGTCCTCTCAGACCAGCAGCAGGCCACCATGGCTGCCAACCTGGCCTGAAAAGCACCTGGGGATTAAGCTTGGAAAACCACAAGCAGGAGCTGGGTTTGTCAGCAGTTATGGCTGGAGCCAGGCTGTCATTGACTACTTTCACACCTCGTGGCTGGTAGGTCATCCCAGACCTTTCCTAATGGAACACCTCTGTCATCTCATTTGGTACATCATCAGAAGGTCACTACCCTCATGGTTCCAAAGGGGAGTTCCTCCTCCTGGCTGTGTCCCCATCGTGCAGAGCACGGCCTGTCCTTGTGCAAGAGGACACAGCAAGCAGTTTGTGAAGTACCTAGGAGCTACCTGCCCAACACTGCCCGTACCAAGAGCCTTTGTGCCCACCAACCCGCTGTGAACAACCCTCGCCTTGCCCGACGTTCAGTTTAATCAGCTTAGTGCTCCTGATTAAGGCAGAGCAGAGAGCTCTGGGGTCCCTGGTTTCAAACACAGCTCGCAGAAAAGCTGACATGTCGAATTAACATAAATTCACCCTCCCATCGTCATTTTGGGTGAAAGATCCTCCAGCCAGGCTATTTATACTGGAGACCCGCAGCGCAGAGCATGGCAAGAGTCCTCTGGTGCCGCTCGCTCCCGGTGCCAATTGTTCGGGAAGTGTCACCGAGATCGTCGCTCCACTCGTGTTGTGACTGACTTTGGGGAAATTGATTTAAAGGGAGCAGCTGGTAACAGTCCTGCGTTTTGGAGGCGGCAGCGCCATGCCTTACAGTGTGTTTCCGTCTCCCGTAAAGATGCAACAAGCAGCGGTGGAAAGTCCCTGTGTGTGGGACTGACTTTTTGCACCTTTAATAAAGAGTAAACACCAAAATTCTCACCTCTGTAGTTCAGGAGATGCCTAAAGATCCCCCTCTGCCCCCTCCGCAGGCCAGTGAGAGAGGCACAGCAAAGAGCCTCCAGCAAAGCTGCTGCTGCAGGAACCGCTGGCTGGGCACTTTCGTGATGCCGTAAGCGGGGTTGGGGGATTTGGGGATATTGTTGTTCTTCTCGATGCCACTTGAAATCAGATTTAAGCTGAAACGAACAAAATAAGCCATTCGTAGGTGGAGATTTAGTAAATTTACTGGTCTCGTCATAACTTAAGACTTCCCTGTTTATTTAAAGCAGCTGAGGGGAAGGAAGGAAGGGTGGAAGGGCAAAACCTGGCAAGAAAGATGCTGTTGTAAGCCTGGGTGGTGAGTGCTGCTGTCTTTATCACAGAGGGGGGCTCTTAAAAGCAGAAATGATATAACCACTGAGCCAACCATCAACTAAGTGCCACTTTCCTTTTTTAAGCTATTCTGGTTACAGTTGTCTTCAGAAAAGGGAAATAAAATATGCATTAAGAAAGACCCGCAATCACAAATGAGGAATAGGACACTGCAAAGAGGACAAACACCACAATCTAAGTCACTTTCTTTGTTACAATCCTGGGATAAACAAAGCTGCTTGATAAATATTGATATTGTTTGTACATCATGCCTTTGGAAATGAATAACAGAGCGATGCTTTAGCCCCTTTCCCTCTCTGGAGAGACACTAAGCTCAACACGTGTGTGTATATGCACCCCACACTCATTTTCAGAGAAATCTGGAAAACAAGTCCACAGCACTATTAAAATATCCCTAATGGGTTTTGGAAGTGCTTGGCCAACACCACCCTTTACTCAGCTGTCTGCATAATGCCTAGGAAAATCAAGCTTTCCCAGCACAGAGTAATCACGGCAACTCTCATGCTGGGACCAATTGTTTGCCCAAGGAGTAAACACGGGGTGGCTCCGAGGGTCCCCTTGGATAGTCCCCTTTGGCCAGACAGGTCTGGTCCTGCTCAGGGTGCCCTGCTGTATCTCTAAAGGCTCCTTGGTACACCTGAAACCAGTTTGGTTTCCATCCCAAACAGGTCTTTACTCTCCTTGGGACATCTCCAGAAAAGCCTGCCAAGCTGGGTCTTGGCTTCGTGTTTCAAGCTAGTACCACAGGTCCAAGCATCCCTTTTTCTTCTATGTCTTCTACCTCTGTCCTGTGTAAAAGCTCATCCATCGCTATGGACTCAGCTTCCCTTCAAACCACTGTCCTCCCAAAAGAGCTCTGCGCCCAACAAGCCGGCCCCCCACGCTGTCTCTAAAAAAGGACGCGGTGACATTCCCACAGCGGTGTTTGGTCTCACTCGTTCCAGCTGAAGCTTTTTAAACATGTGTCGATGTTTATGTAAATATCGAAGCAAAGCTCCAAGGCGGGGAGGCTGAGCGCATCCCCCGCAGCCACAGGGCTGGGAAGCAATGAGCTCCCGCCACCCGGCATCCTAACACAGCATCACTTAATTCACAGCACGACCAGGAACACACAGAAACCACCACAGGGGTGGCAAAGGCAGAGTTAAATTGCCCCCGGGCTCCTCTCCTGTTAACATCAGGAGCCGTCAAGCCAGTCCTAACCCTGGCATCTCCAGCACAGCCGTCAGGAGCTGCGGGTTTTTTTCCCATCTTGTCTCCACGGGCAAGGACGATGATCCTCCAGCACCAAGGGTACATCAAGTGGCTGACTGGTGGCTGGACTCTGCATCTTCCCCCATCCTACCTTCGGCAGAGCCACCGCTGTAGAAACCTGCAAAACAAGAGGCCGGCCTCTTGTTTTGCAGGTTTCTACAGCGGTGGCTCTGCCGAAGGTAGGATGGGGGAAACTGCTCATTCCTTCAAGGATTTAAAAATTACGGCCATAATCCTGCCAAAGTCTGTTGTCCCAAATTGCGATGACGTGCTGGATTCGGTGAGGTTCCAGCCGGTTGGTCCCAATGCAGCACCCCGGTAATGCACAGCGGATGGTCGCCGACAGGGTTGGTGTCCTCCTCGCTGGAGTGGATGAGGAGGCTTCAGTGAGTTTGGAGTAGGCTGCCAGCACTCCCACAAGTTGTTCAGATATTTTAAGTCTCACCGGGAGCTTATGGAGCTGGAGCTGAGCTTTGCTCTCCTTGGTTTGGGCTCGAGATTGAATTCCAGAGCCTTGTGCATGTTCCCATCCGATACTCTCCTTGGAAATGCTTGGGCAGTTCCCCATGATTGAGCTGGAGCAATTTAACAGCTTGCCAGGCTGGGCTCGAGGGTGTCTGCCCCTTCAGCTGGAATTTTCCTCTTCACACCTGATGGGTGGTAACCACGTGCAAATCCTGTCATTGCTGTAAAAATTCAAATGGTTTGGCTACAGTGGGCTTCAGTGGCTTAGGCCTTAAGGAAACCACCTTCCTGGAGGTTCAAGCTAATGCATTTGTCTTCTCAATTCAATAAACCCGGCCGTGAGGGGTCCCAGATGAAGGGACAGTTTCTTCCTAGATGTCCTAGTTTCACCTGGGACAGAGTTGATTTTCTTTCTAGTGGTTGTCGCGTTTCAGATTTGGTATGGAAGGTGTGTCAGTAATACATAATGTTTTAGCTGTTGCCAGGAGATGTTTATAGTTTTCTAGGGCTTTTTTTCAGCTTCCCATAGAAGCGGAGAAGAAGCCTAGACAGAAAAATGGAAAGGCCAATGGAATATTCCATACCATAGATGTCATTCTCGGTGTATAAATGGGGTTGGCCGGGGGGTGGGGACTCGCAGTCACTGCTTGGGACTGTGCCAATTCACTGGGCGCTGAGAGTGACTTGTTTCATCATTGTTGTTGTTGTTGTTGTTATTATTATTATTGTTATTTTCCTTTTCTGATATTGTTCTATTAAACTGTCTTTATCTCATCCCATGAGGCTTCATTTTCCCTCTCCCTTCTTTTTCTCCCTCTTCTCCCTACCCTTCTTGTTGGGGGGAAGGGGGAGTGAGCGAGCAGCTGCGTGGTCCTAGCTGCCAGCTGGGGTTAACCACGACACTAGACCACCCTGGTTCAGTCGCTCGCAATCACAGGGCCATGCCCTGACCTCCATCAGGTGGTTGCACCTCAACCATCAGCTCCAGCATCCGCCCCACGACGGGCTCAGCAACAGTAGCTTCATGTTTCGGGCTTTGCCTGGCTGCTCTTCGCCAAGCACTGACCCTTGTCAGTGGAGAAATGTGGGTGGTGAGGGAAGGCGCCCAGGACCACAGCCCCAGCTGCCCTCTGACACCCTGCTCTGATGGAGGGAGAGCAAGGGGGTGACATACACCCACCAGGATGGGGAAGGAGAGCAGAAAACGTCAGCTTGAAACACGCTGACAGCCTTGCACAGACCTGGTGTGCATCTGGGCCCACAACCAAGGCACCCTCCACGGTCGTCGGGCAAATGACAGTGCTGGGAAGTGGGAGTGTTAGTCAGGAATTCTGTGTTAAACCATGAATAAACCCAGTGGCACTCACCCACCCCTGCCAAGGCTTTCGCTGGAGACACTGGCCGTCCCTCTCCCCTCCCCACCCGAGCACGACCAAAGACTAACTTGTGAAGCTACTTTGTTCTCCCTCCGTATCTTTTTTTAGTACGTGCCACATCTGTTTGTTTTCTCTGCTAGTCAGATGATGACATGAACCACTAAAAACTATCTTCTAAATAGGCACGTCTTGTTTAAACTACCTGGAGGTGTTTAATTATGGCTTAGCTCTAGCACACGCTGCCACTGTCGCTGCATCTTATTTTATATAATTGCCTGGATGAACCCCAGGGCCCCACGCCCTCTCCTGCTCTACACCACTGGGATTACACGGGGATGTATATAGAGGATATTTCCAGTGCTGCAGGCCTCCCCCTGCTCTCTCTAGCAAAATGCACTGCTTAGTATCATTTATTCTGCGTATTTTTTACCATCACCTTACCAGCTTCTCTGGTAGCAGAGAGGCAATTTGCATTTATCAGCCTCCCTCGAAAAGAAGGCAAAAATTAACATTCAGGTGCAGGTATTACAAGAGGCAGAAGATAACATAAGGCGATCCGCTCTCACGCTGATGGCCGTGCATCATCCCTCCCCAAGTTTTTGCCTGCAAAGCCTCGGCAGAGGCAGCGTGCAGATTTCCTCTGGAACAGCAGCTGGGGGCGAAACCATCGAGCCCAGCCGGTGTGTGCACAAACCACTCCGCTGGCTGTCCGCGTGAGCAGGTAATGCTTGACGCATCCTTCTTCCCCAGCCGTGCTCCTCAGCGCTCCTTACACACAGAGCATTATTTGCTTTAGACTCTGAATTTTTGCAGGTCACAGACCCGCTCTAATCTCTCCAGATCACGCTGATTCGCCTCAATCTTGATGTGTTTGTTATCCGTCTAATTTTGGGGTGAGATCAAGGATGAAATTACACCTGAGAGATACCCACCATGAAGGATAAGCACTGAATATACGGGGGTGTTTTTTTCTGGTTTAGTTTAGTTGGACAAAGCCAACTAAATATTTTTAAATATTTTTAAAAAGCTTTACCCTGAGGATTGCTATTAGCAGATGTTTCCCCACCCTGCATCAAAATTTGAGAATCAGAAGGTGAAAAGAACAGCGTCAAATCCTTCTCTTTTCTCTCCCTCCCTGCTCCATGCCATGAGGAACAGGCAAATATGGGTTTGAATTAAAATCATTGTAATCATCAGACCATGCGGGCCCTTTTTGAAGTAGGTGGGAGTCCTGCCAGGGCTTCGCCCACTCGGTTCGAAGCGCAGCCTCCCCTCCTCACCCTCTGGCCACAGGGACTCCCATTTCCCCCACGGGCTAAAATAAAACCGTCCCGTGGAGATCACACCCCGGCGGCCGCTCCCGGGCGGCCCAGACTGCACCCAGAAATGCAAATTCGCAGCGTGGTTATTTGGGGCTGAAGACGCTTTCGCTTCCCTGTTCCAGCCATGCTCTTTTTCTAGGCGCTGTGGTGCTCGTAAGGGCAGGGCTCGGCTGCTGGCACCAAAGCACGGGCGCAGCAGAGGGATCCCCAAGACAGAGCAAGGAGACTTGTGGTGCTCTCCGGATCCATGCTTACAGACTCCCTTTTCTCCGTGGGAGTTGAAGGGGGAGGGCATGAGAAAGCTGGGGAAGCCCGGAGACAGGTGGCCATGTCCCACCGTACAGAGGGAGGGAGCCACCAAGGAAGCAATGGGGCGGCAGCTGGAATGGCGAGAAAGAGGAATTGCCGTGCACAGCCGTTGTCAAATCTGGGGAGCTCATCACTGCTGGACGGCGGTGCGGGCACCAACGCCGCGCATGGTTTGTGAAGCAGATGAACGCATGGAGGAAATGGAATACAAAGTCAGCACCTCAGGCTCAGAAAGCCTGAGCCAGGTCCCAGCAGGCTGGGAGCAGGTTTGGGAAGGGATCCCGAAAGCATGCTCACTCTCCGGGGCTCCCAGAGGCTTTGTTGTGAGTGTCAGAGACCCAAACTCTGCTGTCCAAGACATGCTAGCAGTGCGACCCTGCCCAATGCCATAACTTCTACAACTTCTGTATGTTAACCCTAGATCGTGGCCCCACCATACGCCACGCAGGCAGTAAACACAAAATCATCCCTGGCTGCTGGGAGCAGAGGACATGGGATGGAGGGATGGAGACAGAGGCCAAGCAGCATGGGAATGCAGCAGAAAGCCTGTGGTCAGGCTGATGGCAGAGAGCTGGGCACCCCAACTCCAGCCACCTTTTCATGGACACCAGGGCACAGAGGACAAAGACAGTGTATGATGGAGGAGGTGAGATGAGTGACCTAGCCAAAGAAAGGGAGATGTTTCTTCCTAGAGGCACATATGGATCATGTTTTATTTTGGTTATAGAGGTGGGAGGTCCAAATAGCTCCGTGAGTTATGAATAGCTCTGCAGTGATGCACGCTGTTATCACGGAGTTAAAAGTGGTCCCTGTCAGCCAGGAGCAGGAGACAACATCCCAGCGAGAGGCTTCCAGGGGAGGCTGGAGGAGGAACCCTCCGGCAGGCAGAACGTCAGGAAAAAGAAACATTTTTTTTTTTTTATTAAATTTAAGCCCAGAGTCAATCTGGGAGACATATGTAATAAATACATTAACCAGCCATATAGCGAGCCCAGCAATGGTCTGCTAGTTCTGCAGTACCTCTACCGGCTTTATCTGACAGGAATTTCTAATGCAATTGAATCTGATTTCACTTCCCAATGATCTCATTTCGGTCACTGTCACACGTCCCACCGCCGCCCCACGGCGTGAAGCTGGTGATGCTGGAATGTCAAGCCCGTGGTGGCTGATGGCGCTACATCCTCCTCGGAGAGGCTGAGCCCGGCCGGGCACGGGGCTCTGCTCCGTGGGGCTGCGAGTCCTGGAGGTGGCTGATGCATCGCAGGAGTCACCGTTTGTGACTCCTAATGAAGTGTGAGTCAGCACCGCCACGGTAAACTCTGTCCTGCGGAGGCTTAAATATAGAAACTCCGGCCCAGGATGGAAACAAGGATAGTCAGAGTGTTGTAAATGAAGTAAATGCAAACTCAAGCTGAGACTTGAGAAGCGTGAAAATTTTTATGGTGGAATTTTTCTTTTCTTCTGAACAAAATTGACGTTTTTCCCTTTCGTGATCTCAGCTGGTAGGCAGAAAACCAAAAAGATCCACAAGCAGAGTACCCTAACTCTGCCATGTTCTCCCCTTTCTTTTTACATTTTGAAGCTTTTTTTTTCAATGAACACTCTATTTTCTACCCGCAGAACTGGGACACCTGGAAGAGCACTTGGACTTGAAGAGGAAACCTCAGAACACACACCCCCCCCAAATCTACAGGAACAGGGAAACTAAGTGACAGGGATCCAGTGAGACAGAGCTTTGAGATTAACCTTTACGTCACTCACACACATCCACTACATGGGGAGAAGGCTTGGGGTTCTGTTGGTTGTTTTTTAACAGCTAACCTGCAGGTTATACAGATTAAAAATACAGTAAAAACTTCTGAGGCATCCTCACTCGGGGGGGGATACTACGGTGAAAGCAGTGAGTGCTCAGCCCCCCTGGGGCTCAGCTCCACGGTGCCGTGCTCTGGTGCACCAGGCACATAAGGGCAGGGCCCCTGGAGCTCAGTCAGAGGTATATACGTTTCTCATATCCCTGAACTTCAAAGGGATCTTGCGTGCTAGATGCCTTTGGAAAGCTGAACAGCAGATTCCAGGTTTCCATCTTCTTACCGTAGATGCAAAAATAATGTGCTCAGACAGATTTGTGGAGGTAACGCCAAAAGGGCACCCAGTGCGGTGATAGCACCTTGGCATGGTCACTCAGCAGGACTTGGGGTGATCCCGGGCAGCACGAGCTGCGGCAGTCTGGAGCTATGAAAACAGCGGATGATCCAGGGCTTAGCTCCAGGGGCTCGCTCCTGGCATAAGCCCTTCCACCACCACCCTGCCCACCCGCCCTCACCCCCAAGGCCCTGCACCTCAGAGCCTGTAAGGGATGCTGCTATTTGCTGCTTGTCCCCGCTGCGACACCGAAGCAGGCGGCCAAGCGGGGTGGCTCCTTGCCCTCCACCTCTCCATCGCCTGCTAAACCCCCATGGTCCCGGTCCCAGTCCCGGTCTCTGCCCCGCTGCAGCAGTGCCTCCGCCAGCAGCCCAGTCCAGCCCAGTCCAGTCCAGCCCAGCCCAGCCCAGTCCAGCCCAGCACACACCAGTCCAGCCCAGCACAGCCCAGTCCAGCCCAGCACAGCCCAGTCCAGCCCAGCCCGGCAGCGCTGCCATTCCCGGCCGTCGCACGCCCCCTCTTGGGGAGCCACCCTTAAGGCCAGCCCCATCCGCAACACATTGCCCGCAAAAAAAAAAACCCTGTCCGGGTCGGGGCCAAGCTGGGAAGACCCTAGCAGGAAAATCTAGCCCTTCCGAAATGGATTTAAGAGAGATGTAGTCACTGCGGTGTGCAGTGACAGCGTTCCCCGGGACGCAGAAAGGCACCAAGGTTCATTTTCAGAGGGCTGTATTACCGGCGTAACTCTGCAGACACACTGAGAAAGAAAGGGTGATGGGAAATCAATAGTGCATATGATCTTGAGGAGTCATCTGGCTTGGCTCCTCATCCCAACACAGCTATGCTACAGCCAAGTCTGATGGATGTCTAACGCACTCTTAGACACCTTCTGTGCTGGAGACCCACAGCCTTCCCAAGCAACCTGCTCCCACGCCTCACCATCTGAAAGCTGCTCTTTCTGTCTGACCTTGCTACTGCATCTCAAGGCCCTCACTCTTTCCTATCCAAAATGAGCACAAAGGACACATTTCCCTTCCTCCCTCACCCTTAAGGACCATCCGCTTGTGCCCCCTACACCCCCTTCTTCAGGCTGAGCAGACCAATCCATCCGTCTTTCTTCTCAGGTTGCATTTTCCAGGTTGCCAGACTGGAAATACGGTTGTATCCTGGACCATCTGCAGACATCTCACAGCTTTCTGGCTGCATGGTGCACACGAGTGGAGCCTGCTCCAGGTGAGATCTTCCCAGCAGCCAGGAGAATGGGATTACTTCACTCCCTTGGAAGCTCTCCTCTAGCTTGTGCATCTCAACATGTGCACATCTCAATCTGTACGCTGGCCTTTTCCACAGCATACATGGTCACCTCACGTTTAGTCAGTGGTCCTCCATATCTTCCCCGAGAAGTGGCTCCCTGGCCACTGTTCCCAACCATCCCCTCTGCTCCTCTGGCTTCCCAGCACACATCCATGCCATGCACTGCCTCCAGGTAGAGGTAACTTGCACCTCTTGGATTCTCTCCTGGTTTTTTACATCCCTTTCCTCTGTTTTGGCAAGGTCGTTCTGAATTTAATCCTCTTCTCTGCCTTCGTGTCATCTGCGGATTTAACAGACAGGTCTTCTACTTAATCAGTCCCAGCACTAACGATGGCACTGAATAGGGCAGAGCACAGGACACACACTGGCACCATCCCACACAACACGGATTCTCCTGGCAATGCATCATCCATAACTGGGCTCATGGTACTTTACCCAATGGGCTTTGAAATCGCTGTATACGACCAATATTTGTAATATTCCCACAGCTGTTTTGAATGCAATTTGCTTGCTACAGCTGCAGATCATTTTCTTATTTATCAGCAATAAAAGAGAGAAAGGAAGAAGACAACTTCACATCTGTTAAATCCGCGGTTTTCTCTGCATTACCTGATGCCGACTCTGCCCAAGGAATTGCCACCAAAAGAGAAGCCCGTGGGAAAACACATGGGAAATCAGCAGGCCACTCTGCCCCTAGAAGACTTGTATTTGTGCCACGTGGAATCAGCAGATCTAAAATGTTTGCAGGCAGTGACTGACCTCAGTTTGCAGACAGGGACAATCACCCGGTCGTACCCCAAAACGCTCTGTGAACCACAAGCCTTATTCCTCCCACTCCATTCCCTCCCACCATCAGTCTGTGACAGCTAAGACAAATTTTTAAAGTCTCAGCTCTGCCATTGTCCATCCTTCCATTTGACAGCACGGCTCATGGATTTTTCAGGCCAGAGGGGACTGTTAATATTCACCTCGTTTGACCTTCTTAAGCAATCCAGGCTCCCATATTTCACTCAGAGATTTCCAGGAGCGAATCAAGTGATAAACACTTACAGATACTTCAAAATTTAGCTATTGCAATGAAACCCTGCCTACCTGACGGGTTTGCTTTTCTATTGCTTGGAGAAAGTAGTTTGAGGAATCTAACATGAGAAGCAAGCTCCATTTTTCAATTTGAAGTCTGCTGGAATACAGAGGCTTCCGGTGGCTATGAGCTGGCATGAATTCATTCTCCAGGCACCTTGCTTCCATGAAACAAACTGCTTCCCATTTAAGACCCATCTAAGAAAGTAAAACTTGTCAGTCCTATTAGCCAACTAATAGAAAAGAAAAAGTAAAAGGACAGCTTGCGGTTAGTTGCAGGTAGTTAGCGCCCTAACTCAAAAGAAAATTAGCTTGGATGAGCTATCGAGAATTCTGCTTCATTGTTGTGCCTGAAATCAAAGATGCTACCTCTGAAACCAGAGACAGCACCTTGTACATTGTTCATCTTCCATTCTCTGAAACCATCATACAGCCTCTGCCCACATGGGCATCACACTGGTCTACAATTGTGCTTTTTTTTTTTTTCTTTGGAAGGATGGTAGTGGGAAACGGAAGAGGAAATCTGAATTGCAGTTCTCAGAAAACACCAACCACAAATTAATTCAACAGCTACGTATTTGATTTGTGCGCTTCTGAAGTAAAAGCACATCCATCCCATGCTGCTCCACAGGCTTCAAAGCCTGTACCTATCAATACAGAGGCTTATTGACTGTGCCAAGACCAAACCGAATAACTTCATGAGAACTGAGAACAGTAACAAAAAACACCGCCACCACAAAATCTCAACCAAAGATTAAACCTGACCTTGATCCTGCCCTGCTAAAGCCACTGAGCACCTGCACACCAGCTTTGGTGGGGATCAGACCAGCCCCATAGAGAACATCTAGTCCACCAGCCACATGCATTTTCTTGAGCCCTTCCACCTAGAGAGCAGAGCTGTCACAGACCTGGGCAGGCTAACGAGCCCAGGTGCAAGGAGAAATAGCCAACAAAATCTCATGTAGATGGCCTTCTCAATTTTAAGTATTTTGAGACTAAGAGCCAATTACGCCTTCCAACATCCCCCTGATTTTGCTGCCTTAGGGAAAGATGTTGGAAAAGATTTGAGCAGAACTTATTTTGATGCTGCAAAAGGCAATTTTAGGCAGACAGTCACCGCAGGGTTCAGCGGTCATGGACTCTTCGCCTTACGTTGCCGAAACAATGTTCCCCTGGAAGAAAGGAAACATTACATCTCTGAGCAGCCGTCCTGTCCCATCTCCCTCCTCATAGCTTTGAACAAACTTTGTTTGAGGAAAGATTATTTAGGTCACCCAATCAGAAGTGAATTAAAGCTAAGACTGTTTTAAAGACCTGCCTTGCTTTGATCCTAATACATATTTCCTTTACAATCAGTTTCTCTTTGCATCATTTTGAGCCTTTTTTTTTTTAGGATCCGCTGGAACACCTTTCCTCTTTCCCAATGTAATTCTGAAAGCAATATAAAGTGCAAATAGCCATTGAGACACAGCGTATGCTCAACAGAAACACATTTGGTCTTCCTACCCCCCCACTGCCAGCCAAGGCTTTGGTAGAACCTGGTGCAGCACCGTGACTCAACCAGCCTGTAATGGTTTAACTGGGATCACAGCAGCATTCTTAAGATGCACAGCGGCGTCTTTTTGAGACTTCACAGAGCACACCATCAATATGTAACAACACTGTGCATCCTGAATTATGGTGTTGCTGGAATCAATGGGATTTTGCATATTAATTGCAAACACACCCAAAATGACAAAGGAATTTATTGGCTTAATTATTATTTCAGCTCCAATAACGTTCAAGCCTCATTCTTAGTGATAAATAGCGACAGTGTTGCTCTTGGAGGATGCTTTGCCTTTTGAGAGGGGATGCTGAAGTTCAGGATCCAAGCTCTCCCAGGTCCAGCGATGCACTCGGCAGGGTCTTGGAGGAGTTGAGCTTCAGAGGTATTTGCCACCTCTCTTTCCTAAGCAGGTTGCTAGATGCTGGCAAAAGGAGCTACTCCACCTTCGGCAGATGCTAACGGTGTTTTCCCTGAAAAGTGTTTATATGGTGACACTTACTGGGCAGGACACAAAATAGAGCTGGACTGTTTCCATCTCTAGGGTACGAAGACTGACATTCATTATAATAGGTCCCCAAACACGACATAACAGGCACCAGTTGCCACACTGGCAATCCGAGGGTAGCTATATGTAGTGTACTTAAGGATTGATTTCTGACTCCACGGGTGCTGAGAAAAACTAAATTTGAGAAGAATTAGATCCGCGTACCTGGAAGCAGACTTTGGCCCTTGGGCTCCCAGCTCCCAGGAAGGACAGCTCCATGAAAAATGAGGTGCCAGGAGAAGGAGAAGCAAACGTCAAGAATTCAACTATATACCAAAACAAAACAGAGAGAAACCCACCTGGATCTGATCTCCATCACCTCCTGCATTCACATGCTGCAGCACAGCACGGCTGACGCGAAGTTTCAGGAACAGCATTACAATAATGAGGGAAGAGCAAGACACTATCTGAAAAGCAGCTTCCTCCCCAAGGAGTTAAAACATTTTCTGCATTATCATACCATCAAAATTGCATCTTAAAACTCAGATCGGACAAAGAATCACTGTTCATAAAGCCTATGCAGAGGATAGCTCACATCTTCAAACAACTTATTCTCCTGGGCATGTTTCCCCCCCCCATTCTCAGCAGCAGATCTCTCCTCTTTGGGATGGGCATCACATCACAACATTTAAGCAATAAGCAATTTGTTGACAAAGAGAAATGGCACCAAGAAAACATTTCAGCTGCATTCAAGACTGGGATTGGATTTTTTTGTTTGTTTGTTTGTTTGTTTTTCTAGACATGAACTGGCAGCTGCAAGCGAAAAGAAGAGCCAGCATCATGTGAATGTCCCCTCTCTGGGAAGAGAACAGCCAAAGGCTGCAGGCAAGATATGCTCTCCATGTCACCCTGCTCGTAGCGCACTGGAGGAAATAATCCTGCATTAATAGGGCAACAGATCACAGGGATCAAACAGGCCTTTTCTGTTTCTACCCCAGCTCATGCCAAAAAAACCCAAAAGGGGAGCAAATGCAACAGAGAGAGGGATACGCCATCAGCCCCCTGAGAAGAAAATGTACTCCCGTTTATTAGAATATAGCGCTGTGCCACACTCTGGGCACATGGTTAATTCAGGCTATTTTATAATTGGAAGAACCCGAAGAAGATGGGCATTTATAGCTTTGTCTGCAAGGACACAGGGCCATAACTCACAGCTCCTCCAGAACTATGCCCTGCAAAACCTGGAGAGCGAGGTCCCGCAGAGCGCTCTGCGGCGGGGCCAGGATGCAGCAGTGGCTCGGCACCTTTCAGGCTGTGACCTGAAACCACCAGCTCTCAGGGCTTCAGCCTGGAACACAGAGGGAGAGGAGGGGAATTCCAGTGTACATTCAAGCCTAGGACATCAAATCACACCACAGCCTCAGCTTCTCCCCTACCGAGATAAAGCCTCGGTCCCACAGGCTATTTCCAGGGGACCAGCATTGCCCTCTACTGGTCTCTTCGTAACGCATCGTCAAGGCCAGTAACAAACTGGTCCTAAACCAAGAAGAATCAGGAGCTCAGATCCCTGCTTTAAACCCCCACGCAGCCTTCAAAACTGAAGCTTGCTCAAGGGCAAGTGGTGGGCTCAAGTCTGACTATTTAGTCAAGCATCTCCCCCACTTCTGCTGTGGCACCTGCTGTGTGACCAAGGGCTTAACTTCTGAAGTGCCACGGGCTTGGTCTAGAGAAACAGGCCCCTGTTTCCATGTTAGACACAGCTTATCATCAAGCTGAACCTCCCTCTGCCGTTAGACGTGAAGCCAGCTGAGAGCAGGCTCTCACCTGTAAGTGCCAGGGTGTCCACACGGTAACAGTTTACCTCTCTCATCTGTAATTAATCTTCCAAGTCTCTGTACAATGCAGACATTGGCAGTAAAAAGGACCAAACTCTTTGGAGTCTCAAAGTCAGCGAACACGGCTAGTCTTTATTTTATTCTGACAGGCTCCTTTATCCCAGAGACAATACTAAGACCCAGGACGTTAGCAGGATTTTTCCCAGAGTTTAGTTCTGTCACGATAAGGAAAATAAAAATGGCATATTACCAAAGAAAAAAGGTATTTAACACAAACAGATTTAAAATACACATATATGCCATTTTGCCTCTGTCCTCCACAGACCCCTTTAATATAACTAGTCTGTGGCATAAACAGAAAAAGATCACTTGAGCATCCACCAAACCCATCCTCTCTCCCTTGAGTTCACAGATCAAATCTGTCCAGTCACACTAAGCCACCGAAGGAGCCAAGCAAGGAGATAAGCAAGCATTAAATCACTGAGAAAAACGCCCAGAGTGAGTTTCAAAAGCAGTAAGCCCAAGACCAAAGCGTGGCTCAACGCACATGTGTAAAGCCATGAGGCACAAAAAGCAGCACTTTGCTTTTCTAACCGCAAAAGGGAAAGAGAAAAACCCAGACGTGGGGCTGTCCTGCCCCCGCTGCGGGCCAGTGTGGCCCCATCAGCCCAGACATCACTCCACAAAGGGATGAGCACCCAGGAGAAAATCTGCAAGCCCAGATCCTGGAAAACACAGAGGCACCAGCTTTTGCAGAGGACATCAGACACCCAGCTGCTCTGGCAGCACGGGGTAGCCTCAGAAAACTCTTTCCATACACTGTCTGGTGAAAACTTTGCCCCAGCAGCTAACCAGCTTCACTCAAGCCAAAGCAGGATTTCCCCACGCATCTCCCCAGAGACTTGCCAGGAGCTCCCCAAGCCAATGAAGGTCAAAACAGAAGAAAAGAAGTGCCCAGCCGTGAGCCCATTGGCTTGCGGGAGAGCAGAGTAACCTGAACACCTTCCTCCAGGGAACGCCGCAGACGAGGGGTGGCTGGCACCCCTCTCGGGGCTCTCAGCAGCATCCCCATTGCCCCTTCCATGGTGTTTTGTGTGTTTGGTTGTCTCCCTGCTCCCCCCTTTTCCAGGGATCCCTTCCATAGCCAGTGCTACCCAGGCACAGTACAGGGAGCTCAGACCAGGGTCAAGGATTCACATCAGCAGCACAAAGATCAGGGATTTGTTGGTGCAATATCTAAGTTGCCTTGAGAGCATGAACACCTGTCTATTCTTTTTATCTTAACTTTTTTGTTATCGTTTTAACTTGAGCATGCAGCTGGGCACAAAACAGAAGTACCCTTCGTCTAAAACTCCGACTTCCCGCTCCTCTCAGGGAGGTTTCCCTATTTGCATCACATCCCATCACCCCACCACAATTCTTAAAAGCATTTGCTTTACGCATCGGGTAAAATAACACCTCTCAGGGGTCAGACCTCCAGAGCAGACAGTTGTTTGAGATGCCAGTATCATTCAGGAAAGGTGGTTCCAGAGAAAGCTGAAGCCAGCCCCCGAGTACACATGAACTCTCCTCCCCTGATCCACACCAGGGGACCAGGGGACCCCCTGCTATGAACAGCCCCTTCTCTTTGTGCCACGAAACATACAGAACCCACGGAGCTCATCTAAGGGGAGGAGGTCCCAGTCGAAGCCCAGAGGGTTAGGAGCCCAGCGCAGGCTGCTCGCTGTCGCCCTGCGCGTGTGGCCCTGCTGTCACCCACAGCCACCCGCAGCGCAGGGACAGCCGTCCCCATCCACAGCGCTGTCTCTGCTCTTCTGGAGACCTGCAGCACCGCGCACTGAAGTTTTTCACCTCCCAACTGCTTTTCCCCGTGTTACTTCAGGACAAAACCAACCCACGCGCTGAGCCACTACCGCGGTGGCTGGGATGGAGGAGCCTGCCCAAGCGCCACCGCCGCAGACGCTGGGCGAGAGCCATCAGCCCCCCTCAGAGGCAATCTCCGAGGTCCCTGCGATGAGGAGAGGAAACAAAAAAGCCTGCGAGCAGCCGAGGGAGGCGTTCATTCTATCGATTGTGTAAACTGTCAGTGGAGTGGCAATGAGCATTTTTTTTTGTTGTTTCTATCCCAGGGAATAATCCAGCCTGATAATTAGTACATAAGAGATAAGTGGAAAATGAGACATCTAGCGAGGGTGGTTCAAGCCTCCTCATGACATTGATAATGTGCAGATACATAGATCACTGTCGGGGCAAACCGCCACCGTGAGCCTGTGTCTTCCCATTGCCTCATCAATCCATCATCCGCTTAGCTACTGACACCTTGGCAGGCACACACCACCAGCCCTGCATTTGAATTGCAAGGAGCAGGCTCCACCAGGGAATACAGATTTAAAAATCTAAGATTCAAATTTGTTTAAGTATTGTGAACAGCAATTCCCTTGCAAGGCATCTTCATTGCCCTTTTGCCAAGGGGGAACAGTTGGGTCTTTGTTAGAAGTACAAATTGCTTCTTAATGCAAAGGATAAAGCAGAGCCCAGGCACCTCCTTAGAATTCCTCCTGGCTCCTGCTAATGCTGCTGCATGTCAATTTTAATTTTTTGAAATTTAAACCGAGGGCTTTGTGTCTAAGCTCCATTTCGTGGGAGGGGAGGGGAGGAATAGTCAGAAAGGATTACGGATCCGAAGGGAATTGAGGATCCATAGCAATTATACTTCATTTGGGTCCCAGACACTGGTTTTAATCATATTCTAAATAGTACAAATCGACAAGACATTAGAGATTGATAAGTGCCTAACACATGTACCTGGTTATGAACTCTGCTTCCCTCAGCTGGGGGATGTTTGAGGATGGGACGAAGGGAGGAATTGCTTTCTCTCTCTGCCCCTCCTCTTCCAGCCAACAAGAAGACAATACCCACTGAGGACTAGGTAGGAGACAGAAGAGACTGTAAGAACTCGGTCATCACTGGGATACCCCAAAGTAGGGCTGGAACAAGTTCATCAAGGCTGTGGTTCCGGCCAGGGCCAAAGCTCCAGCCTTGGCAGAGCAGTCGGAGTCCGGCTCCTGCCTCTCTTACCTGTGAAACTGCACTAACGCTGCAGAGGGCAGTAAGCCGGTAGGGAGGCAAGACCTTCAGGAGGGGAAAAGTCAAATGACAAGACAATAAAACAAAAAGAAAAGCTTTCGTAAATCAACTTAGCTTTTTTAGCTTCAGCAGAGCAACCCAAATTTACCCAAACTGAGGAGGTTACCTGCTGGGGTGACAATGAAAGATGCATCTCCTCCACCAAAGGCTCAGAACCGCATGCACTAGTGACACACCTGTGCACTTTTAAAAGGACACAGAGTGGATGAGATTTACCGAGGACCAGCAAGAGAAAACCTTTGCAAACGGTCTGAATCCATCGGTCTTCGGTGAGCTTTCTCTCCCAGCCCATCCTGGGGACTGTGCAGACCCACCTACGGTCAGGTGTGGTTTCCAACCCACATACACACCGCAAGTGTGTGCACTTAGACAGAATCTCTCCCCCGCTGCCTTCCTACGTTTGTCAAGCGTGTTACAGAAGCACGGCTTTCCATAATCGCTGATTAAACCGCTTTTCTTGTACTTCACTAACCTCTGGATCAAGCTCATACCCAGTAAATCTGTTTAGGAGATCAGCTCCACACCCCCACTTCCACCTCTTGATGACTGTGTGCCGCCTTTTTAAAAAACTGCATAAAGGTGAAGCTTTTTTTCCTCTCCCTCTGCTTCTTCCCAGCCCCCTGGAACCATAACCAAGACCCAGCCAGGGTGCCCCATCCTAACTTGAAATGTTGCTGCAAATATAAAGGTCTGAAGTGACACCACCCTCCTTTGCCTCCCATCCTCCCGTGGCACCACCACAGCGCTCCTTTGCAGCACTGGAAGAGACAGACAGCAAGAAGGCATCGTCTAAAAACATAATTTAATGTGGTATTTTGGTGACTGTGGTCAACGACTGAATTCTTTTGCAGACAGGAACAGGTTTGACGTTAATGACACCATCATTCACACGAGCATTGCGTTGCACAGAAAAGAAAAGTTTACACTTGAAACAAAGCAGCAGAGGAAAAACCAGTTATGGTCCAGTCCCACTTCATGAATAGTTGATCTGAAAATTCATCCTCATAATTAATACTCATAGACAAAAAAATGTGACCGTTTCAAATTCTGTGTGTGGCACAGTCCGAACTCAGGGCTCTCTTGTACCCCCCAAGGAACCACTCGAGAGTTTCAAGCTGCCGAGTTGCTGCCGAGTTCCTCGTGTGACACACAAAACACCGAGGCTGACAAAGGGAGGGGGGCGTTCAGAGCAAATGGGGGAGAGTAAGGAAGGGGATCGCTTTGTTTCACTTCTATTTCGTTTCCACAGGGTAAAAAAAGAAACCATACAAACTGATAATGAAGCTAAAGTGACCTGCAGAGACAGCGGACACCAGCAGGAACAGCGGCACAACAGGGTATGGAAATGCCAACCAGCCCCACGCGCACTGGTGGCAGGGCCAGTTGTGTCACGTCGCTTGTTTTGTGTTAATCGGGGTATAAAAGAAAGCCAGAGAAAGTGCTGTACTTATTGTTGTTGCCTCCATGTGCTTTGCCGCCGTCCAGCTTGACGTACACCTCGTCGCCGGAGTCCAGGTGCAGCACCACGCTGTTGCTGGCATAGTCGTAGTTCTGGTCCGCGTCCTGGGCGATGGCACTGGCCCGCACCTGCCAACACAGCCACGGGGTACATCAGCCCCCCGAAACCCTCTTTGGAGGGCTTCGAAGCTCCTCTTCCCCAGCCCCTCCCTCAGCTCCCCGAGCCTCTCTTCCCCAGCCCCTCCATCAGCCCCCCTCAACCCCTCTCCCCCAGCACATCAGCCCCCCTGAGCTCCTCTACTCCAGCCCCCCCATCAGCCT
This sequence comes from Larus michahellis, assembly GCF_964199755.1. NCBI lineage: Eukaryota > Metazoa > Chordata > Aves > Charadriiformes > Laridae > Larus > Larus michahellis. Next base: position 50,217,513 of record NC_133902.1, on the reverse strand, counting down.
CCCCCAAGCCTCTCTACCCCAGCCCCTCCATCAGCCCTCCAACCCCTCTCCCCCAGCCCCTCCATCAGCTCCCCGAGCCCCTCTTCCCCAGCCCCTCCATGAGACCCCTCCGAGCGCCTCTTCCCCAGCCCCGTGCCCTCCCTCCCGCCCCCCTCCTCCCTTCCCCTTCCCCCCAGCCCCGCAGGAAAGTTTGGAAGCCGGGAGTTGGGAGTTTGTCGCGGCTCCGAAGCTGCTCCCCGCGGTGCACGCCCGCCCCGACGGCGGGGAGGATGCTCCGGCTTCTCCTCACCCCGGGAGCGGCGGCGGCCGGTGCCCGCGGGCGGCGGCGGGACCGGGGGATGATGGGGGGTGACCCGGGGCGGGGAGGGCGAGGCGGGGGGGCGGGGGGGGGGCGGAAAGCGGCGGGGACCCACCTGCCCGTTCTTGCAGAGGTCGGCCCACATGCTGGTGCCGTCGCCGCCGCGCATGAGGATGTGGTAGGTGAAGAAGTAGATGCCGCGCACCTGGCAGGTGAACTTGCCGCTGGCCGGGTCGTAGTGGTTGCCCAGGTTGGTCACCACGTCGTCGAACTTGAGGACCTCGTAGCCCTCGTGGGGGCTCTTCAGCCCCACGTAGAAGGCGATGCGCGGCCCGCTGAAGGCGGCGCTCAGCCCGCCCGCCGCCTCGCCGCCCGCCGCCGCCCCGCCGCCGCTCCCGCCGCCGCCCGCGCCCGCCAGCGCCAGCCCGGGCAGCCCCGGCTTCCCCGCGTCGCCCCGCTCCCCCGGCGGGCCCCGCGGACCCGGCGGACCCGGCTCCCCGGGGGGTCCGCGGGGACCCGGCTTGCCCGGCCGGCCCGGTTCCCCCTTGGGTCCCTGGACGAAGGGCGGCGGGGGGTTGGCGCCCAGGTCCTGCAGGGCCTCCACGGCGGCGGTGCTGCCGGGGCCGGGCGGGCGGCCGCCGCTGTACGGGTCGCAGATCATGCGGCAGGTGCCCATCATCTCGTAGTGGGCGCCGCTCTCGGCGGGCGCCTGCAGCAGCAGCAGGGGCACGGCGACGAGCAGGGCGACGGCCATGGCCAGGGCGAGCCCGGCGGCGGCCAGCAGCCGCCTCCTCCGCTGCCAGAGCCGGCCGGCGACGGCGAGCAGGTCCTCCTTGCCGTGCGAGGCAATGGTGGCGCGGGGGGCCGGCCGCTCCCTGCGGGGGACGGCAAGAAAAGGCGGTGAGCCCCCCGCCGCCGGCGCCTCCCCGCCCGGCCCCCGCCTCAGCTCGTCCGCCGCCCGGCCGCTCGCCCCGCCATGCCGCCGCCGAGCGCAGCCGCCGCCGCCGCCGTCCCGCTCCGCTCCGAGGGGACGCGGCGACCCGTCCCCCCGGCGGGGCTGGGCCGGAGCGGAGGCGTCTCCGAGCCGAGCGGGAGCCCGGTTCTGCACCTCGCCCGCCCCCCCGGAGGGGGGGGACACAGGGAATCGCCCGCCCCCGTCGCCGCCCCGACGTGGGGGCCGCGGAGCCGAGCGGGGCGTTGCGGGGCGGGCGGACCCACCTGCGGGGCCGGGCGTGGGGCGCGGGGGTCCGGGGCGGAGCCGCCCGGAGAGCCGGGGAGGGGGCGGTTCGGGGCTCCGCCGCCGCTGCGGCCCGCGGTCTGCCCGTCTGCCGCCGTCGGCCCGCCCGGAGTGCCGGTGGCGGCGCGGCCCCCCGGGCGGGGCGGGCGGAGGGGAGGGGAGAGGCGGCGGGGCATCCCGCACCCCCCCCCCGGGCTCTCCGTCCCCCCGACGGCTGGCACTGGTCGGGGGGAGACCAGACCGGCACGGCTGGAGTCCCTACGGGTACCGCCCAAACTGCGCCCCGCTGACACCGGGACGGTCGGGGACGCATCGCATTGCCCCCCGAAACTGCCTCCTCCCTCCATCGCTCCTCACCATCCCTCCATCTCAGCATCCCTCCATCCTTCCATCCCTCCACTCCTCCATCACTCACTGCCCGCGGCGGGGCTGCCCCTGCGCGACTGCCTGGGCCGCGACGGGAGCCTCCGGTCCCGCCGGAGCCTCACCGCTTCCTGCGGGAGAGGGTCGGGGAAAACCCGGCGTAGGCAGCAGGTTGCCCCGGAGTGTCCCCCTTGGCTTCCTCAGCATCCTCCCGTCCAGCCTCGGCCGTCCAAAGACGAGCGGGACAACATCGCGGGTGGATCTTGCTCCGCAAGCCATCCGAGTGTCATTAAAGTTCGCTACACCCGTCCCGATTTCCCGACCTCGGGCAGGGTTTGCCAGGTGGAAGGGGAGTCCTGGGAAAAAATACCTTCAGGAGAGTTTAGGTTGGGTTAAAGCAGAGTTATCTGTAGGTTTCCCCGTGTAATGATGGGTCCAAATCAAGCGGGTTTTCCCTCAATCGAGAAATTGTGATTAATCGCCTTTGATTCCCTGAGTAAACGGTGGTAGTACAGCGGGAGCTCTCGCATCGTTAACTGCCTACAGGGATCTCCCCTCTGGGGAATAAATTGTGATTTTACCCATGCGTCTCATAGCCGTGGGTTAAGCACCCGTCCCGGAAAGAAAGAAGAGAGCGGTACAGTGATATTTCCTAAGGGCAACATTTCGGTGTCCCCCGCTCCCTTGGTACATAAGAAGGGTGAATTTCCAGCGGGTTCCGCGGGGTTGAAGGCGGTGTGTTTGGTCTTAAAACAGGCAAAGCTGTAGGTCGCAGGCAGCGAGCCGCTCAGCCTGATCCAGCGGCTTGTTGAAGCCCGTGGCCTGGAGGCATCTTATGCAAACGGTGACACACATGCTTGTTCCAAAATCTGTAGAAACGTCCTAAAAGGACTTGGGACTCTTTCGTTAGCTTTCATTGAAATTTAAGGAGAGGACATCAAGGCTCTCCCATCTGCAATGCATGTACTTCAGGACCAGATCTCATCTCAGTCACACCCCTGCGTGCATCCAACATTTTTTGCTGGAGTTATTCAGGCTTTGCTCTGCTGCTGCTGAGGTCAGGATTCATCCCTTGCCCTCCAAGTCTCTCTGTTTTTTTTTATTTTTTTTTCCACATCTATGTATTTGAAGCTGGAAGGGAAATAAATCTTGTAAATGAAACCCTTTCCCTGAGAATTGTATAGATAGTCATATTAGAGTAACCAGGTCCATTACTAAGCACAATGCAGCTAAATGTTTTAAGAGACAAGATTATGACAAAGGTATAAATCCTATTCCTCTCCTCTGAATTACCAGCTGTATCCCACAGTGTTATTAAAAGCCCCCACACTTGTATAAAGCCTTGTAAAATGATTTCTAATAGTTGTTTCGGGTACAGCCCTAGTATAATTTTCCATATATTAACTGTGCTAAATACAAATAAATTCACAAACAAATTACACTGCTTTGCTGATCATCCCTACTTAAGCTTCTGTTAATTTCCCTTTTGTTCTGGCATTTCTCACTAGCTCGGCTCTCCCCCTGTACGTGAATCCTTGCTATTCCCCTAGAGCTCTGCAAACCCCCCCTAAAGTGGCTTTTTAATCTCCTGTTTTCCAAAAGCAGCAGCCACACTGTAGCTTCTCTAACCCTTTTCTGAATAATTAAGTTCCTGTATCATTTGGGCTCTGTTGCAACTTCCCTATTTGCATTAACTCACTTTTATAATGAGGTGACCGGTGCTGGGAACTATATTGCAAATGGAAGCTCACCAGCCCCTTCTGCAAAGCCAGAATAATTTTCTGCGACGTGATCTGTTATTCCCACGGATCAACAAGGACAGGCAACAAAGAAGAAACGTATTCTAACTTTCAGCAGGACAAAATTAGCACCGTTCTTAATAAGGACAGTTGAGCACTTGAACAAACAGGCAGAGAAGATTACAGACATATCAGTAGCTAGGTTTGGTGTCAAATTCTAGCAATTTTGTTTGGGAATAATTTAATTATTCCTCTGTGATGCAGCGAATGGACCGATCACCTCGTTAATCCCTCCGTCAGATTGCTTTAAGGTAAACACAGTGTGACTTTAATGTGTAACTCCAGTAGGATCGGCGTTCCTGGAGACCTGTAGCTATGGACTGACTGATGTAACGCATCTTGTGCCCCAAGAAGAAGCACCGTGATGGATGAGGCAGCTGGTACCACCCACTGATCCTGCGCTAGTACGTATTTAGGAATATAGTCGCAAAAAGGTACATGGTAACACTCAGCTTACGATTTTGACACAGCCTGCTGTTAGGTGCTTGCTTTCCGTACACAGTGGGATGCACCACAGACGTACAAGGAGCAGGAAATTACCAGATCAGCTAATCAGGCAATGTGTGGAGTAACACCTGCCCTGCAAGGAGTTACCTTTCTTCACCTGAGCTGACAAGTACCAAAGTCCCTCTCAGAGATAGGCATTTCGCATCTTTCAAAATGAGAGTTGGGGTGGTTCTCCGTTGCAGGCTACTCAGGGCTGCCCAGAGAGAGAGGGAAAGGTGCCCAGAGAGAGAGGGAAATGTACCCACAGAGCATCACTGGTGAAACACAAAGGGTGTCCAGACCTCAGCATTATATGGCGGCCGAGCAGGAGCTTTGGTGATCACTGTTGTTGGCCGAAGCAATAGTTAAGCACCTAAAAGCTTGTGTGGATCTAACTCAAAATTCCAGTTTCAGATGTGGTGTAAGGACTCAGGAACCTGACTGCTCAGGGAAGCATTTGACAGGTCAGGCACAATTCCCAAATTTAGACAGTCAAGAATCCAGACACTTCGCACTGAAGCTCCAAAATTCCAGGGGTACATGAAATTCCATCAGTTACCCCCTCCTTAATTTCTGCTTCAAGGCACAGCCTCCCAGCTCAGGGTGCTAGTAACTATCAAAAGATGTTTCTGTTTCATCAGATTCATCAGATCCATCTGTGCCTTCAGATCCATCTGCTCCTTCAGATCCATCTCCCGCAGGCATTTCCAGAGAGTGTCTGCTGGATCTGGCCTCTCACTACTATCGCATGCACTTGCCACTACATACAGAGGAACAGTGAGGACACCAACCTGGGATGTTTCACCCTTTACCAGATTTGGAGCAGGTTTTTAAAACTCTCTTTCCAGTCTTCCAGGAGAACAGTCTCCGCCTTCCAGCTGCAGGGTGTTGTGAGTTGGATCTTCTTCAGCTTGTTCTCCAGGATTTATTCTGCTGTAAAAATAGCTAAATACTCAGAGGGGCGGAGGAAGGAAGAATAATCCCACGGGCTGGTTAGGGCTCCCTCCCAGGAGACACGAAGAAAGCAAGCCAATGACTGAAGGAGCTCCAGGCTGAGCTTTCAAACCAGCCTGTCCCCAAGGCTGAGCCACCTTACGCAGCATGGCTAGGGTCTGTCCATCCAGCAGGCAAACACAGGACACTCCTCGAGTTTGGCCATTTGTTTTTCACAGGGAGGTTGTCAGCAGAGAGCGAAGGAGATGATCTGGGTTCAGCTCAGTTTGCTGCCTGAGAAATCCCAACCTGTGTTCCCTAGGAGGCTGCCACCATCCTCCCGGGTGCAAGCTACCCAGGGGAGATGGGGAGAGCAGGGAGGAGAGCACCGCACGCCCTTATGTTGAATCTTCTCCTCTTTGCATAAAAACAATTAAAGATTCATTGAGCTGGGAGGAGAGGAAGACCAAAGGTGAGTACAATTTTTAGTTTAGTGGTGAGGGCACCTACCCTATCTGGAGTTTCACTATTCCTCCAAGAGCTGTTTGTGAATTCCAGCCAGGAAGGTGAGGTACAAGTGCAATGAGAAAGAGAGTGGGTGGCTCTGACATGCACAGTTCCCCTTCCTGAAGGATCATCCCAACTTCTGACCTAAAGACTCTTCTGCACTGGCTCACTTTTCGCTCAGAAGGCTGGCTTCCCTCCCCCACCCCCTTCCCAGCTACACATCATCAGCGCAAACTTAGTTCATGAACTGAATGTGGTTTTCTTCACAGCCAACAAGAGCTGGACCATCCCCTGACCAAATCCGCGACCCTGGCAGGACCCGGCAGGACTCAGACCCACTGAGGTGGTGGGGTTTCTGGGCACATGTGCAAGTTGACCATTGTACATTTGAGGTTCTTGGAGACTGAAGGTAAGTACCTTCCCAGTTAGGTGCCTTTAGGGTTGGACAGGAGCTGAGGGAACATTTTTACTTCAAATTTACGTGCTTGAATTCTGCTTTAATCCCTTCTTTCGTTTTCTTTTTGGATTAGGTCCTTAACTTAAACATGTAAGAAAAGCCGTGCCAGCCCAGACCTCTTATTTATCAAAAATGTCACGATCAAAGTAAGCCTATGGTGATACTTCCCTGGTATTTTCTCTCAACCTCCAGCAATCCATGGCTTAAGGACTTCCTGAGCCATAGTAAAATACTTCTAAGGAGCTGAAATCAAGATTGGTGTGAGTGAAGGCACAGACCTTGTGCCAGTACCCTCACCCATCCCAGTGAGCAGCTTTGTTTCGCTATCTTTTGTCATGACTGATGGAAGTTATGGATAACTTTGCCCTCTGATCCTCTGAAGTGCTTCATTCATCGCCTTTCTGACATCATGAGACTCACAGATATTTCTCATTGCCAAAATTAACTATGTGGAACTCCGTGTATTCAATACCTAGTAAAACTTAATATATATAGTCCTTACACTAAAATGTTCACATTTCTTGCCGAAAGCAAATTTGAATCTGTTAATGTTCAGAATGCGGATAATATTATTTCCATTCACAAAACATAAAAGATAATGATACTGATTATTTTTGCTTAACGGAGGGAAAAGTTTAGACATGGTTAGGCTCGTTCTATTAACGGCCGTCATTCCCCACAATGTGCGCTTTTTTTTGACTTAAGCTGAGATTTCCACCTCTGTGTCTTAACAGCACAATGCTGAATTTACTTCTGCTTGATGGACCTGGTGGCTACACGGGGTCCTGCACAGCAGAAAAAAACATTTTATTACATAAAACAAGGACAGGAGCTGGCTCTTGTCCTACTGTCTGTAAGGCAGAGTTGCGATAGCCCACAGAACGCCATGCTGCCGTAGGAATACGTAACATTTGGTCCCTATAGCCAGAATCAGGCCCCCTGTACTGACACGGTATTTCCTGCAGCTCCTGCACAGGGAGAAGTTTGCAAGTCCAAGCCGGCACAACTGTATGTGTTGGTCACTGTGAGCTGCTGCTGTTTGCACTTTACCATACTCACTGGCTGTACATGGAAGACAACATCTGCTGGCTCTCTCTTTGGCAAGGGGGTGTTTCGGCAAATAAGTTTAGCTGTTTATGAGAGAGCAGTTCACAAACACCAGCCCTGCCTTCAGGGCGCTGCTTGGAGAAATACCAAAAGGCGTGGAGAGGGTCAGTGAAAGCCAAATGCCTTCACATCCCCCAAACAGATGCCGTTCACCAAACTCAGGAGAACTCAACCTATATTTTCTGGAAAAGATCAATGAGAGCGACTGAACCTTGCTTCCCACTTTTGACCCAGTGGGACATTTGCCCGTGGGTCACACCCTGAAGTTAATTCATCAAACTTTAGATAAACTGTGTGGGAACAGAAAAACCTCACGCAATGACTGAAGCTGGTGCTGAAGATGCCTGCTCCAAACGTCGATGGCTGCTCAGGTCCCCAAGAAACCTTTAGGAACCATAAGGGAACAGCAGCTGATACCTGGCCCCAGCATGATGGAGGGAATGTTACAGGAGCTCCAGGCTCTGTGGGAGCTCCTCGTTCCCAGAGCAGGTCTTCAGCTGGAGCTAAAGTAGGTTTAGAGACAAACAAAACTGTCCTTAATAAAAGGCAGGATCTGAGCAACGTCACCTATCAAACAATCAGGTTGGAGTGACATCTTGCTTAAAACCAGTAAATTAAAATGAAGCAAGAGGCCAAGTTCACTTGCCCTTAACCAGCTGAAGGCTGGAATTTGGGTCACAGCGAGAGCAAATTCAACCCTCCTTTCCTAATTCTGCGCTTCTCAGTATGTGTTTACAAACCGCTTGAGGAGAAACAGGTTGGCCCTAGATTTGTCTTGTTCAATTTGTCTCCTTAGATAACTAATGCTTTTCCAGTCTGACTGCTGGAATAGCTCTGCAATATCTATACAACCAAGCATCTGGGTTTTTTTTAATTGAGCTTCTGTACAAAATACAAATAATGAAATAATAATTAAGCACATTTGTGGTAACCATAAGAGTAACACAAATTTGGAGGTCTGAATTCAGGTGCCTTCTGAATACAATGTGTGTGCACTTGGCCAAGCCGCTCAGCAGCAATGTGTGTGTGTGTTTATAAAACCAAACCCCTAGCAGGATCTCCAGCTGAAAATCACCCATCTCCCTCGGAAATGCCTGGCAGGACTCAACTCTCCATGACTTGAGAAGAGGGAAGGGGGAGGCCAGAAGGTCAGAGCGCTAAAATCAGTCCATTTATGCAGATCCCTTGTCTTAATTTAGCAAAATTTCCACACCCAACCATGAGGCTGATTCCTTTTATTCTCTCAAGGGAAAAATTGCTGCGGGGAATTGATGCACATGGGCAGCTGGCTTCACCAGGATGAAGGCACACATTAAAAATGCTTTTGAAGTGCATTTGGGCTTCCCTCTGGGAGTTTACTCAACCTGCAGTCAGGTACCAGAGAGAATTTTTCCCCTGAAGGCAAAGACAAGAATAAAATTAGTAAGAAGTGATAGCCAAACCCACAGGTGGGACAGATGGCGTGGAATGGACATCTGTTGGAATAACATTCGGTTACCACGATAAACTTTTACCCCAGAATTAAATGTGTTCCTCTGTTAATCATGTAGCATGAAGAGGAAGATGTGAGGACTGGGGACCCCAAGCTAAGGATGTCAGGAATTGGCTTTACACCTCCGTCGGGTGTAGGAAAACACACAGCCAGCAGGGTGTAAGAGCCGGAGGAAGGCATATGGACGAGGTGGGGCAGATGGTCCGGCTCTGTGATGCTCTGCTGTGGTTTACCGGTGCCCAGTGGAGAGGAGTCGTTCCGCCGAGCAGAGGCAGCTGTAAGGTCTGTGCAGAGACAAAGCGCTTTGTTATGTTCCGACAAATAGCCCCAGATGGAGAGTTTTGACTGCCACTTCTGGAGTGTGGGTAATTTGGGGTGTTGCTGGAGAGGAGACAGAGAGCTGGAGAAAAAGGTCAAGGAGAATCAGTCCCGGCGCAGTGGTATGGATCAGCCGGACAAGGTCACGTACCTCTGGCATACTCAGGGAATTAATAACCAGACTAACCGTGACAATTGTTTTGGAAAAAGCCTGGTTAAGCAGAGAGAAAGAGTAACTGTGAGAGAAAATCGTGGATTTCTGTTAAAATGAAGCTTTAAATAAGGACCAAACCAAAGTAGGCAAGATGGCTTGGTGAGATTAAAAAGAAATATGTTTGATTAAAACATGGTGAAATTGTCCCAAAATATGTAGCCATCTATGATGAGTCTTGAACATAAATTAAAAGCATGACAATGGGCTTTATTTAGAAACATCCTGACCTTTCTCGTATGACTCTTGTCCTGCCTTCTCGTTACTTGTCATTCTCAGTCACTGTATCTTGCTTAAACGAAAAGTGTAAGCTCTCCAGGGCATGGGACTGCATCTCTTTTTTTTTTTTTTTTCATCCGCTCTGTACAACAACGCATACAGCAGGGAGACTCTTAAAGCTGTTAAATAAAACAGAAATAAAACATTTGATCTCCAATTTTGGAACTTTCCTGAATTTATTTGCAATAATAAAAAAAAAAAAAAAGTCTAGTGTGGATCTTAGTAAGAAGTCGTTTGCTCACAAAAGTAAAAGTTAGGCTAAATAATAACCACAGAAAAGCAGTGCCCTCCGTGGTAATGATGTGTATTAAATCACAGGACGGCTCCTGGGGGAGAGCAGTGGAAGCCCATTGCTTGGGATTTTGAGAGCGAGGTTGGGCAAAGCCAGAGACCGCACTGCAGGGCTCGGTGCCCCGCTGGCAGGAAGACGGATGAGAAGCCCTAACAGTCTTCTCTATTTTGTTCTTCTATGATCCTTATAAGAGAGATTGATGCTGACAGCATCCAGGTGGTGCGTCCATGACTCAGCTGTCACGTCACTGCTTACGGCTTAAAGCCAGTGAGTCAAGGAATGAAAAACAGGTGGGAGGAGGAGGAGAGCCCTCCCGAAGTGCTCACCTCCAGCCATCTCTCGCTAAGCGAGCGGGGCCAATTGCAGACCACAGGGACACGGAAGAAGGAGAGGCAATGACAGAAGGAACGGCTGGTCACCTTCCTCCAAGGGCAGCAGGGTTGCAAGCCATTCTCCACGCCTTACACGGTGTGGAAGAAAAGCCTGGTGTGAGTTAATGGACTTCTGCGAGCCAGAAGTGTCCACACTATGCGGTAGGTCTGAGGCCCGCTGACTCTTGTAACTATGCTCCGTAGGTGAAACTGTAGATGAAGTAAATATTAAATCCACCTAGTTTAGTTCATGCTAGACGGAAATGGTAACATCACAGATGTCTGGCCGCATATTTTCATCAATACAAAGTTTACTATAAGGGATCTGATTTCAAGTGACACTAAATTCTGTTCTGAGAATGAGTCCTCAATGTGCTAGGAATGGGTCCTCAATGTGCTAGTGACTGTGACAACGGACACTATTTCTCTGAAAAGCCAAGTCCTAGAAGACAGAAACGAGACTCCTTGGAGGCAGAATCCTAGGTTCAGGTGGCTTCCGAGACACTGCTGCCTGTCTGGGAAGGTTCACAAAAGCAATCTGCCACACCTGAGATCTAAACTTGAATCTAATTTTTTTGCCACTGCCTTGATTGCAAGGCCAGCCTCTTGTAATTCAAGGTACCAGAAGGTCGATGGCATCTCTAGAAGGTGGGTACTCCACTTCTGTCTCTGCCCTTGGGCACAATCGATGTCTAACACATGGAAATCTCTCCAGGGATGGAAACTTCATAACCTCCCCAAGATACCTGTTGCAACGCTTCATAATCTCTACCCTTCACAAAAACATTTTCCAGGATCTGATCTTAATGTCTCTGCTGCAGTTAAAGCCTCTCATTCCTTGTCTTATCCATCACGTACAGACAGAGCAGGTGATTCCGTCCCTTCTGGTGGTAGCCTTTCACATACTTGGCAATGGCTACCTTGCTTCCTTGGTCAGTCTGTCCTTCCGAAGCTCAGTCCGTTCCACATTTCTTCATCATTTTCTTTTTCTAGAGCTCTGGTCATTCCTACTGCTCCCCCTGGACTTTCTCCCATGGTCCACATGTTTTTTGGTGTGCCTCAAGTGCTCAAGACTGGAGGCAGGAGTCTTTGGCCAAACCTTTCTATTAATCTATTTCATAACAGCACAACATTGTTGACTCGTATCCAGCTTGTGATCCCTGTCACCCACAAATCCTCTTCCAGAGAGCACTCGGCGCTCTGTACATCCCTGAACGCATCACCTCCCTGTTGTCCCTGCTGAATGACATTCTGGTCTCCTTCCCGTAAGATCCTTGATTTGCCACTATTGTTTGGACTTCTCAGCCTTTCCTTCAGCTTGCCAGCTGTCACCACCTGCTTGTAAGTTTAATAAGTGTTCCCTACCCTATCGTTGGTGTCTTTACTAGAACCCTAGAGTCTCCCACCTTTCCTTTTGGCAATGACCAGCCGATAATTTCTCTGTTCAGCTCAGTTTTGTAGCCATCCTACAACGTTTTGGATGTTCCTGCAATGTTAGGAATAATCTTCCCTAGTTCCCTCATCGGAATATCACGTGTAGCAGTGTTAAAAGCTTTTTTAAAGTTGAGATATGTGGTACCTACTGCTTTGCTACACACACAAAGAAGAAAATTATATTGGTGTGACACAACCAATTCTTGCCAAAAAGAAAAGTGTGCTGGCTATCATTTATCCGTTTATTATATGAGTATTGCATGTTTTGGCAGCTGCCAGGAAGCTTGTCATGCATTGGCACCCTCTTGCGCAAAGTGCTATCAAACTCGTAACCAAAAGATGAATCCTGTACCAAGACATTTACAATCTAATTAATTTTAAATGTTTTCCCCAAAAGAAAATGCCACCTCCCTCCTTATTAGACTTTACATTGAAACATCTAGGAAAAGGAGAGTATTCATGCTGCAAGCCTGTTTTATCGCAAAACGAGACGCCCGCTTCTTTCTGAGGAGTCCCAAACAAGTAGTTATTACTGGCATCGTCAAGAGCCTTATCTAAGTCTTGATTTTAACTGCATTAAGCCTTGCTCAAGGCTAAAAGACATCATCTGTCTGCATCCCCCTCACTGTCTGCTCACTCACTGTCTGCTCCACCTAGGATGCAAGTCAGGCGGTTCTTCGGTTTTCAAACCTGACTGCTTCCAGTATGAGTGACACATCTTATGGTGACACAACTGCTGCAGGGTCTGCAGGAATTGTCTGAAAGCCAAGAGCTCTGTCCAAGGGAAGGAAAAACGGCAAGGATATAGTTGTGTGAAGTGAATGAGTAAAAGGCATCAGCTCCAAGACTGCAAGGCACAGTAACTGAAAAAGTGGCATTTTGCACTGTCCCCGCTGTGCAAAGTAAACCAATTTTAAAAAGTGCTAAATCATGGCACTGGTTGCGGCGAGCAGTGAAACTTGATCTTATTTTATGGAGTTTTGATCTTCACAGACACAAGGAAGACTGTTGTCAAGCTAAAGTATTCCAGCCAGCTAGTCTCTGGCTGTATGTTTGCAGATCACCTGTGACAGCAAAACGTGGGCTCTGCTGTTGCTTCTGGAACCACAGAGTTAGTAACAACCAATGTTGTTTATACGTGCAAAGAATTTGGAATTGATTACGGTTTTGTGCTCTATTTAAGTGTACTTGTAATTACCTTTGATTAGGATAAAGAGGATCATTTTCTTTTACCAATTCTCAGGATATTCAGAACATCTGGAAACTAAAGCAATTCTTTGCACACCAGGTTATTAGTGTAAATTTCAACATTTCCACAGAAAATGCTCCGTGAGTGGGGACCGGCTGAGGCATCTGGCGTGATGTGGATGACCTGGGATCTCAGTGCCACAGAAAAGGCTGGACATGCAAACCTTTCCCTACAGTAGATGGACAAAAGCCCTGTTTGCAAGGGCATGTTGCGACAGGACGAGGGGCAATGGTTTTAAACTAGAGCAGGGTAGGTTTAGATTAGACATTCGGAAGAAGTTCTTTACAATGAGGGTGGTGAAACACTGGCACAGGTTGCCCAGAGAGGTGGTGGAGGCCCCATCCCTGGAGACATTCAAGGCCAGGCTTGATGAGGCTCTGAGCAACCTGATCTAGTTGAAGATGTCCCTGCTTACTGCAGGGGGGTTGGACTACTTGACCTTTAAAGGTCCCTTCCAACCCAACACATTCTATGATTCTATGATTCTATGATACCACAGACGTTTGCACAGCTTCTAGGTGTTTAGAGGCCAGTGTGCCAAAAAGTCCGAATTGGAAATACTTGTTTTATTCATCCATCTTGCCTTCTCCCACGCAGCAGCTTTCTGAGATGAAGTGCTCATGACCCTGCCATAAGCCCTGACTGGTACCAGGAAGAAATGGGGGTCTGCTCTGGCTCGGTGTAGCAGGTGCCCATGCAATACAGCTCGTTCTCCATCTGCCTCACAGGTCTATTAAATCATGCTTTTAAAGGCTGCCGTTCAGGGCCCTCAGCTCATTTTGGTGGGGACTTTGCTGAGGTGGACCCCAGCCTGCCTGAAGATGGAGCTCACTGCTCACAGAGAAGAGGCGGAGGTCATCAGCCCAGAAACTGGCCAGTTTGGGTGGCCCCACAGTGACTTGCTCAACTTCCCTGTCATATCCACAGCTCTAACACCTCTCTTCTAGCCAGACCTTCCTGGCACATGAAGCACACACTTCCATAAATAACATTAAAACTATTCTACTTCTCTGTGGGACAGGGAAGGGAAGGGAAGGGAAGGGAAGGGAAGGGAAGGGAAGGGAAGGGAAGGGAAGGGAAGGGAAGGGAAGGGAAGGAAGAGAAGAGAAGAGAAGAGAAGAGAAGAGAAGAGAAGAGAAGAGAAGAGAAGAGAAGAGAAGAGAAGAGAAGAGAAGAGAAGAGAAGAGAAGAGAAGAGAAGAGAAGAGAAGAGAAGAGAAGAGAGGAGAGGAGAGGAGAAGAGAGGAGAGGAGAAGAGAGGAGAGGAGAAGAGAGGAGAAGAGAAGAGAAGAGAAGAGAAGAGAAGAGAAGAGAAGAGAAGAGAAGAGAAGAGAAGAGAAGAGAAGAGAGGAGAGGAGAGGAGAGGAGAGGAGAGGAGAGGAGAGGAGAGGAGAAGAGAAGAGAAGAGAAGAGAAGAGAAGAGAAGAGAAGAGAAGAGAAGAGAAGAGAAGAGAAGAGAAGAGAGGAGAGGAGAGGAGAGGAGAGGAGAGGAGAGGAGAGGAGAGGAGAGGAGAGGAGAGGAGAGGAGAGGAGAGGAGAGGAGAGGAGAGGAGAGGAGAGGAGAGGAGAGGAGAAGAGAGGAGAAGAGAAGAGAGGAGAAGAGAAGAGAAGAGAAGAGAAGAGAAGAGAAGAGAAGAGAAGAGAAGAGAAGAGAAGAGAAGAGAAGAGAAGAGAAGAGAAGAGAAGAGAAGAGAAGAGAAGAGAAGAGGAAAAGCCAATGCAATGAGTCCAGCATCTTCATCATGGGATCACAGCAAGTATATCATCTTCTATCATAGAAGGACCACACTACAGCCAGGGATGAAGCCCAGGCAGCCCCGTTTTGCAGCCCCAAGGCTCCATCTGGGACCTCCCACCACCGTGCTGCGCCAGCGGATCCGTGCTGATGGAATCGGGAAGCAGGCATGGATGCCAGTGATTTACTGGGAGTGCAGGAGGCTGCTCACTTTAATATATGGCAAATATGGCATGAGAGTGTTAATGCAATTTATACTGTAAAAAAATTATCTCAGCACAAAGTATGGAATTACTTGGGAGGATTTATGCAACAGACATAAAATCCAGTGGAAACAGTCTAACCTTTCTCAGGCTTATTAAGTTTTCTTTTTATTTATGGAAATGTCTTAATTTATGCAAGGTGAATGCCAGAAAAAATGCTATAGATTTAGCCAGAACCTATCTCTTGCTATTTATAGACTTTCAGAGACATAGTCTGCTCTTGTTTACATCAGGGGTAAAATTATGTGAAGTCTCTGGAGCCAATCCAAAGTCACCTACTTTGTTGAATTGGGTACCAGCACTTTGGTACCAGTTGACCCCAAAATGATGCTAATAATGAGCAAAAAGTGTGAAGAAAAAAAATGGCAGTAACAAAGAACATGAAAAAAAATTGCTTTGTATCCTGCTTATCCTTGTTGTATATGTTGCACTAAATATACACCAAAGTAACACTCTTCCATCCTCTCCTGTGTGCAAGCAGCAAGATGCAGAACTCTCTGAGGATAACGGGGTTTCCCTGGGGCCCCAAGACAAGGGGCCTTGGTGGTGAGGAGCATCTTTAGCCAGGTCACCAAAGAAAAGGTGACACTTCAGTAACCAGACTGTCCTTCCATCAGTGCTCATGCCATGCCCTTTTTCAGCCAGTTCCAACCTAACTGTGACAATGTACTTCAAAAAAACTGTGGTTTTGTAAGTGTCATGAAAATCAGAGAGGCATAAATCGATGCTCTGGTGAGAGGAGACAGAGGGTTATACCATCTCTGGTAGGGCTGGCCAGCCAGGGAGGACACTTTCAGCTGGCCACCAGGAGTGTCACACACAGGGTGGCTTTTATAGTACAGAGGGAGGAGGTGGATGGAGGAAAAAAATCCCACAAATCCATTGGAAAACAGGCTTCTGTTCTTCATCAGTAACACATCTTGTTCAGTGCATCTGAATCCCACACAAATTTCATCCTGTACTTTTCCACAGCTGTACCACTGAAGCATCTTAATTTCTTACAGGCATTAATGAATGCAACCTTAAAATAACCCCCTTAGATCAGCTGGGGTTATTAACTGGAGGTGCCCATAAATGAGCTCCAGCAAATCTTGCTCCAGTGGCTTCCAACACCATCACGCCACTCATCTGCTGCAACTTCTCCCCAAGGTCACCGCCGCACAGCTGGCAGAGGGGAACGGGGCCTGGCTCCCCAGTGCCTCTGGCTTCCCAGCCCACATCTCAAAACCTGGCACAACAGCACCAATGGGGTCTGGCATCTTGTAAAAGAAACTTGTATTCAGTGTCTCCGAAGCCCAGCGCATGATGCAAATGCAGGAGGAAATGAAATGACATTGGGAAGGGAGTCTCTGGCCTGGCCTTTGGAGACCTTGCCCTTGGAAATGAGTTTTAAGAGAAATAGTGTGTCTTCTCCTCTGATTTTTAAAAGCAAAGGATTTTTAACGTTCCCTGTTAAGGAACTGTCCTCACTCCATGGGGCAGGGGAGAGGCCAGGGTGGGGGCAGCCAGCAGGAGGGGGAATTTGGGCCTCAGAGCCCAGATTTTGCCACTCTGGCTGATGGTGAGCAGAAGGTGTCGCATCCTGCTGGAGAACCATCCCCTAGAGGGAGGCATGGACCCAGGCTTTCTCAGCAGGTTTCCCTGCTCTCTCCAACCAAGGCAAATTCAGGTCACCTCCAGGCTTGGAGGAGTGTTCTCTACCAGGCTTTTGGACCATCTCCTCCACCCTAAGCAGCACCACTTCTGCTTTCTTTGTTGTTGCCCCCCATCTGGTGCCATTTTTCCCAGTTGAGCTGTGTCTCACTCCTGTCCTCCCTTCTCCATCCTCTGCTCTGTCTCCATCTCAGTTCTCTCATACCCCAGTTCCCAACCCAGCTCTTCAGGCTCTGCACCTCTCCCCACTGTGTCCAAATCCACTGAGGTCTGTCCCCTACACCAAATCTAATCCGCAACTCTCATTTAACTCTTTCATCCCTCCACTCCTTCGTACGGCAGCATCCCAGCACGGTCCATCCCTCCTGCATCCACCCCAGGAGAACAGAGAGCAGCAGGAGACAGTCCCCAGGCTGTGCCCAGCATCCCAGCAGCAGGAAGGGCAGGGAGGAGGAAAGCCCGGTCAGTAAAGGTCTCTGCCATCACCCTCCGGAGCGATGCACACAACACACAGGGGCTGTGCTAGGCACTGGCAGAATCCCTCGGGAAAGGTGCTGCTGGGCCCCCCCATCCCTCTGCTACAGCCTGGAGACCATCTCCGCCATCAAACTCCGACCTTCTACTCCGAAGCACAGAGTTCCTTCTAGGCAAAACATCCATAGCAATCTCTATAATATAGAGAAATCACCTTAAATCTCTGAATTTATTCCCAAGAATAGCTGCATTCAGCTAGCTGAAAATTTGCGTTGCTACATACAAGCAAATATAATATGACCGTGTGTGTGTATCAGGCACAAGCTGAAAAACTGCCGTGCAAAGAGCTAATGCTCAATAAAGTTATAATCAAATGGAAACCAGAATCTTATAATGAAAAATATTTAGAAATCTTAACAGCAGGCATCACAGTCTGCATTACTTACTACAGGATAAGGACTAATTTCTACATCATTCTGTGCCACAGAGAAATCTGAAAACAATGTTCATATTTCATTTATTCTTCACTCCACCGAAACTCCCTTTCAAATCAAATCAATGTTAGCTGAAAGTAATGTTTTGCCACAAAAAAAAAAAGGGTCTTCGGATTTGTTCTGCTTCCATCATTTCAGTTACACTTTTCACTATTTTTTGGAATGACGCCCTGCAAATCCTACCTTGTGCTACAAAACTGCTTCAGTGTCTCCCACCTCCCATCTCTCCGAACTCATCTGTTTTCCCTTTGCTGTTATCAAACTGTGCGACACGGCCATCTCTGCCTCTTCTGTAACCCACATCGACCCGGAATAAACAGAGGGAAAATATTAGTAAATGTGATTCCTTTAACCAAGATCTTATGCGTGCTCTCTAAACAGTATCTGATGTGGCGCGTATGTAGATTTGCCTTTGAAAGAGTCATTTAGGGGAGACGCCTGGAGGATTCCCATCCTCCGAGTTTGCCAACACTGCTGGCATTTCACTACAAACACTTTTAGACAGATGGGTGGGCACGACGGCTTTGACAAACTCCCGGCCAGGACTTCTGCAAAAGCTGCGTTTGCCTGCTTAGCAGTTATAAAAAGGGAAAAGAAGAGGGTGGAAAATGCAGTAAGCGATCCGTCTCTGTTGTTGAGCAGTTTTAATTGCTGGCATGGTGGCGCAGCCCCCGTGGGGACGCAGGGGGCTCGTTGCGGCAGAAGCACCGTCGCTGAGCCCCGCAGAGCCGCCACGAAATCCCACCTCAATTCCCATCCCCATTAGCAGCAAAATATGTAAGACAAAGGTGCTGAAAGGATATAGCAGGCTTTTCTTGCTGACCGGTTGTGTACTACAGCGGTGGAAAAACAAAGTTCAGCTGTTTCAAGGATGTGGGGTCCAATCTTCGCGTCAAGTCCACCTTGTCCCACCTGCTCTACTCCCAGGTTCATTTGACGACTGGCCCGTTTGCTGACAGCCTGGTGAGGTCTGGAGACCTCTTGGCTGGTTTCATCCATCCTTGTTATTCATTATGTACAGTTTTATGCTCAGGGAGTGTTTTACTCGACAAGTAAAGCCAAATGAGGGGCAGTTAAGGCAGGGGCCATGAACACTGAACCCCATCACTCCAGCAAGGGGACAGGCAGGTGACACTTTGGGTAGAGGCTCTATGGCACAAGGACCTGATTCCTGACCCCTCCTCACATTCCTATTGTACATTCATATATATAGTATGAATATATTTATTGGACATTCATATTGGGTTATTCACCCATGCATGAATTATCTATCTGGCTCCAGCCTCCATGGCAGGACATGTCCCCTGCCTCCGCCTGCCAGGGGTCTCTGGTGTTGGTGAAGCCATCTCCCCAAAATAACAAGCCGAACCCCTCTCCTGACTCAATGTGGAGCTTTCAAAGGAACTCGAGGGGAAAGAGCATCAGTGCAAAACCCAAGCACCACAGCGGGGCTTGCACCAGCAGCCGCAATGGCACTGGAGGGCACAAACGAGGAGCAATTCAGCACAGCTGGAGGAATAACAAAGCGCAGGACATCGCCGCGCTGCCAACAGCGGCTCAGAGAGGTGTGTAACCGCTGCCCTTGGCTCCTTCCGACCTCCACGCTCTGCTTTGTGTCCCGCCGCAATTTGCTGCCGTTGGGTTATTCAGCTCCCTCTTCACGAGCATCCCAGATACCCAGCTGCGATGTGAGCCCACTGCGGCTGCTTGCTTCTGGGTACTGTAACATGAAGGGGCAAAACCGTGGGGTTTAGTTTCGTTTTAGTCCTTCCACATGTATTGCTTGTGGGTTTGGGGTGGCAGAGGTACGACGGGTGAAATCGTCCTTGTCCTCAGGGCAAACAAAGATCCAACTCCAGCTGACAGTTGTCCAGGCAGGGCGATGTATGTGCTTGACAAATCTTGGTTTCGGCCTCTGAGCATCAACATGAGAAACAGCTTTAATCAATCCCCCTAACTAATGATGGAGAAATGGGAAAAATTATAAAAAAACCCCAAAATTTGGGAGTATTTCTTTCCAAGGCCGCATTTTAAAATAAAGATCTGAAGGTTTAAGCGCCTGATCATTCAGATAGCCACTCTCTTTGCAAATCTCTTGCAACAATAAAAAAAATAGGAGGTTGAAGTAAAATAATAATAAATAAAAGAACCACAAATAAATACAGCTGCGGTGACGAGAGACTTCAGTGACCACTTTAGTTTTGTGAGCTGATGCTCAGCCCCACGGCCAGGCAGACATGGACAACAGAGCTGGGATTCAGCTGAGAGGAGGACCCTGAGGAGGAAAGGAAAGGAGGTTTTACGGTCCAAACCCTCCGTATTTTGGCCTCCTGGCACACCAGTCGCCAACCAGGCGGCTGAGGGACACACAAAATGCTGCTCCGGTTGGGAGGGAGCTGGGCACCGGGAAGCACAATTCACCAGCAGTGGTGGCAAGGTGCCACAGAAAGACAACATCTTGCTGTCAAGCCAGCACTGGAGAACAACTCCTGGACTTGATCATTGTTTTAAGAAAGCAAAAACCCTGTATCACTGCCCAGGAGGCCACGAGGTGTCTGGAAGGTGGCAGCGGCACCAGTCGCACGTCGCGCAGCCGGAACGCAGAGCCACATGAGGATCCCTGTGAGCGACAGCTCCGCAGCAGGAGCCGAGCTGACCACCCCTCCTCGACACGGATATGGAAAGAGAAACAAAGTGCTTCAAATTTGTCATTGCCTGCTCTTCACCTGTGCAATCCGCCTCGCGCTTTGCTTTAGCCCAGCGATATCCTCCGGGATCTCCTCACAAACCTCCCCAGGGAGCTGTGCCTCCTGCACTGCGGCCGTTCCCACCCCACGTCCCCGGCGTCCATGGCAGGGACACTGCAGGGACCTTGGCCCCAGAGCCTCCTCTCCTTCTCCCCATTTCCCGTAAGAGATGTTGGCCTTAAATCAACTCTGATTCAAATGTTTGAATCACTGGCACGGAGTTCATCCACCTGGTTTTATTAGTTCATCGACAATTTGTGATGCTTTGCATATTAGCGTCAACCCTACCTTACGCAGTGGCCATCAGGGGTGGAACTTGTCACAGCTGCATCCCAGTGTCACACCAGTAATCCTTTTCCAAGTTAATTGGCCCCGGGGCATGCTGCACACACCGTTGCATAAAGCTCTGGTTTTGCCTCTGGGGCAGCGTGAACCAGAAGCCGGCTTTGCTCCTGGCTGGTGTCCTTGTGCCGGTGACGTGGAGCCTCCCAAGCTCATGTCAGATGCCCCGGCACGCTCAGACCAACCGAGCCCGACACAGCCTGGAGGGCTGGGTATCAGGATGAATGCAGACAACTAAAAATAGCTCAGAAACTGCAAAACCAGGGCATCCACCTGGACACCACGCAAGTGACTTAGTTCCTTCCAGGGATCACATGCAACCAGTGTCTCTGGGGGAGAAGGAGGACAATTTGGAGCACCCACATCACTGCTGTGCTCTGGGGGACCATCTGTCTCCATTGCTTACAGAGGCACTCAGAAACCAAGCCTTTAAATCAGGCGCCTGAAATCAGACAGCATGAATAGCCCCCGGGTTTTTATTTATCGTGTCTGCCACTTTCTTATTTGGTAAATAATTTTATTTAGTAGCTCATATTAGAGAAAAAGAGTTTTATACAAAAACGGAGCCAGAACACCTCTTTATACGTCTCAGGCTACGTTGTGTGATAAATTTGGCTGGCCAAGTCTTTGCCTCCAGCTACAGAGAGACCCCAGCCCACGCACAGCCTCGCTGCTGGGCCTCTGGGGGTTTGTCCCGGGGGATTACACTGCTCCTGGGGATGGGTGCCAGGCTCCTCACTGCCCGCTGAGGGCCCCTGGCATCACACGCGCCGAGTGCTGGACTGGGCCTCCCAGCTCTCACCAAATCACGCTCAGTTTCCTCAGTGTCCCCAAATCCGTATAGCGCCAGGCAAGCTAATTTAAGTTTTTTAGTGCCTGCCAGAAATGCTTTCCTCCTCTCTGCCCTCAGCTTTGCTCCCCATATAAATGGGAATTACAGATCTCTCACTCTAACCCAATAGCACTAAGACAGCAAATCCATGAAGAAATGCATCCTCTTTTCTGGTACTCAATGGGTTACGCTTGCTTAAATCCCCAAAAATGCCTGGTAATCACCCCAGCCATGTTTCCAGTGGTACCAGCACATACAACGTGGCCACACAAACCCGCAGAGCTGGGCTCCCCGGAGCTCTAGACGTCTGCAGAAGGACTGACACGCTCCCCTGCATCACCGCCCTTCCAAACCCATCAGGACCTCGAGCGAATGCCCTGAACCCCATCGGTGCCGTGGGAGCTGTACAGGCTGTTCAGCTGCTCCGTGCTCGTGATGCTCAGCCATGGGGATCCCAGACCACACAGGTTAATGGGCTGCCCACGTTTCCTAATCCTCCGAGCAAACTGCCAGGAATGATTGCTGGCCCCTGACAAAGGTCATGCTCTACCAGGGCTCCCTGCTCATTGCGCTGGGATGTGTTTTCTTTACACTTGCATGTAGCTGCCGAGGCTCCCTTATTTCCATGCGTTTTGTTTCTGACAAAGCATTTCTGTTGGAAAATACCCACTGCTTGGTCCAAGCATGGCTTTCAGCCACCCTCCCTGCAGCCATGGGGGAGGAGAGGAGAGGAGAGGAGAGGAGAGGAGAGGAGAGGAGAGGAGAGGAGAGGAGAGGAGAGGAGAGGAGAGGAGAGGAGAGGAGAGGAGAGGAGAGGAGAGGAGAGGAGAGGAGAGGAGAGGAGAGGAGAGGAGAGGAGAGGAGAGGAGAGGAGAGGAGAGGAGAGGAGCCAGCTAAACCCACATCCAGGCACCTGACCGGGTGGTTTCCATAGACGTTGGGGACCCCTGGACCTCAAAGGAAAGGACCCGCAGGAGCTCAGTCCGCTCTCAGGCGCAGCATCTCTGCAACACAGGTGGCATGTGCCCTTGTCCCTGCCATCCCCGTTGCCTGATCTTGCGCTGGGGAGGGTAACTCCTCAGTGTACCAAGTGGTTTCCCTTCTGAGCAGGCGAGGCTCGATACCATCAGGAGGAGAAACAATCCTCTAAAATGGAAAGCAAAGATGCAGAAATGAGTGCTTTTAAATCACAGCCTGCAAAGCCCAGTGCCGGGGTGCCAGGGCACCCCGGGGACCAGGACGGTTCCTCTCCTCCTGCCCACGCAGCTCCACAAGTGAGCGGGGCAGCTCCCACCTCACCCGCTCTGCAATCACTTTTCCAGGAGTCTCCATTTCCTCCCTTATCATCTTCCCTCTCCTTTGATCCTCCTTTTCCCTCTCCCGCCCACGGGATGTGATGCTTTGCCCCGTTCTCCGGCAGTAGCAGAGCTGCTTGTGTGGAGTGATGGTGACATATTGTGGCTGGGCTGGTTAATCACACGTATTCCCAAGAGCTATCAAAGCTGGTTGGATATGAGGTCTGATCCAATGCCAAATAATCACATTTCCACCCCAAAAACCTACACAAGCCAGCAAGAGCTGTGGTTATGCAGCTGCTCTGGGCTCAGCCTTTCTGGTATGGTTAAAGGCTGAAGTCTGAAAGATTCTACACTATTGATGGATAATTATATACAGGCATGGAGCATTATTTAATGTACTATCTCGACTTCAAAAATATTCTGATTTAAGCTTGACCCTGCTGGTATTTACATATCTAATTCTCAGCTTACTGCTGCCTACAGGCCCTACAGGTCAGTAACACTCTTAATTAAAGCCCTGATGGGGCTTGGTGTTTAAGGCTGTGCTTAAATCTATTGACTTAATAAAATTAAATATGCATCATTATTTATTGCTGACCAGTGCAGGTACGTGTGGATAATTCACACTCACCCTATACACGTCTGGAGGCAGACCCTGGCTTTGTGTTTAATTTCTGTATCATCAAACAGAATGGTGGGGCCAGGCTCTTGGGCACTGCAAGGAAGATAATCATTTAATTCACATCATTATCCTCATTTAAGGTAAAAAGACTTCTTCCATGCTAAAGAACATGCATAAATAGTTATCAATTTATTTATTTATTAATTGTTTTCAGTCATTCATGCCTGTGTTTATGCACTTTACGAACCCAGAGCTGATACACTTCACGCCAGCAGGTCGAGGGCAGTTGCAGCCCCAGCGAGCGCTTCCAGCAAAACATATTCAGGCTGCAGCATATCTGCACAGAGGTGCCCGAAAATATCCAAGTCCTTCCTTGCGCCCTCATGCCAAACTCTCATTTCAGAACTGTGATACCAAGTCGCTTAAATACTGCCAGTTTATGCAGCATCTCATTTATCCTTTAATAGTATACTTACTTTTTTTCTCAGAAGAGAGTGGTGTCTAATCACGTCAGGATTTTCTTAAGTAATTCTGCCTCAGGGTAAAGAGCATTTTTTTTTTTTTATACAACAGCGATGGATCTATATGGCTTTAAGAGGCAGATTCTCCTAACACTCAGGGCCTGGCTTAGAGGAGGCTCCTGAACTGATTCTGTCAAAAAGCGTTTGCATTTTCTTCAGGGCGAGTTAGAAAAGGGGAAAAAACCTAAATGTGTTTTGACATTTGTATTTCGAGTGTTATCTGTCAAATATGCCAGGGCCAGATCACAAATTTCCTAAAGATTGTCGTGGCTACCCAGCCTATCAATAGCAATCCGGAGCTCAGACACGATCCAGGCGGAAAGGCGCCTTGATAGAGTGCAATGACAGATTTCGCATTAGGACAGAGGAGGAATAGGGGGCAGCTAACGGCATCTTTAAAATTGCACATGGGTCTTCTCGGTAAGTGAGGTCTGACAGGCCAGTTTGCAAAAACCAGAGAGCAAACAGAAACCAGAAGGTTGCCCGAGGCCACGGCCGCGCTACCTGGAGCTGATCGGTGGCTTTGTCACACGAGTCTTTCGCCCCTTAACGTTTTCTGCTGCTGTGGGCAAAATTACTCTGTAGGAAGCCTTGACCTTTCACTTCCTATTTGTATGTTATTTTGGAGCAACGGCTCTCTCCCGGTCCCCGTTTCTCTGAAACCAGCTAGGAGCAGCGGGACTGTGCAGGAAAGGGCAAGCGACGTCACCGGTGGCTGAGGGATGCTGAGGAGAGGGGCCATCCTGGGATGGGCATCCCCATCTCCCTGGCTCCAGAGCCCCGGCTCTGGGACCAGCAGCAGCACCGGCCTGGCTACCTGCTCCGGCAGGACAAACAGCCCTCACTGAGGACATCCAAGAGCAGCCTTGCTTATGCCCATGCCAAATCAGTGGCAGCAGAGGACAGAGGCTGCTTAGATTTTACATTCTCTCATCTCTTTAGTCGCCCAGGTTCATTATTGATTCCACCTGTGACACGACGCAGAAGCCCCCATCGACTACAGGACCATTTAGGATGATTTCTGATACTCCAGCAGCATCAAACTAGATCTGCTTCAAGGTGATCTGCCAGCTCTACCTCCCCGTTGTTTCCAAAGCACCCTATTTTAATACTCCGGTTTAATACCATGTGGAGAGGAGATCTGCAGGTCCCGTTATTACATGAAATTAAAATTCATTGTGCCGGTTACATTGTTAGGTTTAATGTATCGGCACCGCCAGCAAAACAGCGAGAGCCCACCCCACGCGAGATGCCGCCCGTTGTATTAGCTACATTGATTTGTAGATGAGGAACGCACAAATTGATGGCACACTGTACTCTAACATTGTAACGAAAATGCTAATGAAATGTAATGCTGTGTAGAGAGACGTGAGTTTTCCCCGGCTGTATTAACAGTCAGGCTGGACTGGGGCGGGGGCGGGGGAAGGTGCTGGGGTGTTTGCTGCTGAATGTGCTTGAGATCCCATGTGGTAAAGTGATGCTGGTCTGTTTGACCACGGGTGACATTATCCTTACCGACAGCATGCTTGTCCCAAGGTTTTCCAGGGACTGTCAATACCCTGAGTTCCTGCTACAGATGCTGTCAACCATTTAATTATGGATGCTTAATTGCCGGTGGTGGATTAGCCCCTGGTCTCCTCCAAACACCAGCACGTACGTGCGGCAAAAGCTGAGTTTCAGAGCCCAGACAACGAGCTCCCAGGTAGCTTTGATTTCCCATAAGGTTGTCCCTGCACCATGAATTCCGTCACATCCAGGTGGATGGGCACGGGCCTCGTGAGGTGTTTGCTTCTCACTTAGTTAATCCTTGTTCAGAGCCAGGGCAGGGCCCACAGAATATATTCTGCAGTGGACTGCATTTTTGCAGGATTTGAGACATCACTTGAGTATACAATGAGCTGAGGGAGCAATTCAAAGTGCAATATTGCAGGAGGCACCACGAGTCCCCCTGTGCAATATGACATGGAGCATATGTGCCATATGCATCTCACCTCCCCCAAGGTTTCTGGGAAGGATGCTCTGCAAAGCACCGGACCCTAAAAGCAGCTGACACTGAGGGACACTGAGCACCGGTCCCTCTTTTCCCTCCCAGTTTAATTCCAACCTGGTCCTGGTAGTCCTGCCCCCGCAACCTCTAACTCAGACTGCACACAAACACTGAGCTGTTGTAATCCTTCCTCTCCAGTGGGTCAAGATATTAATCACTGACACCGCGAACAGGAACCATTGGCCACCACAAGATTGATGGAGTCCCCAGAGGGTAGGTGGGATGGTGAGGTGGCACACAGAATGACTCTTAAAATATAGCTACCATCTATTTCATAGTATTGATAGATTTGAATATCAGCTGTGTACCTGTTTACTAAATTTAAGGGACTTTTAATACCCATGTTTTATCTGTAATTCTACTTTCCTACCAAAATCTAATGTCTTCTGAATCCTGTGTCACTGCGGACATAAACATCTCCTGTTTCTTCATTCAGAAGAGGGAAAAATAACCCATCAATAATAAGGAATATAGAGGGTAGATTCATTTTTTAGCGTCATCAGGATGCCAGAGCCAGGATATCGAAACAAATGCAAGTGCTATGGCACAGCCGCATCGCCTGTGCTGCTGGGAGGCATCGCTCCAGAGAATAGAAACATTTCTCTTTTTTTTTTTTTTTTTTAATTTATTTTGGAATCAGAGGGTTTTACAGGCAGAATAACCCCTGTGAATAAGCTTTCCAGGGCAGTTTGTCGGCTCAGCGGGAGCAGCGCCGGAGAGCAGCCGGGATGCTTGCTGGAGCAGCCACCCGGGCCGCCCCAGGCAGAAGCAGCCCAAGCACTTGGCCCTGGGACAAAAATCAGTGTCCCTGCTCTGAAAAGGCTCCGAACTCATCCCAGTGCAGCCAGAAACCCCCAGACAACCCTGCACCTCCCAGGGCTGCCCCAGCATCAGCCCAGCACTGGCCTCCAGGCTCACCCAAACATCCCCGTGAGATGCGTACTGACCTCCAGAGAGATGTGTCAGCGCTGGGGAGTGCACCAACAGCCTAAAGGAAAAATCAGGACCAGGGCTGGGCATTTTGGGACATCTCACTGTCACCAGACCCAAATACCATCTTCTCCCAGCTGCAGAAATGGCCCCTTGCCCGAGATCCCAGGATGCAAACCCTGAGGAACAGGACTGATCCCATAACTTCAGGAACTCCCTTCCGTCAGAGCACCAGCCAGGTTGACAACGATGCTGACCACCATAAACACTCCGGGTGTCCTTCTGTCCAGCTGCAAATACACACAACGCAAGTTCCCTTCAGAGATGAAATCACAGGAATAAGACAATTTCAGAAATCCTCAGCAAGGTCATCCCAGGACACACCGTAACCACCTCTAGCACCTTGCTAATGGGGCGGATAAATATTTAAATCACATATTAGCTTTCTCGCTAGCTACTTGCAAAGCACCCAGATCAGCGGGAAACTTGGGCTCTGCAGCCCACCAGGGAGATACCAACCCGCTGGGCAGCCCAGAGCTCGCTCCTGATGGTGGAGAGGAGGAATAGGCACCGTAGGGGATGAAGGGATGTCCAGCGGCGTGCCAAGACCTGGATCCTCAACAACCTGTGCCAGTGCAGGACCAGCCTCGTGGCCTGGGACACAGTCCTGTCCCGCTCTGCCACTGCTGAGCTGAGCCGGGTACTCGCAGAGGTACTTCAGCATCTGCTTGAAAATACATTAAAGCTCTTCCTCTTGATGGACACATTTGCAGTATAAATAGTTATGTCCTCTTTATTTCACTCTGAGGTTTAATTAATATATAAATCAAACGCTTATAAAACTCACAAATGCTCGGGAAGATGTAAAATTTAATTAGTTTGCCCACACAACTCCATATGTCAACTGTTAGCTCAATTACTCTTTGCCATGAAATACTGACTGCACTTTCCCATATTAGTAATTTCCCTCTATCTCAGAGTCATGGTTAATCAACACCCTGAACTCAACACACACACTCGTGTTAAATTAAATATTGAGCACAAGGAGCGAGAGCCTCCTTAATGAAATCACAGCTGGATTTTGCTCAGAAATGAGATCCTCACGCAATATCGGGGCAGATGATAATCTCTGGGGTGCGGGGCCATAACCTGGGCTCTGGGATTGCGCACCGGACCAGCTTGCAGGACGTGCCCCGCTGTGCTCATGTTCTTGCACGGAGAAGAAATGTTTATATATATAATCGCACATTTCCTCCCTGGAGGAAATATATCCCTGTGCGGGTTTTCTCGGGCTGGGAGAGGGATGGAGCAGATGCCGGTCGGGCAGGGACAGGAGGAGAGAGGGATGAAGCACGTGGCGGGGATGGGTGGGAAGGGGCAGGCAATAGATACGCTGTGATCGGCTCACACACGTGCAAAGTGCAGGTATGCAGCAGTTAAAGACGATGATACAATCTACCAGTGTATACATTAAATACGCATTAAAAGCACGTTTAGGTCAGCCTCCCCAAGTTTGGCAGCGAGACTCAGTACGAACGAGGGCCGCCGCTGCATTTACTCCTATTTCCAAATTTTCAGGTGATGACGAAATGTCAAAATTATCATCTGGAAAAGGGCCAACAAACTCGACACCTCTCCCCGCCCCCAGCATCCCCCTCCTCCCCATCCCCATCCCAAGGGCTCTGAAAGCCCCACAGCCGAGCCCTGTGCCGAGCCCGGCGGCTTTCTCCCCAGCGAGCCGTGCCACAGGGTGACTTGGAAGTGACCTTTGCTGGCTCGTCCACGGCTCTTGGCAAGCTTGGCTGCTCCCAGCACAACTGCCAGCGGACGGCATCGCGTGGGCTCCCGGCTGGGCCCATCCCACCGAGGACGGATCCTGCCCCCGCTGTGAGAAGCAGGGGGACGTGGCTGTGACGGTGGCACCGTGTGGCCGATGGGACCGTTCGGTGGGAGGAGGATGCCGGTGGCTGGATGTGCTGTAGCAGAGGGTGCAGCAGCCAAGTGGAAATAAGAAAGCTGGGGGGGATGCACTAAAGCATTTCTCCGCCTTCAGGAGAACTCCCTCAGAATAAAGATGTCTCTAACTCTAAAAAAAACACTTTAAATTAAGCTCTTATTCTTCCCATTTTTGCCGCTTGCCTGTATATAATTTTCCCGCTTGTGCTGTGAATACGGACTATTCGTTTTCCCTAAAACTGTTTTCTTACCCGTTTTTCTTTCCAAAGCTGGTCAGGAGCAGAGCCCGGCCATGACCACCGGGCAGGAGCCACCAGCGCTGCCTCCCCCTGTGGCTTCTGCTCGCAGACGTTTGCACTGGGCTTTTACAGCCCTGGGAACGTTCCCACCCGCTTTCCCTCCCAAGGCAAGGGACCTCTTGTCACTAACCCCCCTGGTTTGCCCCCCCAAGGTTTGGGTTTTTTTCCCCTCCCTGTAACGGGGGAGCTGCAGACCTCGCTGAGACAATGCTGGGAAGCCACAAGCCTTGGATGAAGCCCTCCCAGCTTACGCTGTGTATCGTTCAAATCTCCCCTAAGCCCGTGAGATCAAGTGAGAGCCCCATTTCCCTGTGGCTGGCTCCAAAAAACATTATAATTTCAAGTGTAAAACCACTTTGGGGGGTAGTTGGTTTTTTTTAAGCCGTCCTGATATAAACAGAGCTAGAACCCAGATGCAAAATAAAATCATTTTCATCCTCTAACTTCTTACTTCAGGCAATCAGCTTGTTTCTTTAATTCAAATTAGCTCTTCATATTCAAGTCTCATTTTATTTAATCTTCTTTTTCAATTAAATTCAATTGTCTGTGATCTTCTTAACTTCCTATGCCTCCCTGCATGGCTAATACGGACAAATTTTACATTTCTTCCTTTCACTTTCCTCTTTTTTTTTTCTTTTTTTTTTTTTTTCCAAGCTGGTGACATTGTGTTTAACAAAACCACCTTCCGGCAGAGACAAGCGGGTACGAGAGGAGCCGGGGCTCGCTCCCATCCTGAAGGGCGTCTGCGTTGCCCGTACACAAGCAATGGCTACTCAGCTGGGGATGCTGGGAGGGGGCATACGTTTTCCACCATCCGGCTGCCTCCGCTGGATGTCAGGGTGTCCGTGCTGCCCCTGGGCAGGGAGGAAACCCGGGGCCGTGGAGCGGCGAGGCTGGGCCAGGCTTTCCATCTTCATCGGCCAGCACTGGGTTAGGGGAAAAGAAGCATCCCTCTGCGTTTTGAGTGTCCCCTCAAAACACGGCCTTTATTTCTTTAGCCTTTCCAGAGGACCAAAAGGAAGCGTTTCACGCAAAGCACGGTGCTAAACGTGGGTTACAAGTAGCTGGGGGAGTTCAGACCAGGTGGGACTCCTGATGTCCAATATTTGATGCACTGCAAGGCCTGCAATGGAGCCACAGGGTAGCTCCAAGCTATAGATAAGCTGCTTTTTTCTCAAGAAACCCTTTCACAGAGCCTTCTCCTGGTCACCCAGCACTCCAGACACACGAGCAGAGCCCACCACCCCACATCGGGTCCAAACTCATCCCTCCTGCAAGTCATGCACCAGCTCTGAGTGCTGGTGCCAGACCCTACTCCTCGTCAGGACAGGGGGTACCTGGGGAAAATTGGTGCCATTTAACAGCGAGGGAAAGCAGCTGGCGGCAAGAAGGAGAAATTTTGGGATAATTTTGTCCACACCTGTGAAGCACTCAGGGAGCAGAGTGAGGAGACGATGCTGGGAGGCCCTTGCCTTGCAGGTGGTGGAGCTACCACCCATCAAGAGAATGGCTGGCAGTGGGCACACTTCGGACAACACTTAGAAAGGGATAAAGTCAGGAAAGGTGCAGCAGCCAAAGGTGAAACCTCAATGTAAACAGAGGCGATGTATAGTGTCAGCCACAGCTTTATCCGGCCACTTCTCTGACGCAAGAGAGTAAAAGGCAGCTGGGAGCACCCTGCCCTGCCCAGTGGCCGCCAGACCTGGCATTTGCAGGGAAGATGCTCCTGTGGGATTTGCTCGGTTATTGCATTATGGGTGTTTGGCTGCTTTGACGCTGTAGCAAAGCCTGGCTGTTTCACCATCAGTGTCATCACGCTGCTTTCAGAGCTTCTGGAAAGGTTACAGGAACCAGAGGACCAGTGATCAGGTGAGAAATTCAGTTTCCGCCATCTTTCTTAAACACTAATAAATGCTTAGTCTCCCTGGTTATGATAAAAAGCTAGAAGCAGCCCCCAAGTGTATTTCAAAGACGGAAAGACCAGAAGGCAAAGAAAAAAGGCCCTCAATTTTATTATTTTGTATAATTGGAGAGCAGACGCTGTCTGTAGCACGCTGCCAATGGGGACTCTGGATTTTTAATAAGAAATCCATGGGGGAATTAAACACTGTTTCGGTGGTGTTGTGGCTGATTTACAGGGCTGCACCTGCAGCCAGAATCCACACCCTGAGTCACTGTACTTTACCGAAAGCAAAAAATTTAGGCGCTGTTTGTAAATCCCTGCAAAAACTGGGTCTGCAGCAGAAACAGCGATAGCCCCTTAATTATAGCAGCGCTTGTGGAAGCTGTGATAATTAGGAGTTTCTGGTGTTCCGGAAATCAAAGTGGTTTCTATTCTCTTCTTTAATTAATTCAGGCTTTTATCTATGAAAGGGAAGATGAGGTTCTGCTCTGGGTAAAGTGCAACGATGCTTGTGCAGCCCCAGCAGGGTGAAGCCACCAGACCCCAGGACTTGGGCAATGTCCCTTGCGCTGCAGCACCCCTGGCCTCCAGTTCTCCATGTTTTGGGAAAATGAAGGAGAAAGGCCAGAGGGAGACGTGCCCCAAGCAGGACTCGCCATGTCACATTCGTATCGCAGGGACCTGCTGCACAGGGACGTGCGTCCGTGTATCCATGGCAGAGGACAGACCGCCTGCCAGCGGGAATTCATGGGCGGCAGATAACAGACACCCAGCATTATCACCTCCCCACATTGGAAAGGGTGAGTCAAGCAGCATAAAAATCATGAAATTGGTATAAAATCATGATTTCTTTTTTCATTTAAAGCAAATTAATGTTATAGGTCCCTTTCATTCCACCCTGGGAGGGAGTGATTTTGGGAGATTTTCTCTGGCAAGCCCCTAGGGCTGGGAAATCACATTGAAAATCCATGTGACTATTAGAAGATGACGACAGCAGTTTGGGATTTGTGGTAAAATCATGCGATATGACCAACGTAGATGCCTTCGCAATGGGAAATCACACATGCACGGATGACAGAGAGAGGTTTTTAGCTGTAAGTAAAGCCTCCAGCTGATGGGACAACCTCGGCATTGGAAATCAGAGCATCTGCCACCTACCAGAGATGAAGGTGGCAGACCAAGCCAGTATATTGCACCAAGTGGGTGCAATTAACCCTCACAGCTAATTAATCAAATCCCGCCCTGACAATGTTTATCAAGGAGCTGCCTGGAAATCATCCTTTATGTCAAAGTCTATTTTTAGATCAAATAAATCTGGACCCACCCTGGACAAGCCACTCTCCGGTTTGGGGTATCTCCATGCCCTCATCATTTCCCATGCCGTGAATCCCGCTGCGGGTCCCCAAACCGCGGGCTCAGCACTAGAGCCATGCCCCAGAGCAGCGCTGTCTTGGATTCAACTGTTCTGCCTGAAAGAAACTGCGTTTCAACATCCACCTCCTTTCATTTTTGGCCTTTTTTCTCCTTTTCCTACTAGATGGCGCCTGCACGACAGGCGGGGACCAGCCCGCCAGCGCAGAGCATCTCTACCAGGTCTCCTCCGTCAAGGGCTGATAAATGGCATTTTTTTTTTTTTTTCGCCGAAAAGCCAGGCAGCTGCGAAAGCGATAACCTGCCGGGAGCCGATTAGCAGCGGGAAGCCGTTTTCTGGTAGCGCTGTGTTAACTGTGTTTTCCCACCAACTTCCCCAGGGGATGCTGCCAGACCCTCGAGGGGACACGAGGTCCACCCAGAAGCTGAATTTGGGGTCCCCTGGGTGTGTATAAGCCCTGTACGGACACTTCCAGCCCGAGCATCCTCCTGAGCATCCTGGCAGCGCAACGCTGCCAGGATGCTCAGGA
Organism: Larus michahellis; assembly: GCF_964199755.1. Classification (NCBI taxonomy): domain Eukaryota; kingdom Metazoa; phylum Chordata; class Aves; order Charadriiformes; family Laridae; genus Larus; species Larus michahellis. The sequence continues at coordinate 50,184,664 of NC_133902.1, read as the reverse complement.
GGATGCTCGGGCTGGAAGTGTCCGTACAGGGCCGTGCAGCCACCCCGCACTCCGTCACATCTCACCTCAATAGCCTGGTCCAAAATTCAGGCATTTCTCTGGCATTTCTAGATCCCTTCTGCCTGCTCCCTCCTTGCAGTTCTATGAGGATACAGCCAGGTCTGTCCCCGGCACCGTCAGGACGCAGCATCACCCCCAGTACCTCCAGATAACCCCAGCAGAGTGGAAGGGCAACACGAGTTACTACTTCTTCACCCAAGAAAGATGCTGTTTGCCCAACTCCGGCTTCACAGAGCCATCGCTGCTCCCCCCGCCCCCGGTGTCTCTATTTTTGCAGGCCCCCCCCCCAGCTCATTCCCCCTGCACGTGCTCTCTGTTTCACAACCGCGCCGAATTCATTTCTGGCCTCCGCTCGCTGGCAATAATTAACCACACGTTATCAACTGCATTGTACATGCACATTTCCAGCCTCTCGGCCCCTTTCTGGGTTCGGAGGTTTCAGCACTGCCGGGACATGTGCCGTTCCAGAGTGCCGTGCCGGCAAACCCCCCTGGCGCTCCTGTTGTGCTTATAACCCAGTTCCCCAACCCAACCTGTATCAGCTGGACTCCAAGAAAGCAGCTTCCAGCCCAAAACGCAGCTCTGGAAAGGTGAGAGGAGGAGCTACGTTTACGGCCTGCCCTGCCAGATAGGTTTGGTTTGCAAACGGTAAGTTTGACGTTTACTGCCACTGGATTTCAGGGGAAAGCGGAGCCGTTCCCTTGCTGTGACACTGCGGGTGGCAGGGTGAGGTGGTGTCCCCAAGCTCTGCTCTTGTCGCGGTATTTGCTCAGGTGCAGCCACCGCCGCATCCCCTGTGGCCTCCCGCGCACACCAGCCCTTGGGCCGGCACCTACACCTCCACGATGCACCCACAGGAGATGGCGAGGGAGAAGCAGCACGGTGGGGTGACCAGGGGACCATCGCCTTGGTGTCTGGGTACAGCAATGCCCAGGCATGCCTTGGGACAGGGGAGGGCCACCCACCTTATTGATTAGGTGCGGGGCAGGAGGCGAGATGTCCCGGTGCACTTGGCCACCTCAGATGGCTCCAACATCCCAGCAAGAGCCCCGAGACACAGCGTGGGGAGTAGGGGGGCTCCCCACGGCTCCCTGGCCTGGCAGCCAGGAGCTGCCAAGGTTCATCTGCTCGCCCGTGCCACGCTGTGCCGGCACATGGGCACCGGCAGAGCCTGCCAGCCCCAGCCCCGAGCAGAACCAAAGCAACTGCCCGGCCCCGCGGCGGGGGAAGGACAGGGAGGAGGGGGCCCAGGTGGCACTGTGGATGAGGGGACGGCGGGGGCACGGCCAGCTGGACACGGGGACACAGATGGTGCTGCTGGAGAGCCACGGCTCCGACCACCGGGTGATGGGCCAGGAAAGACAACTGCTGGGAGAAGAAGGGTCCAGCTGACACGGGGAAAACCCTTGCTCAGGACCAGGAAGAAGAGGAAAAAAAACCAGATAAACGCACAGAAACACCGGCCAAGTCCAGCATGAGCCCAGCACGTTGGGTATCCCTGGGTAGAAGTGAAGTGAAGCCACCTTGCAAGCCCACATCAGGTCTCCTCATCAGAAAGACGATTCCCAAGGGCATTTCTTGAGCAGCCCATAAATCCAGTCAAGGACTGGGAGCTGGGGAGGCTTTAGCAACCTACCGAGACGGCTGCAGGAAAAATGGAGCTGCAGGACTCGAACCATCCTGCAAATTCATGGCCTGGACAGGGCTGGACACAGGTTTGAGAAGAGGGAGGCGAGGTGGGTATAAAACAGGTGTTCATTTTGCGGCACTTCTTCATGACAGAAAGGTGGAAAAGCGGAGGATATTTTGGTGAAAGTGACGGGGGAAAAAACTCCAAAGTCTGGTATTCTACAAAAAGGAAGTGAAATCTCAAAAAAAAAAAAGAGTACATTTCAGTGCTTTGGGATAAAGGAACCCGGGAGGGCTCGTCGTTACCTGAGGAAATGATGGAAAACCCTCAAGAGTAGCCTCACCCCATGCAAGGGAAAGGTACAGAGGGAGACACACATGGGGCAACCGCAGCTTCACAGAGACCTGAAAGATCAAAGAGGAATCATGTAAAATGAATCGCAATGACCGAGGCAAACAAGGCCATGACTACGGGTTTTATAAATAAATTAAAAGGCAAAATCTGTCCCTAACGTAATGTGAGAGTGCAGGTGACAAGATATAGAAAGCACAGGAGAGTTCAACAATTTCTTTCCTTCGGTCTCCACCAACGGCTGATTGTGGCATATAAATTAACTATCGTTAAGATACGCGTGAGGAAGCAGAGGCCACAACAGGGAAGAAGGAGGTAAGGAAGAAGGAGTAATCTGGATCTCTCGGCTGCATTCAGTCACAGGTGGACTTCATGGGGGCAGGATGAAGCACAGATATCCCAATGATCCTCCTTCTCCTAACCATGCCGATAGGTTTTCTCGCCTCTCCAGTATTCCCCAGCACCCAGGGAACTCGCAGCATCTCCAGGTTTGCAGCCTGAACATCCCGAGCCTCTGGAGCTTTCTCTGATACGAGGTCCCGGTGCCAGGAACCACCAACATGAGCTTTCCCCAGCAATCCCACACCTTCGCTGCAGCTTCCCCGTATCAGCAGGTTTCTGCATCCCTCACCCCATGGATTGAGAGTGGATGTGGGAGGCGGTAGGGAGCTGGGACCGTCCCCGAGCTGGGACCGTCCCGTTTGGCAGCTGGCCCCATTTGCAGGCAGCACAGAGGCAGGAGAGGGGGGGACATCCGGGGGGGACATCCGAGGAGGACAGCAGTGAGAACGGGATGTGGTTAAAACCACAGCCTGCCCGGTAGAGGAGAAAGAAGTGGGGCTTGTTTCACCCCGGGAACACACATCCCGTGGGCACAGAGAGGATGGCAGTCAGCCAAGACCAGGAGATTAGGAAAACCCCAACTGCAGAGGTGGTGAAGCATGTCAGGCTCGGTTCAGAGGGGCTCCAACACCAACACACCAGCTCCAACAACAGACCGCACCAGCATCTCCCCAGCTACGCTGCGGTCTGGGGACAGATGGGACAATCCCTTTGGGTCCCTCCCCTCCGTGCTCTTCTCCTCTGCTGAGTAAGTGAACCAAAGCTCCAGGGGGATTTTTTTTCTTTAAATCCCTGTGGGTTTGACCCAGTGTTTTTGCCTGAAGACACTACTTTTTAGTGCCAGCCCTCAGAAGCCTGGCAGCGCGCTGCCGCTGGTCTATCGGAGCGGGGCCACGTGGCTGCATGAGGGGTGCTGCAACAGGACAAGTCTTTCCCAGCGCGGGGGTAAGAACCATTATCTGCTCCACACCCCGTGGCACAGCTTTTAAGAGCGAGTGCGCAGCCCCTGATAGCACGGAGATGGGCTCACCGAGCCGCACCCTCCCATTAAAGTGGAACACCGGCTGGCCCTGAAACGCACTTATAAATAGAGAATTAAGGTCTGCCTTCGACTCCTGCCCGTAATGGATACCGTATCCGCTGCAGCCCCAGCAGCGATGCCCTCCTGTCTGTGTGTGTTTAACCCCGCCACAGCAGTGCCACCTGGGTGGGCAGTGCTGGGCCGTGCCAGGCTGTGCTGAGCCAGGACAAGTTATGCCAAGCTGTGCGGCACCGTGCTGATCCATGCCGTGCTGGGCTGTGCCGTGAGCCTGGCTGTGCAGAGCCGTGATGGGCCATGCCGTGTCGGGCTATGCCATGCCACGCCATGCCAGGATGGCAGTCAGCAAAGATCAGGAGATTAGAAAAAGCCTCCTAACTGCAGAGGTGGTGAAGCACTTCAGGCTTGGTTTGGAGGGGCTGCGCATCCCTCTGCGCAGGCTTCAAAACCAGATCGCACTAGCATCTCCCCACCTATGCTGCGGTTTGGGGACGGATGAGACAAACCCTTTCGGTCCCTGTGCTGAGCCGTGCCGTGCCGGGCTGTGCAGAGCCGTGATGGACCACGTTGTGCTGGGCTATGCCATACCATGCCATGCTGTGCTGAGTTGTGCCATGCCCGGCTATGCCATGCCAAGCTGTGCCATGCGGTGCCGGGCTATGCCGTGCCGTTACTGTGCCATGCCTGCCCGTGACAGGCTATGCCATGCCAAGCCGTGTCATGCCATGCGGTGCCGGGCCACGCCATGCCGTACCACACCGTGCCGTGCCATGCCACGCCGAGCCGTACCGTGCCATGCCGAGCGGCGCGGCGCGGCGGCCGGCGGGCACATGTCCGGGAGGGCGGAGCCGGCGGCCTGACATCACCGCTGCCGGCGCTCCGCTCCCGGACGGCTCCGCTCGCCCTCCCGCCGCCGCGCAGAGGTGAGCACCGGCGGGGGGGTGGGGGGAGGCGGTGAGGAACGGCCACGGCGCGATTCGACCTTGCGGGGACGGCGCGGCGGGGCTGCCCCGCCACCGGGCGGAGAAACGGCGCCGGCCGCGGGGCTCGAACCGGCGACCCCAGGGCCGGGCCGGGCGGGCAGTGCAAGGCGCGGGTGGCTCGGATCGGCTCGGCGGCGCAGCCGGGGGTGCCGCCGCCCCGCGTGACCGTCCCGGGGTCCCCCGCCGCGGAGCGCTGGGTCCCCGGGCCCCGTCCCGCCGGCCCCGGGAGCGGTGTCCGGTCCCGGCCCGGGCTCGGGCAGGGGGGTCCCGGGCCGGCGGCGGGAGCGGCCCCCAGGGGGGATTCGGCCGTGGTCACCTCGGTGCGAGTGTTGGGTTTGGGGCCATGGCACGGCCAGAAATGTCCGAGGGGGCCGGTGTGTCCCAAATCCCGGTGGTCGCTCGGAGGAGGCCGGTGGGATGCTCATCCCCGGCAGGTCGGCGGGGCTGCGGGGAGGGGTGTCTGCTGGAAGCCCCTTCCCGTGGCTGCCGGACACGTCCGTGAGGGAGCGGGAGGTGCGGGAAAGCCCCTGGCACCGGGCACAGACCCGCCTGAAACGGGGCGGTTTCGCTGTTCCAGGCAGACTTCGCGATTTGGTCCCTGTGGGGCGGCGGGACGCCCAGGTCGGGCTGCGTCCCTCGGAGAGCAGTTTGCCCTGAGGTTTCACTTCTTCATCCCCAGCTCGCCTTTGGCTCTGAGGAGATGGGTGGCTTCTTCCAGCAAGGGAGAAACCAGCACTGAGATATAAAATAATCGTGGGGAAAAATCTTGGCCGGGGCCCACAGTCCCTCAGAGGCGAGCGGGGAGCGGCCGTGCGGTTTCTGTACCGACCTAGGGGCTTATAGAGCATCCATGAGGGGGGCTTGGGCATTTGAACCATGTCAGAGTAACGAAGGGTGAAAGCTGTGAAGGAATCGGAGAGGTGACTTTGTAGTAGGAGCATCCCACAGGTGATGTGACCCGGGGTGGGACTGTGGCTGCCCTGTGGCCCTGGCTGGGGTGTAACCTCTGCCCAGGGCCAAACAACGGGGATCCTGGGGGAGCTGGTGGTGTTGGTAATGCCCGCACCCTGCTGAGCCCGGCAGAGGACGGGCCGGTGCTGAGGACCCCAGATCGTTTCCCTCGGTAAGGTCTAAATAAAACCAACGCACTCAAAAAAATGCCTCCTGTGGTGAGAAACCAAAACTGAGACAGCAGGAGAGGAAGGCCAGCGCCTACAGCATCAATACTCCTGTGGGCTGGGGAGATGGAGGACTAACAAGATTTAAATACTATATCGAGCTTAAGTTTTCTCCTCTTTTTAAAATCGCATTTGCTATGAAACAAATGCACAGTAATACAAGATCCCATCACTGCACATATTTGATTTCCTCCATAATTGTAAAGAAGAAAATGCTGATGACTCAACAAGTCTTTGTTTACGAAATCCACACCAAACCCCAGGAAAACATGCTTTTTGAAAGCACAATAATTATTATTTTTTGTTTGCTTGCTTTGCTTTTTGGTTTGTTTTGCTTTTTATTGTTAAGAACTATGCTTTGACTGTGACCTTGTAACATCACACCCATAAATAGAAGCAGGTTTAGATTCAGGGGAAACACATTTTTTCCAATGGTGGAAGAAGTAGGCCAGCCATGCCGGCTGTCTCCGGAGGTGGGGAAGGCACTGGCAGGTCTGGTAAGAGATATCATATACCAAGAATCAAAACCCACCAATTTGTTATCTATAAGTTTACCATCACTGATTAGAAACCCACAACGGAGGCAAATGGTAATTACTTCCAAATTTTAAGTTACTGCCTCTTCATAGGGTACTTTTCCCTGCAGCCCCACAGCGGATTAAGCAGCTTCCCATCTTCATCCAAGTTTAAGTGAGATGTGGCTTAGCTGAAAGGATAAAACGCTTTGAAAGCATGTTGGTGATATGAGGGCTTGCATCCCACTTCCAAAAGCCCTTGGGTACTTTGGGGCCTAAATCACTTGAGCATTTTGAAAATTTTGCCCGGGTTTTAAGGAACTGAGACAGAAATTCCTCCCATCCTTTTTCCAGGCTCTCAGATTTTCAGTGAGTCTCCCTAAAGCCTCGATGGTGGTAACGCTTGCGTATGCATTTCCACTTAGTTTGCATGAATACACCAATCTAGTCTTTGAAAAAAACATCCTAAGAGCTCCCCGTGGACCATAGGCTTCCAGGGTCTGTAGATAACGTGTCCACTACTAAAGTATGCTGATACCAACTCCTGGTCATGTGCAAGCACTAATAGATACCAACATGCATCGCTTCAAGTACTTAGAATAAATTGACTTCTCACCGCAAGGGTGTCCTTACCAAAGGTGGGTGCGGGAGGCCATGCTCCAGTAGAGCTGGCTTTAAAAAACACATTAAAGACCATCAAAGAGGGATCCCAGGTGGACAGAACCGACCAGGCAGGCAGCATCAGCTCCCCCTGCAGCAGCCAGCGCAGCTGGGCAGAGGATGGCTCTCCTGAGCGGTGGTCATTTGACATGGTGTTTGTACTCGTCCAGCACACATGGGTGTCGCTGGGGTCCTTGGGGGAAGGCACGCTGTGCACCCCACATGTGTGCATGCACACACATGCACCAGACTTCCTTCATCCAACCAGGGGTACCAAACTCAGTGGTACCTGAGAAGGTACCAGTGGTACCTTCCACTGCTGCTTTAAACCGAGGTGTTCTCCTTGCCACGCACATCTCCTGCCCATGACTGCCGCTCAGCAGAGCAGGCATGGCCGTGGCACGCCTTGAACATGCCCCACAGGAATATAGTGTGCTCAGGCAAAACAAGTGCTGTGTTCACAAGGCAGTGTGATCACCATGGTCACCATCCTTCCGTGGGCCTTTCCTGGTGAAGCCACCTGCTGCCTTCTCTTGCTTTTCCTCCAGCTCCTCCCAGGTCAGTAACACTCCCGCTTCTCCCTCCTTTCATAGACTCACAGAATGGTTTGGGTTGGAAGGGACCTCAAAGATCATCTAGTTCCACCCACCCCTGCCCTGGGCAGGGACACCTCCCACTAGACCAGGTTGCGCAAAGCCCCATCCAGCCCGGCCTTGAACACTTCCCGGAATGGGGCAACTTCTCCAGGCAACTTCTCTTTTTCTTCTCTCCTGTTGTTCTCATCAGCTGCTTGAAGGAGTGAAGAAAAATAGAGAGAAATGTAAAATAGATGGCCAGAATGGTGCACACACAGCAAGATGTCAGCAGCTTGGTGTCCCTCAACAGAAGGGACGAGGTGAATTCTCCTCCCCGGGCTGACCAGCAAGAGCCCTGTGCTCCCTGGGCAGAGAGACCTGGATCTGCTCTCGGGGATGTCAGACCAAAGGCATATTTCTGCAAAGAGCCAGGGGCAGGAGGGGGAAGGCAAAGTGCTGTGAGGTCCCGGCATCTCAGGGCAGTGAGTTGACTTTCGGTGGAGAGCATCTCTCTCCCACCCATCTGGATCCCCAAACAGGGCCACCTGGTCAACCAGTGGCATTTGTCCCACCTCTCCCAGTAGCTTCGCAGGAGCTGCTGTGAAAGGCAGATGAGGCAGAGCTTGTCCCTACACCATCTTCCTTGCCTTTCCTGGGCAGAACGCCCCGTTTTCACCACTGTCCATATGCAGGGCTGGCTCAGAGCTACCTCCATGCACTGCGTGCCGTGCCCGTGCTCCAAGGAAGGAAACCAAGAGATCAGCAGGAGCCAGGCTGACCCCATGCCATGGGTTGTGTCTTCCCTCCACTCCACACTGCCTCCCAGGCCATATTCTCCCCCCGTATGGTCCTGGGCATCCTCTGAGTCACCGGGAGAGGCAAAATCAGAAAGGCAAGTGAGTGCTGATCTTGGAGACCCTTCTAACAGGCGCTGCAGCGCAGGAATAGCCAACCCAAATATTTTCATGCACAAGCAGCGCAATTCCTCTGCGTCTTTCCTGGAAAGAATTAAAGAGGTTTTAAACAACCAGAGCCTGCCAGCTCCCTGCGGTGACTGCTGAAGTCAGGTCTCACCATCTCCGAAGCCCTTGAGCTCCCAGCAGAACGGCACACGCTGCCCGGAGAAGAGCAGAAGAGATTTCCCCCAGCTCGGTTCAGGCAGGAGCACCTCCTCCCACTGTGTCTGGCTGCAGGGTGTTATTAGATCTACTTGAGAAGCTTCCACCATCTGGGCTTTTGGCTGCTTCCCTGCACGCCGGGGAGGGGAAGGCTCGGAAATGGGTGAATCACTGTGAGATAGTCGTTAACTTGGTGAGAGCAGCAAGCAAATTAAGACCCCAAAAGAAGGCAAGAGAAGCCACGTAGGACTTCAGTACAGCACCTGAAATTGTTGTCAACCATCCCTTTGTGTCACTTAAGAACTGTGAGACGATGAGCAGGGAAAATAACCTTCTTATTCAGAGTCACATCAGCCAGATAAAGTCCTGTGTGCTGTGTCAGCATCAGCACTGCTGTGGCAAAACCCCGACTTGCTTCAGGCCTGTGCTCTCCACGGTCTTACAGCGAAACCTCCAGGCTTCCCAGACGTTCAGATTCCCATTTTATGATGTTTTATTCCAGGGCAGATCCTTCTCAGGCCTCACATTACTCTTACCGACACAGCATAGAATCATAGAATCTTCATGGTTGGAAAGGACCTTTGAGATCATTGAGTCCAACCATACACACACCAAAAAAAAAAAAAAAAATCCAACCCCTACAATCTCTGCCACTAGAGCATGCCCTGAAGTGCCAAATCTAGACATTTCTTAAATACCTCTAGGGATGGTGACTCGACCCCCTCCCTGGGCAGGCTGTTCCAGTGCCTGACCACTCTTTCAGTAAAGTAATTCTTCCCAATATCTAATCTAAACCTCCCCTGCCACAACTTCAGACCATTTCCTCTGGTCCTGTCATTATTCACTTGGGAGAAGAGGCCAACACCCACCTCTCTACACCCTCCTTTCAGGTAGTTGTAGAGGGCAATGAGGTCTCCCCTCAGCCTCCTCTTCTCCAAGCTAAACATGCCCAGCTCCCTCAGCCTCTCCTCACATGACCTGGTCTCCAGACCCCTCACCAGCCAGACAGCAGGCACAGGCAGCAAGATCTTTTAGCAGAAGAGCCCTTGCCTTCGGAGACAAATTTGGGAGAGAAGAATTTGGGGCAACCTATGGCAGACCCTGTTGGTAACTGTGCTTGAAAGTACATAGTTTTGATGAAGAGAGGAAGCCAAGATTGTTTTCCGGGTCCATATCGTAGGCGGGTGATTTTTCGGCTCAGCATTAATGTTGCCCGTTTGACCATGGGAAGGGAAATTGCCCCTGCAAAGTGACCACAGGCTGATGTCTGTTTGTAGGGAAACTGTAGCCAAAATGTCTGAGGTTGTGTGGGAAAAAAGAGACTTGTTTTGCCCCGGTGGGAAATTCTGGTAGCCCTTTCTCCCCCTCTTTCCCTGGTTTTGAAAGATGTTTTTGAAATTTGGTCACGGTGAAGAACATCCCGTGGTCAGGGACATGCCTTTGGCTTCACCCCTGGCTTCCAAAAAACAACATCCTCAGTATTTATCAATGTTTAAACCAGAGGGTGTACGGAGCAGGGCGGGTCAGTGCCTGTCAGCCCCTGTTTTCATTAGCAGTGATGGAGTCGGGGGGCACGTACTGAATTTGTAGGTGACACTGAGCCGGGAGGGACTGGAGATGTTTCGGAGGAGGAGAGGCTGAGAATTAAAGATTGTGACAAATTGGAGAGCTGCTTTAAAAGAACAGGGCACATGTTATGTCCTGTGTGGTGGGACCGAGTGACCGTGTGGGCAGTGGGTGAGTGACCGGCCAGGCGGCGGCTGTGGAGAGCCAGAGGACAGGGTGATGGGCACCGTGGCCCATGAGTCAACAGCATCACGCAGTTGTGCAAAAGTAAACAGGGTGCTGGGATGGAGAAAGAGAAGTGGAACGCCACGTTGGGGAAGTGGCGTCTCCGCTCCCGCCGGTGCATTTTAGGGGCTCAATTGGAAAATGCAGTTCTGGGCATCCTCCAAGAAAAATGAGAGCGAGGAAGAGAGGCTGAGTTGTCGGACACTGGGCAAATAACAGCTCTGAGGAAAGAGCTGGGTTTCAGTCGTGCAGGAAAAACTGAAGGGAGACATGAAACCCGTTCTCCAAATGCAGAATGTGTCTGCTGAGAAGGAGGGGGCAAGCCGTTTGCCGTGTCATTCGGTTAATGGGATCGAGAGATAGAGGGGAGAAAGCTGGGCTCTGCAGGAGCTTATGGAAGTGGTTTTAACAGATAAACACCTGATAAATGAGATAATCAGATAAACACCTGCCCTGGGGCAGGGGGAGGGATGAGGATCTGTGAATGCAAAGTGCAGGGGGGTGGGGAGTGGTGGCAGGGGGACATGCAGCAGCCCCGGGAGTCCGTGGCAGGTCTGGGGTCCCAGCAGCCCCACGGGTCCCACAGCAGGTCTGGGGTCACAGCAGCCCCACGGGACCCACGGCAGGTCTGGGGTCATAGCAACCCCAGGACCCCACAGCAGGTCTGGGGTCACAGCAGCCCCACGGGACCCACAGCAGGCCTGGGGTCACCGCAACCTCACGGGTTCCACGGCAGGTCTGTCCCCACCACATCGCAGGGGACAGCCTCAGCACCCCGCGATGCCTGCTCAGGGCAGGACCATCTACCCCACGGCAGGTCCCTGTCCCACTCCCCACCCTGGGGGTAAGGGCGTGGGGTGAACAGCCCCCCCCACCCCCGCCATTCCCCATCAGGGCTCCCTGCCCCATCTGCCCCGTTCCTGGCATTTCCTCATTCTCGTGGCCTGGCTGGCGTCCCAGGTAGGTTTGCAACATGGCTTTTCTGGCTGAAGTAATACCAACGGGTGATTTATTCCCTTTGCCAGTTCCTGGTTTGCGCCACTGGGGAGTTAACTCTGCTTTGGAAGGAGAAAGAGGGAAAGAGGCAACGAGCCTGGTTCCCCCCCTCCTTCCCTCCCTCCCCTGCAGAGCAGAGGGGTTATTTCCAGTCAGCCTGGTCAGGACTGAAAGGTCTCCTGAAAAGTGCATCGGAGCTGGGGTCAAAGCAGCTTTGGATAAGCCCTTTTCTTACTTAAATCTGTTCCAGTCCCAACAGGTACATGGTACTCGCTGTGCTCCTCAAAGGGACACTCCGGGTGCGGGAAAGAGCCTTAAATGTTTTATTTTCCCTGGAAACAAAACGGCTGTAGCCAAAAAGCGAGTATTTCTGCTCGCAGCAAGACCTGAATGGAGACTTCAGGCGCTGAATGCTCCTCTCCAGGTGGGGCTTCTCAAGGGTTAACGCAGCAGGAGATGCCAGGCACTGAGCAGAGAGCTCTGCAAACAGAAGCTGTAGGGCTTCAGCTTTGTGGTTCAAAGGTCCCTCCTGCAGATTGAAAGCCCCTGGGGGCAGAGATTGCCCCTGTCCCTCCAGTGTGTGTGTTTGTGGGACCATGCTCCATGGCGCCGGGTGCTGGCCGCAGCCGGCAGAGCCCAAAGGGACCATCCTGGTGCCGAAAGCGGGACATTCCTCTGCAATGACTTGACCAAAGGCTCTGCTCCATCAGTTGATTCCTCCTGTGGCTTGCTGGTCTTTCAACCCACGTGCTCATTAGGGGATGTAGATAATAATCATGTGCTTTATCTCAAATCATCTCCAGCACAGATGCTGAAGCACATGACCTGCACCGGGTTGAATCCACAGCTACTCAAGACTCAGTTGTGGTCAGTCTAAACAAAACCTGACCTTGGGGGTAGACACAAAAGCGGTTGTTTTAGCCAAGATACTGCTGAGGCTGAGCTCAGAGGTGAGTTTTTGTGCAAACAGGAACCAGTTTTGGACAGGACTACTGCTTGGAGCTCCTTAGGAGATTGCTGTCCTGTCCTTCGGCACAGTTTGACTCAATGATACGTTTAAGACATTGCTTTTTTTATTAGAGTTACTGTAAAATTAAGTTATCTTTTATCTGATAAATCTGAAGACGAAGGCAGTGAAATGGGTCTTGATTTTTTTGGCCAGAACTGAAGTGGAGCTCATGCCCTGACACCACAGGTCCATCCTTCTCTAGAGTTTGCAACTCAAAGATGGACAGACTGCGAGTTACGGGAACCAGCTAGGCTATCCTCCTCTACCAGAGGAAGGGAAAGGGGCCTGAAAAGATGGTCTTGTTGTTAAAGACATGGTCAGGGATATCAGGGTCTTCCCAGGCAAACTTGCCAGAGTCCCGTTATCGCTAGTATCTTGGTCCCCCACGTCTGTTCAAAGCGGATAACGCCTGAGCCGGCTCCCTGTTAGCGGTGGGGGATGATCTGCTCGGCAGATTGACTCTGCTGTGGGCCCAGAGACACCTGAAGGGGCTCCCGCAGCCCGGCTCCATCCAGAACGGCTGTCCTGCTGCAAAACCTGAGCGAGGCCGCTCGGCGTGGGCAGAGAGGCAGAAAAACCTTGTTTGCCTGGCACTGAGCCTAAGCTAACAGGCTCTGCCAAGCCTCAGGTGCAAAATGCATCGTATTATCCGTGGTTTTCTTCTGCGAGAGCCCCTCCCTCCCTCTGCCTGGGCAACAGAGATTTGACTGCTTCGTTTCACCCAGCTTTTGTCTGTCTGCTCCCATTCTTTGGGGCAGGAGTGGCCTTCTGGCCAGTTTTGGTGGGGTGCCTGGCAGAGCGGAGCTCCCCGTCTCTCTCGCTGGTTGCCCATCACCGCTGTTGTCCTGCAAATGACAACAGCAATTGCCCTGCAGTTGGTGACCTGCACGCTGGAACAAGCCTGCTAGAGCTGGACATAGCATCCCCACGCAGTGATATAAGGCTGTCATTAATAGTCTAGCCGAAGGGCAGCTTTACATTGTGTGAGATGCTTTAATTAGGGAACTGCATCCCAGTTAGGATTGGAGCTAGTTTACTTCCACTGGGCTGTGCTTTACATCATCTTGTAGCTCCCTCAGAGAGAAACCGATCTCCTTGAACTGCGCAAGCCGTAACTCAGCAGAGGGAGAGTTTCCTTGATAGGGAAGATCAATAAATGAGGTTTATCTAAGGCTGCAGCATGCCAAAGACGTGTCCGAGCACCGCGGTATCCGCTCGTGCCCTCCTCTGCCTCCGGGTGACTCCGCAGCATCCTGGCCACGGCCCTGTGCGCTGACTTTGGGGGGGGGGCTGACCTTGCCATGAGGAATTAGCTTTGGGAGGGAGAGTTTTAAGCAGGTAACACATCGTTCACAGGTGCAGAAGCAGCAGCGTGAACATGGTAAGTCGGGAGCTGGGGGGGGGAGGTGTGCGTGCTCCACAGAGAGACAGGAGTGGAAAAAACTGTTGCCTAGTGAGACACTCCATTTCCAGGCATCTGTTAGGCAGAGACTGTGGCATTTGTCTTGGTGAAATGCATTTATGGTGAAAGAAGGATTTTCTCCTCCTTCCTTGGGAGGATTTCGATGTGCGGCAGTGATGGCAACGTGACCCACGGTGGCAGAGAGCAGCTGGCGGCAGGGACCGAGCTCCGTCCCACCAAGGGGACGTGCAGCAGGGACAGGTCCCGCTCCAAAGCCCCGACAGTCAAGGTACAACTGAAATAATCACACCAAAATCCACAGAAAACGTTTTGAGGCTTCTTACTTTTTAGCTATCCTGCTGACTTCAAAGGCCATTTAATCCTGTCAGCCTTTTTAACCAAAATAACGGGAGACAGCAAAGCTGTTTATCTCCAAACATTGCCAACATCTCTCGGCGTGTTCAGTGGCAGTTACAGGACGGAGAAAACACACAACAAGAAAATTTGCTCGCAGCAAAATTTGCGTTCCCGTGGGAGCACGGAGAAAGCTTTTGAGGTGCTTTAGATTGATTATAAAATGAGTCTGCGGGTAACAACCGCTTTGTTAGCCTGGGTGTTGATTTCTCTCCCCTTGGCTGAGAGCCAGAGATGCATCTCTCTTATTTCGGGATAACGTTTTGTGCGTACAGGTGGTGCAAAAGGGGAGGGATGGTGTAGGAAAGAAAGCTCGTTAGGCCGAACAATAGCGTTGGCCCTAGAACAAATAGTTCTGGCCACGAATATATTTAGGTGGAGCGAGAAGGTTTCTAAAAAGTAAAGCAGTGAGCTTTTGATAAAGTGTCTTGAGATAGGAAAGGGCCAGAAAAAAAAAAAAACAAACCAACATAGAGCTACTTTAATTTATCTTGGGAGTTTTGCAGTACAGCTGGTTGTGGATGAAGAGGACTGGTCCCCAGCGGTCCAGTTGGCCCGGGCTCTGCCTGTGAGGTTGCTCTTCACCTCGAGAAATCCCAGGCGTTCCCTTCTCCCTCCTCACCCATGTGTTTCTTTCCCAAGCTGACAGCCCTTGCCATCATCTCTCTCACTCTTTCCCTATGGCCCTCTTCTAGTTTTATTCCCTCTTTTCCTGCAGTGGAGCGAGCAGGAGTGCGCTGTGCAGCTCAGTGTATGGATTTATAGACTGGTATAGGAGTGTTTTCTGTGTTGTGTTTTATGCTTTCCCACTAATTCCAGGATGAAACATCCCAGTGACTGCGCTACACGTGGAATATACCTAAGGCAGGGGTGTGTGCCCAGGCAGCAGCTGGGGTGAACCCAGCATCACCAAATCAGCCTTGCGGCACACAAACCCTTCTGCAGGTCTGGAACACAGGCAGAAACCTTCAGAGTGAAGTCTGAGTAATTCTGGGCTTAACAGGACTCTCTTACTCACCTAGAGCATGAAAGAAAGTCTAGGTGATATGTGGAGACCAGAAGAAAGGTGTTATTAAAGGGGAGAAGCCATCCCGCCTTGCTTTGGCGCTTGTTCTCTCCTGAGAGCACTTCTCCCATCGACACACATCTTTGGGCCCTGGGACAGGGGGTTGCGCGGTGAGAGGCAAGGGGAGCAGACGGGCCTCTGCCGTAGAAGCAGCATTGTCACTGCAGCCATGGTTTTTTGTACCCAGAACAGTGAGTTGTAGTTCAAGGTCCACCTGGCGGAGGTGTTTTGTGGGCTTTCCAGGAGGAGCAGGACTGAGAGATCGTGGTTGCTGGGCGAGAGACTCACTCAGTAACGCAGGCTCTGTTTGATGTGTGCCTGCCAGGGATTTTCAGAGTATTTTCAGAATTCTGTGACCTTCAGATCCTTTCTTCTGAGTGGTTTCAACAAATTTACAGCTCATTAATGTATACGTATAGCTGGGGGGGTTTTGCCCATAAGCAGCACTTGGCATGTGTCAGTAGTGAATTTTGGTGCTCCGGCACTTTGAGTGAGGAGGTCCTTCTGCAGGTTCTTCACAATGAAGACTGACTGTCCTGCATCATGCACAAGCTCCATCTTATCAATATTCATTCCCTTTCCCAGATCACTTAGGAGCACGTTGAACAACACAGATCCTCAGGGAAATCCCTTGGTAACCTATTCCCATTGTGAAAATTACTTATTTCTTCTTACCCTTTGTTTCCCATTGGTAACTATTCATGCAGAAGTGCCCTTCCCCTTGGCACCACTACTGCGCCAATCCCAGAAAAGCCTTGGGTGAAGGACATTTCCAAAAGCCTACGAAAAAGACAGCCTGCACAAGGGACCAGGTCACCCCATTGCAGTGGTCACCTTCAGTTTGAAAGACTAACTGTTAGGCAAGACTGTACCCCGCCAAAACCAAGTTGTCTCAATCCCCAATATATCATGAGTTTGTTAATTATGCTCTTTATTATGATCTCTACCGGTGTGCCCAATACAAAAGCCAGATGTCCTGGTGTGTAAGTTCCCTGGGACACCTCCTGAGCCCTTTAAAAATCTGCCCTTAAGGAATCGGTCATTCCTGAAGGGCAAATTTGCCATTCCTTAAGCCAGGAGGCAGATTTGAGCCACCCGCGAGCAGCCTGGAAGTTCCCTGCCTGAGTTCCTTCTGTCCTCCAGGGCCGGCTGGTGTGCTGCCCGTGAATTTATTGATTGGCTTAAAACCTCTCCGTGGCCTCAATATCTAATCTGTTACAGAGAGCAGAGTGTTACAGGGCAAAATTCATTAACGTTTGTAAAGCTCATCAAGATCTTTCATGAGCAAATCCCATCATGTTTTAATATATTTTTTTAAATGTCAGGAGTAAGTTCTCATTACTCATTGAAGAGCTGAAGCAAACGGCGCTTGCCAGACCCAAATATTGGAACAGGCAAAGGCTGCAACTCTCTTCCTTTACCACTTTTAGGACACTTTCATTTCAACTTAAACTCCCTGCCTTCATTCTGCTCCTGCAAATCGGAAGCAGAATTTCCCAAATAGCTGAGGCTTTCCCAAATGTAGGCTGAGGGATCCCCATGGACCCCCAGCGCTGGGCTTTTCAGAAGATGCCTGGTGCCTCCACAGGGGTCTGAGAGTTGCTGGTGCTGGTCACTGTTAGCATTGCCCTGGCTTCGCAGCGTGAGACATCAGCATGAAGAACAGCAAAGGGTGGATGAGTGCATCCAGCAGGTGTTGGCTCACACAAACTGGGGAAACCTTCCTAAAACCCTTTGCCTTCCAGCCCAGCATGGTGTTTTGTCCCCCTCCAATGGTGCTTGTACATTACTGCGCGCTTGCTGGTGGGTTTGGCAGGTGGGTTTGGCAAGTGGTTTTTGGGCTACTGGGACCAAAACCACATGCACTTCTGTTCAAGCAGGCTAAGTAAGTGGCATTTTTCCCCATGACCACAGGTGTGGTCTGGGTCTTCACAAGAGCTTCACAACGAACTAGCATTTCCCTTTCTTTTTCCTGCCAGGATGTCCGGAGGAGACATGGCCAAACCCCTCCTGGGCCATCAGAGCATGGAAGGTGACCCCAGCATCACGCCTGCGGCCGGCCGCACCATCGGGGTGCTGGGGAGTGGGGACTTCGCGCGGTCGTTGGCCATCCGGCTGGTGTGCTCCGGCTTCAAGGTGGTGGTCGGCAGCCGCAACCCGAAGCGCAAAGCCGGCCTCTTCCCTTCTGCAGCAGAAGTCACCTTCCAGGCTGAGGCAGTGAAGAAGACGGATGTCATTTTCGTGGCGGTTTTCAGGGAACATTACTCCACCCTCTGTGACCTGGCTGACGTGCTGGCAGGCAAGATCCTGGTGGACGTTAGTAACAACACCGAGATCAACCACCACAAGGAATCCAATGCCGAGTACTTGGCTTCCCTGTTCCCAGCCTGCACCGTGGTCAAGGGGTTTAACGTGGTTTCTGCATGGACGCTGCAGTCAGGTGCCAGGGATGGAAATAAGCAGGTACTGTCTTCTGACAAGGGCCAAATCCCAACTATTTCAGCAGCTGAGTTCTGGCAGCATCAGCAAACGGCCTTATGCTCCAGGAGATGGGGTCTGAGTGCTGGCCATGGCATCCAGAGACCACCCCAGAGCCTCTGCGTTTCTTAGCTCAGAAACGAAGCGCCCTCACTTACTTCACGCTTTGTAGTCTTTGGAGCCTCTGCCTAAGTTAAAAGTACCATTTAATTGTCTGTTTATCTGAACACAGCCAGTAAAACAAACTGGTGGTGCACACATGAAAAGGATCCTGTCCAGGAGAGAGGTCTTTGGCAGGAACAGTAAATCCCCAACAGAAAGCCTGCCAGGAAGCGTCATGCTCAGTGGTGTAACGTAGGTTCCCTTTAGCACAGCATCCCTCCCGACGTGCTCGTTCCCAGCAGCCTGATCTCTCTTTGCCCTACGTGTATCTTTCTGTTCGTTGCAGGTTCTGATTTGCTCAAATAACCAAGAAGCCAAGCGCACTGTAGCAGAGATCGCTCAAGTCATGGGATTCACCCCTGTGGACATGGGCTGCATGTCGTCGGCCTGTGAGATCGAGAACATTCCCCTGCGCCTCTTGCCAGCCTGGAAAATCCCCATCTTTTTGGCTCTGGGGCTCTTTCTGTGCTTCTTCACTTACAACCTGGTCCGGCAGGTCATCCACCCTTACATCAGGGAGCAGAAGAACAGGTTCTACAAGATCCCTGTCGAGGTGGTCAACACAACGCTGCCTTGCGTGGCCTACGTCATGCTGTCCCTCGTCTACCTCCCCGGGGTGCTGGCAGCCTGCTCGCAGCTCTACTACGGCACCAAATACAGGCGCTTTCCAGACTGGCTCGACCAGTGGCTCCAGCACCGAAAGCAGATTGGTCTCCTCAGCTTCTTCTGCGCGGCTTTGCATGCCGTCTACAGCCTCTGCCTGCCCATGCGCCGCTCCCACCGCTACCAGCTCATCGAGACGGCCGTCAAGCAGGTAACGTGGGTACTCGTCAGGTCAGCAGCTGTAGTCATCTTCTGCACGCATCCAGACGTTGGGTAGCAGGCTTAATATCTTGGCATTCGCTTTCCAAAGCATGCATGGGACAGTGGGAATAAGCTGTTATCTGTACGAGCGCTTCTTCCAGGAAGCACAGCAGGTACCAGGCACGCACCCATCCACACTGAGGACCAGCCACCTTAGCAGGGGGTTGCCCATGAATTTACAGACAGGGCTAGGATCAAAATTCCTTGTGCCATTGCTCCCCAAAAGCACAGACGAGCCTCTGAAACCAGCCTTGCCCAGCACCTGGCATGTCCGAGACTAGGGCAGAGGCAGGAAAAAGTGCCAGGAGGGGAGAAATCCAGTGTGGAGGGAGCAGAGTTCCCCTCAACTTTTCTCCCTAGATTTTGGGAGATCCCTGCTTGCTCGCGCTGGCGTTCACAGTAGGTGCCTGCTGGAGTGACCGAGTCGTAACCTGGGGGTTGCGTTTTGTGGAAGGTGTGTCCTCCTTACAGTGCACCTCCAGGAGTTTAGCAAAATGGTGGTGAAGAACTGGTCATAGTCTGAGAGAATGAGGAAACGGAAAAGGACTTTATTGCCTTATTGAGACTCTCGGCAGTGTTTATCCAGTGTGAGATTGCTACCTTCAGGCAATTCAGCCAGCTCCGTAGCTTGGCAGTGCCATGGGAAAATGTGATTCTGCCCGTCTCCTGCCCCTGGCTTCTCCCTCCCGCTCCCTCCTGCGATGGCACAAGCTTCATGGGGAACCTGATCTGGGAATTGCCCCGTAACCACTCTGCTTTCTGCGCTGGGATATTTGCCCGAGTGTTTCCAAACTCTCATCCCACCAGAGAGGAGGGAAGGGGCCGTGGGGGCAGTGGGGAGCGGGACGGCTGGGTTTCAACAACAGGGCCTGTTCGAAGCATCCACCAAACAACATCCCCAGCCTCTCAGCTCCAGCCTTGAGCAGATCCTTCTCAATTGCCACAGTCGCACATTAATCTCGAGCAAGCATCCTGTGTTCATTTCCCCCCTACCTCCTGTTTTCTAGCAACATCTTTGTTTAGTAAATTAAACCCATTTAATGGGCTAAAGAGGACAGTTCTAAATGTTGCTCTTTGCCACGCAGCATAAAACCCATCTTCCCTTCCATTAGTATGAACAATTTCCCCCCTTAAATGCACTTAAAACGAAGGTTATTAGGAGACTACTGCATATTCAAGCATCTGTATTTGTTTTCATGGCTTTAAACTGACTTCTCGTTCTAATTATCTTTCCAAATGCGACTTTGGGGCTTGCTGCTGTGGTTACGGGCTGTGGGAGCTGAGAGCATTCAGCAGTTCTTCCCAGCAGGCTTCAAATCGGGTCTAGCCTTGGCCAAATGGTGGTGGGATAAGAGCGCATTTCCACACCTCCCAAAATAGGCAAATAGCGCTGGAGGTGTGACTAGGACCCAGAGTTCATCCAGGAAACCTGCTTTCAAAACCAAAACAAATGCAGATAAAATTCAGTTCCTCTATTCCTAAACGCTCCGTTTTAACAAACCTTCATTGTCATGCCAGGCTGTGGAGAAGAAGATGAATATCTGGGTAGAGGAGGAAGTCTGGAGGATGGAGATTTATATCTCTGTTGGAATAATTGCCCTGGGCTTGCTGTCGTTACTTGCCATCACTTCACTTCCATCCATCGCAAACTCTCTCAACTGGAGGGAATTCAGTTTCATTCAGGTAAAGTTGACATTTGCCGATGCCAGAGAGTGATTTTGCAGTCAGGGTCAGGCTCTCACGCAGACCACGGAGGGCAGAGGTTGACCTGCTGTCCCAGCAGATCCCAGCTCCGACACGGCCACTGCAAGCTGTGTCGGGGGCAAACCCTGCCACTCCACCCCTCCCCATCCTCCCTGGAGCCACAGACCTCCCACCCAGGAGGTGACAGCAGGTGGCAATGGCAGGGCAGCGGGATGTGGTGTGTCCTGGGGGTCTGCTGAGGGTGCTGCTGTCTCGAGGGGAAGGAAATGTAATATCTCATAGAATCACAGAATGGTTTGGGTTGGAAGGGACCTTAAAGATCACCCAGTTCCAACCCCCTGCCCTGGGCAGGGACACCTCCCACTAGACCAGGCTGCTCCAAGCCCCATCCAGCCTGGCCTTGAACACCTCCAGGGATGGGGCAGTGTCACGGACATCCGCGTGAGGATTAGTGGCACGCTTTGCAGGAGGGAGCCTTTAACATCTCGGCTGCAGTTCTTTCTCACCCTGCATTTAGCAGCATTATTTAAGAGATCCTGAGAAAAAACCAGCCTGGGCTTTGCCTGCGTGACACCCCCCTGCAGAGTCCTCCTCTCCCCCTCGCTCTGTGCCTGGCAGCAGCGCTGCCCTTCACAGCTCAAAACCTCCCGAAGTCACACAAAGTAGAAAGACAGAACGCCCTGGGGTCATTTGGAGAGGGCAGGGTTGTGACCTTCCATGGGCAATATTCCCCTGGGTGCCGGCTGCACGTAGGTCATGCAGGAGGTGTGGGAGCTGCTGATGGGAGCTGCACCGGGCTGGGGAGGGCAGGCAGATAACCCGCCACAGAGAGAGCTGGCCGGGGGACGTAGATCTGCCCTTGCATTTCGGGGAGGGTGAACTTCTGAAGTTGTTAGGAAAGCACCTGGGACAACAGTGCAGGGGAAGGTCAGGTTTGGGAGAGCTTGCACGCGCCCAAATATTGAATAGATGGGTTCGAAAAGCCCTAGACTGGTCTATAAAAATGCTACAGCTCAAGAAGCACAGGGAGCTGGGTGGGATTTCAAGGAAAAGTCCGTGTCTGATTCTAAAAAGTGAATTAGAAGTATCATTTTTCTTTCTCCAAAGTCATTCAGCAGTTTGGGAGCCTTCTTCCCACGTGTGGCGATGTCCAGTCTCTCAAGGGCCAAATTCCCTTAGTGATCCGAGTCCCCGACGTGGGACATTCACAAACCCCAAACTCAGGGGCTGCAGCACTTTCAGGCTTTGGGCTAACAAACAGGGACAGCCAGGAATGAACCTTCAAGTATTCCCTGCACATCAGCACTCAGTTTGAGGGTAAATTCCCCAAATTCCACTCACCATGTCACTGTC
Source organism: Larus michahellis (assembly GCF_964199755.1). Lineage (NCBI taxonomy): Eukaryota > Metazoa > Chordata > Aves > Charadriiformes > Laridae > Larus > Larus michahellis. Next base: position 50,162,974 of record NC_133902.1, on the reverse strand, counting down.
GTACACCGTAGCCCTGAAGCCCCTTGTGTTACCCGTGTTGCCCGCATGGCTGCTGCATAGCGTGCGCCAGGCTTCAGGTCTTGCCGCAGTGATGCCCCGACACGCGGGACCCCCCGCGGGACCCCGTCCCCCCCGCATTCCCCCGCGGAGCCTCCCCTGCACATCACTTCTAACCCCTCAAAAGGGGAGGGCAGGGTTGGGGGGTGCAGAGGTGAATATCTATCACCCGGTCTTTGCTGTTTGAAGCTCTTCCACGGCATATAAATAATTCAATATTCATTAGAGCAGGAGCTGGAAGCCTGCTCCCCCCCACAAGTGCCCCGATCACCAAGCGAGCAAGTCAGTTCGTCTTTTTTTCCCCACTCTTGCTGTGGGCTAGCGAGTAATTATTTACACGGAGCAGAAGAGCCTCACCAGGAGAGCTTGACCCCAAGAGATCCTCCCTCGGGGAGAAGGGAGACCTGGCTTTAAATCTCTCTTTCGGATCAGACAGCAGCAGCAGCATATTAATTCTCGCCACCGTGTCTCAGGGGAGGGCTGCAGCCGCTGGGACATGGGACAAATCGATCTTGGCTTAGGCATCGCATAGCAGGAATCCCAAATGATGGGAAATATTCCTTCGCAGCCTGGAAAGAGGCTTTGAAACCCCCTGCACTTCCCTTTGGCTCCCCAGGCAGCCCAGCAGCTCTCCTGGAGGGTGCTGGCGGTGTGTCATGTAATATATACGTTGTCACGGCAGGTAGTGCTGCCACCTACCAGTTTATGGAACACGACTGTCGCATCTGCCCTGTGGGACCCCTTCCCATGTCTTTCTAAGGGTATGTCAGGGCTGGGACCAGACAAATAACGTGATGGTTGACTCCAAAATAGCTCTTGGCTGCCCCACATGAGAACTGGCTGGCTTAGTTCGTGGAAAGATGCACCTATTTCTGTCCGCCTGGGATAAGGCATGACACCGTGACACGAGCTCCCAGTGGATCACGTGCAGGAGAAGCACAGCTGGTATTGTGCCCTACTGTGGAAATATCATGTAAAAAGAGCAGGTTACAGAGCTTTTGGCATGTTAACTTCTGTTTATTTTTTTTTTTTTTAACAAGGACTCTTAAAAAATTATTTACTCTTCGATAAGTTGGTGATGCCTTTTTTGAGGAAATTAAAAGCGGATACAGCTACTGCTCCCAGGCTCCAGAGGTTAACATTCAGGTAGCGCAATGTGATGCCCCCTGAATTAATGCACAGTGGCTCAATGCAACTACAAGGGGTGAAGCGTGAGGCTGCTTTCTCAAATATTTGGGCTCTCTAGCACTTCCCCCTTTTACAGTGCATCAGAGACACCGTGGCTTCCCATGCCTGGGAAAAGTAAAAGAGAGGGAAAATGGGGAGTGCAGCTGCCCCAGCCAGCCGTCTCCCAGAAATCCATTGCTGCCATCCCAGTTGAACTGGGTGGTGTGTTTGAGAGGTGCTCTACCAAAAGCCACATTTAAGACGGGGCTGGGGCTTCTTACAAATCCAGGAGCCACTTTAGTCCCCTCCTTACCCGGAGCTTCCCAAGTCTGACGTTTTCCAACAGCAGCATGTGCACCTGTATTAGTGTCATGGGATACCGCCACCCTCTTAAAATACACATCTGTTGCCCCATGGGCAGAAAATCCCATTTGGATTCTTGCTAAGGATCGTTTTTTAGGGTTTTAGAAAAAAAAAAAAAAACACAAACAGTTAATTTTTATAGTACTTCCTGCACATACACAAATTTCAATTAAAGGCAGTTAAACTGGATACACCATTCCCCTGTATGTCCAGTTCTGATGAACAGAAAATGTACAGGAGCTAGACACTGGATAACAGGAATGATTCGTATGTAATTCAACTTACAGGAGACATTTTTAATGTTCCCCAGTGATTTACAAATCAACTCTAACTGGCTGAGAAGTAAAAATGTGTATGATTGCCGTTACCTTCCCACCCTGGGAAGTCCTCCTGGAATTTGAAGGTTGAATTGACCTGGTTTCTTTCTTAGCTCGTGTATCGCAAGATATAAAGAATCTGTCATCAGACCTTTTCTCACCTTCCTGTCGACAAAGTGTGAGCCAGAGATGCTTCCATGGAGCTAATGACTTCACGGGACTGACGGCAGCAGAAGTCAGAAACATATTTGGGTCAGGAAGGGGCTGTTGGCTTTGGACGCTGCCCAGACATTTCTAAATGAGCCACATGTGACTGCGTCCCCGTCACTGGTGCATTACAGGGAGCCTCGCAGGCACCAAGGCGATGGGGGAGATACAGGAGTTAATACAGAATGGAAAATAGATGCAAAGCCTGCGTTAGGAAGATACCGTCTTCGTGCAGCCATCTTTAACACCTTACATGGGTGGTGGCCCCATATTCCCCATGCTGCGACAGTGGGGAAAAAACCAAACCTGCCACTGCTTAAAACAAAACAACTCCAAAAAGCTTCATAGCCAGAAACAGCATTGAGAGGATGAATGAGAACAGAGCTTCAAAACTCAGCGCGGTATCAGGGCTAAGCACGTTGGCAGGTCAGCCCCCACGGGGTGCTCAGCAGGCTCTGCATCGGTCTATACCGAGTATATAATCGAGCTGTACGTACTGAGCTAAGCTGCCATCAGCAAAACCTTTGTCTTTCGTGCACTTACAGATCAACCTCTACCCATCTGACAGCTTGTCTGGTGGGCGCAGCCTGCTGTCCTTCAGCCAGCCGGTGGCACTGGGACCCCAGCGCCCGGGCTGTCACCAGGCAGCCCCGCATTTGTGTTAGGAGCGGGTCAGCCCATTGCTGCCGTCTGAGGAGCTGCCAGCACTGCTTTCAGCCGCCGGCAGCTTATCCACGCATTTTTTGCCAATTAGCTTTTTTGTTTCATGTGACCCACCATCCACACACAAAGGTGGGTCACTGAGCACCTGTGATGGTTTGTCACCTTTTGTCCTGCTAATTTCCATTCCTGCTCTTCCCCGGTAGCAGCAGCGGTTGAAAGAGAAACTGTAGAGGTACAAACTAATTATCTCCAGCTCTGACATCTCTGCTGTGCATAGAGCCCCACTCGGGCTGACTCCTAACGCACCCTCCGCCCAGGGCAGAAAGCGCCTGCTACCCTTGGACTTCACTCTGTCCCCTTTCCCCTTGCCCTGCTTTACATCTCTGCCCTGCCAGACTGGTACTTCCAACCTTTTCCCACCCAGAGATTCTCTTGCCTGTTGGAGAGAAGCTCAGAGTTGATAAAGAACGGATGAGCTACGGGTCGGGTCCTGCTGTTAGGTTCAACTACAATCACGGCACATTGCAGCAAACTCCTCCTTAACTTTGAACCCAATCTCGACCCTGTGGGTTTGCTGCTTGTTACCACTTTGGCTAAAGAATTGGACATGGTAAGAAGGATGTCTTCCGATGGAGGAGAGGATGGGTGTGGGGATGCACGCAGGACTGAAGATCAGTTCACAGGTCTGCTCCCAACTCCTGGCACGACCTGGAGTAATGCTGAGCTGTAAGACAGAGAGAAGAGTGCCCTACCTCGGCAGGGGGTCGTACGGGTGAAATCTCGGCAGGACTCAGTGACACCTACATGGCTGCCTGATAGGCGCTGTAAAAGTCAAGTCCCTAGATCTGGTAGCACGTTTTAGAGCTCTCCTTCACTCCCCTGCCCAGTCCTCTCAGCTGCCTAAACGATTAGCTCTCACAGCGTATCCTTGGTCTAGTTTGTTGGTAACAACACGGTACATTTTTAAAAGTTGTCTGGGTTTTTAAATAGTTTCCCCACAATCAAAAATAGGAAGTGATGCTTTGAATTGAGCAGTTTCCCAGTTTAGATTATTTTTTCACGAGAAAATGATGAGTCCTTCCTCCTGCTTTGCCTGATCCCTTATTGCCCTGCTGTGCCGTCTTTCCTGGAGGAAGACCGTGTTTCTTGCTGATCTCTGACTACCTGCACCAAGCCAGGTATTTTGACTTGTAAAGGCTTCCTTCCCCAAGTTAGGAACACTACCAGCAAAGTTTTCCCTGCCCAGGCATCTTGAAATCTGGTTATTTTTGCAGGCTTAGACCAAGCATTCGAGGGAGGGCAGCAGAGCAATATCCTACACCCATGCTTTTCTTTGAAAACGCGGCAGCAAAGGATTGTATTTGAGATGCCTCCGGGAGTGAGTGCCCTGCGGGACCTGGCAAGCTCGGGAGCCACCACCTCTGATGCTTGCAGGAAACCACCAGTGAGGCAACCAGTTTAAAACCCCTCTGGAGAGCAACACCCAGAGGGAGCTGGAAATATTCAGGCAAAGTGTTGTCTCTGTGGGTGCTTGGGAGCCATAATCTCAGATGAAAACAGGGAAAGTTCTTGTCTGCAGAACAGGGACTGGGTCTTTGCTGCCTCCCCAAGTTGATAAAGGGCAAGGGCTCTTGACTCCCCATTTCAAAGACTTAGTCCATCACGCAGCCTGATGGTCTGGCTCATGAACCAACACAGATCTCTAGGACAGAGATGGAAACCCATCAGGGCTGATGCTCACCTCCAGCCAGAGCATTTCTGCCTCCATAATCTCATTTCCTTGTAAATGACGGCAGTTACCTGAAGGTGTCTTTGCTCTGTGCGAAGCTGCAGCTTCACCGACTTCTGACGGTGCCAACTGCTGGTCCAGAGCCACGATGCTGATGCTTCACCCCGCCGGCCAGCAGCCTCTCGCCAGCCATGGACCGGCAGGCAGCCCAGCTGGCAGCTGCGGCTCGGGAGGAGCATTTGTGAGCTGCCTGCCGTTCCCTGCTCGTTCCCTGCTCGGCAGGGGCCGGGGGCTGCTGCTTCGCACGGAGGCGGGAGCCCACCTCTCTGCTGAGTTGGCAGCATCTTCTGGGAAGCTCCTGCTGAGTTTCTAATATCACACTTAACCTCCGATTAGAAAAAGAAAAACGCGGTCTGGCACGCTACCCAGGAAAGGCTTCCAGTCACGTTTTGTTCTGGCCAAGAACCACGGGAATATTCATTGCTTTCTCTGTGCTATATATGCTTAGAAAATAGTGTAAAAATATATATATAGGAAAATAGCCAGGCATGTAGTCCTCTGCTAACTGTCGTGTGTTTCTCTTCCTTTTAGTCCACCCTTGGATTTATCGCCTTGGTAATCAGCACTCTGCACACACTCACGTACGGATGGTCGAGGGCCTTCGACGAGAACCAGTACAAATTCTACCTGCCTCCGACGTACACCCTCACGCTGCTCGTCCCGTGTACTGTGATCCTAGCAAAAGTCGTCTTCAGTTTGCCCTGCATCCAGCAAAGACTTCTGCGAATCAGGAGGGGCTGGGAGAAGGGAAGATATGTGAAGTTTGTTCTGCCCAGCGCAACGGGGGAATATTCAAGCGGGGAGACCTCTAGCAATGTCTAAGGGAGCCCCGGCTGTGACAGAGGATTTCAGAGCACTAGCAACATTTCTATAAAGGTGTTTCTTTTTCTTAAATATATGTATGTTTTGGTATAATTGTACTGTGGGTAAATAATAAAATTTGGTGACTTTAGAAAATGGATGACCATGAAACTAGTTTAGACAGTAGTTAAATTATATTGCAGATTTGCTAGGACAGTTCTTGCCTTAAAAATGGCCGTGAAAGCCGAGCTAGCAGCACTAATATACCCAGGAAACCGATGGACTCTCTTAGTCAGATCAGTCACTTGAGGTGCTGGCTGGCAGCTCCCCAGACCAGCGCTTCTCGGTTGCTTCCCTAGCTGCTCTCATAAATTTCAATGCCTTTTTTTTTTTTTTTTTTTAAATATAAAGTAGCACAGATTTTCTGTGTTTTATGACAGCAAAGATATCCTGCCTCTTGAGCGTCTGGATCAATCAAGGCAGTGAGGTTTAGAAAGATGAATTGTCTCTGGTTTTGGTCTCCTCAATGAACTCTATGAACAAGTAAGAAGAGCAATATCCATGTTATGTAGCATCTACAGATTTTACTAAAAGCATCTAAACCTGACAGCAAGTCCAACTATCCCTGTTCTCTCAAATACAGACAACGCTGCTGGTCCTGTAAGCTGTGCTTGGTGCACATTTAGAAGCTACAGAAATAAAGTGCTTTTTCCAGCAGTATAAAAGCATTTGAAGAGAGAGACATCCCTAACATCACACATCTGGCCTGCACTGCTGGCTCTGACAGCTGCTGCTGCTGCATGTTCTCTCTTTGACTACGCCAAAGTTTCAAGCGGTATTTGATGGAAATAGAGCGAAGATAATTATCGGAAAGACCTGCTGCTTCACGGAATTACATGAAGAAAACCAAGGCCTTCCAGCTGGCCTTACATCAAACAATAGGGTGAAGCTTTTGGAAATCATTGTCACTTGAACATGCCCATTTACCCAGATAAAACAGCAGCTCTAAACCCATTGGTTTCACCAGCAATGATAAGATCTTTGAATGGTCTTGCAAAGGGATCAGCAAGTCTTGACCACAGCATGAAGATACAGCAATTGTACATTTAGGCCACAGCCTTTCGTTGCCTTGCACCTTAATAAGTAACTTGCTAGATTGCAAAGCAGGTAGCAAATGTTCTTCTGCCTTCACACCCACTTTGGACAAGGTGCAGGGCAATGAAGATTTCTGTCCTAATTTCATTTTCCACCTGTCATTTCCTATCCCTTCAAGCTCTTGCTGTTTATCAGAATAATTCTTTAGGTTTTGGACATACAAATCACCAGGCAGAGAACGGACAGCCATTCACAAAGGCTCATTTAAAAGCAAGCAATTGGGATGGCACAAGACGACTAACTCAGCAAGGTCAGATACAAGGACATGGCTGGAATAGCCTTATTTTCCTACAGCTAAGTAAAAGACACCACTCAGTGTTCAGTATTGCTTTGAAAAATAACAGCTGTCAGCGTCAAATGAGGTATGGTTTGCGGGACAAGAAAGTACTTGTTACTAGACCACAGTTAATATAAGGTGGGGGGAATGATCAACTTTGGGACACATAAGCCCTTCTACAAGCCAACATTGCTTCTCTAACCTGGATGATTTCTACACAGATGGATCTTAAGAATTCCCTGTTTAGCCTCAAATAACTACAGTGAGTAATGTTCTCCAAATACTGCTCAAGCTGCCAGTGACGATATTGAGAGATTTCAGTTCTTTCCTAAGGCTTACAGTAAAGTCTCCAATCGCCACTTCTTTTAACTGAATATAAAGAGATCGGCATGAGGGAAATGCCCAGATTTCATCATCAGCTGATTTTTTTATTATTTTTTTTGGCAACATGAAGAATGTACCATTCTTTCCTACTGTCCCCTTCAGAAAACTGCGGTTATTCAGGTTTCCCCATCCATCTCCACAACCTAGCCCAAACCAGCACCCGATCAAATCACTCACCAAGCACATTGATTACCTGGCACTATTTATTTGTGTTTGCATTGTGTGGGTTAAGTTTCCACATGGATTTGAGACAGTTTCACCTGAGTATAATTCCACCCACTCCAGCTTAACTCATCCTTGAGTTACTGGATTCAGCAAGTTTGTTCTTTCAGTGTTCTCCGTTTCATCATCAAGCAAAGTCAACATAAAAGCACCGATTTACACATTTTCTGAATACACTAGTGTATTCCAATGCCTCTTTTTCTCACCTAAACTTCTTTTCAGATCTTTAGGTCAGGCAAGACTTACTGCGCCGTGGCAAAAAAAAAAAAAAAAAAAAAAAGGATTAGGAGGCAGGGTAAGAGCATTACACAAACTTCGTCTTTAAGGGGAAAGGTGTGGTTTTATTGTGAGTCGCTGCAAGGTTAAAGACTCGCCTTTCTGCCCAGCAGAAGTAAGGTTTGCACCTTTGCTTTGTTTACCTGACTTTCACGCCCACGTACCCTTTCCCACTGACGGCAAAGGGACGGTTTTCATGAGCAGAGGCAGAGTTAGGCACCCGGACCTACCTGAGGAGCTGGCTCCGTGAGGGAGTCAGCACGGTGCTTTTCAGATGGACACAAGCCCAGATGGACAGACAAGCCAGTTCAAAATCCCCACAGCTACCGCAGCTCCACAGCGTCTAAATAAAGGCTGATCAAGTGTCTCCCGGTAACGCCTGTGCCAACATACTGTCCAGCCAGTCACCGTCCCTTTTAAAGCCTGAAACCCATTCCTGTAAATGCAGAACAGCATTTCAAATGGTGCCCTCTGTAGGCGTCTGGTCCTTAAAGCCTTCGACACAACAGCTTGAGTAATTTCTTCTCATTCTGCAATGCTGAAAAGTAGTTTGAGGAATTTTTCAATTATCTTTCCCTACACATTTTTTGATGTGGATAGCGGGTTTAGTGACGTTAGCTTAAAATTTACCAATTAACTGGTTTTGTACTTGGAGTTTGTCTTTCTGTATATATGTACACACACACACATATATATATTATTGCAGAATATACAGCTGGAATGTAAATTCTTTATATTTTTATTTTCTGTAATGCCTACTATGTGCCTCTGGGATATGTAAGAACCAACTGAAAAGCTGTAAGAGTAAGGCCAGTTTTAATCACTGGCATCATTAGCTACATAAAAAATATTCTGAACAGATCTATATAATTATATCAGAACTTGTTTGGGTCTTTTTTCCCTCCTCCCCCTAAACAATACCATTACTTTAATGGCAGTAGTAGAGGGCAGTGTGATCATCCGGAATTTAACCACTAGGAAATAAAACCTACTACAGCCAGCAGCTGGTAGAGTCTCATTATCAAGATCATAAATAAAAATGATCATTGCTGTGATCCAGTGCAACAGAGCTTCTGTTACGGAGTTCCTACGCATGTGGGAGGGCACGAGTGTGTACAGACAGACATTTCATTACAAGAGCCTAGTGATATTACACAGCAGTTGTAGCACAGGATCAAACAAGCTTAATTCGCTAACCAAAAAGCGCTGTTGATACCGAGTTCAAGGAAGAGGGAGTTACAAATGAGGGTTTATGGGGCTGGAAAGAAAAAGGGAGTTTTAATACTATCAATTTGTTCTCCATTTCCTAAGTCACTTCTTCATAGAAGTGGCATGCCAGATCAACCAACTTCTGGATCTGCAGCGTTGCATTTTAATGAGCTAATTTGTAAGTTGATTTTAATGAGTTCATTTAAATTCCTGTGCTGAAGATTAACCTCTGCAGGTACAGTCCTCTCACTCCTTCTGTTTTATAATACAAGGCTTTTAACAGTGCAATTGGTTTCTTGCTCTTCAGGGATTTACTTACAAAATGATATATCAAACTACAGTTAAATCTTTAGGGGAATGCACTTGCTTCAGCACCTCTATGCAATATATTTCCTTCAGTGTCTCCAGCATGGCCAGCGCAGCTGCATGACCTGCTGCAATCATCAACAAAAGCCTGGTGTTATCCTTGAGCTCAAAACTGCACGCACTGAGCTAGCGGGATCTGCGGACTGTGCCTCAGGTTTGAGGAACGAGATTTCTTACACTAGAACAGTTTTCTTTTATCCGTTTATTGTGCCTTAATAAGCAGCATCAGTTTTGCAGAAATTCTGCACGAGTTTTTTTTAGTGCAAGTCAGAACCATGCTTATTTAAAAGCTGAGCATACAATATACAGCAGGAAGATACCATCTATGATCAGGGACAGTTCTTGTTAGCAGAGCGTGTGCGGGACTTTGATAATCAAAGACTAAAAATAACCGTTGTGTGTGGCCAGTCAGGAGGATCACGTATTACAAGCCATAGTATTACGGGAACCCTTCAAAGACTTAAAGTGGCACCACTGCAGTCCTCCTGAAAAGATAATCTGCTTTAGATTTAGAAACCTCAGCACTGGAGGATCCACTACAGCTGCTGTTCAGCTGGCTAGTTTGTCTTGTTATCTGCTTCCCGTATCTGATCTACAATTAGCCAGCTTCAGCTGCTGCTGCAGCATGCCAGCCTGCTGGCTTAAAGAGCTCTCTGCAATCAGATGTCTGCGCTTACGCAGCTGTCTCATTCAGCGCTCTAGAAAACACAGTTGCTGTGCAAGATTCCAAGTCTGCTCTCTGCAAAACGAGGTTTATTGGATTTGGGAGGGATAGGGCAGGGGGGCAGTGTGAAGAAATGGCCACGATACTAACTGCTAGGGTATAAGGCTTTCATTTCTAGATTGCTGCTTTGACTCTAAAACCAACTGATGTCCTCTTGTTGCATGGACACAAATATATGCATAGAGCCAAAGATGTGACCTCAAGGTAGCATGAAAAACAGAGCAATACCACACCTTCCATTTTAAAAATCTCAGTTCACTGAAGAAAAGGAGCTTCCTAAATTGGCCTTGAAGAATACGTTCTCTGGGCTTCATGTTAGAAAGCAGAATTAAACCTTCCCAGGATGTGTAATGAGAGCAGACAGCAGCAGTTCTTACAGTACTTGCTGACATTTCCTGGTACACGACACTAAGTCACCTGCCAGAGAGCAGAAATGGACATACAAAGGTAAATTCTTACAGTAATCTGTCACACTGAATGTATTCGCTAGCCATTGAAGCTCCCACTCTTCTGGCTAGCTGCTTTTGGGCCAGTACAAAGGAAAGAATCCATTACTATCAGAGAGAGAGGATGCTAGCAAATAAAAGGTACCACCCATATCTGATAAAAAATACCATACCTACAGGAAGATGAAAGCTTTATGCCCCATGCTCTCCCCCACTGCATCACCAGCCCAAACACCCACTTCTCCTCTCAGCTGCCTGTCACACATGCTGTGCTTCAAGACAAGGTCCTGCTCTCCAGCAAAGCAGAACCGGGTGCTGTGCAGATGGAAGAGAAGCGGGACCAACACCTCCCAAACAACCTGCAGCACCGTGCTGGCTGCACCCGTGCATGCAGCAGCCTTCCCCTGCAGTCAGCACAAGGCTGCACAGCTGCAATCTGCTATCCATCACCTCCGGATTGTGAATGGTGTTTGAGGGTTATAGCGATAGTTTGGAATCGATAAGCAGTTCTCATACACAGCAAGCTGTGGTAAACCCCTAGCATGACACCAATGCTCCCAGGCTAGAAGAAAGGAATGAAAGAAGCAGCCCAAAACAGAAGGAAGGAAGAATTTAGGTCACCCAGGCTCTACCTGCCACTTTACAGAATCACAGAATGGTTTGGGTTGGAAAGGACTTTAAAGCTCATCTAGTTCCAGCCCCCTGCCCTGGGCAGGGACACCTCCCACTAGACCAGGCTGCTCAAAGCCCCATCCAGCCTGGCCTTGAACACTTCCAGGGAGTCTTTGAGAGTCTCCCTGGCATTTGCAAGCTGCTGCAAGAAAAGTGACACGAATCTCAGCAGAAAGCTCCGTCACACCTTGTCCCTGTGCAACAATTCAAATTTACCTTTTAACCAGGCAGCGCCTACGCGCACTTCAATCACTGACAGCATAAAGCTGTGCACAGTGCTTGGGTTTGGGCTCCAAAACTCGTATCCAATCTCAGCTCATCACAGCTCAGAAAGCATGGCCCAGAAAACGCAGTGCCAGGTTCTCCTCAGCTCTTGCACTACATGGAAGAAATAGTAGGAGCTTAAGGTTAGAAGCATGGAGGATACATTTGTTGTGTGTTTAAGCTGTGTTGCTGAAGAGTTTTGCTCTGCTTTGCATGTGTGTCTGTTCTGGGTGGTTTTCCTTGTGTTTAAAAAAAAAAAAAATAGGCATACTTACAGTCTACTTGACAAAACCTCAGCAAATTAACACTGATCTTTTCCAGACAATTCTTCAAATGAATGTTCTGCAAATGCCTCCTCACAGCATGCGAAGATTTAGATACGCTGGAACTGGCTTCGCAAAGGATGCTCTCTAACAAGAGGAATTTAAGCACCGATACCAGTTCAATTTGCCGCTTTTTGATTTTAATATAAAAAGAAATACTTTCTGCAAGGAAAGATTCAGCTTTCATCACCAGAACCCTAGTACTGACTTTGCAGGCTAAACCAATTCACAGATAAGCACTTTTCATAAACATTACATATTTCTTGGCTTACACACGTTCTGGAGAATGAAAGAACAGGCTGTGCTGACATCTGGTGGCTTTCTCTGCAGACAAAGACAATTTATGGCAATAGGTCTTGGCTTTTCACTGCATTTTTTTTTTGCATTCCCAATGTAACTGCTCTCATTTCCTTCCAAGATACAAAGCATTATGATAAAAACATTTTTGTTTCCACTGACCAGCGGACAGTGCTCTCCTGTGCAAGTCCTCCTGTAAAGAAAGAAAAGATCCTTTGTTTTGCACTATTAGTGACAGTGTAGAAAAGGTCTTCTCTTTATTTCAAAGCGTATTTCTTCATGAATAAAAAAAAAATAAAAATCTACATTCACTGCCACAGGAAATGCTGCTATTGCATATCAGATGAGGTGCAAACCTAACCATTAAAGCACTGCAAATCAGCAGAGGTGTCAGCAAGAAGCAAAGGAAAGCAGCAGGGAAAACATGCAAAGGTGTGTCTGTTTCTCAGCAGGAAAGTAGTAAGGAACAGTCAACATCCTGACAATATGAAAAGCAGCAAAGTTGTCTACTGGGCATCATTGCTTGACTCATTAATCGCTTGCAAATCTGTGCCAAGTAGTACTACGAAAACGAAGTCGTGGAAGGAGAATCAGGTGCCAACCAGGAAGACTGAGCTCAGTCCAAAAGTGTTCAATAAGCAAAAGTGCGCACTTGCCTGAAGCATTTGCAATGCCTCCAGCCGGCTGCCGTGGCTCCGAAGCCAGGATCCTGTCAGTCACATGAGACCAAGAGCGAGCATCGAATGTTCTGGGTTTTCATTCTTGATCTCTGGACACTCAGGATTTCTGTGGCTATTAGCTTCCAAGGACAGGACCCACGGATGTCCTGTCATGGCTGGGGTAACTCCTGGACTGTTACTTGCAAACTCATTTTTAAGTAAACGATCTGTCAGGGGATGCGCTGAACATTCCCGAGGAGTGAAAGAGAAACACCACAGCTTACAACATATCTCTGGACCACCTTTAAGACAGAATGTTTACATCAGATAAAGCAGTTCCGCAATTTTAATGGTGGCGCATATCAGATCTTTGAGGACTCCCATACGCCATTGGTAACTGTCAACATTTAACTCAGCTATTCACATCCGCAGTTTTCTTCACTCTTGCTTCTTCAAGAGGCAACAGAAAAATACACAACTGTTGCATGCAGAAAGTATAACATGACAAAGCCAGAAAAAACAAGATGCCTATTTCAGCAGTTCATGAGTTCAATTCCAAAAATTATTAAAATGCACCATTTTCACACCTTTAGTGCTAAAAAAAAGCAGCACTACTCCAGTATTTGTGCCAAGAGTGCTTTACATCAAAGACATTGTGTTTATTTAGTTACACTGGTACCTCTTCTTCCTCTTCATGATAATTCCTTTCCTGATTTCCTCTCTTCTCCCTTAGTACCTGTTCTTCCACACCTCGTAACCAAAACTCCAGCCTTTCTGAAGTGATTTTTTTTCTCCAAGAAACACCCAAGCCTCCCAAACACAACCAGCTTCCAGTTTGACTGCCTTCCCCTGCCACAGTGTTATAACCCAGAAGTTGTATGTTATGTCAGTGTCCACTCTGGATACTGTTCTTTTTGGGGTTTGGTTTTTTTTGTTTTGTTTTGTTTTGTTTTTTTTAAAAAAAAAGACTGGTGAAAAGCTCTAGGGACATCATACTGAAAGATGAATCCTTATTAATGCCACAATGTCTAAGAACACTAGCAAAGCTATACGACTTACCCCACTACACATTATGGAGAAGCCACCTTTGATTAACAGTAATTGTAAACAGATGTAGTTTATGACCTCTGCCAGGACAACAGACCATAGTACCAACTCCGTAGGTGGTTTCCTTCCATAGAAAGAGGATTTCATAACAACATGGGCAAATACATCTCAGTCTTTAGTAATTTATTTGCCAGCGTTCACAGATTTCATTCAGTGTTCAGCAATCCTGGAATCAAACCTACTTCGACACAAGGCTATAACATATCCCACCAAGAAATGCTGGAACAGCATCTATCTTAACAAGTTCTCAGTTATTATCTGTGGTTTTGTGGGGGTCATTTGAAAGAAGCATTATTAAAAGTCCAATTAAAAAAAAAAAAAAAACACAGTAGAAAAACACTTTGTGAAGAAGCCAGTTTACAAGTATGGCCATTGAGAGCATTACAAAAGACTCTACTGTGCTGCTGCAGAAAGGAGCCAATGAAGTGCCATTGCCAGAGTGAACTGAGCTCACAAAGCAGTAGTTTAACTCTTCCCTTGGAAAGAGAAGCTAATCTGGAGTGCCAGACACATCATTCTTAAATATTTGCATCAAAACATTTACCGTTTTCTCACTGATGGTGTAGAATTGCTCTTCCACTGTGCCATACTCGATGTGGCACTGAATGTTTGTAACTGTACTAGCCCAAAAGGATAGCTGTTAAAATTTGGTGAGTCTTTCAAACACAAATAAATGCCTTGGAGAAAAGGGATCACAAAACCAGTCCAAGTCTGTCTGAAAGGGCTGGAGACCAAATTCAAATCCCCAGAACAGAAGGAAAAGAATGACAGTGTCTGCTCAGTCCGAGAGCCTGAGTGTGCTGACAGACATCATCATGCCTTGGTAAGAAAGTCTGAGACATTGATCTCTCTGGTAGCCATCTACTTCTTACAAAGTTACCTTCATTATTGTAAATTTGGCTGAACAAAGCTGGTATACTCTGGAGTGCAATGCATTAGCTTAAACTGTCTGAGAAGATGCGTACAAACTCACATCAACCAGATTAATCTGCAAACATGACAGAACGTGTAAGAAGAGAGCTGAGACACGGGCCCATGCTTGGGGAGCAGGTACCAGCAACAGAAAGGCAGCCTGGACAGAAGGAGGGGACAAGTGGTAAGTTCTCCTCACAAATTCATCAGAGCAGGCATAACATTACAAGATACAGATACAATCACCCTTTTAATCGCAGATGACAAAGTGGTAGACCACTTTCACAAGAGAATAAAACTCTGAAGCAAAGCTGTTGGTGAGTAACACCAGCTACCAAATCAGCCTAAACCAGAGAGTTGTCAGGAAGGATGAAGCAAATGAGGTGGGAACAATACACAGAGGTTTCTTACATCTAAAGTAAAGAGAACTTTTATTTAGATACTTTGGAAATCACACATCTGCTTTCACTATCACATGTCAATAATAAAAAAAAAAATCATCAAAGCTCTAGGAAACAGTAAACTTACTTCTCTGGAAAGTCTCTTGTGAAAATGGTGGTGTCAGCTCTCGCCCAGAGCTGAGGGTAGATGTGTGGGTCTAAAGCAATGGCACGTGAGGTCTCATTTGATTTAGCAGAGCCTATGCCCAAGAACCTGATAAGGCAGAGAGCCAGCATCACTTCTGTTTCAGTGAAGAGAGGCTTAAAGGCACAGTGTCCCATCTTGGTACCCCCTAAAAAGCAGTTTCACAAGCAGTATCTATCTAAAGGTACTTTCTTGGATGCATGATTATTTTTTCTTATTCTTGATTTGGTTAATGTAGTCGGAGAGCCTGGAATTTCCAAGAACTAACATATAGCAAATGAGTATTTGGCTCTTGGAAAGCAGGAAAGAATCAATTCCAGTCTTGAAGACGTGGCTCTCAGACTGGGCCTCCCCTCACAAAAATGGAATCATTCAGGTTTTATCCTTAAAACTGAAACCATGAGCTTTCACTCCATTTGGAAAAATGCCCAATTCCTACTTATGCACACTGAGGTCCTGGCAGAACTCAGGTTGCTGCCTCTTCCGTGAAGGTATCATCGTGATGTAAAGCTAGAAACAGATGAGCTGGGTCCTTGAAGACGAAAGCCTCCCAACAGTCATTTGTCCCTTTCAGCATGCTACAGAGGGCTGGAGGAGAGTACAAAGGAAAGCATTCAGCAGTGAAGAGCATGAAACACTTGCCAGTCTGCACCATTTAAACAAAAGACACCAAACATAAAATGAGAGAAGTAAAGCTATGACTTGAAACAGAGAGATTCTCTTCGCAAGCTCTCTAAAATACCCAGTGATTTGGTCATAAAACGTTTCCATTTTCATTAGAAGTTAGTACTGCGATGGGATCTCGCTGTGCATTGTATAATGTCAGTATGTAGCTAATGTCTGCTGTAGGATCGCACCAAGAACATGTGTCACAGGTCAGAGATTGCGCTGCCTGCATCCTAAGAGGCAAGCAAAGGAAAAAGAAATGCGAGAAAGAAGTCATTTATGTCCCCCAGTTTTCCTTCTCTCAGTCTGAGCATATTGACAGAAATTAATTTCTATAGGAAGGGAATTGCACTGTTTGCAAAGCAATCCTCTAGGATTTATTGATCTTTAAGAAAAATCTCATTAAGCAGCATAAGGAAAATTTACAACAGGTATGGGAAAACAAAATAATTTCTTGGGATCTTCACCAGGCCGAAACAGGATTAGCTTTGTAGTTTCTGTAATCTTCCTCACAGAAGAATGCTAATTCGGTCTCATTTGCTAGAACGAATAAAAAATTAAATATTTAGCACACCAGTAAATAAACCACCCAACAGGCACCTACTTAGAAACTCTGAAGACAAGTGACAACATTTTGGACAAAGACAATTATAAATCACCACACTTTCTTTTTTCCCCCCTCACATTTTTGCAAAAAAGATTCCAGTATTAAACATATCATTTAAGCTTGGGGGGGGGGGGGTGGGAGAAACAAAGAAAAAAAAAACCCAAGAACATGAATATATATTGAATATATAGAAGTAAATATGTACACAAGACCCCCTCAAGATTTGTTTAACACAGCCTTCAGAATTGTTTGTATAAGCATTCAGCAAATTAAGTGATTGCATTTGTAATGCCTGCAAATGCTAGAAAAATAATGAAGCGTGATTTTCTTTTTTTTTTTGTGCCTTTTTCCGTTAGGAAAGCAAAAAAGAAACTATTTTTTCCATTAAATTAGCCTGTAGGTATAATAATTTAATACTTAGAGGATCAGTAGAATATTTTACAGATGACTTTACATTCTCCCTCATGACCCATCAAAATATGTGTCTGAAGAAGTTAATTTTTTGCCCTGCTGATGATTAATTCATGAGGCTTCAACAATATGCAAAGTGAAAGACACAAATTGGCTTCTCCAGCAATACCTTCAAATACCTCTAATTATTCACAGGGGATATGGCAGAGCTAAAGGACCCACAAAGGTTCAGAGCAGTCACAATTCTTTCAACCCAGTAGGTCAAGGACTTCCTCTTCTAAAACAATAAGTCAGCAACATTACTAATTCAGAACAGAGACAAATCTGATGGAAAGCCTTCACAATTATTAAACATGGAATTCTTTAAGGTGCTGAGCCAATAAGTTCCACATTCGTTTTTTAAATTAAACCTGAAGTTAATGAAGTCTGCCTGTCTTGTAAAAAAGAAAAAAAAAAAGAGCAGAAGGGGTTTTAGAATCTCAACTAGAAAACAGACAAGACTGTTTGCAATGAATACTGAACGCTTTATTAACATACACCCTGCTTTAAAAAAAAAAAACAAAAAAAAAAAAAAAAACAAACCAAAAACAAAACAGTGAAGTATTAACTTTGCTGACTAGATAATAACTGTAATAATAATCACTACCACAGAGGCTTTCCCGAGGATACTTATCTAATGTCCTCATAATTTATAACTCTCCAGCCCAACCCTGTGAAGTGCCAAGGGCAATCAACTGCATCTTAGAAAAAAATGTTCTGCATGTCTCACAATTTCACAGATTTTCTAACAGCAATTCTCTGGTTTATTCCACTAAATCTTGTCCAGACTAGATACTGGAAAAATGTAATATGTCAATAGGAGATTTCAAATCTTCTCACTGATTTAAATGAAACTGCACAAGATGAGGACTAGTGGTATATGCTATCATACTGCACTTCCTTGGTTTACTCTTTTCCACTTCTTGTTGAAGAAGAAAAGTAAAATCTTCAAGATTTTACTACAAAGACCCCACTCCTAACTTAGCTAATTTTCATATCAAGATACACTGAACATAACAAAATTCAAAATGGCATAATGGCATGCTGCATTTTACAAAGCAAGAGTTTTTCCTTTCTACCACAAATAGCCACCATATACTAATGACTAACTGCTGTTAGTTATTCTGAAAAAAAAATTAAAAGCAGCATTAAATTGTTTTCTGCCCTTCTCTTTGTACAGAGACATGGAACAGGCTGGTCTGTTCCCATTCCCTTTCACTGTAACATTTACTCTGATGTTTTGACACCTTTTTGAGATGACATCCAACTGTTTCACTGCTGCAGCTACAAACCTATTTTCAAAGATGGATAATATATGCAAATATTTGTTAATACCTTTTTGAAAGAAGGCAGCTTTGGACAATGTCATTTCTAATTCAACATTTGGCACTGTCATCAGTCCCTCTCCTGAACTGCATTGCCTCTTATGCCTTAGGTAGCTAAAAAATCATGCTTAAATGAATCTTCTGCTAACTAAATTACAAATCTATAAAACTTGAGTTCCAGTAATCCTCCTTCCAGAGGAACCTTTTTCTTTTTTTTTTTTTCCTCCAGATAAAAAGACCTGGTTTAATACAAACAGCCAGATAATAACTATCATTCGTATTATAGGAATGCCCAAAGACCTTTAGGAAAGGTACACTAAGGCCTGTTGCAATGCACCCCAGAGAAATACATTAAAGACACATCCCAAGTCACTTAAAACTGGAAAGTAAATGGCAGGAAACAAAAGAGCCAAGAAACCTATGAGAAAGAAAACCCGTTCGCTAGCTGGGGAGCAATCAGAGGGCATCAGGAACAGGAGGGAGCTTTCTCTGTGAAACCCCTGCACTTAGAGCGCAGGCAGTTATGTGTCCCAGCTAGGCAAATCAGATTCAAATGAGCGAATGTCCATATCACGGTGGAATGCAGCTACATCCCTTAAGTACCCTGCTGCCACAAAGTCATTCAGCCACATTTATGAGAAGCCCAAAGGACATCCAGGGACCATCAATTTTATCATGACAGACATTTCTTTACATTACCAAAAGACATGCCCTATATGTAGTCCCCTGTCAAAATGTGAGAAATCAGGTCAAGTTTCAACTCTTTGCTATGTTCAGCACATTCTCTAAGTGATACTGCTTGAGCTTTCCTGAGCAATCTGGCTATCAGGCACTGTATGCTGCACATTAAACAAATCTAATCTTATTTCATTATTCCATGCTGGTTCCACTACTTACATTTCTAACCAAAACATCAGTTTAAATGTTACTGATAAGACTAAGCAGACACGATACTAATAACCTATCTGTCAATCATTTAAAATTACTCTCAGCAGAATTATAAGCATACCCTCTAAAAATCACAATTTGCATTCTGAACATTTGGAGTGCAGGTACCTGCTGCCCTCGGTCCAATGATTTGAATGTACATTATCGCCCCTTCTTCCCTGAATAATTATCAAGTAGTGTAAAGAGCATCAGGAATAGCATTTACTTTTCAGCAGGCTATCCAAACATAATCAGCCAGTTATCAGTTTAATGACAACCACAATGAACAGCACCTTCAGTCAATACAAATGTGCTCCTACCTACTCCAGCTGCTTTCAGTGTACTGTCTTCTTTCAAAATCAGTTTGTCATCATCTTCCAAACTCACTATAAGTTCACCGGTCTACAAATCAGAGAACCAGAATACAAACATAAAAATAAGAATTTAATGACTGTCTCTGCTGCAGTCTTCTTTGACAGCACAGAGATCTGCCTGCACTAAAGCACGTAAAAGGGGAAGAATCCATCTAGTAATCATACCTTAGATTTGTGTGCTTGGTGAATAATCTTCATTGTATCTGAAAGAAAACACAACGTTTTCCTTAAGTAAGCCTTAATAGGCAGGTAACACTGAAAGTTGTACTTGGAGAAGGAGAGACAAAGAGGTACGGTTCAAAAATCTTTTATTATGAACAATTTTGTGTATTCAGTCTAAAAGAGGAGAAAACATTTTAATTTCCCAGTCCTGCAGCCACAGTCTTAAACCAGTCAATCCAACATTAAGGTATCATATCCTACTGGGCTTCTATTTGCTGGCCGAATTACAATAACTAACTAATGACCATCCCAATTGCCAGTCAAAACATATCAATTTAAATGCCAGTTAGGGTGTTTTGACCTAGCAGGTTTAACACATGCAATTGGGGCAGGACAAACAGCATTTATGCACTGTCAACTACTACAGTTAAGTTGATAGGCAGCAAGTAATTAAGACACAGTAACCTTCAGATCATTCCTTGAAATTTTCCTTCTCGTGAAGAAAGCAGCCTTTTAGATATTTTGTTAAGTCAGTCCATTTTCCATTAACATGTACGGCCTCTCCTCTTTTTAATCCTATAAACTCCTCAGTAATATTTATCTCTGATATGTTTTTGCAGTGTAGCACTTTCAGAAA
Source organism: Larus michahellis (assembly GCF_964199755.1). Lineage (NCBI taxonomy): Eukaryota > Metazoa > Chordata > Aves > Charadriiformes > Laridae > Larus > Larus michahellis. Next base: position 50,142,584 of record NC_133902.1, on the reverse strand, counting down.
TTACGCTATTAAAAAAAAAGAAATATCACTTTCCCCTGGCAATGTGGGCAGGGCTTTGCTAACAAAAAGAAAAACAGGGGAAAATAACGTCGTCACTAAAGCAACCAGATGAATGCAAAGATCCAGAGGGAATGGAAGTCAGAAGATGCCCGTGCAGCACTAAAAAAAAAAAAAGGGGGGGAAACCAAAAACAAAACCAAAAAACTCAAACTCTCATCAATCCCTTCTCAGCAAAGAAGGAAAAACCAGTTGTTTAGTTGTTTGCCTGCTCATTTTCTGTTCTAGTTTGGTTTTGTGCATTAATCGAACACTGCATGTTAAAACAGTCTGGTAAAAGAAGGATGCAAGAAAGTTAGATATAGGCTAAAACAACTTTCAAACTACCAAGTGCAAGTAATCAGATGTTCAGAGTAACAGAGATCACACTCCCATTCAGAAGTTTGCTTCCATACCACTCTGGCCCATTTTAAACATTTAATTTAAAACACTGCATAAGGTCAAAACTACTCTGTATTCCCACTAGAGAGGTCACTGAGAAGGCCGCCTTAGCATGCTGTAAGAAGTGCAGTATTAGAAGCAAGACACATACTAAATTGCAATTACCGGGATCCATCTTGCATAGAAGCATTGCAAAAAGACTAAGCAATCACAGCAAAAAATATACTGCAATTACAAAACGTTTCTACCACAGCAAATACAATCCAGCCTCTGCCTGCTAGTTTTAAACTCTCTATCTGCTTTGTCATATTCTCTTTTCTCTAGTCTTTGCTCATTCTCTGAACTATTGTCTCAATTTTACTTCTTCACAACTCCACCACTGGCATCCAGCAGTTCACTGTGTCTTCATCTGAGCTATTAAATGGCTTCTCTAACTCTGTTACAGAGATGAAACTGCAGTCTCTTCTCACCCTAGCTAAAGCCTTATGTCCTCTCAATAGCCTTTGCTAAATCATCCCCATTTAGTCCCACTCAATCATATTCCCAGATTTTTATCTTTCCTTTTCTAGTAATACATCTTCTGTGACAATAGATAAGAAATCACTTTCTGAGTCTGATTCTGTGAAGTATGTACCACATTGCTCCACATTCATGGGGAAAAAGAAATATTTGAGAAGCAGCTTATGAGACAAGTTGGCACCCAGGCGGCCATCATCAGTGAAAAGACGGCAATGACAGGGTAGGAAGATGAGAAGATTGACTGAGAAGAGTTCTAGAACGAGGAAAAGAATGATGTGTACAAAGAAATGCAGAGAAAATGAAAGTCGTAAGCTTTGAGATGTGAGTTAAGAGAATCAAGCCAAGAGGAAAAATGTGATGGCATTATATATGATGTTGAGAGAACAAAGTGGTGCTGAATTCTGGAGAGGAGGAAGCCGACACAGGCAAGGTGAGAGACAGACAGGTCCAACTGAGATTTCTGGCACTGCCAAACAAAACAGAAGATAAAATCTGACTCTTACTAGCACTATTCATGCAGAAGTATCACTGCCCTTTCATCACCAAAATACAAGAATGACAGTAGAGCACACAAGAGATGCCAAAATCATGAACCTGGATGATTCGCAGCCTGAGGGGAAGGTGAGGAATTTGGCTTTGATTTTTCTATGTGAAAATTTCCACGCAGCTAGCACCGTCCCACTAGAAGTAGGCCCCCACTAACTGGTGTAACAGGTTTTAAAGTTCTGCACTGTTTTTCACCCACATTATGCTCAGTCCTACACAGCACAGTCAGGTGCTCAGCCACAACATATGCCTTAGGAAAAACTAAACTGATGCTCTAAGTGATGAAAAAACTAGCAGCCGGGATAGGCAACACCAGGAATACAACCGATAGCAGCTGTTCTAGATAGGACCCCCTTATCTAGCCAAAGCAGCAGGTATTAGGGGAAGGAAGGGCACCTCCAAATTCAAACTTACAGATACTTAGATTTTAAGACCTTAAATGATATATTAAAAATAATAATGTTCAAGTCCTTGCCACTTGGGTATCATAAATCTTAATCCCTAACTCTTTTTCTGCTTTCATTTTGCACTACCTGTTTTACCATCAGCAAGAACACAGAATGAAACGTTTGGCTTTTTTTTTTTAATAGGCAATTAGAGTCTACTACCATTCACATGTATTAAATAGGTTCCTCATTCGATTCTTTGAATCACCGAAGAGGAAGGAGTTTGTCAACTCCAAAAACATGGGAGACAGAGGATCACTTGCAGCAAAAAACTCCAAGAGAACGTTCAGAATTGCCAAGTTCAGGAAAAGATATGTTACTGACATCCAAGTTAACAAACTCCAAGAAAGGAAATAATTTAGTCTATTTTGAAAGTGTACTCTGTCCCAAACAGATGAATTGCACATGTTCATGCCAATCTTCACAAAAAGGAAATATACACATAGCTTTACATTAGAGGATAAAGTCAGCCTAAATTTCACAACAGGCTGTTTCATTCCATCAGCTTGTATTTAAGAGCTTTCATATCTACTTTGAGCAAAGTTCCCCTGCTTCTCTTATATCCTGTAAATTATTTAAATACATTAGTCTTAAGCATTTTCTATTTACTGCCTTACTAGTAAATAGATATTGAAATACATAAGCACATAGAGAACTACAATTTCAAAGTGTTTGAGACCACAAGCTGCTCGCTAGAGTAAAAACGAGAGTTAAAAGGCACTTATAAAAGTAATAAAAAATTAATACCAAAAAACATCAGTACCAATTAGAAAATAATGTATAACATGCAGCCTAATTCAAAGACTAATACAGAACTTCAAAATAATGGTCAAGTTCTGTAACTGTGATCACAGTGGCATAACCCCAGCTACAAAAGCGGGATAGAGTTGCAAGTGCAGGCAGGCGCTGCCACCAGCATGAATATTCTACAGCAGTTGTCTTCTAAATTGTATAGAAACTGGTATAAAATACTATGTCTGCACTTTACAGGAATTAAAATAAGAAAAAAACCCACGTACCATACTTGTAATTTTTGAAAGGTGGAGGAAGTCCCGTTCTTGAAGGCACATCTATTAAAATAAAAGCGTCAAGTTAGAATAAAGTTGTCTTTCTTTTTAATTTCCAGTATTTTCTTTTACATTATTTTATGCATGCATCCTGGACATCCTTTACATCAAAATAAATCCACAACACCAGAGATTTGTCTGAGCATCAAATACTAAACCACAACCTTTGGCTCAGATTCTATAGTTACTTCATCTCTGATTAACTTCACTTGAGCATGAAGCCCCTCTGAACAAAATGACCCATGAGGACAGCGAGTCAATGCAATCAGAATATGATCATGGGAGTCTGATCCTTCAGAAATCTGCCAGGAACATCCTGTTAATGGTTTGCACAGCATCTCTCTCTACCTTATACAAACAACTGTCATTCATAACTGAATTGTTCAGTAAACAGAGACCTGCAAACCAGCCACAAAAAGGAAGCCAAACTGTAGAAAATTAACTCTTTAGCCTCATGCAGGACACAGCCCATAAGCAACTGCAAGAACACAAACACCTTCCCTGGTGCCAGCATTCCCAGTGACACCCAGGGATTTAACCAGGGCCTTCGAAAGCCCAGCCACCTGTGTGGTGCTCAGCAGCAAGCCGGCTGAAACCTTAATTTCATCAGTAGTTTAACAATTTATCTCAAACTCTCCCTTCAAAACAGATTACAGTAAAGGAGGGAACACAGCTTTTGGACCAGGAACAGGACTATCCATCCATCTGTGGAATGAGGTTCCAAAAAGTCTTGTCCAAGACGCTAGTGAGTTTCAATACCGCACACATCAAAAGCAAGCTCTTAGCATTGTTTTTTATTTTATTCCTCATAACAGCAGCTGTACCATATGTTCTGAGAGTGCTTGCAGTTTTCTAAAAGCATCCTAAGATCTTGCCATGCCCATCGCTGTCTAGAAGTATGGAAGCTGCTGAAGACACGATACAGCTGTGAGGCTCAGGGCAATGTCCTAGGAGTTGCTCAAATTTTATCAGCAGCAACAGTTCAAGACTTGTTTAAGCTGACTTCATGCAAAAAAAAATCACATGATATTATTCTGCACCCTTTGAATGTCTCCATTTAGGTGTGTAGAAATACACCTGCAAGACTTGGGTAACACCCTAACTAGCGAGTCACTGCGTGGGCTGGTCGACATCATTAAGTAACTTTTAGATACGCTGCCACTTTCAACCAGGCTTTTAAAACATAAAGCCCATAGATGAGTAAATCTGCACCACAAAGCTCAAGATGGAGACAGAAACTCAGAAGCCAACATGCACAGTGAGACCTCACAGTGTCAAAAACAATTTTTCAAGATCCTCTTTTCTCACAAATAGCAAACAGACTTGTGTTCCCACATTCCACATATTGGTGTAGTTCCTAAGGATCAAAGGCTCTCCAAATTCTATTAATTTACTCCTGTTAATTTATGAATAGCTGCCTGACAGCACCACTCCAGGAGCCTGAGGCACTGAGCCAAATGCAGCAATGCCCTCATCTCTTTTTGACTAAAGATGGGGTTTTAGGCAGGGGGAGCAGCCTTCACAAATTTAGGCATGGCACACTGACCATGGAAGCTCTTATTAACTCCAGACCTCTCATCCAAGGGAAGAGAGCACACAGGGGATGTAAACACAAATCTGGCACCTCTACCAAAGTCACAGAATTCCCATTCATTTGCTCCCCTCCGCTTTCTTGTGTGGAGACAGCAACACATGGGACTGAAACGAATGAATAAGACAACGGCCCCTTACCCTTCTGCACAAAATTCATGAACTGCTTTACTGTCTGATCCAAGTTAACTCCATGATACACCACAGGTCTGAAGTTCCGGTGTTCAAAAGAGCGAACAAGACGGACTGTGATGGTTGAGCTTTCTGCTGACATGAGAATTAATTCTGAATAACCTGGAAAACATTAAAGAGAGGAATTAATGCCTTTCCTGTGTGTACAAGCACAGCTAGAAAACAAGGTGCAGGTGGGCCTCATGCAAAGATTAAAACATGGCAAGAAATTCAATAGCATTATGTCTTTCAGGACTTCACTTTTAGTATTTCTACAGAAGCAGTAACAGGATCTCAAACCAAACAGAGTTACCTAGGATATTATTGATACCGCACACCAAACAGTGCAGTATTTGCACCTGTGCTGTGTAATACAGCACCAGACTCCCTATTAAACACACAAAAATGTTACAGATAAATGCAAGAATGTCATTTGGGTTTTAAGTGACTGAAGACTTCTCCTGCTGGGTGAGTAACCTTGTGCTCTAAAAAAATGTACTAATGTGAACAAAACCAAAACCTTTTTAATACACTTATGTTGCAGAGAGCATAATACCCTGAAAAATGCTTAAGCCCTTACACAATGCTCATTTTCACCTTCCTTCAGAAAGTGGAAAAACCTCCCCCACATACACATGCAAATAATTCTCCTGGTATACTACTACATAATTAAGGGTTTTAATTTAATTTAGAATAGTAGGTCTCTAGAACGGCTCTACATGGCTTCTACTACTTTAACAGAGAGCAGAACCTACAACAGAGTTGCCTTATCAACCCAGGCTCCTCTTCAAACAAGCCCTCAGGTACCCAGTTCCATTGGGTAGTTTCTCTCCACAGGAAAAAGAGCTATTTCCTACCTCGGCAACCTTCTCTATTTTTGGTGCTGGGTATTCCTCAACAACCTTGCTTTCTGGTCACACACTAAACTGCCATGGCTGCTGCAGCAACAAGCAAAGACTGCAGCCCGAGTGCTGCAACATCAGTCAGGGACACAGCACAACCCCTGCATCTCCTTAGCAGCCGTTTCAGTCACCATTTCGAGTCCTGCAAGGGATTCTCTTTCCTAGTCATCCCTCTATGTTCTTTTTTTTGTGTTTTGTTTTTTTTTTTCTCCTTTTTTGCTGTGGGGGGAGATTATTTAAGTGACCCATCATCATGCAGGTACCTCCCGGTCTTTGCTGTGTTTGTCCTACCTATATCCTGGCAAAGTAAAGCAGCAGTACTTTCTTCACACGCATTCTGCAGAATGGGGACACAGTCCTTCCACATCACAAGGCAACTTGCTTTTACATCTCCTTAGTTAATAATTCCCTTTCCATTTTCATTGTAAATAAGCTGTGATACGCAAAGATGCCAATCAAGAAAAGCATATGCTGCACCTGAAAGTAACTAGATTTATATTAAACAGCAAAGATGGGTATTTTCTTTACGCTATTTCACAGGGGCTAGAGATCTGGAGGGCACAGTACAGGGTAAGAAAAAGGGGGCAGCATCCAATTCACTTTCCCCTGAGCAGCATGGAAGAACACGGTAGAAATGCAGATTTGGGAACAGAGACAATTAGAAATCGCCGATTTTCACGTTTACTGTACAGACCCCCCAGACTAGTCCCACCTAGGGCTGGGACCAGATACTACCCAGCGCCTCCTGAGGGACAAGATGGCCCGTTCTGCTCAGGGGGGCCTACCGGTCAATTTCTCCTGTGAGGAGGAACCTCCCCCAGGCCTGCCCGGCTCCTGCCCGCCGGCAGTAGCGCCAGGGCCCGCGGCGGAGCACCGCTCGGCCCAGCAGCTCTCCCCGAGACCGAGCGCCCTCCCCTCAGCCCTCACACCGCCCGGTCCCGCCCGAAAGGGACCGTTAACAGCCCTCGACCTTACTACCGACTCCCCCGCCGGCACTTCCGCGTCTCTCGCCCCACCCCGCCTCACACAGCCCCACCAATCACGTCCGTTCGATGCCACTCACCTCGACGAGGGATTGGCTGCGAGGCGCCCTGTCCCCGCCCCACGGATCCGTCCGTTGGCCAATGTCCAGGCTTACCCCTCACGTTACTGGGCATGGTACCTCCCCCCCAGAGCCCGCCCATCCTACACCGCCCTCCCATTGGCCCTGTGCCTGGCTTCTCCCCGCCCCCGGCAGGCGCCGATTGGCGCCGCGTCACCCGTGGCGCTGTGATTGGCCAGCCAGCGCTGTGGCGAGGGGGTGAAGCGGCCGAGCGGTGGGGGCGGTGTGGCAGACGCTGGGGGGGTCAGGATTGCTTCGGGTTTGTCGCCATGTCTGAGGTGCGGGCTGTGCCGGGGGGCGGCTGGGGGGCGCTGGGGGGCGGTGGAGGGCGGGTACGTTCCTCTCCCCCTTATTCAGCGGTGGTGGCCTGCGGGTGCTCACCCCCGCCCCGCCCCGGGGCCTTCCCCCCCTGTAGGCCGCGTTCCAGAAGGCTGCTGAGGAGGTGAAGCAGCTGAAGTCCCAGCCCACCGACCAGGAGATGCTGTACATCTACGGCCACTACAAACAGGCCACGGTGGGCGACGTGAACACGGGTAGGTAGCGGCTGGGGCCCAGCCCTCTGTGCCGCGGGTGGGCGGGGGCCGCGCGGTTGCGGCCTGAGGCTGAGCTGGAGGCACTTGGGGACGGCAAAACCTCTCCCCTGTGGCGCGCCTCGCTTCGTGCAATCCCGGCAAAAGTGACTCAATACCGACTTGGCATAGATTTGCGTGCAGGCGGGCGCAGGCTGACCCGATAAGGGTTTGTGCAACTTGTGGTTTTTAGATTAACCCAGTTGCAGTCGTCTAAATCGTGTAGCAACGGTCTGAGAATCCTTTGTGTTAGCTTTGTGCAAATATTGGGTTTGGGATTTTTGGAGACCTTTATCGGTAAGTAGCTGCCTCGGTCAAGGGATGCTACTTTAATGCAAACAGGCTTTAAACAGCAAGGCAAACTATACAAGTGTGGAATTGCAATACTTGGAGGGGGCGGTTTGTTTAAACTGGATTGGCTACTAAAAATAGTGTTGGAAAGCCAAAACAGAAGAACAGGAAAAAACTTTATAGGCGCTGCAGTTAAAAGAATCTTGAAAGGAGTGTAGCAGAAATATCTCTGCGGGTACACCAAGCAAAATCTCTCCTGTTATTTCTTTTGCTATACTTCTGTCACTGGCAGCTCAGTTTAGGATGTAGCCCATCTCTACTGACCTTGTGTAACGGTTGGGTAAAGTAGCTAGGATTAGAAAGGGAAAAGGTCATTTGTTCGGAGCGCTGGTCTCCTGACCCAGTTGCTGATGAAGTTTATTGGGTGTTGATTGAATTCAAAGCTGGCAGTGTAGTGTACAGGAAATGGTAAGTATGGGCACTTGTGGTTTTTTTCCAAAATGAACAGCACCGAGGGAGACAAGAACAGAGTTTGGTTTTAAGATGCAGTCTTCTTGGTATGGCTGGACCTTAGCATTAGTAACGTTTGCCAAGGTGAAATGGTGCTTTAGAGCTGTTAATATACCAAAATTTCTGTAAGTTGCTGCATTCTTGGGAAGCAGTAGTTAACAGGAGCTGGCTAGAAAAGCAGTTCGTGTAAGAGTGAGCTAGTAGGGTTTTTTGTTGGAGAGAAGGAGCTGCCAAGTAGCTCTTCAGGTCACATTGCCATGTGAGCAGCGCAAGGGTATATTTGTGGCTAATGTACAGGCTACTGTCCAATTCCATTTGTTAATCCTAAGGCTTGTCTTTAAGGAGACAGAGAAGAAGTAAAAACACAGAGGGGACTTTAGGTGAAGCCTAGCCATGTACATATCCGTATCTCATTCATTTTTTCTCTGTTTGACTACAGTGTGGCCTGTAATGAAGTGAGTTAGAATTCAGTGCTTGTACCCCTAGGTGGCAGAATGAATGAAGAGCTGTATGTTAGAAACATACCATTAACTTCACGATAATGAATTCTAAGCAGTATGCTACTAGCTTTTGGTTTCATGTCTCTGCTTGTAATGGACCGTAGGGCATTTCTGCTTTACTTTAGAGCTGATGATTCTCTATTCTTTAATCAGATAGCTGTCATGCAACAGCAGTCTCTTCAGAAAGTACGATAAATCACACTATTTGGTGCTCTTCTGCTCAAATGCTGCTGTCTTAAGGGAACTTGACAGAGACTATCTCTGTGGCCACCGATAGCATTCCAACATGCTCCCTTCAGCATCAGAGGTGATCTCCTGACTACAGGTTAGTAATAGCTGCAGAGGTGAACCAATGTGTTTTATCTTAGTTAAGAGCTAAATAGCCTTCAGGAAAGGAGTAGGTATTGCCTACACCCACAGCACACCAACTAATTCTGCTGCTTATCCTGTCTCTCTCAGAGCGCCCTGGTATGCTGGACTTCAAAGGCAAAGCAAAGTGGGATGCCTGGTATGCATTGAAAGGTAAGCGTCTGATTATAAAATAAAAATTAATAAATAAAATCACAGGCAAACTAGTCAGAAAAGCGTATGTCATTCAGCAAGAAATAAAATAGTGTTGCCTTATAAGACAAGAGTTCTAGAAGTTCAGAATGCCGTGATAATAAACTCTTACTTTTGATTACCTCTGCAAGGCAGGAGTAATCCTGAAAAATGCAGCCTGCGTGAAAGGAAATTACAGTGCAAAATTTCCAGCTGGCCCAAGATGTTACACAAAGGAGAACTGTAGCAGCAGCAGAAACCTAAATCTGTTTTCCAGGCCCCAGTCTAGTACCCCAGAGGCTCAGCTCTTCCTCCAGTTGTGGTGTTTCTTCTCAAGCTTTCCTAACTGGAAGATGCAGCTGGGCTCTCTGCTCTAAATGAGGAGTGGAACAAGTGGTCTAATCTATGAAAATGGGAATTTTCTGGTGTTTTAAGGAGCCAGCACTACATCTAAATGCACTCTAAGTTGATAGAATTGCTTTCCTGTAATAATTGTGAACAGCATTAATGGAACTAATACACTGTTTGGTTGCTGTCTATACAAATATAACTTTGCTTCAAAACACTGTTTTCTCGTGACTGTTGACCACATTTATTTAAAACTTTAGTACTAGATTCACAGCCGAGTGACCTTCTTTGCTTTCTGGTAGCATGCACCTACGTGCTATAGCAAGGAATTGTGACTTGCATGCAAAAGGCGTCTGAATTTATAAAAGGTTATCTGATTGCTTCCTGTGTTCTGTCCTTCAGGAATGTCCAAAGAAGATGCAATGAAAGCTTACATAGCAAAAGTGGAAGAACTAAAGGGCAAATATGGCATCTGAGGACTGGATATAGCAGCCACTTGCACACCTGAAACATGCCTTATTTCTAATACTGTGGAAAACTGGTTTCTGATAAAATTTTTAAATACCAAGTATGTAATAGTTGGCTCTCCTCATGCCTGTAGTTCAGGGGAAGCTGTGTACCCAACTAATGTACTGACACATCATAAATTCCTGCTGGGAACAAGATCTGGAACTCATTAAAGTGCATTTGGTACTTTAGCTGTTGTGGTGGTCGTCCCTTAGCGATTATTCTGAGCTCATCCCTTAACTGCCATGTGGCAGCCGTCAAACGCTTCTGTGTGAGGCACAAACCAACCTCTCCAGCCCTCCTGCCACTAGAGGGGGCTCAGTAATCTGTTTTGTGCAATGCGGACAGGTGTCCAAACCAAACTCGTGATGTGTGATAGTGCTTTACCTCCTTTCTCTTGCAGATAAATGCCGGAGCACTCACAAAAGCTGGAGCACTGCGGAGATTAACGTGAAGAGGCTAGCTCTAATGCTGTCTATACTAAGAACAAGGTGCTTGATATTTGTTGCTTGGGGCTTTCTGAGACTTACTCAACAATTGTCAAATCATCTTTCATAAAACACTTCTTGGAGATGTTATTCCCCAACAGCAACGATAGGGTCCTGGAGAGAAGGCAAATACTCAGCACCTGAACACAAAACCTTCCTTTTGGAAGAAAGCGGTGAGCGGTGAGCTCTCACCACCAGAGAGCGGTGGTGTTTGTGCCCTTGATACTGTACCACTGTAAATAGAGAGGGCTGGTGTTGCTGTGTACTGAGGGGTGAATCAAGTATAAATTGGTTTAACGCTTAGAAGGCTGTTCAAACAGGAAGACTTACAGTGAACATCAGCAACAGTTTTATACAAAACCCACTGTTGTGACCATCTCCAGCAGGCTTTTACCCATTTTTGGTCTGCCTAGCATAGTCTGTTAAGAGTTGCTGAGGCCAGAAAGGCCTTTGATTATAAAATGTGGCACTGAACTGTTCCAGCACAGAGCATGTGAGAATAAAGTTACAACCTTATATAGGAATGAGGCGTTCTAATTCCTGCTGTACTGGTTAGCATCTGAACAGCTGAGGACTTCAAATCAAACTGCCTTCAGATAACCAATTGATTTATAGAAATCCATAGGGATGAAACCCATAATTTCCTGTCTGTCTAGCTAAGTACATAGTTCTGTTTTGAGTTACACAGGTTTTGCTGTGTGCCTTACCTAATGTGTCTTTTCTTATGCCACCGGTAGGAGGTGGAGATGGCTTTATAGTTTTTGAAAGCATGCAAGGTAACTTCCCCCTCTGCTGCTTTTAATGGGGAATGCTCTTAGAGCTACTTGTTCACCCTTTAAAATGCGTTAGGATAAAGAAAGGTTTGGTCCTTGTTCTTATAAGGAAAAATGTTGCTTACTCATGTCCTTCGTTGTTCTTCTGGGTAAGTAATATAAGCATTTGGGGGTTGTTGTTTTTTTTTTTTTGACTTCCTCTTGTATCCTCTGCTAGTTATTTGAGACTGTGTAAATTACATTCACCTTGCAAAAGAGTGGTAAGAGCAGATGTTCAGCATAAGAGATGACTTGAGCTCTTTGCCAGCCCTAAATTCCACAGGCAGCTCCATCTTCACAGCTGTGTTTTGTGAAGCTGGTTATCCTTGGAGGATTCTGCCAACCAGCAGCAGAATGTAACTCATACCGGCAAATGCTTCCGCTTCTGCTCTTGTTTGCTGGAGGCTGATGTGCTGCAAGCTGCCATGCTTTGCTAACGTGTTTCCTGTCAAAACAGGTGTGTTCAGAATTTTTGACTGCTAAAGCAGTGGAATTGGATCCTATATCCCAGTCTTCATTGAGCTTTATTTCCCCTGGGGGATTTAAGTGATTGTCGCAGTGCTGCTGTTCTTTCTATTGCCTGTCTGGCATTAGGAAAACATTGCTGTGTACACAGCACTTATCCCAGAGGGAGACCGGTCTTGGCCACGTTTCTATGCCTTGTACTTAAAATTAATGCTGTTTGCCACTCTATACAAGTGATGGAGAAATCTACCTTGAATGTCTTTATTTGGATACTTCATTTTTATTGTAGTAACACTTTCTTCCTGCTTGGAGCTTTACCTTCCTTAGGAAAGTGACATCAGTGGCCTTACTATTTGGAGTAAGCTGAAAAATTCAAGTTACGGAAGTAAGAGCTATGCAGTAAGAGACTTTACAAAAGGCAGCAGGGCAGTAAGAAAGGTGCTGATGTCTGCGCATGGTGGTGTGCGTGGTGCAGCCAACTTTTGTGTTGGCCGTTAACAACGGTGCAGCCATTAACTGTGGGTACCGCCGCTGCAGGGAGAGTGGTGAAAAAGACGGAACTGAGCTGGGGGGGCTGGTTGTTTAGCAGCAAGGTGCCTGAAAACATTGCTGACAGCATAGTGCTTGCTGCTGTGGAGTACGAGACTCCTGGGCTGCATAAATAACAGTTTGGCAGTAGTGGCGCTAGGGCCATGGTGGTTTAAGGACATCTACAGACAGATTTGCAGGTAGAGGTAATCGCTTTTATTAAACGAATAAAGTGGTTAAAAATAGACAACCATTAAAGTATATAGCCTTGAGATCTGAAACAGAAGCAGCAAGCCTCAAACCAAAATACAGCTTCAGAAGCGTTGCTCTGTCTGCAGTAAGGTACTCCTGATGCAGGAACAGATGCTGTTGATGGCTGGGCAGTGCTGCAAAACAGGGGATTGTTCTGACACCCGTTCGGGGAGTTGCTGCTATTTCCTCTGTATTAGATCAAAGAAAGGCCAAGCAACATCCTGATCCTTGCGGCGCTCACGAGGGGGGACAGACGTGCGCTGAAACAAGCCTGACAGGCAGGAGGTCAGAGGCCAGCTGGCACGCAGGCACTTGGGTCTGGCTTGCTGAGTTTGCAGAGTGTGCGGGACGGAATCTGGACTTTGGATACAGGAATAATAAATGTTAACTTGCGTCTGTGATAAGACAGTGTTCCTTCTATCACGCTTCTACTATTAGTTCTTGCACAGAGAAACCAGCTGATTGGTACCCAGTGCAATTAGAGATAAGCTGTTAAGGGGATGTTGTTTTCCTTGGGGTTTGTTCTTCTGGGTTTTGCTTGCTCTTACCAAACGTATGTGAAGGTGCAACGCCCCTGGCAGAGATTTAACGAATCAGTATTGGTGTGCTGCTTCAGGCCTGTAACAGAGTTTTCAACCCTGCGAAGTTAAGTTTTCTGTTTGACTGCAGTGTGCAACTTTGTCAAAATTCTTCAGTTCTCATCTGGAGTGATCTTGTTTCACAAGCAAGTATTTTAACCTTTGAACTTGTTTGACCCTGATGAGACTGCTGAGATAACCGACAATTGTATTTACTGTTGTTTAAAATACTTCCTCTGCCCCCTGAGTCTTCAGAGCAAACAATATTGGGCAATACCACTATGGGGTGACTGGGCATCTCAGCCATCTTGTGGGATTGGTAGGATTGATTATAAGTTGGGGGAGACAAAAAAAGAAAATGCATTTTGGCTTGGGTAGGTTTCTAAATACCACAGCTGTCACCCAAAAAGGGTTATGCCATTTTCCAAGTTGTCGAAGCTGCTTAGAGGTAAGACAAGTTGATACTACGTAGACATAACACGTTTGAGGGAGAGTCACAGTAATAAACTTGGAAGTGTAAAAGTTGATAGGATAGAACAAAAGATAGAATCTGATGATGTTTTTTTTTTATTTTTGTTCCCCTACTCACAAGCATACGAAGTATCAACTGGTCTATAAGTTAGCCAATTTTCAGCTGCTCATTTAAAGTGCAAATGACATTGATCCATTCTAGGCATGAGTCTGTCTTCATTATTTATAAGATGAGCTTGTACTTCCTCTAGAATCAGTGTGTCTGTGCAGGTTATTCTAGAATAGAGAATTCATGTGGAGATGGGCTGCAGTAGTCTCTTCACTTTCTTGCCCATTTCCACCTGTGGATACTGGATTTTTGGTCAGTCCTGGTAAAGATACATTTATTTTACAAGGTCTGATGCTCTTAATGCTTGTTAGGGCTGATCCATCTCTTGCAACCGTCCTGCCATCCAGTGCAGTTTCAGAGCAACCCTTTGCTATCTGAAGAATACCTGAAGACGTACAGAGCTATCCTCAAAATCATTCAGTATGTCTTGCCTCTAATGCTTGAAAGCCTTCCTATACTTTAGACTGTCCAGAGTAATGGAGAAGCCATTAAAAAATACAGTTCATTAATGAGCCTGGGCCTGGGGAGGAACAGATGGTCAAAATTCCTGGAGTTTGGTAAGCTCATGAAGGAGGTGATATAAAAAACTGCCTGAAAGTGGAATCAGTGGCTCAACAAATCCCTCCCAATCCTTATGTCAGCAAGGATTACTTTAGGTCTTAGTACTGCCACCGCAATGAGAAGGTCTTTATTGTTAATTAAAAAAGCCCAAAGCCCTGGCGCACTGGGATATTATATGATCTCTGCCCAGTTGGTTCTAAGCCCGGAGCTTGTTCTGTTTGCAAGCCCCGATTGCCTCAGACAGAGGATTCCCCACCCTGGAAAGAAGGAAGATGATACTGCTTGGCTAATGCAGCCAGGGAGACACCTTGTTTGTCTCCTCCAAAGCGTGCAAGACACTGACTTGTACCGTGTTCCCCAAAAGGCAGAGATAGTGATATGCCATCTCCTCCTAACAAACGCTGCTCACTTGAGTAAGTTCTGAATCAGAAAGGTGAGCTTACCAGTTTAATGTACTTGGTATTTTTAAGTCTGGGTCTTTAGCTGCATTAATCTGAGTTAGTATTGAGAGAAGAAACACATACATGACAGTTGAGAAACTGAGTAATATGATTTCCCCCATCTTGCGTAGTATTGAAATATGGACCAAGGTTTTTCTAGTAGAACTAAAAGGGCTAAAGTTTTAATTTGTGTATCCAATGTATATTTCAAAGCATCAGTTTGTCACAATGGACAGATACAAATAGCCTGAGGTCTGTCCTAAGCCAGTGTAACTATTGCCAGAGGACCCCAAAAAGGGCTGAATCCAAAGCAGAAGGAGCAAGCACCCAGTGCTGGGTCTCTGCAATGTGATGCTGAGAGAGGTCCAGAAACAGATCAGGTCCTTCCAGAATACAAAATGTTTTCCTTTAAGCCTGTCCTTTTGCTTAAAGTCTCTCTTCTTAGAGTTAGTTGGAGTGGGGGGTAGAGTCGCTGCATGAACTGGTGGATTATCACCGTGTTTCTAACCAGCTATGAGTGCCTTAGCGGGTACCGTTTGCTCCGGATGAAGAACGGGATCCCAGGCTCGGTGTCGGGTTTTATTGCCATGTCCAGCAGCCCAGGTCTGTGGCGCACGTCCAGCAGTGAGTGGGAGATGGTGGGGGCTGCAGGGACACGTAGCCCCTGGCTGGGTAAGCAGCCTGCCTGCCGGTGGCACCCGGGAGGTGTCCAGGCAGGAGGAAAAGTCCCACCACCATCTGGTCCGGGAGCTGTCTCCTCTTTACGTGACTAACTGTGTCTCTGCTACGTGCTGGGACGAGGCTGTCTGCTGGGCTGCAGTAACCTGCGGTGACGGGAGGAAAGTCGTGAGCCAAAGTAGTTGTGACAAGGGGTTGTTCTGGGCCCTGGTGCAACCCAAAACCCCCTTTCGTTACACGTGCTGTCTGGGGCACTCGTCACTGAGGATGACTGTGCCCGCGTTCCCAGAAGCTGCCGGTCTGAAGCAGCTTGCCAGCAGCTTGCTGACTTTTTGCCCCGTTCCAGAAGCAGTATTTCAGCCCAGCTAGGGTGCACCCAGCCCGAGGTGAATGCAGCTTCTACTTGGATTTTCAATCTACTGCCAGGGAAAAAAAAAAAGGGGGGGGGCGGGGAGGGGAAAAAAAAAAAAAAAAAAAAAAAAAACAAAAAACTGCGAGAAAATGGTGACGCAAGAGGGCTAGCCTCTTCTTTCTTCCTCATAAAATGTTCTCCAGGCTCACTTTTTGGGGAAGATGTGAACAAAACCATTTTGCCCCTTGTACAGGCTTTGGGCATGTCCCAAAGTCTCAAGTCTGCAAGATACCGAAGATCTATTTGTCTCCAAGATCAGATCAACTTCTATGTGGAAAGACATCTTGAAATAGGGATCTGATAAAAAAAAAAAAAAAAAAAAAAAACAATAAAAAACAATTTAAATGCTTAGTCAGATCAGTTGCTATGCCGAGGATTAAAGAAGAGTTCAGAAAGAATTTTATTCAACAAAAAAAATGCATTTACAGAAGTGACCGACGTGGAGATCAGACCAACCCTGGGGGTGACCCAGTCGCTTGTGTTCTGCTTTACCTCCAAGTGAAATACTTCATGGGGTAACCATTCCCTCAGCCCCGGGGACTCTCAAACTTCAGTCCTGAACCTTCTCCGGGATTCTGCACGAAAAAAGCTAGAACAGATTCTTCAGTGTTAACCTTCTCATGGTTTTCAATGAACCAGATGAAACTTTCCATGTTTCTGTAATGTAAAAAAAAAAATAATCCACAGTTACTGGTAATTTCCATTATTTATGAACACATTTCCCTGAAAACTTTCTCTCCAGGGATAGGATGTGAAATACCCACTTAAACAATAGAGAAAAGGGACTTTCTAAACAAAATAACGAAACTGGCAACATACCAAGAACTCTACATTGACACAGCTGAATCAAAAATACATCTGAAATGCTTGAAAGGTCATTTACCGTGGTGTTATGATGTAGGTAATGTATTTTTCAGGCAAAAAAAATAAATTTGTATTTTTCCTTTTAAAGCACTGAGCTCTTTTTATTGTAAAACACTGTATTCACATACGATTTTCCAAAATAATAACCTCAAGGAACAGTTCCACAATTTGTCTTTTCTTCAGGCAATGCTGCTGTTTGTTTTTTTTAATCTTTAAAAGATGGAGAACATATTTGTCTTGTTATGAGCCAATGAAGATAAACTCATTTTTCCATTTGAAAAAGGCGCACAGTTCTAGCAAGCGTCATGAATCCAGGCATCTTTTCCAGAAAGTAGGATGGTAAAGCAACAGCAGAAACAAAGCGCAAATAAACTGTTGGTAACTGCTCTGTTTACGCAGCTCTTACGATTGTCCTCCCCTTGGCAACTTCAGTAAAGCGTGAATCTTAAAGTCCCAATTCAACGGCGATATTAATTACAGGTCAAGTTGAATGCTGGTGTATATTTTCTATTTGGGGAAACTACATGAGATACAAAATATTAAAGCAATTTTGTGTTTGCAGGAAAAGGACCATCCCCAAAGCACCCTTTTCCTCAATGAAGCAGCTTGGCAGGTAACTATAGATCTACTAAAAGATCCAAATGTGACAGGGGGCAGCTTTAGTTTCAAAAGTAGCCACTTGAGGTTCCTCGTTCTACAAAGCTTTTTATGCCCATGTTTGCTCATGTGAGCCTGACCACGGGCTTTTACAGAAAAAAATAATATCTTGTTAGCAGGATGCACCTCGCTATTATTTTTTTTAAAAAATTGCTAAAGCTCTTAGGATGAGTCATGTTTTAAGGCAGATTTACACTTCACAATTTTGCTAATTGAAGGCCAGATTGCCTAATGCTTTGCGGGACTGAGCCGATGTTACAGAAAGCGTGAAGTCGTGTGAGGTTCTTGCCAGATAAGAGTTGGTGTATTTTGTCTGGCCGGAGCCTGCGTTTGCTCAGCACGGTTAGGTGCAAGCCGCGTCTCTTGAGTTCACATAGCAAATGAGACAGCCGAGGCTGCTTGTGCTTTCTGAGCCAAAAATACCTAAATATTGTTCAGTTTGGAACTTAGAAGTGGGTGGGTGTAGCAGCAAGCGCATGTGATCAGTCTGAACACTGCGATAGGGAAATGCTGTTTAACCTGTGGAATAAATAGCCCAGGATGTTCATAAAACCATTCTGTCATCTGATGAACCTAAAATGAAAGGGATGTGGCAAGCCTCGAGTCTGCTAGCTTGGAAAACATGCTCAGAAAACAAAAAATGTTGCAGACCGCAAACCCACAAAAGAAGTTTTAACAACAGACCTTGCAAAAATTTGCTGTGTTGCAAAAGCGGGAAATCCCAATTCAGTGTTTGATAGAAATATAATCTAATAATGTATACAACTTCGAAGGGAAACAATAAAACAGAAGATTTTGCAGGGAGAGAGAAAAAGATCTGAAGTTATCACTAAAATGTGATGTACAAAAACTGAAGTAAACATATTATTCAGAACGCTCACTCTTACTAGAAATAGTGTTACAGAAAACACCCCCAGCCAAATCGTAGCAGATATATATGCATTTTTAAAGGAAACTTAGAAAGCCCTCGTAAAACCGTGTAGAGATTAAAATAATGAGACGATCTGTATAAGACCACTGATATGTTCAGAAATGGAAGCTGGAAGAAGGGTAAAGTTATGATAACTTCTACCACCCCACGGTGCAGAAGGAGATCCTTCCAGCTCCTTTCATCTAGAAAGGGAATGGTCGAATTCTGCCCCCGGCTAATTACGAGGGAGGCCTGGAACAAGGACCCCTGAGTCCATCCCCTGGAGCCTGTGGAGTCACTGCAGACCTCTCCGCTGGAATCTAAATCAGAATTTGGCAGTAAAACAAGAGTTTCTGATGACACAGCAAAAACCAGCTTCCTTGGGCTTTTTTTTTTTTTTTTTAAGTTGTTTTGACCAAAAAAAAAAAAAAGTAAGGCAATCAGTAATTCATTAGAGGGTGGCAAAACATGACTGAGAAACAGAGCAAGGGCATAAAACTTTATGAGCAGAGAGGTTTTTGCCGACGGGTGCGGGTAGAGATACATAAGGTGAAGTAGGCTGGTAACAGATAAGAGTGTGCCCACAGCCCAAGGTGAGAGGCCACAATCACAGCGGGCGAGGAGGAGGAGAGCCGGTGTCCCACCGGCTTGGGAAACACCAGCACCGGGAGCAGATGGAGCTGGGACGGACAGGACGGGGCGGTTTGGGGTTCAGTGTCCGGGTACGGCCGCGGTGCCACCCCTGCAGCTGCTGCTGGGGCCGTGCGGAGGGACACTTCGGCCACACGCTTCTGGTCAAGCGCGATCCAAAGGGCTGCAAACCAACGGCACCGGGTGGTGGACGAGCAGGTCCTGGGCTCGCTCCCCGTCCCGTGAAGGCATCGGGGCAGCAGCGAGAAACAGCCCCCGAGCTCGCCGGCAGCCGGCGACACACGGCGAGGGGACGAGGTGCGGCGCGGGACACCTTGCCCCGGGGCGGTCGTGCTCTAGAGCGGGCACGGACACGCCGGTGCCCCGGGCCAGGGCAGCGCTGCCCTTCCCCGCGCTGCCGGGCCGGGGAGGGGGAGAACGGCCCGGCTCCGCCCGCGGGGCCGCGCTGCTGACTCAGCCGCGGGGGGGCCCGAGGGCGCCCCGGCCCCGCGGGCGTGGCGGGCGGGCGGGCGGGCTGCTCACCGCCCTCCGGCCTTATAAAGAGCCGCCGCCGGAGCCCGCTCGCCCGCTCGTCTCTCGGCGCCGCCGGCAGCATGACCGCCATCGGGGCGCAGGTACGTCGCCCACCGGCCCTGCCGGGGGACGCAGCGGGGAGAGGCAGCGGGGCCGCCCCTCGCCCCGTCGTAGGGCTGATGATGCGGTTTGTTCCTGCACGGACGGGGTCGCCCCGAGGGACCCTCCCCGGAGCTGCGGGGTGCAGCCGGCCGGAGACCCCCCCCCCTCCCCGGAGCGGCAGCAGGTCCCCCGGCTCCGTGGCTCTCCCGTCCCCATCGGCGGGGCCACCGCAGCTAGAGCGGGCTGTGGGGTGCTTGGCTTGTCTTTTAATTAAATTTCGGGCCGTCTCGGAGGGTTTTGGTGAGGAGGGCGTGTGTGCTGCCCGCGGGGGCTGCAGCCGGAGACACCCCCCAGCCCCGGGGGAGCCGAGCCGGGTCTGGGGTGAGGAGCCCGGTCCGGACCGGTGCTGCTGCCGGCAAGAGGAGGAGAGCCCGGCCGGCAGCAGCGCGGGAGATGTGGGGGAAGGAGGGCTGTGCTGGTAATTGGGCGTCCGTCCGCCTGTGTCCCCCGCCAGCTTCTGCCGCCTCCTCCATCCCAGCCGTCGGCTCCATCCTCCCAGGGGCCGGCGGTTTCCTCCAGCCCTGCCAGAGCAGGAGGCTGTGCCGCGGGGCAGGGATCCGGCGCAGCCCGGGGCCTTTGTGCTCCCCAACCCGGGCCCTGACGTGGGAGCATTGTTCGTGCGGCCGGAGAACCGGGAGAGCTTCACCCACCCTTCCTTTCTCCTGGGTACAGCCTGTAACTGCGTTGCCTTCCCCAGCGAGAAGGGATTTGATGGGCACAAGCAAATAGCTTCAAATGCTGAAGTCCCACTGCTTTGTCCTTCTGGTTTCATTTCACCCTTAACTAGTGCTGTTAACTCAGGGTTTTTGCTTCCCCCCCACTATTCTTTAAGGCGCAGAGGCTGCTGGCGCACCGGAGACCGCAGAAATCCTTCTTTGAGACACTCATCAGGAGCCTGATCATCTTGTGCGTGGCCATAGCAGTGGTCTTGTCATCCATCTCCGTCTGCGATGGCCGCTGGCTCTTTGCGAGGGGGCAGCTCTTTGGACTGTGGCACTTCTGCACCGTTAGCAACGGCAGCGTCCTGAAGTGTGTCACTGACTTCAGCCTGGCCAAGGTGGAGGGGCTGAGCGTGGGGGTGATTCCCATCAGAAGCATGGTGTCCTTTGCCGTTGTGGTTGCCATATTTGGCCTGGAGCTCTTGATGGTGTCCCAAGTTTGTGAGGATGCCAACGCGAGGCGGAAGTGGTCGATGGGCTCCGTTCTCATCCTGGGCTCTTTTTTGCTGTCGGCCACTGGGGTTCTGAGCTTCTCCGTCCTCGTGAAGGATCACCTCACCTTCACGGGCTTCACGCTGACGTACTGGTGCGAGTTCATCGCTGCCTTTCTCTTCTTCCTTAACGGGATCAGCGGACTTCACATCAACAGCCTCACGCACCCTAGGAACAGGGTAGGCAAAATCTAGGCGCAAAGGGTGTACCTCTGCCTTTGTGTAATCAGCTTTGCCAATTGGACTGGACAAAAAGGGAGCCTAATGAAGTTTGAAAAGGACACCGTGTCTTAAATTGTGTGCAAGGAGGGGAAGCGTGAGTCAGTCTTGATGCCTGTAGAAGACGTACCCACCCACTGGTCAGCGTGCAGGGCTGCATAACACGAGCAAAGCAGAGACTGAGACTGGCCGCTGCTGAAATGCGGTTTTCTGGAGGAGTGGATTAAAGAAGAGGGCATCATGTTGAACATGCAGAGGGGTGGCAGACTGTGATCTACACATGTGGACTCAGTTTTGAGGCTTACACAAAGCCTGTACTGCTGTGGGTTTGGTGTTGCTGTGCTTTCCCCCATACTCTGGAGCTTGTGAAGAGTGTAACATACCTTTGGTGTGTCTCTTGGCTTTGCTCTGTCTCAGGGACAGATGATTTGTGCCTGGCCATGCTCACTGGCTTGGAGTATTGAAAACCTTCACTGGCTCTCACTCTTCCATTTCCCTTTCAAAAGAGAAGGCACACAGATCTTGATCTAGTCACCCATTTTGTTTCCTGCTGGCACGTTCCCTGTATCTGTCCTTCCCTTTGTGAGTTTTTGTGGGACACCTCTGAGAAAGGTGCAGGGAGATGTAGCTGTCTTGGGGACAAGGACAGGTTTTGGGTGATGCAGGTGTATGGGGAAGGGTTCCGATGCCTTCCTTGGGCAGCAGTACATTTTCCTGTGCTCGCAGCTTCTCCCTGCTGTCACCACTCCTCTGCTGCCCCTGCAGGACACATGCCAATTGGTCACCCAAACTGGCTCCCTCGCAGCCCTTGCAAAGTTCTCTGTAACGGGGCATTGCTCTTCCTAGTTTCTTTTTTGTCCCTCTGGGCAAGAGGGACAAGCTCTGCAGGGGCTTTAGGTGGGTGTTGTGGCTGGGCAGGCCATGCTGAGACCACTGCACCTTCTGGGGTGTGTTTTGGTTGTGAAGGTTTCCCACTGAGGCAATGGGAAATCTCATCCTGTAGCTGAGAGTCTCCTGTAGCATTTCTTCTGGGAGGAGGAAGCTCTAGATCCTCCTGACCAAAGTCCTTTTCATCCCCTGATTAGCAGTGGGCCTGGGAGGAGAAGCTCATGATTGCCTCATAAGGGGCTGATAGGGACATCTCTAATCTGTCACAGCTGATGGAAGTCCAAAGAGACTTGGCCAAATTATATTAAGGCTGGTCTTCTGCCAGTGCTTGAGTCAAGACTGCTACAATTGCTGCAGCTTTGAAGTTCCCTATGCTGTCTGATGTAAAAGGGGAGAAGACCTCAGCAGGAGACCTCAGATGTTGGGTTGCTGCACATGTGTCCTCCCTGTCCAACATACAGTACTCTGTTGCCCACAGATAAAAGTGTCTTCAGAGTATTTCAGGGTCTCTGTTTTAATGTTTGTTTTGTATCAGATGGTAAAACTGCTTGTATTTTTGTTTTAGGACTAATGTTTCTACACGTTTCATCTCTGTATCTTGCCTGATAGGTGTTGAGCAAGGCTTTCCCTTCCAGTGCAGTGAGTTTGACATAATTTTTCACCTGAAACAAAAGCAGCACAAAGTAGCACAAAGGCCGAGAAGGCTGTGTAGGCAAGCCACGAGTAAACAGCTTTGTGTTGGAAAGCCACAAGTCATAAGTCCTGCCTGAGCCGAATGAACACTTGCTGAATGTGCTCCTGTGGACTTGTTTGACTCCATGAGGACAGTCTCTATTCCTTCTGATTTCCACAACTTTTTAAGAAAATGCTCTTAAGCCTGTTTCGCAATGCAGTTTCAGACCAGGCTTGCTCTGGACAATGCCAGTTGTGCTTTTTTTTTTTTTTTTTTTGCATGTGAGTCTGCCCGATTTCTGGTGAGATAACGCACGGACCTGTGCTACCCAGCCAACCCCTGAAGCTCTTGCAATGGTCGGGGCTCTGTCAGGGCTTATTGACTCTCTTTCAAGGACAAGGACTTGTGCCCTTAAACTGCCTCTGGAAAACTGCAGTGTGATTGTGTGTCTCTTTGTGAAGGTGCTTTTGATTTGCTGAATTGCACTGTTGGAAGACATGCTAGTGGGCTGAACTTGCAGATTGTTGTGTGAACAGTGCCGATGGCTTTAGCAGAGCCGCTTATCCCAGGGAGATTCTGCAAGGTCCGGTCCCAAACTGTAGCACTTTGGTGTTACCAGATGCTAGAGTGCCTTAACTAACTGATAAATCAGTTGTGGTGCCAAGGGGTGCCTGTGCCGGGCAGGACGGTTCCCCTACATGAGGTCAAGGGTGTCCGTGGCTTGTCTAGAAACGTGGATGTAACTTCAGAGTGCCTTCTTGGTGACATCCAAAACTGGAAGTCAATTCTGCATGTACTCCCCTTTGTGCTAGTGGGAGGCCATGCCCCCAGCCCCTTCCCCAGGGGATGCAGCCGTAGCCAGACCGAGTCCCAGGCCGGTGCCTCCCACTCGGGTTAGAGAGAGCCAGTGGACAATTAGCCATTGAGTTCACCCAAGACTTGGTGCGATTGTGAATGATTTTAGGATGCCCTCTGCTAGCTGAAGAAGAGGCCTTTTGTTGGGGGTAGGGAATCCTCTAGGGAAAATACAATAACTTTTTTCCAACTGGCTTTGTATACTACTGCTTGACTTACTAATGCTGGGAGAAGATGCGTTTTGATGGCTAAATAGTACAAAACAGGGTTGATTGATTGTCTTGGAGACATCCTTATACACAGCAACCTGCGCAGCAATGGGTAACTTCATTTTCTGAAGCCTGTGGAAGTGTCAAGTGACATTCCTGAAGTTTGTTAAATAAATTTCCTTGAAAAAAAAAAAATAACCGTAATTCTCTCTTCTTATATTTAGATGGTGGGGTGCAGATTTAAGGGGATGAGTGGGGTTTATGTAATCTCCCAGGCGCCAATTCTGTGTGTTTACCCAGCTAGACCGATGAAGAAATGACTGCTTGGCGCTTTGCCGAGCTCCAGACCAAGGGAGCCGAGGCTGCTGCACACTCCCCTCTCCTTTCCCTTCCTTGTCCACACCAATCCAAGCAGCCAGCACCGCTTTCTTGTCTTACAAAACAAGAGGGGCAGTCAGCTGTGCTGCTTCGTGGGAATTAGAGATAACCTTGTTGGCTCTTAATGATTTCCTGCTGTTGCATGTACTCTGTTTACCAGCTAAAGAGCTCTTTCCTGTGTCCTTCACCTCCCTTTTCCCACACCGCACCCTGTGTCTGAAGCATCCTTGCTCTTTTCCCCAGCTTTGCTTGTTTGGCCTGCAGAAGTGGTATCTGACTACGAATGTATTTATACAGGTTTTTCCCTTGAGCTCCCAGTAATAAAAGGTTTAGTTAAATGTCAGGAAAGCAGATTTCCAGCTTCACCACTGAATTAGTTTATGTAATCTCAAGTAAGTTAATTAGCACCTGGTGTTCTCTTTCTGATGGGAGAGGTCATTGACCTGTCTCAGATGGTTTAATATCTCTTAAAAGCTGTGTAATGAACATCACCTCTTGTTAATGAGCTGTTTAGACTTGCTCAGTTACTAATTTTAATTGGAAACTTGTGCACAAACCATTGCTTGTGGATAATAATACGTAAATAATGGCACAGGGCATGTTAACTAAGGAGTTATCCTGGACTGTTAATGGTATTTTGATTTTAAGTCTACAGTACCTTCATCAGCTGTGCTTGGAGGGACAGCTGGTTTGGGGGTTGAGCATCGCTTAGTTTTGTGAGTCAGGGGAGGGTGATTACAGAAGATGACTGCCCTCACCTGCCTTCTCTTTCCCTCTGCTGGGGCTATGGTGAGCAGGTAATGACCCTTCTAAACCTTCCACGTCAGTAAGGGCCTTCTTTTTGAGGGAAAGACAAGTGTGCCCCCCGGGGGGTGTCCTGGAAAGGGTGTTGGCTGGATTCCTGGGCCCTCTCACCTTCACATGGCTCCAACCCCTCTGAATTGGCACCACCCCCTTCTCAAACAGTTGAATTCAGCTCCCCCGATGCCCAGTGAGGCGTTGCACAATGTAATTATTCACAGCACAACAATACTGCTTTTTGCCTCTGACGTTTTGCTGGGAACTTCCTTGTTGCTGTGTTGGGGGAGAGAAGACTATTAATCATTTCCTTTTAAATTCAGTTTTAGTTGGTAGACCGCTGATCTTCAGGCTGCTGGAGCTGCTGCCTGCACTGCTGGCTTGCAGAGCTGCAACTGGCTTCTCTGGGGACCTGGAGTGAATAGCCAGAGGCTGTCACCGGCGTCCCAGAACAATGATAACTACTCGTGTGAAAGATGGTGCTTAAATCCTATTTACTGATAACAAATGCCTGCTTCACATGGAATACCGAGGAGCAAGTGTAGAGAAAGGGAAGTTGGTGAAACCTGAATATGGAGTTTGTTCAGCCCGTGTTAGTAGTTCCAGGCCACTGACACCGGAGTCTGCATTACCAGCTAATCTCTCCCTTTTTGCATTGCTCGCCGAGATTCACTTCCCTCTTCCTCTGCTTATAAATTCGTCAGTGTTCCTGGAGCTAAGTAGCTCTTTTCTTCAGTATTTGTCAGTACAGTTAATCAAGAGAGATCCCCAGCAGGGAAAGGTGCTTTTGTACCACCTCTGCAGAAGCTGGGCGAGGTGAGAACCCATCCCACTATGGTGGTGCTTGGCAGCAGCATTCTACATCCAGGTCACAGCATCCTAATGCCTGGGGCCATCTGCTTCTGGCACCTGCACCAGTGGACTTGTTCTTCCCAAAAAAACGAGGACTCCAAATGCCACCTGACATCTGAGGGCTTTTATGGAGCCCCAGCTCTTCATACAAACCAGACCAGCACTTGATGCCTGAAGCAAACATGTAATACAGAATCTGGAAATACTTCCTTTTTTTTTTTTGTTATTTCAGGCAAGTCAAATAAAACCAAAATGTCCATGTAAAACAATTACTTATGCTAGAACTCTTTTTTTAAATATAGAAAGCAGCAGCATTTTGTTCAGGAGCATGTGGTTTGTCCCTGCTTCACCAGGACTCGCTGTACAAGTAAGTCTCATGCTCAGTCTGGGCTCCACCCAACCTTGTGCCATCAGGGCTGGTCCTAACAACGTACTGCAGGGCTGAGCTCTTGCACTGGCTTGTGGGAGGCCCGATAATTGCATCAGATCTAATTAATTACATGTTATTGTATCTCTGAATCTCTATTTATTTATTTATGCCAGAAGAAAGCACTTGCATTTAAAACAAACAGCTGCTTTGGCTTGACTGATAAATGTTTAATTCTCAGACAGGGAACATACAAGTTGTTCCATTCTTCTTGGTCTTATTTGCAGTCTAGAGAGAAAATTAGCCTAATGGTTGTATCTTTTCGGAAGTATCTGGCTTGCTAAATGCGCCGGGACAGAATGAACCCCCAAGAAGTTTGGAGGCTCTGCTTGGCATGGGTAAGTCAGCAAGAAGTGAGGTCTTTCACCCAAACACGCATGGAGGGACTTTCACTTCTCTCTCAGTCACGGGACTGATCCTGCTTTTCTGCTGTTCCTTCTACTTGCTTTGGCTGAGTTTCAAAGGACAAAGTCGACTCAAAAACTTGCTATTTCCAAAAAATGTAAGTTTAAAATAAATTCCTGGAACGGCTTGCCAGTTGACTGCTTTATATTTGATTTTTATTTTTTTTTCCCCTGGTTTTAAAGACGTTCAGCTCTCCTGCTGCTGGGTGACCTGCATCAGCAGGCAAAGCAAACTGGGCAAGGGAGGCCAGAGCGAATGCAAAACCCTCCCTCCTGCCAAGGTGCCCTTCCTGGCCTGGCTGCCGTCAGTGGTGCTGCTACCCACAATGCTTGCTTCACCAGGGAGGACACAGGCTGCGCCATCTAACTGGCAGCACCGGCAGAGAAAAACAGACATTTTTCCTGAATCTCGGGTTTTGAAACAGTGCTAATAGCACTTAAAAATCTGCTTCTGCACAGGTGATTTAACTTTGAAAGCATCCTTTGAATTTCTCTGCATGTTTGCCTTCTGGTAAAGTGGCAGAGGTCTACCATGATGGTTTGGTGTGAATAAAAGCTCCTTAGAGCAGTTTTGGCAGAGTGTTGGGGAATGTCACTTGGTCAGCATTTGACATACCATGCATGTTTTGCCAATGTCTTGTAAGTGATCGGGAGGAGGGAGAGAGAAGTGTGATAAAAGCCACTTGCTTTCTGCTCAGTCATCTTTGCCCTTGAAGAAAACCAGGCAAGAATTGCCCCAACTGGGGAAATGCAGATACAAAATCAAGTAGGAGGCTTGATTGCATTTGTTGGATGAATTGTTTTATCCCTTTCCCGGTCAAACCAGGGAAACTTGCTTAACAATTTGATCCTTAAGAACATAAAGCTGCAATAGAAGCTCAGATACCTTGTGACAGTGTATTACAATGCACGGTCTTGTAGATTTCAGCACGCTGTGGGATTGTAGACTCTAAAGAGATTTTTGCCAGATGCTATGGTGGTGTTTTTCACAAGATACCTTGTATGGTCCAGTTCAATTGAGTTTTAAATGTCTCAAGGGCTTTCATTGCTTCCCTCCAAAGAGTAACTGGACAAGTCTCAGCTACAGACATAATAGGAAAGAGCCATCTTACTGAAGTTTTCTTGGACACCCTTGGAATATGCTGTAATAGTTTTTTTACTATTTCAAAAAGATACAAAGATCTGAATTGTACCACTGTTAGTTCTGAGGTCTCCATTGTCAGAAGAGGCAAAGGAAGAAAACTGTCTGAACCTGCCACTGGCGCATACCTGAGCAATGGATATGCAGTCAGAGAGGAAACAGGAGCTCAGCTGTGCTTTATGTTCTTAGTGTCCAGTGTCCATCACCACAATAGAAAGACTTTGAGTCTTGGTAAATTTTAGCGGTGAATTAATTTTGCATTTCAAGCCCATGGCCTGTGTTAAAAGATGGCACAGAACCTTCATCGTACAAAGTTGAACGTCCTCCCAGCTTCAACAGCAGAAGAAATAGAGAACATCTAAAACTCACCAGCCTGGCTTATCCTGAAACATGTTGGAGAACCACATGGAAAATGAAAGGTCACCTTTAAGGTAGAAATAGCAGCTGAAAAATATTGGTGTGGAAAGAAACACAAATGACTGTGGCCAGAAACCCAAGGAAGGACATAATGTTTTGGCCCATTTTGCCTTGCAAAATAACTCTGGTGCTGCGCAGGATATAAATGAACAGATGTGCTTCAAGAACCGTTGATCTACAGCCAAGTCCTGCTTTTGGATACATACACAAGACTCCCAGCACGGTCCATGGGACTTAACCATGTGTATCTGAGCATGGAGGTATCCTCCAAGCATACAGTGTTAAAGCACGCTTGATCTTTGGAGAGTTGCTCTCCTGTGCTCTGGTGGGCTCGACCTCACCATCTGCATCTCTTGAGTTAAGCCACTTCCTCCGTTACTCGCTGAGGTGCTGAGATGCTGACGCAAGTGTTTGTTTAAATGCCACTGCCTCCATTTTCTCTGAACTTCCAGCTGAACCTAGGTAGAAAGGTCACAAAAGACTTAGTTCAGCTAGTTTATCTTGGAGCCCTGCATTGCGGAGGGCAGTATAACAGGAAAAGGAGAGTGGGCTACCTTTGCCAAGGTTTGGATTTATTTATTTAACCCCCAGTTTAAGGGGTTAGGGTAGGGCCTGTTTCTTGTCACTTCTAGTGATACTGTTGCAGCCACACCATTTTCTGTTAACCCGTTTTTCTGTTTAATTGCAAGTGAAGCTGTTCACAGAGTCTAGCTGTCCTTAATTAAGTGTTTGGTTTAGGTTTTTCCAAGATTTTTATTTTAATTATAAAAAGGGGACATTTTGGCACTCTAAAGTAAAAAAATGCAGATTTTCTTTTCAAAACAACTTTTTCTGAACACTGTTAAAGGATCAGTCGAAGTATTTCAAACCCCTCTTCCATTTCAAAATGACCTTTTCTTCCACCTTAGGCACTAATGTGTTGCGCTTTTTCCCTTCTAATAACCTCAGGATCTCCCAGGTTTGGATAACGCTTCCCCCCACCTCTACCAGCAGCAGCATTTTGGAGAGCAATTTCTAGCCCAGGAGCCTGGGAGTTACCATACAACTACAAAGGAAATGGTCCCTCTTCCAAAAGCTTTACCTTAAGAGAGTCCAAATAAACTTGGACTAGATACAGCTTTTAATAAATTCCCTCCCAAGGATCAAGCAAAGAAAACGCCAACGGGATGACCAATAGTAGCAGCACGCGTTAGAAGCAGTTGATTGTCAGTGCAACTGTGTGCAGGATGGTACTCCCACCCTGTGTTCCCAGACAGTAATAATTCTATCTGATTTATGAAAGGGCTGCAATAGTTGAGAGGTGAAGTTTGCATTTGGCATACAATTACTTAGGCTTGCCAGGTCTAGGAGGTATTTCACGAGTGACGTTAGGTAGCTGGGAAGAAAACTCTCAGATAAAACGTGTGATTCGTTGGAGAACGTATCCTACTGATTAATGAGGCATGCTTGAGCAATAAAAGAAAATGTTATCTACACAAAACTCACCTCACCATTAAGAAAACAATAAAGTACAGCCACGACAAAGCCCTAAAAGATAAAAGAACCATGGTCACAAAATTAGAACTTGCAGTTTCAGCTTCTGAATGGGGATGAGGCATCCCAAGGGAAATCAGACAGCTTGGTTTTGCCATTGGGACTCTGCTCTGTTGCAGAGTTATGTGTTCTGCCTCTTTTTTTTTTTTTTTCTTTTCTTATTTTAAAGAAATAATAGCTCGTCAAATATTACCTGGAATGATCCAAGAGCTAATTCAAAAAACAGCTGAATTTCCATTGTGCCACTGCTAGTGTCTTCAGGGAAAAAAGCGAAGATGATGTAGTGGACCCCAAAGAGAGGGATGAGGAGGAGCGTTGATTTTGCAAGTCTCCTGAGAATGAAAACAGAGGGGAAAGCCAATGTAGAAGGAGCAAGAGGGGCTCGGGTGGGCTCATGTGGCGTAAAGTCGTGACTTAAGGGACCTACTTGTATTGGTTGAAATCACTGCTCCGTCTTTCAGGTGACCTGAGCTTCCTCATCAAGATTCTCAAAATGTTAACAAAAAGAATGAAATTAACCTGAAGAAAAAAACCAAAAACAACAACAACAACAACAAAAACAAACAAAAAGAAGGATGTGAAAAAGAAATAGGAAAAAAGGCAACAAAACCAAATGCCCAGTCACCGCTTATGTAACTGCCATGTATCAAGAGAACCGGTTTGGGGTGTTTTGATTGAGCAGGCAGAATAGAGGGGCTGGGGCTGGCCTGACTGTATCCCTGTTCCCATCCCAGTCCCCGTCCCTGTCTCTCCAGCCTGCCTGGCCACCCTGGGCATGGGTGCTGCCTGCTTTCCCCACCAGTTCGCTGCAGCTTTAGTTTTGGGAACAATCAGGGTTTATTATCCGGGCAAATCACCAAAGGGCAGGGAGATCAGGTACATCAGTAGGCTCCCGTGTGGCTGTGGGGTTCAGACAGCCTCTGCGCAGTCTGGCCCCGCTTTGGATGCCAGCAAACAGGCAGCACTGGAGCTACTGCTTACTAACAGGGACTGCAAATGCTGTTTGTTCCCTGCCGAAAGACACAGCATGGTTTGGGGTGATGGAGGCAAAGCAGATAAAAGTAGGGATAGGAGAGAGTCAATGCTGAAGTTTTCCTTTTGCCCCCCTCTCCAAGGGTGGATGTCAGATAAAAATGCTGATCTGCTGCTCAGTTTGGGCGAAGGTGAAGCAATAGCTGTTTCTGCTCATTTGACCCTCAGGCAAAGAGCAGGAGTCGCAGGGGAGCCAGAGCCTGAGTGTGCCTCTCTCCCACTGCCAGCGTGTAGCGACCTTGGGTTTTATCTGCCCTTTGCATCGGGGCTCCCGACATCGCCCTGCTCTCCTCCTGCACCTGCACAGCCCACCAACATGCACCCACAGCCCTTTTGCAACACCCTGCACCGTGGCAGGCCTTTAACTCTCCCTGATGTCTGGAAAACACCATCGCAGAGGTGCATCTTCTCCACGGTGGCTTGCATGTGCCTGTGGGTGCTGGAGCATGGCTCTGAGGTGGTGGGTTCCCCTAAGAGAGGCGGGTGTGCTGTAAATGGAACAGACACAGGACGTCCCCAGGTTCCCTAAATTATTGGATGAAGAGGGAGCAACTGTGGCTGCGTTGTCTGGGCTGCTGAGGGTGTCTGGAGAGGGCTGGAAGTTTGGGGAGCTGGGGAGGGGTGAGGAAAGAGTTGTGAGGAGCTAAGGGTGGGGAACGTGAAGGGAAGACTGAAATATTTGGGGGATGTTGGTGGGGAAAAAAGAGGTTCAGGCTGGGGATTCTGGGTTTTTTAACCCACTAGGCCAGGCGTGAGCTGTGTAGGCTGAGCAGGACTTTTTGCTGATGAAAACTACCGGGGTAGTGGGGAAGGGAGGGGGGATTCCTGCTGGGAGGGATCGCCCGCGGGCAGCACGGCAATGAGTGTGAGCCTGGGAGCATAAAGGAGTTTATCGGTGTTGATTTTCTACCCTTTGAACGGCTAAGGACTGCGTGCCCGTGAGGAATAAAGAGATTAGATCTGAGTTCTGAAGGACGGGCTGTTTGTTTGTCTGTGGCTATGGGCTTGAGAAAAGCCTCTTTTAGGTTAAAGAGGCAGAGGCATGTAGGCGGCTCCTGCCTTAAGTGGCTAAGCTAGATGCGATCAGGATTTTGAGGAAACTTGGAAGGGGGTAGCCGGTGGTGGCCGTCAAAAGATAAATTAAGATTGTGCTTTTTGCCTTGCAGAATGCCTGGGCCTTGTTGGCATTTAAATATTGCTGAGTGGCTTCTGGAGCGTAAGGGTTGTTTCATTAAGAAAAATAAATGCTGTGGCCTCGTTAAGTTGATCCTGAATTGTTTGTGTGGTCTTCTGCTTGTCTTGTGGGAGTAAAGAACTGTTCAGTGGAAAATAGGAGCAGAACTTTAACCCACCATCTCTGCTGCTTGGGTTTCCAAGACAGCATGCAAGTGTTGCAGTTTGGGTTTTGCAAACATAATGGCTCCTACTGGCAACACAAAAACCTCAACCAACTCTCGGGTTCTCATTTGGAGTGTCAGTGGGTTCCTTGAGAGTAACTAGCAGTTCACATGTTTCTGTACTAGGGCTTCAGATAGATTGTTGCAGAGTGGTCTGCCCCAGAGCATCTCCCTCAGGCAGAACCACTATCTCCAAGAAGAAGCTCCAGCCCCTCGGTACCTAAGGCTCAACAACCGCTCAAACTATGGGTGATGAGTATTATATGTACCAAACTGTTCTTGACATCGCTACTGCCTTGTACTGGGCAGGTTCACACTGTTTCAGTGCCTATGCCTTATTTCAGTGAGAAATGCCACAATAGCATAATTGCAGTCCACTAACATATAATGCATGCAGCCTGTGAGCTGCTTTCATCGCTGAAAACAAAAGCTAATGGTCATGTAAGGCAAGTTGTTTTTGGCTTTGCTGAGAGGGGCATTGACCAGGAGACACAAAGGCGATTGTACTGAAACATACAGCCACTTCGGTTCTCCTCCAGAGCCCTCCTTGAAACAGTCCAAAACAAGCTACCACAAGCCAGCCAAGTTCATATGAAATCAACAGGATGTGGAAACCTGATCTTCTTCAGGCTCTTGCTTCTTGGGAGGACACTCTAGCTTTCCTTGTGAACTTAGCTTCAGGGCATTAGTTACTGACTAAATCCTGCTGAGCAGAAGTTGCTTAAGCAGTACTTCATGTGTCACACCAGTTCAGGCACGTGTCTAACATCAGTTCATTAACACACTTCTAAAGCACGTTGAGTAGATGATCTCTGACTTCACAATATTTGAAAATACAGTCTGAATCTGCTTGTCCCAGAAAAGACTTACAAAAATAGACAAAACTACAGGGCCTCTAATGATCCACCAGGTATTGGCATCAGTGTTAATGTCCCAACACCTGTAAAAATAGAAGAGAAGGTGCAGTCAGTTATGAAAACACTGGTGCCTTTTCAAAGAGGTTTAGTCTGTTTTGCACTTCAGATAGGCCCCTATTCCCTTCTTCTATGAAATTAATTTCCTGTTCTCACTTAGCTGTACAACATTTCTGACAGAAAACCTTCCACCTGCACGGGACAAAAGTATGTCCTGCCCTTACAGTAGAACCACTGTTCAAAAGTTTGAAAGGGAGAAGAGAAAGGAACAAAGTTTCATGGATCAGAAAGTCAAATGCATATACTGAAAATATCATGGGCTGAATTAATACTTGAAGACTACCTCCCACCCTTGAAACCTTGAAAATGCTTGAATGATATTTGAGGCTCTTTCTCGGGGCACTCAGCTGGATCTGTACTCCTGCCCATGCTAGGATCCAGGCTTGCACCACAGCAGGGTGGTGGTTGGTTTGCTTGGCTGCCAGAGGTTAGGAATGAGCAGAAGCCAGTGGAGCAGCCTGCGTGGGGTCCGTGTGCTTCCCCCAGTGTGCCACCTTCCCTCCCTCCACAAAACTTACCCAATATTTTCATGGAGCTGCCTAGCAGTCGCCCATGCAGCCACAAATACAGTTGGGGCACCTGCAATTGGAAATGCCAGTTACTGCTCCACAAGTCCACCCCAAAGGCAAAACAAACCCACAGTTATTCTTACTGAAAGGAGAACCAGTACCCCATCCAAGCGCGATGAACCTCCAGAGGAACTTCCTTTCTGAGAAGAAAGAAATAACCAGGAGAGTGTGGAGGTACAGTCCCTCCACGAGGAGCCAGCTGTAGTTAGACATGATGCAATACTGAAAGAAGACCATGGTGAGTTTACACCCAGCCTGAGGAAAGAGAGAATAATTAGCTTCTGCCTGGGTTTGTATCTACCTTCTAACAGAGAGAGAGCTGTAAGTAAATCTTGGCAAATAGAGATTTTATAGCAATTAGGGGACTAAATGGGTGGCCTTGAGACAAGCATTCACATGACAAGAAAGCGCAGCTGGCACTTGTAAATTCATTAATCAACTGCCTCACTAGCAAGAACTCAATGTATCATGGAGACATGGGTTTGGGTTACTGTCACGCTTAGAGGAGTTTCTCTATTACTGCCTTATTAGTATCAGGAGCACTAATATCACCTTAGAGAAGCACATGAATGTCAGGTTTTTTGTCCTAAGAAAAAGGGTCGATAAAGACAAGTTAAAATTTGCTCAAAATGTTCCTCTTCAGCAACAACAAAAATCCAGCAAATTTGGGTGGATAAAACAACAACAACAAAAAAAGACCTTGTTTTGTCCCTCCCTAATTCTTATCTTTTGGCTTAAAGCATTGAACATCATCTCCAGTGCTCACCCCCAATCCTTCCTGCCCCTGCAGTTTTCAAGATATTTTGCTGGCAATAGAAAGAAAAAGGAAAAAATAATTCAGAATTTGGGAGATCCCTTTTCCAGGCTCTCTGGGTGCAAACACGTATCTTACTATCTGGTCTCACACTGCAGTATGTCAGCAATATTTAATGTGTTCTCGTACTTTTCCTGACAGCCCCATCTACCAGGATCTAAAATCCATGTAAGAATCTCCACCCTGGTGGTGTATCCCGTGTCCATAGCCCGAGACACACGTTTGGGCATTTCTGGGTCAATGTGCTGAGCTCCTGGTGTCTTCTGTGGCAATCTAGTCAACACAATCAAGATGATGAATGGAGATACCTACTTCAGACTGACCTGGATGCCCTCTGCTCCAATATTTGTAAGGGCACCTGTAACCAGGAGGAACTGCACCTGGGTTTCTGCGTGTATACTCCAGCCTGAGCTGCTTTTCTGTCCTCATGCCTCCCTCACCCACAAAGAATACTCCCAAACAGGGAAATCTCAGTCTGGAACAACCAACATGAGGGATCAAGTGACAGAGAAGGGACAAGGCATACCTCTCTTCTCCTATAACCCCACTGCTGAATAGAAAGCTGGGACAGAGATTTCCTTCCCTGCACACTAACTACTGCTAGGATCCTGCTGAGAAACTGAGGCATGGAGCGAGCTGGAAGGCAGAGGGTTACCGTGTATGCCCCGCAGTAATTTGTGTCTTCAGAGGAAAACAAAACAGCATCCTTGATGAAGTTGGACAAAGCTCGCAAAATGAACGATGTGAAGAGATGCATGTGGATGTAGTTCCTTGTACAGCGAAGTCTTCTGTTACAAAAAGAGAGAGATCCTGTGAAGTTACATTCCTAGCCAACGCAGTTAGCTTGTGGCTGTAAACAGCAGGTTTCGATCCTTGTTAATGCTAAACTGACAAATTAAGAATGCTGTTTTTCTGTCTGTGAAAGGAAGACTAATGCATTTCCCAAGAGGGATATCCTAGGGAAGACCTTAAAAAGCTTAAGTCATATCTGCTCCACTTAAGCACTAAAACAAGCTGAACATTGCCAGAAGAATTGTGATTTTATGCCAATATGCTTGGTCTAGTCTCCCTCCCTCCTTTCTGGAGTAACAAGAAGCCAAGGTGTTTATCCACACCTGGGTGGATTTATTTGGCTTGCCTGCACAGTGCACTTTGTGCCTGCGATGTTTTCAGTATTAAATGTCCACATAATCTGGATCCAGAGGCTGCGCAACCTGAAGACAAGTTTGCAAAGTAGTTGGGGTTCCTTCTGCCCGGAGGTGCTTCCCTAATACTGTAAGGGAAATTCATTTCACTGAATAAGCAGCAAAGTACAAATTCCAAGTTATAAGGACACGTGAAGATAAGCCGACTGTCAGATCACTGCCGTAAACCTGAAACACCTTCCCAGCAGTCAGTGCAGCAGCCCTTAGAGCAAAGTTTTAGCCACAGTCCCAAGCAGGCAAAAGAACAGCAGAGGAAAATACACTCTGCCCAAGGAAACTGAAGTCCTTTGGTGGTGCAAACACCAGTCTGCAAAATACATCCAGCTACATTTTGGAAAGGACAGGAGAGCACAGTATGAGGAGCAGCCCTGACATTTTCTGGGAGACAAGACTCAGAGATCATTTTTGTCACTGCTTTCTGTGAAGGTTTTCAGAAATACTTTAATTTTTAACTTTCCCTGAAAGCCAACAGAAGACTCTGTCAGCTGAGATGACCAGAAGTCCTGGCCAAATAGAAACCAGAGATGCTTCTCCTCACCTGAAACAGGCCAGGACCACTAACGCTATCGTCAGCGTCACGAGGGAGGTGCAGTATCCAATGGTGTACATGGTCTTCAGAGTCATGAAATACGAACGCTGCAGGGAAACATATTCACATTTTTATCTTTGACTGTCTGGTAGAAATCAGCCCACATCAAGAGTCTCCTCCTACTTAACAAATAAATTTCCTTGTAAAATCAGCTACCAAGGCTTTACCCTCAGCAATCCATTCTGATCATTTGGAGGAAGCATTTATGCTGAAAAACACCTACAAGAATAATCCCACTTGAATTAATCACAACATCATTCGGTCTCTCCTTAACGTGTCCCTCCCCCAGGGCCCCAAAGCAGCAGGTCTGTGGTCACAGGAACTCGGACTCACTCTCGCCTCGTTTGCCGTGTCATTGACATTGTAGCCACAAGCGATATCAGGTCTCGGATATGGGTCTGACCAACCCTCACTCGTACAGTTTCGGTAGACAAAACCTGTGTGGTAACAACAACAACAAAAAAGAGAGAATCAAACGTGATCATTTCGAATTGTATCTTTGTTCCTCTTGGGGGTCAGTCACCAACTGGTAGAGTTGCTCCAAGAGCGAAGAGTCTATTTTCCCCAGGCAGTGCACTCCGCATAGCTGGAGGTGAAATGCAGCTGAGCTAATTATGTTGATACTTGCCCAGTGTATTTGTGTGGGTCATAATATTGTTTGCCAACTCAGGGATGACTATGATGGATGTGTTTTTATTAATTGCAACATAAATAATACTGTTCGGTACATCTGGTGTTTCTTGGCCAGTATTCCAAGATCAGCAAACACATGACTTGTTCAATCACAAATTCATGCTCCATGCAAACCTGATACTTTCCTGAATGTTCCCACCTCCTTACTGTGGTTTGTCATGGTCTGAAGAGAAGAAAAAATTTTAGATGGTCACAGATTTTTGGTGAGATGTAAGTGAAAACTAAAAGGCTTTTCCCCACAGCCAGGTCTGGGCTTTATCTTACACTGTTGATTTCCTTGCTTACTTGCAAATTAAAGGCTAGAATGGGATTCCCCTGATTTAAGTTAGACATCTGAAAGCTAAATGCTTGAGTCCAACTGTGTCACTACTGGCTGTCTTTCTAGTCAGTGGAGAAAAAGAGGCATTTGCAGAATTCATCTAATTTTCAGACAGACGTGCTCGGAGGGCAGCTTGTCTGACCGACTTCTGACATTTACACTCCTAAAGCTGAGTGAGGTGGATCACCAGCAAGTTGCACATGGTTGAATAGGACAGGTTTGAACATGTCCATATTCATGTTTGGCCCTAAAGTGGAAGTGGCAAGTCCTCCCCTACACACCTTACAATCTCACTGGAAGACAATGATCCTACCGGGCATGTAGGTTATGTGCTGAAGAGAAACTTTTAAAAAGAAGTAAAACCACTGCCCACTGTCCTAATCACATTCACCTGTCAGGTAGGGGACACACTTTAGAAACGAGGAGTAAAATCCTGGCTTTGCTGCAGTAATGGCAACACTAGCAAGGACTTAGAGAGGGCCTGAAATCAGCAGCCCTTCTTAGTAGAAGCCTTGCTAGAAGCGACCATAAAAGTCTATTTTTGCCCACACATTTAGACACGGGGACTCTAGGCATCCAGTCCCTGCAAAACGTCCCCACAGTGTTGAGGGAATGGAAGGAGATGTATATGCAGCAGTACTTGGCACTGGTTTATGCTCTTCGGAGCCCTGCTGGGACTGTCAGTACAGAGTCAGGGCTCCTGCTACCTCTGGGCTAATTCTGGTGACCTGACAGCATGTCTGCACTTGGTTTGAACTCACCTCTGTAAAACTGCAAGGCGCAGCAACATGCTGAGATCTCCAAGTGGGTAGAGCGCTGGGTGTGTCAGTATCAGACTATTATTCTGACGCTTTTATGAATCTCTTGTTCCACTGTAGCGTCTTTGGAAGGGCCAGGCGTGCTTTTTATATACCCCGTTTTCTATACACTGCTGCAGCGCAGCAGCAACAGGGGAGAAACAGCTCTCCCCAACCTGCCTTAGCACTCAGCAAGGGAGTGGTATGGTGGCAAATTCTCTACTTCAGCTTCAATTATTAAGACACGTACTTAGAGCCGAGTGTTGTGCATGGAAACATGCCTGTAACTGGTTTTTGCCTGAGGATGTCAAAGTAGATCAGACAAGAAGAGGTGAATTTCTGTGTTGGTGTGTGCATGCAATTGTGTTATATGCGAATCATGGGAGATAATGCAGGGCATTTTACACTGATGGACATGAGCACAACTTTAACAATGCTACTTGCTTATGGGTGACACACACGCTGGGAAAACTGCAGCATGCCCTGCTCGGAGCAGACTCGGGGTCTGCAGTCTGTCTAACGATCAGTGCTTGGTGTTTGCTGGTGCCTTGGGGTTGCCTATGCAAGGGGGAACACTGGCTAAAGGGATGGCCATGGAACTGGGGTTATCCTATGTGGCCTTTTCCTCTGCCTCTGAATCCCCACAGCTGTCACACCTTTCCCCATTTCTTGCCTGAGACACAATGAGCAGGTCTGGATGTGAACTTCAGTTATATTACTTGTTCCCAAATTATTTTGTTTCCTTGGTCTGTCATGTGGGAAGGGGGCAGACAGTCTGGGCTGCAAATGCAAGTCTAGATGTCAGCACAAAGCTCAACAGCACCGAGACCAGGGTTTGGTCAGAGCTCAGAGCTGTCTGCATCCCTTAACGTATGGGCCTTTGGCATTTGTGGCTGCCCATCTGCTTTGTAAGTGGTGAGGAGAGAAAACTTTAGCTTTTTTTTTCAAGCAAACAGATCTTTGTTTTTCTTTTGCAAAATTCCTTCAAACAAGACAATGACTGTAGCAGTAATTAAATACATGAGTCACAAGACAACCGCAGTATAAAATCAGAGAAGAATGTGGCTATGAGAATGTGAATAAACTATTGCTGACTTTGACCCAAAATGCCAGATGCAGAGACCAAAATAAGATGCAAATGCCAATGGACCGTGTCTTGGGTTTCTGTTTTGAACAACGTCACTCGGATTTTTGCTGATCAGAAGTGGTTCAGCTCTCAGCTTCTCGATAAGGAGGGCAACTAAAGTTTAAAGCTGTTAGACTATCTCGAAGATAATGCAGTGCACATTTGAGATGTAATTATGACCTTTGGATGTACAAATTCCTGTTTTCCTCCCCCGGTACGAAGGCCAGAGGCAGGGAGAAGTTCCCTCTAGTGGCTGTACCAGCCAGGATTTCATGTAATGCATTTAAGGGACAGTATCATTACACTAAAGATTTGTGAGCGCATGCCAGACAGATGATTTCTTCAGTGATCTGTGTCTTTGTGTAGTTTATCCTTTGTCTTTAAACCAGATCATAAGATTCAATTGGCAGCTACTGTTTGTGTGTACAGAAAGTAGTACAGTATTTATTTTAATCTGAATGTCTCATGTCTCATTTTATTTAAAGAGCACTAAGTGCTTCTCCTCTGACTTATCTAATCTTTATTAGACAATCTAATACTTTGTCTCCCATTCCTCCCTCCATAAAATGAATCTGTCTGCTTTTCTGTAAGTACTGGACCTCATTAATCTGTGTCCTATAACTGAAAAATGCAAAATCCTCTTCTGATTTGAATCATTAACTCACTGAAGAGAAATGTAAGCACATTTCTTGGGCAATGCTGAAAAGTGTAACTGAACAGAAAGCAAGCAGCAACTCCTACTTAATGGCTCGTGATTACTGTAGTATACTGGGAATAGATTTCCCTTCATTTCTAGCTTACAAATCCCAGAGAAAGGACCACAAACATTGCTTGAGCTCATCTCTTTTTGAGTAAGTTGTTTGGTGAGCCATGAAACATGAGTTCCCATGAATTTGTGCCACTTTTGTGGAGCCTGTCACAGCCAAGGGATGAACCCCGGTGCAGATTTCCTCTTGACGGAGGCAAAAAAGAGATCTTTCCCTCCTACCTGGGTAGCTGTTTTGCCAAAACTTGAATGAACGTAACTCTGTGAAGTTTTGTCCCCGTCAAGTTGAGCTGAGATCAGCCACTGTCTCTAAGAGTTATTAGAAGGGGAAAGATGGTCAGAAATACA
Source organism: Larus michahellis (assembly GCF_964199755.1). Taxonomy (NCBI): domain Eukaryota; kingdom Metazoa; phylum Chordata; class Aves; order Charadriiformes; family Laridae; genus Larus; species Larus michahellis. The sequence goes on along the minus strand of NC_133902.1, from coordinate 50,102,354 downwards.
TGAACACAGAGCTTGAGTGGAGAAAACTCTTTTCCTTAAGAAACCATGCTAAAAAACAGCTTTTCAGGATAGCATTTACTTTCTGCATTTTCTCCACCTGGCTAAGGAAAATAAACACTTAAAACATCTTGCTACTTTAATTCCCAGCTTTCCCACATTTTGCTTACTGCTGGCAACAGAGCTGCTAACCATCCATCTTTAAAAGAAGCAGGGACACAATTTCACTTCAGATTCAGACCTTACAGTGGCATCATTGTAAATATCACATTTAAAAATAAAATAACTATAAAAAACACCTGGGCAAGAAAAGCATATTTTTAGTGTTACCTTTTTTCCCAGTCAACATCTGGAAGAATTCAGGGCAGTGAGCGTTGACAATCTGTCCCACGTCAGACGAAGGCCAGCAGCTCATATTATCCCACATTCCAGCACATCTGCCTGGGGGGGCAACAACAAAACACCATACAGCATCTCCCAGTGACGAAACACTATGAAATTTCTCCCAACAATGAAACACTATGAAACACTATGAAACATCTCCAAGCAATGAAACACCATGCAATGTCTCCCAAGGACCAAGGCAGCTGTGGGAACAAAGATGCTCAGTACTCCGAAAAGCAAGCTGGATGAGACAGAGCAAGTCCTGCTGAGGCCTGTCGAGACCTGGATAGGACAGAACAGTTCCTGCTTGCTTCAAACCAGACCGAGCAAGATCCAGACCTGTCCCGTTCCGGTCCTTGACTCCACTGGTCTTTACTAGCCAAACAAAGAGAAACTTGGGCCCTTGTAAACTTTCCATCAGGCCTTTGGCTACCCATCTGTCTTCTGGTAACATTGAATGGCCCTGCAAAGGTGAAGGAAACCAGATGTGAATTTTTTTAGCTGACTTTTCAGCCCTCCTAGAGCTTCCACTTTGAGTCACCCTGATGTTTTCCTTACATAATCCTTTTGTAAACAGAAAAAGATACAACTTGACTAGGAGTTGAAACAGCTTCAGAATGATACTGTGCGAAGGGCAGAGAGGAACAGTATCAGCGTCATGCCTGTATCACCATAAATACTGCTCTGCTTGTTCATGTCTTTCATTATACCAAGGCTGTTCTGGAGTGAATAACGCCAACAGACCACTCGCTGGGCTTGGCTGCAGGTCTCAATGGCTTTTCTGCTGCAGGAGAGAAAAACTTTGCCAAGCTCCGTCAGTCCCTGCGATTGTAGAGGGAAGGTCATCACATTTACAGGCCAGGGCAAAACATGGATACACACCAATATTCTGGCAAAATCTGCCTCTACTGTTGTTTCCAAGACCAGGCCCCTGAGAGTGTCTGTTGGAGGACCCATCTCAGAGCAGCCACTGAACCTGGAGTCCTGCTGGGGTCTCTGCAGGCACGAGCCCATGGGTCCGTTGCCCTCCCTGGACCTTCTGCCACCTGAGACCTCCATCAGCTGCAGGGACCGACCAACACTGTCCAGATTCACCCCATTTCCCTCAGGTAGGCACAGGAGCTGCTTCTATTAAGGATGGCCTAGTTGTGGTCCCCTCCTACAGTCAGGGTTTGAGGCAGGCTTTTCCAGCTGCACCCTCAGCTTGGCTATGTTGCCTTCTGGTGGAGCTGGTAGAGATGCATCAGGGAGCCGATGGCCAGTGGAACACAGTGTGATGGTGATCTCAACTTAGACATCTTGCTTAGGTGCTTGAAGCTGGCATGGATGAATTTTGGCCTGTGGCGCAGCATGTTAATAGAGAAGACCTACAGTTTTTGCCTCTTGTGCCACAGAGAAACTATAATTCTTGTCTTTCTTATTTTGCTCCTCTCCAGACACTGGCTGAAATCATTTGGGCTAGTTCTCTTTTGCCTCCACTCATTGTCATTGGTTTTAGCAAAATCTCCTCTGGGGGTTTTGTAACATGACGGGGGAAAAAGAGGCCACTGGAGCATGCCAGGACCACCCTACACCTGGTGGGTCCTGGCATGTGCCAAATGCCCTGCACACTTACTGAAAGCTGAGGGAAGTGCTGAGCGTTCTCCTCAAATGCTTTGTGCTTCATAAGGCCAGCCTCCAGTAGCCCGACAAAGCTATTTTCATTTCCAGAAATGTATTGATTTCCTCCTGGACAACAGTCCTACTGCCTGGAGTTTTCAACAGCCAGGGCACCTCAGCTCTGATGTCCTCCTTGTGCCAATGTTTATATGACTTGGTAACAATTTACTTCAAAGCAATAGTTTAATTGCAAATGAAACATCACCTTGGGTGATATTTATGCCCAGCTGTGTTGCAGTATTTCGGTTATCAAACCTTCATCCCAACAGCGCTGGCATAAAGCCCCCAAATCAGACTCAGTGCACAGAAAAACCTGTTGGGATGGTCTCCTCCTGGGAGGAGAAAACAAAACCCAGCCAAGCAGTTCCTCCTGCAGGAGGTGGGAGAGCTTCTCACCAGCCCTCAGGGAGTAAAGCCAGTGCCACCCACCCCTACTTACCTAAAGAGCCTCCTGGGTGGAGGCAGAGCACAGCCCTTCTCCCTCCTCCAAGCTACTGGTATCACAAGGGCAGAGGTAAAATACAGAGTCCATTTTTCCTTATACTGCAGCAGGATAAGAAACACACGCTGCTCAGGTACTTTGTGCCTGATTCACTTGCAACTAATCCTGTGTGTTTGTACCATTTTCACAGGGATGTGAGTATTGCAGCAGAGACAGCGCTGTGGAAGCTTGTCCCTTGCTTTGCCTTTTATTGTGCCATTCCACTTGACGCTGCTTGCCCGCACCAGGCAAAGCTTCTGGGGAAGATGCAGGAGGGATGGGGTATGCAGGGCGACCTACACCCTGAAAAACTGCATTTCTCTCTCCCTGCGTGATCCACCAGGGACATGCACTGGGTAGCCAGAGCTTTGTTTATCTATTCTTCAGACTAAAGTCCCTCTATGGGATTTTCCCCACATGGATCTCAGACACACAGATAATCAAAGGCTGGAGGTGTTTGCAGAATACAAGCAAATATTTTCCAGAATAAAAGCATTACTCCATAATTTACTGAGGTAACAAACCCTCCTTGAGTAAAGAACAGCAGAAAGAAATTTCTGGTCTCTCTCTTCAGAAGCCAATACTTGGGGAAAGATGTATATCTTACCCCTGTTTATTTTTCTGGGGTTTTGCTTCCAGGAGGTGTGTTTGCACAGTTACAGAGACAGAGAGGGGCTTAGTCACTCTGGCCACTTCCAGCTTAAGGCTTTCTGCTGCGTGGGTAGCCCTGAGCCCACGGCAGTATGCCTTGTTTGATCTGACTGGCCAGAGTTACAAGAGCAATTTTGACAGTCATTGGAAATGCTTTCTCAAAGATTTAACATAGTCCTGTACTTTTACCATCTCTCTCTGTAGATTTGGGGAGAGTGGCACAGAGGGTAGAATTACCCTGTTTAAAAATTTCCAGTAACAAAAGGCCTCAGGGGAATTTTTAAGACTTGGACCCAACTTAAAACTAGATTAAGTCTCTACTGAGGAGCTACTATTTGACTGAGATAAAACGAGACCATCTGTAAAATGGTCTTGCCTGCTAATGCTAGTGCTGGTCCACACCTGCACAGTCCTGTGAAGTTTAGCTTGTTTGCATCTTTGGAGCTCCGGTGCAGAGGAAATGCAGAGCTCGACATTAGACCCATGTCAAAGGATCAAAGCAGAAAAAATAGATAGGTTGTCAAACCACCCTCCTCGTTGGTGAAGGGCACCGGGGAAGGAAACAAACAATACTGATTTATTCATATCATCAAACTTCTTACATGCAACGAGACAGATCTGCATTCTGGAGTCTCTGGCAACCGGCCATAAGGTACCCTGTCACTGCTACATGGGCATAATGCTCTGAAGCTGTGCTCACACCCATCAGTCTACAAGGCTCACAGGGACAAAACAAAGACAGAGAAAAATGCTCGGTATGATAAGAAACCCGGCGATAGATCTTCCCTCTGAGTTCTGCCCTTATGCCAGGTCATAGGGAAGAAGTTCTGTGTCTCCAACACTCTCTGCTAGAGAGGAAGGCTTTGAAACTAAGAAAAAGCCTCAACTCTTGCTACACACAGTATCTTATCTCTGGCCAGGACACCCTGCACACACCACATCTCACAGGAGCCCCTTCACTTTCCACACTGATGAGGACCTCGCCATGTCACGGTCCACCAAAGTCACCTGGAAACAGTTCAGACTGCGAGATGCTGTGAATGACATAGACCTATCCTTAGTGGTGATGGCTGGTCATGCACAAAAAATAGTCACATCTGTTGCCTCCATCCAATGCAATCCGTGAGATGCTGACCCGGCTGCTGCCTGCGGAAGCTAATACTCAGTTCGTAGGCAATCTTCAATAATTGCTTGCAGTTCTCTCTCTGAGATCCCTTGCACAGGAATACGCTTGCTCAGCTGTGAAAGGAAACCTGTCTACATGATGAGGACTCAGTACCACAAGAACTCCCCAGGCCCAAAAACTCCTTAATACGATGATAAATCTCTGAAATTCAAGAGCTCTGTTATGTGACAGTGAGTTAGAGCAAGGAGGAAGCAACAAGAACCTTCAGGCCACATGATTTAAATGTTGGCTGCTGGTATTGATTGATTTTGAAGGCAAATATAGTTAAGTAAATTTGCACTTACTGGGCTGACTTTATAAAAATATCCGTGTCCAAGATGAGAAGAATTCCAAATCCTCTGCAATTTGCAAGATTTTGTTGCTGATGCACTACCTAGTTGTGAGGACTGGGGTTGAGCAGCTGAGTTAGAAGGCTCCTACAACTCTTGCTGTCATAGTAAGGGCAAAATCCAACTCTCGGAGCCTTACAACAGCTCTTACCTGTTTTTCTGCTCCTAAATGAGAGATGCATAGAAGATGCATGCCTCCTATAGGAAGGAATGTGCGGTTGTCTGATTTTGAGGCCACCCAGCTCATGTAAGAGCAGTTTTTAATCCTGCGTATTCGTTCAGCCTTTACCTGAGCTCGGGAGCAGTTCATTTTCAGGTGTTCTGTTCTTTGCCTCCAGCGAGAGAATCTCAGCACATTTTTCTTCCTCCTTTTTCAGGACACTCAGGAGGTCACAGACAGGTGGGACAGCTCTGATCTGCAAATTTTAAAAGCAGTGGAGTCACTTTTCCTTTTAAAACTTACAGGATTTCCCTCAACAGGATTTCCCCTTCTTATGCTATATTCCCCGTGTAACCCTAACCCTATCAACTGATTGTGGGCAATATTTCCTTGAAGTACAGTCAATTTCCTTGAAATATATTCAATTTCCTTGAAATACATTCAATTTCCTTGAAATACAGTAATTTTTCCTAATTAAGTCTGCTTTTTTTATAGTAGCAGCAGGCAAGCACAGACTGAGTTTCTGCCTTCTCCCTTTTGCTGACATTACTGTTATTGAGAAAAATTAATGTGTTATTCTGCTAAATTAAGTACATGAGCAGGATGCTCTTCCAAAAGACTGCAGAAACATCCAGGGCACTGATGGACTCTCCTAGAGCAACAGAGAATTAATTACTCGCCCCTGGCAGTGTTAAACCATAGACCTGTCAGCTCATTTGCCTGGGCACAAGTGATCCAAATATGTCCACTGGTGTAGGCAATCTAAGCCTGTTTCACTGCTGGAACCTGCAGGAGCCAACCTGAAAGCAGAATCTCACCCAGATTTTTGCGAGAACCTAGACAGTAATTTGTCCTAAGGTGATTTTTTCACCTTCCTGTCTTGCCCCACCCTCTTTCTCACAAAGCAGTGTGGAAACGTTATTCTTAATTCAATCCTGATGTAACAATTAAATGTGCAGCTTATGTTACGTGTAGCTGGACCAAAATGTATGTACAAAACAGCTACCAACCATTAAAGTGGCATGTGTTAAAAGTCATTGCAAATGATTTGTAGGACAAGGTGCCAGTTGTTATGTCTTGCAGTAAAAAAGCACTTTTACCATTTCTATTATTTTATCAGTTTCTGTTATTTTTGACAAAAAAACCCCAAACAAAACCTGAACATTCCCATTATAACAAAGCAGATAATTCCCTCAAGAACAAACCCCAAAATCTTTATAAATTCACACTATGGAACTTACATGTACATGTATATAAGCATATGTATATACACACATATACTTGAAATATTAAAAGCAAGTCATCAGGATGTATTACTTGAAAAGTAGCAGATGATAGATTTTTTAATGTACTTTGTGTAGGAAAAGTTAACCCAGCAGCATCATATTACTACTCAATCTAATCAAACTTGTAGCATTGCTGATCACTTTCAGATTAGATTTAGGACAGAGAATCACCGAAAACCTTGTAATGAAAGCTATTACTTTTCTACAATTACATTTTAGCCTAACAGACATCAGCGACTATACTCCCACTCATTTCAGCTGGAAGTATTCTGGGTATTGTATTTCTGAACAAAGTTTGGTCTTTCCAGCAGTTTATCATGCCTCATCTAATTGGTCCGATGTGTTTAACTTCAGCATCTTTCTCCCTTGTCTTTGTGTGTCATTAAATAAATCAAGTAAAAACTATTTGGTTTTGCATATTGTAATTAATTTTCTGGAATCACATGTGCAAAGAATTCAGATGAAATAAACAATCCTCTGATGCCAGGATTTAAATGCATTTTAAATCCATGTAATATTTGAAAAAAACAAATTTTTAAAATCCATTTAGTCTTTGAAAAAAATAGAAATGTCTAAAGAAATGTAATTGAATTCAGGAGTTCCAGCTATTAGCTGAAGGCTGAATTTGATAATTTCTAAATATTGACAGATTTTTTAAATGTGCATTATTTATCACTCTCTATTGTTATCTATTTGATTACCAGTAGTAAAGCAATTTAGTACATTTTCAGAGTTCTTAAGTTCAAATATGACAGTTAGGACCTACAACGCACTTCTGCTGTAGTATGTCTGTCCAAAAGTTGCCTTGAAAATACATTAAAAAGCAACATCAGTGCTGAGCATTTGAAGGGGCCAACAGAACCAGTCTGGTCTGCGTGCAGGTTGTTCAAGACGATACTGAACATACGTAAAAATAAATGCTAGAAATCACATTGTAATAATCTAAAAAATGGGAAAATTGTTCATCTTAAATAAGCCTATCCATCTTGTGGGCACTGTTTCCTTTTAAGGAATGTAGGTCCTAAGAAAGCCTTTGTTCTAGAAGGAGATTTAAAGACTACAATCATTTTTTACGCCTAGCATGAGGCCACACAGTTTTACACATCCAGCTGCGAAGACCACACTGATGATCTGATGCAGTGTAATTTTCTTACATAAAGTATGTGGCTCAAGCAGGAATGTGGTGTAGTTAATGCTTTACAATTACTGTTTTACCCCAACAAGTGATGTCCACCCTATTCTTCTGATCAGATAGGTACCACTGCCTGGTAATAGAGGTGCAGGTAACAGGATTTTTAAACCCAGGGAAAGCAGGGAGCCTCCAGGTGCTGCTTTAAAGACCTTGTTTTGCACAAACGTTGTCCCTCAGTCACTCTTTACCAACGTTGGCATCCGATGGAGCCAGCTGGGAGCGAGCAGGGCTGTCACAGGTCCGGCGCGGCTGTTTGCTGAGGGACGCGAAATCCCGATTCCCATCCCATGGCAAGATAACCCCACTCTGCTGCTGGCTGCACTCAGTCTCACTCGTGTTTACCATCCACACCTGGGAGCAAATAGCCTGCCCCCGCACCTTGAAATTGAGGAGGAAAATGGGCTTCTCTACGTGCGGTTTCTTCATCTTTTCTTAACCAATTCACTGAAACAGCTCCCAGCTCACAGGCTGTCAGATTTTGAGGAGGGGACAAGACATCCTTATATTTTGTTTAAAGACAATATAAGATACCAACACCATTCCAATCAGAAACAGCTGTGATAACTACATGCCCAGAATGGGCAGAAAGCTGCAGTTTGCGATATTGATAGCAACAGCCAAATACAGTTTTTAACCTGTGGAATGAATGGATCTAAACACTATTCAGTATAAACAATATTTGCAGCCACAGAATTCACAGCCATTTAATTTGAAAGTAAGTGGATTTAGTTTAATGAGAGGATTTAAAGGAGAACTAAAGATGTCTGGCAAAATCTAAATACGTATTTTGAAGGATTAGAAAAAGAATAAGTGGAAGGAGGTGCTCTCAGTGGCACCCTGAGCAATGACATCTATTTACAGAGTCCCTTAAGTAATACCTAAGAATAAGAAACCAAAATTACAAGAAAATCATCACAGTCACTATTTTTATTATGGAAGACAATCAAAAGGCAAAAAAAGTTTGCGATTGCATTCAGGCTGCAATTAAAATGTCTAGGCAGGGCTCAGGTTTTCTCAGAGTTTGATCCAAATCCCCTGCTGGGGCAAATAGATCGATTTTTCCATTAGTTGCAATGAAAAAGTGATTTTTTACATCTGCCGAGAGTTTGATCCTTTCCCAGTTTCTCACAGCCATGCTGGACATATTTCAGTCTTGGTTTTGTATGCTTGCAAAAGCTAAAAAAGCTGAGCAGCACCTGGAGATCACAGCCCAGGTTCAGCTGTCCTTCCCGTCCGGTCTGAGCGCCCAGAGCTCAGTAGTGACAATCTGCCACACAAATACCCAGTAAAGTGGTAAAGCTAAAAGAAAGAAACCAAACTTTGTGGGTCAAGCATTGCTCTGCATTCCTTCAGTCTGAATCAAGGGAGGCTTTGGTAGTGGTGGGCATTCCCCCTTAGGGGATTGCTTGCTGGTGTGAATCATCAAAGCATCTCTAAATGGCATCAAGTCTTTTTTCCTTCATTGCAGAACCTGCTATGTTAACCAAAGCAGGTTAGTAACACTGCTGTCTTTGTACAAATGGGGAAAGTGAGGCATGCTGCTGTCTTTATATAGTGAGGAAACTGAGGCATCCAGCATCTAACCACCTGCCCACTGTCAGTTAGTGCAGGAAGCAGCAGAAGCAAGAATAAAAAGAATAAAAATATCCCAGTTGCTATACAGACCTTTTTAAACAGACACCACGACTTCATTGAACAGAGGCACACTTACTCAGACAACATGTGATTCCATGCAGTTGGGAATAGATAGCTCTGAGCACCTACCAGGACAGCTGAAATCCAGAAGATGATCACCCAGATGGTCCACATAGTCAATCACAGTCTGCTTCCTTCACCCCTTGCGCACTAGAGGTCACCAGGCTGTCCGTAGGCTCTCCAGCGTAGCTCTCAGCTCCTTTCACTTCATCCCTTTCCTTCCTCTCTTTTTTTCCTTCCCAGCTTTGACCATCCTTAGTCAATGTTTCTCTACAGCTGCTGAGCCCTAGAGAGCATCAGCAATGACAGGACTCCCCTGTCCACCCTCCCAGCTCTCCTCCTCCTCTGCAGAAGCCTCCTGCCCCAAGAATAACAGCACCTCTGTTGAGCGTGTTCCTACTATCGTCTGTCTCCCTTCCCGGCTATTATTCACTGTTATCGACGGGTGTCGCTGGGGAATGACCATTCCTCATGCTCCCATGATAAAGGACCAAGCAGGACTCCTGCATAAGATGTCAACGCCACAATGGCAGACGTAATCAATCAAGGCGAAACCCAGCCCTGTAAAAAGTGCCCTGCTGAGAAACAGGGTTGGAGGAATGTGATGCGGGCTGCCTGCACTGCTTCTGCTCCCGACAGCTCCGCGCATGCCTCCTGCAGCAAGCACACATCCCTGAGAGGCAGAAGTCAGAAAGCTGGCGGAGCCTGCTGCAGGAGAGCCGGCTACCCGCGCCTCCTACCAAGCCCAGGCAAGCACAGCTGCCGGAGCTGAAGATTACCTCAAGTCTGGGGTAGGCACCAGAGAACGGGCAAACAGGGGATCTTGTCTTCCCCCCCCTTCCAAAGAGGACTCTAAATGCTCCCTGGGATTCACCCTCTCATCCAACTTCCAGAGAAACAGCCAGTCTGCATTTCATCCTCGTGCTATAGGTGGCAAGATGTCATCACATTTGGATCGCTGTCGTACCTCGTTGGTGGGATGTTGATTCCAGCTGTCTGGGGCTCCCCACAGGTAGTTCCTCAGCAGTCCCCTTCCCTGCACGCAGAGCGCTTTTTTTTTTTTTTCCAGTTTTTGTTTTGTGTCAAAACTACTGCAAAGGGGCTGTGTTTTTAACCTGGGTATGGGCTCCCAGCTGCCAGGGCAGGCGCTCCAAACCCTTACTTGCCAAGTTCACTTGTAGCACAATAATGAATACAGCCTCAAAAAGAGCCAAAGTTTGTACGGTGCACTAGTGCTCTTTCTCAAACCACTGCAGTCCTCAGCTTGGCAAAGTGTCTTGAAACATCTTTTACCATCTTTTCCAATTTACCACTACCTGTGACCCAGGACAGGTCAAATGTGATGAGCAGCTGCCCAAAACTTAGGGTCTGCTCTCCAATCTACTGAGGGTGTGCTCCAGATGTACCAGTAAAGTCAATGACTATGGCCATAAAACATCTGGCTCGTTACCTGGGCACTGAAAATCCAACAATTGCATTAAGCAAGTCATCAGCTGGGCAGCATAATGAAGAAATCTGGATTTCCTAGTGAGTGTTGCCCTTTCCCATGCCCACTTTGACCACAGTGACTCCAGCTCATCTCTAGATGTGCTCCTTTGGACCGCTGAATTGCAACGCTCTCTGTTTCCGTACACACCACCCTCATGTCTCCCCACATCCCCAGAGCAGGACTTGGGCAAGCATCAGCATTTGCTCTAACCCCACGCTACGTCTGTACTGCCCAGTGCCCGGTTTGTATGTGCTGGCTGCCCAGCTGCCACACTCACACAGCATCGTTTCAAAAGGCAAACGTTTCACTCTTCCTTGCCCCTGTCCACACTAAACTTGTAGAAACTTTCATTTCTTGAAGAGCTCTGCTCTCCCACAGAGTTTGGATGGGTCAAAGGGTTAAACAAATTATTTAAAAGGGTGTCTGAGAGGCAGACAGACAATGTCATTACAGTAGTCTGAAGAAACCACATTGGCAATGCTGCATCATCTCGGTGGAGTGCCAAGTCATTCTCTCTCTTCCTTTGGCTCAAGGAATATTTTATTATTCCATTCATATTGTAACAGCTTCTCCTGAAAGCCACCGCTCTTGCTGGCATTTGTGCAATCGAGGGAGCTTTGCTCCTGAAGGTACTTCTGAATGTGGGGAATTTTCTGAAATAGGCAATAGTTGCCTGTGAGTTTCGGAGAGATGTTGGATTTAAACACCAACGGTGTGAATGAAGGGCCTGATATTTTGTGACCCGCCCATTATACTCATGTGCAGGCTGAGCACTTGAAAGAAGCTGGATGCAAAACAAAACCTGGAAAATTCTCACCTGTGCAAATAATTGCTTGACTTGCAGCGCAGCAGATGTCAGCGCAGTGGGACAGACACCATGGGCTGGGAAACCTAAAAGCAGCAGCAGACTATAGAGAATTATTAACAAGAATTCACATATCCTGAATCGAGGTGTTTGTTTAATTAAACAATGTAGCGTTGCACTTGGCTGTGTGCATCTACCTTCATTCCTACTCAGTACATCCATTTTAAATTTGTCACTGCTGCAATTTCTTTCAAGTCTGTAATATAAACCAAGAATGAAACATCAGAATTTGTTTATGCAATCTTGCAAGACTTTTAATTGTAACTTTAGGAGTAAATAAAAGAAATGACTTTGCTTTGTATTACTCTGATTGTAAGATTGTTTACTTCTCAAACACTAACCAACTTTGATAGTCAATATTTATTTATTAATACTTCAATTTTCCATTAGTGCTTCAATCTAATAACTCATTTTTCTCCCTTCTTTGCTAAATAATTAAATTGTTTGTAATGCCCCTGTTGCAACTGGACAATCAGGACACACATTTTTCATCTCATGTTTGGAATATAGAGATAAACTGAGGTGACAATCACCTATTTAAATCCTACTTCACAATCTTTATACTAGCTGTTCCCAAGGAAATCTGCGATAATCCCCTCTTTTCACCTACCTTTTCCACTGATTTGCTACCTCTCAGGAAACCTTACGGAGTGCTTTTCCAGAGGTGCATGACCTTGAACACCTCCAGGGCTGGGACATCCACAACTTCTGCAGATGTTCAAGGCCAGGCTGGATGGGGCTTTGAGTAACCTGGTCTAGTGGGAGGTGTCCCTGCCCATGGCTGGGGAGTTGGAACTAGATGATCTTTGCGTTCCAGCCCAAGCCATCCTGTGATTCTATGATTCTCCTCCCACAGAAACACAATTCACATGTACATCTGTCTGTTTGCACAGTGATAGTGTAAACCAGCATCCATCTTTGCTTCCACATCAGAGCAGGTGAATATGAGAAACATGTTAACACCCTATTTGCTGTGCTATATTCCCACGGCCTATTTCTTGGAAACAAGAACAAAAACCCAGCAAAACCATGGACCTAAGCAAGTTCAGCATGGGACACTGTGATTAAGCTCATGGCAAATCTGTTTTCAGTGCCAAACTGTGCCATGCAAAAAACGTCTCTTTGCAGACATCTCCCCTTGCCCTGGGGAGCCAAGTCAGGCAGCCCAGCCTCCTGCGAGGGTTCCCCATTCTGCAAGAGAAAATTATTTATTTCAGCCATCTCCCCAGCTTGTCAGGTGGAGAATAAATTGTCTGCCTTAGTCTGTTTACTCAGCTGAAGTAAATGGATAGTTTGGAAAAACGCTAACTTGCTTTCTCCCCTGATGTTTGAAATGGTCAAAGCTCTACCAAAGGCAGATAGAGCATATGGAGCTATGAGGAAGAGGTGCGTGTACCTAGGAGAGGAAGGCTGAGACAGGAGGTTTGGCAGACAGGAGGTGCTTTAGGTACCTCTCTGAGGGGTTAAGTGCCTTTAGAGTGATGTAGCACGCTGGGCCACATGCAGAGGTGAGGTGAGGACCAGCTCTGACAGAAAACGTGCTGTGAAATGGGGTAGTGAGCTGCTGGAGTCCGCACGAAGCTGGTATAGAAGCTGATGCTGAACTTTCTCCTAAACTCAGCTTGAATGCTGTCATCACTGGGCATCTCTCCCCAGCCTCACCAAGGGTGTAGGTGTCATTAATAGCAATTACATTTTACCAGTTATGGGAACTATGTTCTGGGAGCTGAATTTTATGATCTGATGTTTTTCTTCCTTCCTTTTTTATTCAAACCGAGTGTTGCACTATTTTTGGTCACATTTTACATCTATGTTAGAAAAGCTGAAAGAGAAGAATTTTATTCTTAGAATATGTAAGAGAAAAAAAAGTTCTGGAAATATTTCTGGCTTTCTATATTAAGCCTATATTTAAGACACCATGAAAAAAATGGCAGGGACATGAACACAGTTTGTCCCAGACACACATTCATGCCCAAGACAAACAAAATACACCCACGGCAGAAGGAGCCAGGGAAGCCAACACTCTCAAATGTATTTTCTGTGTTACCTACTGCAGGATATTAGCGCAGATTCCTTTGGTGTTAATCTTTCTCTTTGGCTCCTCCACCAACTCTGTTGGGAGTCTGGAGGGCTTAACAGGTTTGGGACAACACTTACAAGGGATGCCAGGGGGTCTTCAGCAAAAGAGGTTGCGTCTACCCAAGGCAGCAACACTGTCGTGTTTTAATTCAGCATTTCTCGGTCTCGTCAATCCATCCACGTCGCCTGTCTGGAGAAAGGAAAAGAGAAGAAAATTGTATTTTCCCTTCTCCCCTGTACACATGCGGGTACAAGTAAAAAAATTATTGGTGGCAAGAGCAATACACTGAAAAATACGTTCAGGATTATGTTTCAAGGGACTGCTCTGTAATACTGAAAAGTGAGAATTTAGAGGTAGTGGTGAAAGAGGTGGTCTCTTTTTTAAAAGATTGCAGTGAAACTTTCAAAGTCTGTTTTAAGCCAACACAGGCCCCGGCGGACACCGCTCAATCCCGGCTGGCTTCGTGTCGCCTCACCTCAGAGAAGAACCTTTATTTGAGCCTTATCAAGGAAGAACAATCTATGTGTTAATAGACACGTGTTTGTGAAGAAAAAAGTGCCTCTGCCGTGTCTGCGGCCACACTGTGGATCCTGAAAACGCCACTTACTAGGAAAAAAAAAAAAAAGGTGTTTTTTTTTCCTTTTTGTACTTTTCCGATCAGAGCCAGATGACGTGCAGCGCTGGCTCCCCACCGTCCCTCAGGGGATCTCCCCCCGCGCCGCACGGAATGGGCGCCCCCGAGCGCGGCGGGTTTCCCCAGCACACACCACACACACACCCCCCTCAGCCGCGAGTGGTGCGGCCCGGTTGGGCTGCCCCGTTGCCCAGCAACCGGCGCGGCCCTCCGCCGCGCTGAGGTGAGGGCCGGGCTGCGCCGCGCTGGGCCGCGCCGCCGGCGGGGGCTGTCGGGCTGCCGGAGGTGGGAGCCGCTTGTGAGGGGCTCAACGAGCTCAGCAGGGGCTCCCTCCGCGCCGGGAGGACGCGTGGGGCGGAGGGCGGGAGGGTTGGGTCAGCCTGCGGCGTGGCGCGGCGCTTGCAGAGGCCCAAAGGGGTTGGGGCGGGACGTCCGGCCCTGGGGCTGGAGGTTGCGGAGGGTGCGGCACCGCCAGGGGTACGTGTTGCGAAGCTGTAAACGCTTCTGCCAGCTGACAGACTCTTCTAGCCTAATTATATAGAGTGAACCTTAAAAGCACGTTTTCCATTGCTACTAAATGACGTCGATGCTTTTGCAAGTCTCAGGCAGTATGCAATGGCCTTAAACTGCATCCCTTTCTAGCGGTGCTAGGAGCTCTGAGACACAAAGGAATCAAAAAGCCCAAGCGCAGACTGAAGGAGGGTGATACTGTCCCTGGTCTGAGGGAAATTGTGTGAGTTTTGCCATTGCCTGCAAGGGAACTGGAATTTCGTAGCCCCAGAGTTATGCTGTTGGCGGCTTTGCTCAGGTATCCTGGAAAACTGATAAAAAACATCAGTCTATCAGTCAGAGATTCCAGGATCTTGGCACGTAAGCATTCGTCCTGCATTAGCCCTTTGAGGAATACTGCAGTGTGGTATTAAAGTTGGTGAGTGATGATGGTACATTACTGTTAAGATTACACAGGGAATCCTTTGCTAATATATATTCAAAACTTTTATTTCTGATGGGGAATGCTGACCAAGAGAAGGAGGATGGTGGTTGTATAAATTCAAGTTGAACAACCTAAGTGGAAAGAATGTAAGCCTTATGTTTAGAATTTTTTTGGCATGTTTTTGTTCGAGTTTGGTTGGTCTCGCTACCTCAGAAGAAATTTACTGTTGTGCACAATAATACAGTTCCTCTTACAGATTTTCTATTGCAAGTGGAAAATTGGTACTTGGAGGCATGGAGTGGAAAATATTATTGAGGCCAGGGTTCTGGTAGCACATTATTTTAAGCTTCTTGCTTATTTATTATTTAATGCTGCACAAGACCATAAATCAAAACAGCACTTTATGAGCTTGAAGCACCTCTCAACTTCTGCCTGAAAGATCTAAAGCAGACTAGAAAACGATACAAATACCAGAGATGAGACCATAAACTGTAATGGGGGAGGTAGATCTTTTCAGTCCTCAAAAGTGCTGATCCAGGTATGTTGGGCATTGCTTTGATGCTCCCCTCTGCCTTTCTTCCCTCAAACTTTTATTGATCAGTGTTAATTTTAGGTTGAGGCCCTTTAAGGTCATTCAAGCCAGTATGAGTGTTAAAACAAACACGATACTGCTCTTGGTACTAACAATTCAATTTTGGAACTGTTGAATCTTAAAGTGCTGCCACAGTGTAGATCATGCAACCAAACTCAGTTGTCCAAGCAGCTCATCAGCCTTTGTGCCACTGCTCCAGGAGTAGGAAGGTGCCTCGGGACAAGAGCCTGGCAGGAGTCGTCTACATTGTCTAGCATTGGGTGATTTCAGCTGTGCATCGATATTAATGCGGCACCATCCTGAGCTGCGCACCCACCATCCTGTTCATGAAGAACAAATAGAAAATGAAGGGGTTTCAGCCTCCTTCTTGAGGGTTGAAAAACCCAGCATGGTTTTGAATTTGGTACTTTGTCCAAAAGTATCTTGTCTTGTTCTCCATGCAGTTCTCCCATTCTTAGGAGAGCCAAGGGCTATGTGCTGTATTTATGAAGATAATTTCTTGTGGATGGTTTGTATCTGGTGTCCTTATTGTGTAATATTTGCACTTGTCATTAGAGAAGTTTATTGTCTGATAACTGTGCTTACTTAACACAGGATACCCGTGGCCTTCTGGGTTTACAATTATCTTCACTAAACAAATAATCCAGATGATGCTATCCAAACCAAGGATTCAAATGCCGATTTTCTTATCCCTCATATTAATATTTAAAAATTAAAAATGAATCTGCAAGTTAACAACCCAAACACTCAGGAGAGATTGGAAGAACATCTCTGCAGACATCAGTTTGGACAGTGGAATTATCAGAAGAACCTTCTCTCCTTCTCTGTGCTGGGAGATGTGAAGAAGAGAGAGATGTTTTACACAGCCCTGAGAGCCAAATGTACCCAATAAGCCCTAGAACAGATGAACACACCCAAAATGCTAGGGCTTGCAGTGGGAGCAAGGTTTCCTGGAATCACTCTGTACTTCAGTAGGAGAAAAAGTAACTCCCTCTCCTAAATGATGTTTGGCAGTTTTAGGCAACAGATGTTACTAGTGCAAGGGAAGATATCTTGATCATTATGTTGTTTTGATTCACCCCCAGGTGCTGAGGAATTTTAGTACCCTTTGGACTCCATTTCTGTCCTAACATGGATGTGGTTCAATCGGCCTCCACAGAAATCATGATCGCTAAGAAAGCCTTCAAGAAAATACCCAGCGTCCTTCTGGGCAGTCTAGTGGAGGAACCTGAAAAAAGACATGCTGTCCCCAATCACCTGCTGGAATCAAGTAAGTTTCTGCTCTCTGACTATTCCCCAGCCTCGGAGCAATCCTAGGAGGCCCTTTGCTTTTTTTTTTTTTTGCAACTCACAGGCAAAACTCCCATCCTGTTGCTTAAATTGCATCTTCCTACGAGCCCAAATCATAGGAGAGGTAGTCAGGAAAGACACAGTGGGTGTACTGATCCTGGCTGACCCTAATGTTTTGGGGTGGCTTGTTAAAGCCATGATGCCAAAAGATAAACTGGCGACAGGATAATGGCTCTGCGGGGGTAGTAGATGCTGCCTTAACTGCTGCCTTAAAGAGTCACGCCTGCTTCACAGGAAATTTAACCTCTTTCTTGTTATTTTCTCTATAATACATTGGGTGCAACATAAATATACCTAATAAATGTAAGTATCAATCATCATGTGTGTTTCACCTGGTCTCCTTTTCTCCCTGTTTTATTATCTATCTGTAGAGATTTATTCAGAACTTCAGAGGAGCAAGGTTGTACAGGCTGAGCCTGCTGTGTTACACTATGGAGGGTACGAAGTTGGAAAACATCACCAACAGACACTGGTGAGTGTCAGAGCAGGGATCCTCTTGGGGTTCATAAAAGCATAACAGAAGCTGAGTAGACTGCTTGTGGTCATGAATCCTTTTGCTCTATGGAGTGCTCGAAAAAGCAGCACTTAAAATCAGTGGCCCTGCGGTAACAAAGCAGACGAGTACCATGCTGTGTGCATCACTGTCCTTTACAGTCTCTGTTTTACCTTTCTGTTTCCCGTCTCTGCAAGCAGTGTTAGTGATATATGACTTGCATGTCATGAATCAAGGATTCATGCTTTAAGTCCTTAAGAGACTGTTTTCAAAATGTCACTGTGTCTGCAAACATGTTCACTAGTGGGAAAGTTTTGAAAGCACCTCTGGCCTTCTGCCAAGAGCAATTTACTCTAAGGAAAGAAACTCAGTGTGTAGGTTCGATTACCTTTCCTTGTGAATGGTTTGGGTAGTTCCTTTTCTTCTCTCTGCTTTCCCTTTGTCTGCCTTCTTTATTCATGTAGTAAGTGTTTTGAGGCAGAAGTTGGGTGATTATGGTGGACTAGGTTCTCCAGATACAATGAAAGTAAACAAGATGCAGGAGGCTTTACAGTCTGAACTGTCACCATCCAAAGGTTTGTTGCTTTGTGATCCAAAACAAAACCATGGATTATTACATCATTTCTATTGTTTCAGACGTCTGTAAAAGCAAAGTCAATAGGTTGTTTCGTTTTTTGTTCTTTTTGCACATAAGGAAAACAGGACCAGAATTTGATTCAACAATAGCATCTTCTTTAGCAAGACTAACTGTTATTCCTAGGTAAGGAATTGTGACTTGATTCCAAAGAATAAAAATGCAGGATGCAAGGTTTACATAATTTTCTTTTAAATTCAGAGCATATTCAGAATTATTTCTGCTAAAGTAAAAATTACTACTTCCTCATTTAATACAGCTTCTTTGCTATGGGTAGTCTTAAAAAAAGCACAGCTGGCATTCTCAATTGACCTATTGTAAAGTGTGTTGCAGTATTGGTTCTTTTTTTTCTACAGAAGCTGATAAATATTTCTGGTGATGTAATAAACCTTCACGTAATACCACCCCAGACAAAGTATTTTCAGATCAAATACAACAAAACAGTAAGTGTCAGAAAGCCTTCACACTGTTCTTTGCATGCTGCACTGGTTTTGTGTCATATAAGCAACTTTTTTCATGAGTTCTACCTTATTTTGTGTTGTTTTCTAGCACCGGCTTGTTCCTGGCTTGTCATATGCAGTTACTGTTGATTTTTGTCCTGATGAGTGGCGATATTACTATGACTGCATCCGAATTCACTGTCAGGTGAGGATTTATTACAAAATATCTTTACAGTTGTAATGGAATGAAACAACTATTACAACATGATGATAATGATGAAGTAAAGGTACAGTTAGTCTTCTAGAGCCACATGGGTTTATTGCCAGTAAGTCTGGATTGGAGTATTTAATTTTAAGCCAGAGCTGTGGGTAGAATATCTTCCTTATTCTGTAATTATTTGCCAGTAGAGCAGCCTTTGTGCCACACTGATGTAATGTCTTAGCAGAGCAGTCTTGGAGGAGTTCTAGGTAGTTGCTGTAAGTATGGAAAGACAGATGGGTACTGAAAACAAGTAGAATATCAATATCCCGAGGTGCAACACAGTGATGATCTTGAACATGTTTTATGCCCACTTGCTGGCCAACTACTACAGAAACTTTTTTCTTTCCATAACATTTATTCGTTGTAAGAAATAAATATTTACCCCCTTTTTTTTTATTTTTTGCAGGGAGAAGATACATTAGTCGTTCCTATACATGCTTACCCTGCTGTGAATGTTGTAGAGTTTCCATCATTTATAAATCTGTCTGATGTATCAGTTGGTAAGAGGTCAGTTAAGGACAGACATTTGTCCACATTTTGTGAGACACACACAAAATCTGAAAAATCTCATTTTCCTGTATTTGTACAACTTAACATCTTGGAAGCTTTAAGGAAGTCAGCTACCATCTGGTCTGCAAAATAATTCCGTATATGAACTGTTTTAAGCACGCAGTGCACATTCACAGGAAAGTAAATGCTGTGCAAACTAAACATACACATAGATAGAACTGGGGTTTCAGTTAGTCTAAATTGGTGCTGACTCACTTCAGTCATCCTATGGTGAAGTGACATGGCTGCAGTTCGTAATCTGTACGCTCCCAAGTGCTATGTCTTTTTAGCATTAGTAATTCCAAAGTGAATGGATCTTCCTTTCAAGATGAAGGGTTCTGGAAATGAAGGTATGAGCTAGTAATGGTAGGGGTAAGTGACAGCAAATAGCTATCCTCAGTCCAGAGACCGATCAGGCATTAGATTTGCTTCTTCTATTTAAAAATATTTAAAGTAGTCTTCTGGTGTGGAGCTCTAAATGGTATAGAGACTTCATCTTGCTCTGTCTGTTGCATAGATGTAACATTGACTGTTCTCATGAAGTAATAGGTAATAATTGTTAACAGGAACCAGGAAGGGGAAAAGGAGAAGGGAGATCCTGTTGATTAGTTCTGTAGTATATTGATATTAGTTGTAATTATGGTGATTTATGTTAGTGTAAAGATTTGAGTGAATTCTAGGAGCTGAAGGTCTTAGCAGCTAGGTTTTGTCTTAGCCTGTGAGTTACAAGTAACTCATGGATTTTACTGAAGCACAGAAATATGAATACGCAAGGCACATAGAAGAAAAAAGCAAAATTCTGCAGTAAAAATGAGCCCAGCATTGTAGAATGAACATTTGCGTCTTTCTGTTTATTTGTTTTTCTAATTCCCCTTAATCTGTTAAACTAGTGAATCTGTCAGAAGTGACATTACAGCTTTCTCACAGGACTGAACATAAGTCCTGACTTTCTGGGTGCTTCTGGGCATGATGTGATTCTCTTTATTTGCTCCATTTTTACAACAAGTGCTGAAACATACAGAATTTTCATACTCTTAGAATACAGAGAAGAGATTAGACAAAGTGCAAGGTAAAATTTTAAGTAATGGGAAGATTTTTCAACACAACAAGGATCCTCAGAGATGCCCCTGAGGGAACTTGGAAGAATTCCTGAAGAGAAAAGTGATGGTTTCAAACCTTAATTTTTACCAGTAATTTTCATCATTAGGCTATTAAAAACTTGCCTAAAAATTAAAGCTCTCTGAGATACTTGATACTGTACAGAACCCAAGGGACTATGGGCTCAATCCATAGACCACTGAGGTCAAGGGAAAAACTGCCTTTTACTTAGGTAAGTGTAGGATAAGACCTATATTGTACAATGCAGCTTTCTCCTTAGGTACAGAAGGTCCACCAGGCAACAGGCTGCATAATTGTCTTGTTTTTTAGGCACTTTGATTACTGTACAAGCTGCACTACACCTTAAAACAAATTGCCTTCCCAGTCTGCTGTTACATCTGCTTCATGAACGGGTCATTTTTAGGCAGACAAAAAAGGACTTTGCTATTATTGTTTATTTCCTTAGGGATTTCAAAATGTGCTTTCCAAAGGAACACTGTATATAACATGCATTCTTTGCTAATCGGCAGGATAAGATTTCAGTCAGACAGTTTACAAAAAACATAAATAAGCCTGAGTAAATTGGTCTTGATTTGTAGGATTATGGATGGTGTTACACCAATGCTTTTGTGTTTCGATTTGATACATGAAAATAGATGCATACAAAAGCAAGACAGCTTGAAAAGACGTGTGCTAATACCCCTCACAAAACCAGCATGAGACATAAAGGGCTTTTATGAAAATCAGGCCATGGTATCATTATTTCTACGGTCATTAAAGTCCTGTCATTCTGATGTGTTGGAGTTTTCAACACTTTTGAAGACTGCACGGTCTTTTCTCATGGTCTTCCACAAGGAGGGCCATGGGAGAAGGCTGATTTCTGGTTCTGTACTTATTGTTGCTCCAGTTCGGATTGTTTGTACTTGCTAGATATTGCAGTTTGTAAGAATTTGAGGATACACATAAATAACTTCTCAAAAAGTAAATTGTATAAATTTTTCTGTAATTCAGATTCTGTATGGGTAGGACAAAGTAAGTCAAGATGTAAAATATCCAGTATTCAAATCAAGATTTAGCTCTCATTTCCTCACTGAGTGAAAGATCTGAAATATTTTCCTATTTTGGAACAATGAGGAATGCCTGTTTTCACATTAATAAGTAATCTATCCCTCTGAACACAGATAAATTCAGTGCATGTTGTGTATAATATAATTTTGCAGCTTGTAATTGATGATCAACTGTAGTTTCATTAATTTCATTCTTCCTTTCTCTCTTTTCAGCAAGGAGTATGTTATCCCGTTGCAGTGCAGCTGTCCAATAGATTTTGAATTCCACATTGATTTTATTCAGCCTCACAGAGCCTTCTCTGTCCAGCCAACATTTGGTAGGTTAAATTTATTTAGAATTCTAAATGTTAAATCTGTATTCATTAAGTGTAGTTACTCGTGACAGTGTATTCAGTGCTGTACAGAAAAAGCCTTTGCCTCAGAGCATTTCCAGGTAAATGCATGCTGATAAATATTAGTCCTGTGCAGCCTCATGGCAAATAGCCTTCTGTGGCTGGTAGATTTCTTTTGTCAATGCCCAGCTACAGACCTCTGGCAAAATATGGGACATCCCAAACAGTCCATCCAGCTTTTGTCTTCTCTCTTGGCCAGTGCAGCCTTTGGAAAGGAGAGAGGCAGGAAGCCCAGCATTCCTGTCTTTATCACACCTTTCCCCAGGGTCTGTCTGGCTCCTGCCCCATTAAAGGAACAGATATCTGTCTTTGTGGAATAGGTATGCGTCCTGTTACTTGATTGGGGGCACAGAGGAAATAAAAGGTGGCCTTTGCTCTATCAAACATATCCTTGTACCTGTTGTTCCCTAGTGGTCTGTAAGAATTTGATAGAATCGTGTCTGTTACTTCAGGAGCTGTTGCAGTGGTGGGCACAAAGCACACTGCTGCAGGTGTTTCATGGGATGGCAGTGGATGTTAGATTCAGCCTAGACCTTTGTGTACAGGCTTTCCAAGAGGCAGGGACTTTTGGCTACGGTGTGCTCAGCTATTTTAGTGCCTAGTGCTGGAGAGGGCTCTGTCTCGATGCAGGTATAACTGTTTGCAGGTCAGTTTTTATCATTATTACATTTGTCAGGTGCCGGCAGAAGCATGTAAGTGCCCAGGTGTTCTGACAAAAATGTGTAAGTGGGTGAGACCTGGCTGCGTAATTCACTTAGGCAGTCTGGTCAATTCCATGAAAATATATAAAGATCTAAATAAATAAAACCTTCATAAATCTGGTGCTTAGTGCCATTTGTGACACTGGAATTTAAACTTTGATTATTTGCTGTTGTTTCTGTATGTACAATGATATGAATTTGCCCTGTCTTCTCAGATGGATTTTCATTCTCCAGTGGTAGTAGTTGGATTCTGTCAATCAGATGCGTGGTTCACAAAGATGAACTATGCTCCTGCCTTGTTTTGGGTCATTCTTTCAGGATAATATTCTTTCTTTCTTTGTGCTTAAAGAAGTTTTGATATATCAAAGGAGGAAAGGAACAATATTACAATGGAGTAAAACTAGGGAGAAGCTGTAAAATTCATGAGGCAGTTTTTGGGTTTTTGCATGGTCATAGACAAAGTGGCTGGAACTAATTCATGCTTTCTAAGTTGGCTTAGTTCTTGGGAGAAAGGGGAACAAAAATATCACAGAAAAAATATCAACCCAGTAAAAGTTAAGTCAGAAACTTTGGTAGCTAGAAACTGAGGTGCTGAAGGCCATCTGAAAAGCACTAAGAAGTTTCAGCCCCTATTCAAGCCATTGTGCTCTGAGATCAGTAATAATGAAATACTCTAACAAGTTCCACGCACACAACAAAAAAACACAACAATGAAACTAACTGGTCTTTAAAACTACAGGATGCAGAAAACCAGGCAATGGTCATATTACAGAGATGATAAATTAATATTTCTGATGAGCTGAATAAGCTCCTTGTTGCAGAAATGCTAAGGAGCATCAGGGCTTATATTGTGGGATGGCACTGAATGTTTAGGGATATGAAGGGTGGTTAAAGCGGTTCAGAAAATAATGGAATAGGTAATAAGGGAATTAGAACAAGTAGAGACAAATAATGCATCAAATTCAGATGATTCCCCCAACTTGGAAGAGCACAAAGGAATATGCTTATAATGCTTTTGTTCATGAAAGCAGGAAGTGCCAGAGACTTAAGACTGGAAGATGCAAGTGAAGAATTTCTACATGTAAACAGGCAATCATTTTCACAACAGTAGGAAATATTATAGTGTTACTGTCAAATCTTTCTGCTATTGCAAAATATCTTGAAAAATACTTCGAGACCTGAAATATTTCCCAGGCCTAGTGCCATCCATTCAAACATTGATATTGTTTAAAAAATGTAGTCCAGAATCAATTTCGGCATACTTAAGTGGGCTCACGTTAGATGGACTCTCACTGTTTTTCTCCTCTAATCACAGGAATCATTCCAGGCAATGGGAAAGTGGAAGTAACTGTGAAATATTCCCCACTTGAGTATGGAACAGCACATATGACAATGCAGTTACGGATTTCACAGTTTCACTCAAAACCATATGTATGTGTATTCACAGGAACATCAACACCACATCTGGGTCTGATGTATGTGTGGCTCGCTGATTTTTGAGTGTTTTTGCCCAGTGCTAAAAAATGCCTGTGTAGTAGGATTTCATGCCATTTTGCTGTAATCATTTTAAGCGTTTGTATCTATGGAGATTTAAAATGCAGTAATGTAATTTAACTGTTAATGCATGTACCTGCTCTCTTACATCATGTGCTCACAACGCCCTTAATCTGGATGAAGTGAAACTGTACCAAAATAAAACTAATGAGAAGTTACATATCCTTAAAGAAGTATTGAGCATCCTCAGCTTCTATTATGCCTTTCTATGTCATTCTTATTGCTGAGGCCTTGCAAGATACAGAATTTTTTGAGCAGTAAGGTCTTTTGGGCTGTACTTAATTTTTTGTGAACTCTGAAGATTAGAAATTTTGTTTCCACTTGTTACTTGGGAGACACATTTCCAGTCTCCTTGTATATCTAAAAGGGGTGTAAATGCATGTACTAGATTTACATGCCATTTACAGAGTACTTACAAGAGAATATCTGTCCTTCTGACACTTAGAAAAGAACATTTTGACAAACAACGAAGAATTCCAGAGAAAAAAGCTGTGTCTGCAGGAAAATCCATGGTGTGGAGAAGAGGCCAATTCAGCCAACCACGACCAAGGCCTATTCAAAAAGTAAAGGTGTGAAGAGATAATAATCGCAAGTGCTTTTCTGGGCTTAAAGTCTTTCTTGTTTCTGTTTCTTCCTATTAATTTATATCTTGTAGGAAATTGAATACCAGAACCTCAGATTCCCCACAGACTTGTCAAATCCATATGCTGTAGCTACTGTTTTGAATCAGGAACCAGGCAAACTAAAGATTAAGGACTTAAAAGAAGGTAATGTAATTAAGCAGCATAAACTTCTTCTTAGCGCTATTTGTAGGTTTCTGATGAGAAACTTGGCTTCACAGTTGCTGAGGTGATGTGATTGTAGTTTCTGTAAGAAATCTTGCCTTAGCTTTATGTCTTAATGAGTCCAGTTATCATAATGGGTGGATTGCGCAATTAAAAATTCAGTCTAGTTTGAGGTGTGATATGGCTTTCTGATATTCCTGCAGCCCTTTGCCAAGGCAGTGACGGGATAAAAACAAGAGAGATGAAGGAAGCCATATTTCAACTAAAGGTCAAACAAAATATTCAGGAAGAGGAAGCAAATCATCTGAAGTGGTAAGTGTTAGTTAACCACAGGAACAATACTGGGGTTTGCTTAACTCAGGCCACTATGAATGATGTATGCAATATCCACTAGTGCATAGTGCTGCCATTTCATGTCCTGATAGGTTTGTTTTACAGCTGAGTTAGTGTTGGTTTACTTTCATTTTTTTCTCTTCTGCCTAAGAGCAGTCTCAGTAGTAATCCATAGTAGTACCCAATGCATTCAGAAAGAAACGTGCTGAAAACTTTGTTCACCTAACCTTGCTTTCAGGTGTCTCATCTTGTGCCCGTAAGGGCAAAGGAAGCTTTTGTCAGGGTTGTCAATAAATCAAGGCTAAAACACATAATGGAGTGATGAGAATTGCACACGTATGTCAAACGGCGTAAAGCAGTAAAGTAGTCATGTGTGTAAGCACACTGTCATTTCATTTGAAATCCACAAAGCTGCTCTTATGCTGAATGTTATGGACCCTTATACACCTTAGGAAGAGGAGAATAAGTATGTTAGTCTTTAAGTAAAGCAAACTATGCATTAAGTAAAGCATTTTTCATGTCTCCACTGTAAATGCAGGCAAGTTCATAAAGGCAAAGATCCTATCTCTGTGGAATTTAAAAAAGAGGTTATTGAAAACCGACAGAGGGAAGAAGAACAATACAAGGTTAGTCTTTGCTGTTTTTCTATTCTATTCTATTCTATTCTATTCTATTCTATTCTATTCTATTCTATTCTATTCTATTCTATTCTATTCTATTCTATTCTATTCTATTCTATTATTTATTATATTATATATAATATTTTAAAATCAAACTTCTATTTTCAGATTATGCAGTGCACTAGCGAATTGTATCAAGCTCTCTACATCTACAGTTTTTCTTCATACATCAATGCAAACATGCACTAGCTATACTTCTTACTGTGGTTATAGCTTTATTACTTGGTGGCAGGAAATATTTTTCCCCATATGGCACAACCCTCAGGGACAGGTGGGGCTTGTCCCCCTTATCATGCCTCCTGGATACTCAAGTGCCTTCTGACATCCCACTGACTTCCAAGGAGCTGTTTATGGGAGTAAAATTATTTATAGATGGGGTAAAGGCTTAATTTACACACTGAATTAGGCACTGTGAATTAATTAAAACATTATATTTAATACTAACAAAGGAGGAAGTGAGTAAAAAGAGGATCTAAATTGTGAGATTGTTGTATCGCTAAATTAGGTGTATGTTAACTTTGTTTAGAAACATTTATTTACTTACCTGTTGTCCATAGAGGCTTGGAGATCTCTGGTTGGTTACACAGTTGCCCCCATAACTTTCTGACAGCGCCATGTTTTTGCTTATGCTGTCGATGTGTTCACCTTTAGTGTCTTTATGCCTCACAGAGTATTTACTGTCCCTCCATCAATTGCTCAAGTGGCCACTATGTGTGTGCACACTAGTGGCGGTCCTGGAAACCTTTAATTGGTCTATCTTCCATTGTACTAACTAAAACCTCAGTCCGTGAAAATCACGGGAATTTGACTCTGCAAAATAACCCCAAGGTCTTTGTTTAAGACATAATGGTATCCTGGAAATGAAACAATAGGTAAGTAGGACTGGATGGAAGAGGCGCAATGAAAAGAAGCACTGGTGTTCATCCAGCATGCCCGAGCACTTTGAGATGGTCTCAAAGAAGTGAAGTGGTATCAGTAGCAAACTGTTTGGCAACATTGGAAACCATGACAGAGATGTGCACAGAACATGGAAAGCTGCAGGAAATTTCTGTAGCGCTGTCGTCTGGGAAGATGTCTTTGAGTGCTAACTTAGGCTGTTGGTTCTGTAACCCCTCTCTGGCTGATTTTGGCTACGCAAAGGAAACTGTGTTTCATTAGGGCAGAGATCTGATTGAAACTCAGACCCAAAAAGACATTATTTTACTTTGTTTGACTTGCTCAAGGGTTGTAATAATCACTCCCTAGAAGGGAACGAAGTCTGTGTTTTGTCAAGCACCTCCAGAATGTTACATGGTGAGTGCGTTCCACTAGTTGTAAGGGAGGAAAGAATTCACTGGATGCTTTGTACTAATGTGATTGTTCTTCCTGGTGACAAATTAGATCCAAAGAGGAGATCCTATCACAGAAAGGGAGTTTCAAAGGAACGAAGTAAAAGTTTCTTTCAGACGTGTTATCCGGCCTGTTGACCAGGTTTGTTTATATGTTATTATTGCCTGCTATATGCTATTATCCCCTACTAAGCTAACAAACAGCCACAGATATTTGGCACTGAATACTTTTCCTCCTAATATTCCTATTTCTGTGCCAGTGTCTTATTTCCCATTTTACTTCTAGTACAGTAGGGCAAGCACTGTGCTACATGCACAATTCATCTTCTGATGTTCTGATCTAATATGAGAGACAAGTGGAAATCTGCAGGTCTAACCTGACATTTGTATTGCTTTTTTCTGAAAGTTCTCTCAGGAGTAGCTTTCTCATGCCTAAACATAAGGTTACGTATATCCCAAGATATGCAACCTTTACCTGCAGGTCAGATTGACAGGAACCTTTCCGGTACTTGGATTTTTTTGTCCTTCTCTGTGGTGTGAGGTACTTCCTAAAATACATTCCTTAGGATTATTGGGAGCTTTGTTTAATAGATACCCTGCCACTGAAGGAACTTTGTTAGCACTATTATAAATTGCCGTCTTCTTGAGGAACAGAATAGCTGTGGGAGTTGGTCTACTATACCGTAACGCCTGTTACAAAGTACTGAAAATTGTTTGGTGAGGCATGGCATGGGGTTACGTGGAGCTGGTGTTCTGAGGACCTTCCTAATCTAAATGTTGGTTGAGTGGCTGCCCTCCTGTTGAGAGGTACTGTACTCTGGGGCCACTGGGGTCTCTTCTGGTGCAACATTATTCTGTCACCTCAATTTAAAACTGGAGAAGAGATTAATGCATCAAGAAAGAGATGTATTTGTGTTCAAGGAGTATTCCAACAATTTAAGGCATTAAATATAGAGACATCATCTCTGCCTCAAGTATGTCCAGAGCCAGAGATCACTAGATGCGAGGAGGTTATTCTGGGGAATTACCACTCTAAGTTTACTCCGGTCTTTTGTCCTTCTGCAGGTATGTACTATCAGCCGTTATTGGAGACAGGATACTGGTTTTGCTGGGCTCCTGGTTTGAGCCCTTACAGCTATTCCAACTTCACATCTGTGCAAGGTGAAGTGTGTATTTGGTAGAGATCTAGTCCGTTCTCTCCACTGTCTGACTGCCTGTGTATTGCACTTAAGTCGAGGTACGTGGTTGTCATTTGAGTGGATGCAGACCATGCTACATTATATCTGTATTCCCCATACTGCATCTGCAAATATTTAGTGATTACCTCCCATTAAGCCCTGTGCAAATGCAGGCTTCTGATTAAATGCCAACACTGCAGACATTTTCTTTTGACTAAATTTCAGCATTTAGAAATAACATATCAATTCAAGCCAAGGAATGGCTTGGGCTGGAGGAAATTTCTCCCTTGTCTGGTTGTAAAAGGGATGAACTTTTTCTTTTCTGTTTCTGTTTTTAAAAAAATACCATGCAGCATCCAAGCGTCCATCCCACGTTCAGCTTGCTCCATAATGACCCCTGGGACAACAGAAACAGGATGTTGAGGAAATTCCAACAAGCAGCATACAAGGTAACGTGAACAACCAGAATGCAGTGTGATGGCATGACACCATGGAAATAGCACAAAAGAACGTGCAAACTAGCACGTAAGAGGTCTTCACAGCTAGCGAGGGATTTGATAGGAAATAAGGATCTGAAGTAAGTTTTGTATTCAGCTGGTGCTTCAGCTGGTGATTCTGCTGGTGCTTAGTATTGCAATCAATATTAAACAAATGCAGATGAATTTAGATTTTTTAAAAAATTACTTAATGCACAAAAAAGAGAATATTTCAAAATGCATATAGAATACAGTGGCCAGTTTTGGGCCCATACTGCAAGAAGGATATCTGTAAGCTGGAGTGAGTACAGTGTAGAGCCACCAGCAAGTTCAGAGTCTGGAGCACTCACTCTGTGAGGAGACGCTGTGAAGAGACACTTACTCAGCCTGCAGAGGGAAAGTGGAGGGAGAGAGCAGCACCTTCCAGCACATCTATTATGTGGTTATTGATGATGGAGCCAGAATCTTTGCAATGATACGTGGTGGGAACACGGGAAACAATGGGCGTAAATTCAAATAAGAGAGGTAGAGACCGTGTATAAGGAAAGCCTTTTTCACCATGAGGACCGTCAGTCATTGGATCAGGTTGCCCAGAGAGGTTGTACCGTCTACATCCTTAGATGTTTTCAAGACCACATTGGATAAAAAACCCTGAGCAACCTATTCTGATCTCACTGCTGACCATGCTTGGAGCAGGAGGTTGGACCTCCTAAGACTAATCAGTAAAATCACTTATCTCATTGGGTTTAAATATTATCTTGTATCTCCACTGCTCTTTTCACAGTAAATCTAAATGTAGCAAGCAATAAGGAAATTTCCTGCTCTCCTATTATCCAGTTTGGATGTTCTTCTCCATTCTATTCACAATAGTAGGCTCGATACAGAGGTCCTGAAATGAAATGCTCTTTCCTGTGTTGCACAAATAAGGAGGTGGCTAAATGGCCCCTTTGGTATTAAAATCTAGGGCTCTTCATTGCTACCCTGTGATATATGGCACTAGGCAAATTGAACAATGCAGGTTACTACTTATTCTCCTCATTCACAGAGTCACAAGTATTCATATGGCCCTGATCAATTGACTGTTTAAATTGTTAAATTGTTAAATCTGCATATGTCAATAGACACAGCTGAAGGATTAGGTCCTAGCCGAAAAAAGTCTAATTAAACTGTAAAACTAAGTGAAGGTTTGAACTGTTTTGTTGTGTAATGTCATTGTAGAGTTGAGGTCCATTCTACATCTCTCCTTCCCCATTTTCTACCTCCTAAACAGAAAACTACAGCGAAAATTCTGAAATAGAGATACCTGAGTGAGCTCTGTAGCATAAATACACTTGTAGTGTATGTATATTTCTATGGCTGTAAATCTTAGAGTGTTCAGCTTAATATTAAACTTTAAAATCATTGTCTCAGATTGTGATTCAGATTCGGCTAAATCGTTTACTACTTTTGTTCCGTGGGCTAACCAGAGAAGCCAGAGGACTGACAGAAGGCTCTGTGTCTGGTAAGGAGTGGAAGAACAAGTTGATATTTTGGCCATGAATTATGATAATTCAGGTTGTACTACAGTGTGTGAGGTGCATTACATATAAATGTAAAGACAGAGTCCTTACAAAGGAGTCTTCCAGCAAAAAAGAGCTGTGACGTGGTAGAATCATAGAATAGGTTGGGTTTGAAGGGACCTTTAATGGTCATCAAGCCCACCCGCCCCTGCAATGAGCAGGCACATCTTCAGTTAGATCAGGTTGCTCAGAGCCTCGTCCAACCTGACTTTAAATGTTTCCATGGGGCATCTTCAAGTAGAGGCGTAATGGCAGTTGGTGTAAGAGAGGCCTTCTGACTTGCATCTGCCTTGCTGAGCGGAATGAGATAGAGGACCATGCTGGAATGAGTGGGCTGTGATGTCCTTTCAGAAAAGGGGAAATTAGATCTTTCTGCTAGTTAAGGTGTTGTGTCCGCTGTCTTGTAGATGTGGCATTTAAAGCCTTTAGGAAATATTAACTTACTTTTTGTATTAAAATTACTAGACACATTCTGTTTTAAGAAGATGTTAAATATATCTTTTTGGCTTGATTCTATTTTTCAAACAGTGTATTAAGATATACTACAAAATCTTAGTATTTGCTTTCCGTTCATGACAGACAGCAAGAGTTTCAGCAAACCAGAGAAGAGTGAAGAATGTAAGGGCTTTTCTTCCAGCATATCTGAAGATCGTATATTACCTTTTGAATTTCCCTTTTACAGTTCCCATGAATTTCAACGTGATTTGGTAGGTATAGTAGCTAAAATGGTGGCCAACACTGAAGACACATAGAATTTTGTTGAAGATATTGGCCCCAGGTCCAGCCTTTATTAAAGTTTCATAATGTGACTGGTGTTCTGGGGTTCTAACAAATTAATTCAGGACTTCAGATTTACTAAGGGTGCTGCTGAAAACAATAAAAAAATCTTTGCATTTTCTTAATTGCATTCTAAAATTCTGAGTAATGCGTTAATGCTCAGAGTTAGTTAACATCCATGATTTTGCAGAAGAAAATAAATCAAAAATAACCGAAATGCAAAAGTCCAAGAAATTACAGGAAAAAGATCAAACAAAATGTATGCATAATTATTTCCGTATGTTTTCAAGTAGCTGTGCTGATGGGTTGCTGCCAATGCAAAACAAAATGCCCACCATATTACAGGGTTTTGAATGCTGTATTCTTTCAGGCACCTGATGCTCTTGGCCTAGTTCCTATCGAATCTGTAGATGTGAAAGTCAGACACGTTCTTCCTTTTTACGACTTGAAGGTGAGTCAGTACAGCTCCCCCAGCTGTATCATGTTTCTTTCTTTCACCAGTCCAGTTAGATATGTTTTCTGCCTGATTCAGTGACCCCACTGTGTAACCCAGAGAAATGTTGCCTTAATATGTCTGTATGATTAGCATAGAATCATAGAATCACAGAATGGTTTGGGTTGGAAGGGAGCTTAAAGATCATCTAGTTCCAACCCCCTGCCATGGGCAGGGACACCTCCCGCTAGACCAGGTTGCTTAAAGCCCCATCCAGCCTGGCCTTGAACACCTCCAGGGATGGGGCAGCCACAGCTTCCCTGGGCAACCTGTTCCAGTGCCTCACCACCCTTGTAGTGAAGAATTTCTTCTTGATATCTAATCTAAACCTACCCTCCTTCAGTCTAAAGCCATTACCTTTCGTCCTATTGCTACACTCCCTGCTAAAGAGTCCCTCCCCATCTTTCCTGTAGCCCCCTTTAGGTACTGGAAGGGGCTATGAGGTCTCTGTGGAGCTTTCTTTTCTCCAGGCTGAACAATCCCAACCCTCTCAGCCTGCCCTCATAGGAGAGGTGCTCCATCCCTCTGATCATCTTCATGGTCCTCCTCTGGACTCACTCCAACAGGTCCATGTTTTTCCTGTGCTGAGGGCTCCAGAGCTGGACATAGTTCTCCAGGTGGCATCTCACCAGAGCGGAGTAGAGGGCAGAGTCACCTCCCTCGATCTGCTGGCCATGCTTCTTTTGATGCAGCATGCTTTTATTAAAAACAGTTCTCACCTGTTCCCATAAGTAACAAGCTTATAGTCAGCAATAGTCCTCTCCAGACAGAGAGATGAATCACCTCAGTTGAAATTATTATATCTCAAACAACAAAAGTGTCTTTTACTACAAGATCCAAGTATCTTTTACCACAAAGATGTGATGTGTCCATGATAAAGCTGGAATGTTCCATTCTGCCTATGAGTTAATCAGAAGTGATTATTGTCATCTCCTGCAGCACATCTTTTTTCTTTGCACTTAGGTTCCTCAGCATTCCAGCATTATGAAGTATCAGCCATTTTGTACACACTATGCAGCCACAAGTTACAAACCTCGAAAACTTTCCCGACCACTGAGGCAGGGCGCCCAGGTAACAAGTCCTCTCAAATACAGACTTTGCTGAAGTCACTCCCAACCCTACGTTTCTACAATTATTTGCTTTATTTTGTCGAAAAGTTTGATACCAAAAGGCTTACAACATTCTGAAAACCTTTGACGTCTGTATTTTTCAAGGATGAGTTGGTTCAAGTAGTTGCTTCTCCTGAGGGGCAGCTTGACCTGGTCTCCCAGAGGATGGATTTTCACAAACCATCCCCAGAAGAAGTAGCAGAAAGGGATATCAGCCTCTTAAAACTGGTTCCTCCCCAAGCTTTAGTCTACCCTACAGAGAGCAACCCACTTCGCATTTTTGTAAGTAGACGCTGACTTCCACAAAGAACCTAAGAAAGGAGGGGAAAAGGTGTTTGTTTCATCAGAAGCCTGATGTGGATTTGGTGGGCAATTTTCTGACTCAGATTATTATATAAAACTATCCAGAGTGAGAGTAATCCTTCAAGGTGCAAGCCCTGGTAGGTAGGAGTCACAGAGCTCATCCTGCTGAGAGGGGCACCATTTCACTTTAACGTGGAATTTGATCAGTTTGGGGGAGGGATGATAAGACAAAGTTGCCAGTGATGGCAGAGAACTGGAGACCCAGTCTCACACTCCACAAATGGTCACTCATCCCAGGATTTCCTGGAACACCATGGGGCCCCTCCCTTCTTCTCCTCCATTTGTTTCCCCATTTGAATGTTAGAAGAAAAGCCATGATCTTGGCATCTCAGTCCTTCTATAACCTCATGCTCTTGTCGAGGTAGGTAGGACAGGTGCAGTCTTTTCCTTCGCTACAGCTAGGGGACTACAGTTTTGCCTGATCCTTAGGTAAACTGCGAAAAGTGAAGTCAAACTCTTTGCTCACATTACTTCCTGCTGCCTTAAAGTTTCCAACAGTTCTCATAGCATCCCAAAACCACATTTCCAAATTATTAGGCACAGAGATTCAAAAAATCACAACCACGTGCATGGGAAGATTTTCTGTTACTTAATTGTCGTGTGGATTGTGCTACTTGGCACCAACTACAGAAGGTATTTCCCACACAGCACAGCATAGCCTGGAGGTCCGTGAGGTGTCTCTGAGCAGTCAGAGACAGCTGTATAGTTCAGCGAAGTGCTGTGCGTGGGCACAGGCAGCACCTCCGTGCCAGCATGGCACCATGCCTGACTTGGGTGGCTCTGTCTTTCAGCATTACTTAGCTGCAATGGCCCAGTTCCCAGTGTGCTAGTCTGGTGGTCTTGGCATAACATATACGGTATAGACTTGTCCTCGCTGCTTGCGGCCAGGAGTCCAGTGGACTTACTGATGAGATCCTCTGTGCATCTCATTCATCCCTCTGTCACGTCAGTGTAAGAGCCAGGCACAGCCAGATCCCATGCTACCCAGTGTTAGACTTTATTCAGAAACAGACGCTAGTGCAGTGAAATAGGTGGCAAAATGCTCACTAGCTTCCGCGGCAGCGAGGCCAATTCCCATTCTTGGATTCTGAACTGTTCAGAGAATCAGCAATGGATTTTGGAGTAATCAGGCGATAGTTTTTTCTTCCACACTTGGAGACAACACCTAAGTTGCTGTATTTTGGATAGCAGAGAGCATGGATAAAACAGACAGATTATGGGTCTCTGATGAGGGGAATAGACAGGAAATGGAGGTCACACCAAACAAAAAAGTCACAGTGAGATAAAGGTGTGAATCTGGGGAGACTACATTTATTGTAAGAACTGAATTTTCATCAATGTAATTCTTTATGGTGCTCAGAACAATTTTTTTAAATAATCTCTTCTTTGTTTTTAGAACCCCACTCCAGGATTAGTTCCAGTTTTACCTCCTTTGGCCTATTCTGAAACAAATATCGAATATCATCTTTGTCCTCATCCAAAATACACCTTTACCAAGGAATGCCCCAAAGGATCCAGTATTCCAGTCACACAAAAGAAATTTCTGCATCACAAGGTATGGCCTTTTGGGGTTATTGCATGAGTATCTGGCTTGGGTATGTTCTTGCTGAGAATTTGCTCCAAGGAATCAAAAAGAAAGATGAATAGTCATCCTAGACAGAAGATATTGCCAAATATAAATGATGTGTGCACCTAAATAGTCACTCCATGGGTCAGAATAACTTGTTCTTGTCTCTTTATCCATGTCTCTTATTTATCCCTGAATACTTCTCCGCTCTTTCCTTCTTTTCCCTGTCTGTTGTATTTCCCTGACCTTGCAGTGGAGGAAGCATCTTTTAAATGTGTAGAACTGCAGCTTCCCAGATTCAATTCTCAGCCAAGAAGTCAGATGCTCTGTCCTGCAAGCCTCTCTCCCCACTGCCTTATGCATTAGAGGTCTGATTGCTGTAGCACTTGTCATTTCAGGAAGTGATTTGTGGAGTAATGGAATGGAGAAGATTCTTGCCAGTGGTGCATTCCACTTTTTCTAACACTCCTGCATTGACAAATACAATACCTAGGTAAGAAAGAATTGGAATATACAGTGCCTGTACCCTGCACCAGTAGTCTGTAACTACATTGACCAGTAACTAGGCCTGCAGATAAAAATGGGCCTACAGGTGGAATTAATTGCTGCTTAGAAATCCAAAACTAATGGGGAAAACCCCTAGTGACCTCCTTGAAGGATGGGTTAAGAACAATATCATTAGAGGAAATGCCTAGCCCTAGAAGGAGAGTTCCAGTCTGGACTTTCAATAACATCTCTCCTGACTGCTTTTTGATTCAGTGCTAGAAGACCCCAGGAGGTACAAACTCTGTCTGTCCTGCACAAGTATAAACAGTAAAACCTTTAACGTATGGGCACCTACACCCTGTGGTAGGCAACATCTCTCAGGTTCATGTTCCCTCATATTGCAGCAGTTCCTGGTGTAGTCAGATTTTCCGGGAATTTTTAAAAGTACATAATCTTCATTGTAACTACAACTACTGTGAAGCTTCAAAATATAAGCATTCAGTGCAGTTACTTTCTGCTCATCTTATCCATCACAGGGATCCTTACAGTTTAGATATGCTTCCAAGACATGTACCACCAATGCTGTGTGACTTACCTGAGAGAGACAGGGAGAACATAATTGACCAGTAAGTTTCTCCTCTATTTTGTATTCAGCGTGATTGATCATGTCTTAACCACTTGTATAGATGTGTCTAAACCTATCCCAAGAGATCCTCAGTGGCAAAAGCACAAAGTTCTTTTTGCATAAAACATACTTTTGTTTTTATTGGCTAAAAAATACTTTTAAAAGGATAAAGCCCAATTCTTATTTGTCCTACTAATTTTTAGTGAGACAGATGAAACTGAGTTCAAAATGGTTCTTACTCCAGAGATGCTGAGAGCTGAATTTCCACAAATTGGGCAGGCACTCTCAGAAGACGGCAAAGAGAAATCAGCAAAAGAAGAAAAGTAAGTATAATTTGAAATTAGGGGAGAGGAATGGGAAGGAATCTTAAGACAAGCATTCCCTGCAGAATTATGTAGAAAGTTGTACTGAGATGCTCTAAGGGCTCCATCACAAGTGGGACGCAGATCTTGTACTCTGAGCAAATTTGTGCTGCAAATGCAATCTCTGGATTGGACTTCAGAAAGCAGCTGTGAATGTGGCACACTGGCCTGGATGTCTCTGACTTCAGTTTTATCAATATGATCTAACACTAGAGACAGTTTTCTTGCCTTCACAGAGATATTCAATGTTCTTGGACCAGTGGCTTTTGCCTTTCAATGACCCTTTTGGTTAGATATTTATTAATGCTGGCAGAGGAGTGAGCCCTTAGAATTTCCCCCTGGTGTGGTGCTTTTTTCTCAGGCTTTTCCTAGGAGTGGGTCACATTTGCTCAGCTGTCTGAGCTTCACACTCCACCAACACTGTGTTTTAGGCATACAGCACAGCATGTAAAATAACTTGCAT
This sequence comes from Larus michahellis, assembly GCF_964199755.1. NCBI lineage: Eukaryota > Metazoa > Chordata > Aves > Charadriiformes > Laridae > Larus > Larus michahellis. Next base: position 50,065,616 of record NC_133902.1, on the reverse strand, counting down.
TCATAAACACAGAATTACCTGCTCCCTAAAATGTTGTAAACTGGCTGCTGTAAGAGCCAAATTCTGCCTTTTGCCTCCAGTGTTGTCAGGCCAATGTCCTGAGTTTGAAACTCAGCAGAGAAACCTTGAGGGGCAACCTGAGGACAAGGAAAGCTCTGAGGGACAAATGGGTCTTTGATGGGGTTGATGATTACCACCATGGTTTAAGAGCAGCATTTCAGAATTGCCCAGCAGTTCTGTGGGGCTGAAGCAGAAGTGGATGCACTGTGTGAAGCCTGGGGGTGCGTGATGTTGCAGAAAGGATGCAAAGAAGTGTATGAGCTGGTAAGTGGGACACTACAGACAGTGGTCTTGAGCAGCAGCAGTGTGGGTAGGATAAGTGATTGCAGAGCAACACAGGAGAAGGTGCTGAGTTCTAACCCTGTGTTTTCCTTGTGTGACTTGGAGCAAGTGAATTAATCTTTCAGTTGCCCCCTCTTTAAAGTGGCCGTGATGTGACTTAGATGTCAGGATATGCATAATAGCCTGAAACTTTCAGAGTCATCAAGAGATTGGAGTGTCTCATTTTCTTTAATTTTAGAGAGAACTTATTTGATTGACACTGAAATCCTGTGCAACTGTCAACATTAAAACAGTGTTATGTATTATGAGCTCTCTGACAAAACACTGATTGCTCTATTGTGATTACTACAGCACAGATTGAAAATAATTTTCTGTAAAAATGCAGGTGTGTCAGACTCAGTGCTGCTTTTTGCGTTTTCTGACACACTGCTTGTCAGAACACGGGGATTTGGGATAGCTTGTGTAACTAAAGAGAGACCTTTTTTCCCACAGTGATACAATGTTGGATGGCGCTTTTCCTGGGTAAGTAATTTTATAAACATAAGGTTCTTTTATTTTTGAAGTTTTAGATGTTTTCTTCAAAAATTAGAATGCTCTTCTATATTTAACACCTCTATTTATTTGTTGAAAGCTTCCCTATTTGATTGGCTTTGTAAAGAAGGAAACAACAATTTATTAGCAAACAATGAAGTCCCAATCCTTTCTTTTGTCGCTGGAAGGTTCTTTGTTGTTATCAATGGGATGGTGTTTCACTAGATGACAGAGAACACATTGCTCCTCTATAGGGGTTTCAGCATTTAATCCTTAAGGGAAATCGGTTTTTCATGTGGGTGCTCCTCTTCTGGCCATGACAGCATATGTTCCTTCATGGATAAAATTTAAAACTCTGTCTACTATGTGTTTACTTATCAGATCGTTAGCTTTCCTAAATGGCCAAGCCAAGAGTGAATGTTCTTTTCACAGTTTCACTCTTTTTACAGTTCTGCGGAAGTAATGGAATAGCCTCTATGTTTATTATAAAAAAGAGAGAAATTATGTATGAGTGTCTCTTCCTTTGTTTTTGTCAGCATTCCTAAGTAGCTCCCCTGGCTATTACAAATACAAATGATGTTTTAAACTTCTTGCAGAGACCTGCACAACCATCCAGATGGACATTTTCAGCCCCAAAACAACGAGCTCAGAGAGAAGGTTCAAAAACATGTAGAGAAAATGAAGCTGAAAGCACATAATAAAACCCTTATTCTGGGATAAGAGTAATTTTACAAAGTCCATGGTTTGGCACTGCTTATCCTGTTAATGCATGAGGCCTTCTCTGTTCCAGCTACATGTACTTACGTTCAGCGAGGTCAGCAACTTGTTATGCAAAGAGAACCACCAGTTATGCCACCTCTGTCAAGGACTCTCACTGTGACCATTACTCCAAACACAGTAATAGCTCCAAGAAGAGTCCTCAACCATGTACCTTCTCATTTTGTCCTGGTGTGAAGGACCAGAATACCACAGTACTACCGTGTAAATACTTTGGTAATTAATTTACAGCCCACTGTTTTCAAATAAAACGTGAAAAGTCCTCATGACCAAATTCTTATGATTTTGGTTTTTTAGTTATGACCTGTCTTTGAATTTTTGCAGGTAAGTCACTAAATCTCAGACTTGACTGTGAATCATACACTTGAGTTTTTAAATGAAAGGGAATCATAGAATCATATAATCATCTGGGTTGGAAGGGACCTTTAAAGGCCATCTAGTCCAACAACCCCCTGCAATGAGCAGGGACATCTTCAACTAGACCAGGTTGCTCAGAGCCCCGTCCAACCTGACCTTCAATTCAATGTTTCCAGGGATGGGGTACCTACCACCTCTCTGGGCAACCTGTGCCAGTGTTTCACCACCCTCACTGTAAAATATTTCTTCCTTATATCTAGTCTGAATCTTCCCTCCTTTAGTTTAAAACCATTACCTGTTGTCCTATTGCAACAGGCCCTGCTAAAAGTTTGTCCCCATCTTTCTTGTAGGCCCCCTTTAAGTACTGAAAGACTGCAAAAAGGTCTCCCTGGAGCCTTCGCTTCTCAAGGCTGAACAACCCCAACTCTCTCAGCCTGTCCTCATAGGAGGAGTATGTGTTCTTTGATCTTCCCTTTCTGGCTGACATACCTGTAGAAGCCTTATTATTCTTTGCATCCCTTGCCAAGTTCAGCTCCAGCTGTGCCTTGGCCTTCCTGACCCCATCCCTACACAGCCAGGCAGTGTCCCTATACTCTTTCCAGGATACGTGTCCCTGCGTCCCCTGCCTGCGCATTTCCTTCTTGCCCTTTAGTTTGACCCGCAGGTCTCAACTCCGACACGTGGGTTTCTTGCCCTCCTTTCCTGATTTCTTACACCTGGGGGTGGAGAGCTCTTGCACTCTGTGGAAAGCAAGGAAGACTTGAACACAGATACTGTCCACAAAGATAATGTCCAAGCAGATCTCATTAGCTGTTCAGGAATTTAATTAAATGCACAGCACTCTTGGCAGAAGGGTTCACGGATTGGGTGGATGAACTCCAGAGCCTTGTGAGAGACCTGTAATGTTCGGGGTGTATTCCCTGGGAAAGGAGATTTCTCAGCATATCACCTTTCAGCTGAGATGCCTCCTACTTTCTTGTGGGTAAGCTGGAGATCAGACAAAACTGGTTTTATCCATAGTGAGTTGATGGCTCTTTTTGAAGAGTGGTACAGGCTGTTTGTGCTGAAAAGCACATATCTTGTAGATTAAAAGGCATGGAAAATGCAGCAATACATACAATGTTCCTAGGAGACATACTTCTTTCCAGACATACTTAAAACCGTAAGAAAAGAAGTTTATTTCAGAGAGAGGAGATCAGTGCAGACAAACTGTAAAAAGCCCAGGGAGAGAGAAAATGGGACAGTAGTGTGAAACTAAAGCCGCAGAATAGCCTGTATTATACTAGCTACATACTATCTCTGCTCACTTCAAAGAAATAAAAAGCCGTTAAGTTTCTGCTAACTGTCTAATTGGCAAGGGATTGTTCAGAATGCAGGTCTGGATATCTGCAGAGTTTCTCTGACTGCAAACAACTGCTTAAATATGTACACATTGCTTTTTTCTTCTGCAAGTCCTGAGGAAAGCAGTTGATCTTTTAAGAGGCGCACTAATACTTGAGCAGGTTTCTTCATGCGACCATGACAAAAACGTTGTCTCAGTTCACAGTGAAAGCATTCACAGTTCATAATTCACAGTTTAGGTTAAATCAAACATACATAAATCTTAGGAACTGTTATCCATTAGCTAAATTTTCAATGTCTAATGAAGATGTAATAAGTGTTCAGAAACAATGGTGATTAACCAAAGTTGGTCTCTTTTTCTTGCAGCAGTATCCTCTTTCCTCCCTTCTCCTCTACAGAGTTTCCTGGTCATCCCAGTGGAAATTAGTCATGCTTCTCCATTCTCCAGTGACAGACACCAGCTTTCAAAGAAATGAACCTCCTTTCTATTTAAGTGATCCTCCTTTCTGTGTTTTAAGGCTTTTGTGGACCAGGTTTCAGTGTGCGGAGAAGGTAAGAAAGAGCTATTACCTTGCCCTAAATTGTTGCTAAAATCCAAAGGGATAGCTAGTAATACACAGACCTCTGTGCATTATATCCCTGCGGGATACCTCGTAAGATGAGGCTGACTCTTCTCAAGATGATATCAGGAAATACAGCTGTGTCTAAGAACATGAAATTTGCCTAAATAATTAGAAGTCTTAGGTTTTAATATGAGGCCACTTAAGTATTCTCCTGGTTGAGAACACTTTCAGAAATGGGATATAAACTAAAAGAATTATAACCTGCAGTTAGGGATTATTCACTGTTCTATGTCTGTTCAGTATTTCATGAAAAGGACTAAGGTGTTACAGAAAATAAATCAGAAGAAAAAGGAATGATGTAATGGAAATTGTGCTTTTGGTGTAACATTACCCAGTGCACTGGAATATTTCTGACAGTTGTTTTTATCTGGATTATCATTTATAATGTACTGAACCAGAGCATAAATTTTGGAGTGCATTTTTATGTATAAAAGACATATATATAGTTGTCTCTAAGAGACTGCTAATACCTGTTAATAAACACTCCATGCTTTATAGGGCCTTTTTTAAGGATCAGCCAGCAGGATTCAATAACAATTGTGTGAAATGTCAACATTCAACATCAGTGCTATTTAAAACAGCATTAGTGCAAACTTCAGCCTTAAGGTTATGTTTTTACAAAATGTGGGAAACAGTTTATTAAGGCACCTTTTAATCTGCTTTCTTAAGATTCACTAAAGATGCAAATCAGTCTTTTAAAGGAAACGCAGCATTCAATTGTAGATTAATCCCATGAATGTGCAGATTGAGTTTACATACAAGTTGCAAACTAAGATCAATTAATATGTTGTATGTAGCCATATTTCCATACTTTCTAATGATAATTTGTGGATTGCCTTATTTTGGGAATCAAAGGGCTGCATTCTTACAAGAATGTGTAAATTGATATGCAGAATGTGACAAGTTTATTTCCATTCACTGCAAATAAAATTGCTGCTGCTTCCCTTGTTTGGAAAGGATTAATTGGCTAAATGACGATGCAACAGTTTTACCAATTAAGATATATCCATCTTGACTGAAAAAGCCTGTCTTATTAGCAAGGTTAATAAACACTGACTCATGCTTTAGCTTTTCTCCCTGTTATTACATAAGAAATGAGCATTAACACTTAATCAAATGAGATGTGCATTTTAAAAATGAAGAAAATTTTCATGTTTTTATATGGAAATGATCCATGAGCTTAAATGCTCAGTAACTGGGTTATTAATCTCACTTACTGTTCCATGATGAGAGAAAACCCATCAAGGTCTTTAAAATGTAAATTAATTATATTTTGTAAGAAGGCTGGGAGAAAAACAGCAGTGTGTGTCTGATGTAAAGAAGTGGGTGAAATTATATTTTCATCTCATAAGAATAGTCTCGTGAACCCCAAACTAAAGAAACCTTGTTACCTCTGGATTTGTAACACAAGGTTCAGTTATTCAAAGCTCTAACTGAATTTTTTTCTTGTGATCTGGGCATTTATTTGGTCTCTCTCCTGCACAGGTTTTCTTGTGTCTAATAAGAGCTATGCTCACATTGCATCCTTTGCCTTATGGAAACACTGTGAAGACTTCTCTCCAGCTGTTTAACCATGGAGGATATTAACTTCTGCTGAGACCTCTCCTGCTCTTTCAGTTTGGTTGGAAATAGCCAGCAGGTTTAGAATTTGTCAGGTGAGACATACATAAACAGTGTTATTTCCTTAGAAAGCTGGATAAAGGTAAATAATAAGGACTTCTCTGTGTACTGTTGTGGGTAAATTTCTTTGTAAGTGTAATTGTCAAGTGCTGCTCTGCAATCAGTAAGCACATATGTTAGATGGTTCCTGTAGAGACACCAAACAGGTGATGTCTGAGGGCTTCTATGACCTCTGAAAACCAGAGGTGTCACGGATGTATCTAAATTTTGCATAGAAGTTATTTTAAGGCAGAATTGGCTTAATTTTTTTTTCTCCTCTGTTTTCTGCTTCTCCTGCTGTCAGCCTGCACACTGAGTACCAACACTGGTTGCTTGAAATAAAACTTCTTCGAGCGATTGCAGCTAGCAGTATACAGTGATAAGATAGCCTTCTCAAAATCTTTGGGGTTTTCTTTGCTGAAATTTAAAAAGCATTCAGAGAGGAACTTTAAAGGAGTCAGTAGTGTCTACAGCTGTTTGACCTGGTGGCACAGGAATCAGCTCTTCTAGCCTGAGCAGCCTCTCCAACCTCCTCCAGCGATGCTGGCTGCCAAAGGATGGTCAGTGGTAACTGCTTTGGCGTAGGGCGCTGGAGAACCATCAGAAATGCAGTGCTACAGTCACATCCAGTTCTTCTCTGGGCCTTGTGGTACAGGGTACTGTCAGTAGCAGGGTCTCAGTGTGTGGTCAGAAGAGGCCTCTTGTCTTTTCCAGGAATGGAGTCCCATTCATACCGCTCCCAGAGGCTGAAGGACTTGGTCAAAACTATCTTGTGATTCTTCATTTCTATGGACATCTCAAGTAACACGTGTCGTTTCTATAAAGCTGGAATTCGTCAGGAGTCTCCCAAAAATCCTGCTATACTGCGCCATCCTTTCATTGTCTGTGTTGTTCTGTGTCCTCTAAGAAAACTGAATTCATCAAAACCAAAACCAGTGTAATGTCATGGCGATATCTTCAATCACAAAAAAGATCCAGAAATCACACAATTTGGCCAAAAAAAGCCAGACACATCTGATAGGGCAACCTTGTGCCACTTAACACCTGCAGAAGCTAATTGGTTGTGAGGGACTTCCCAGATTATGTCTGTCCCACAGCAGGGACTTGAAAATTAAATCAAGCTGCTTCTGAAAAACTCCAGGTGATTTCAGAACACCTGCAGGAAGTATTTTTCCAGAGCACTGGTACATCAAAATAACATCTTCTGATGAGCTGCTCACTTGTGCCAGGCACTGTTTAGTTACAGCACATTCATGTTTTACCGTCCAAAGGGTAAGCTGCATTTAAGTGAGGGCTCTCCAAGGTGAAGAGCAGTAGCAAGTCCTTCTGTCTTTAAAGAAATAAAATTTCCAGGACCCAATCCTACTGTTAGTTGAGCACATTTTTAAAGGGTTACAGTTTTTCCTGCTGTTAGAAGGCCTTTCTAACTACTTCAGTCTGGTTCTGTGAGTTTTTAATTGCACAAGGGACTGAGTTAACTGATTATTTTTAATCAGTTGATTTTGTCTGGCTTCAGAATTCTGAACCAAATTACACTTCCATCACCAGCTAATTACTGGTTTATAATCATTTCACAGTGTGGAGTCCCCAGTAATCCAATATGCATTGCCTACAAATCAACAATGCCCTTTGTCACCTCAGGGATATTGGTTGCATGTATTGGCTGAGTTTCAGAGCACCAGATGAAGAAACCAAGGCTTATTTCCCTTGAGTTTGGATTTGCATGATTAGTTCTCTGTATGTTACCCTGAAAATGGACATCAAGTATCAAGAGAGAATTGCTTTCAAACAATTCTCTCTCTGCTTCCCTGCCTCTGAAGCACCTTTCCCTACAGGCAGCATCGTTTTTCGACAAACTTGCTACTTCTGCTAACACAGTAGGCACAGATGTCCCTGTGTAGGTACTGTCAGCAATCACAGTCAGTCATTTTATATATCGGTACACGAAGGCCACATACGGCTCAGGATGTGAAAAGTGTTGCTGATGAGCAATGTCCACCACCAGAGCTAGTAGCCGAAAAGCTTCTGATTCCCCTTGTAGCTGACAGACCAGGGACTCTCAAATTTTTGAAGTTAAGGTCTTCCTGCTAATAATCCCTTCATGTCAATGTGAGGAGTATTTCCAACCACTGCTGGAACACAGCTTAATTTGTAGTAGCTGTTGGGTAACACTGTAGAAAAACTGAAAAGGAACAAAGCAGCTATGTCTGCTATGATAGTAATACCCACCTTGGCCACACATTTATCCCTTCTGCAGTCACCTCTCCAGCTGCTTGCATGGACTCTTCCTCAATGGATCCTTCCTCCTGGAAAGGGATGGAGATCCTACTGATGAGCTGGCTTTCAAACCTGCCTACCAGAAACACAGTTCTGGGGTCCTATCGCTGTGAGGGTTTCCTGTCCCACAGCCTTCCCTTTTAATCTGCACCGCTAGAAATACTGGAAAACTGGGGCAGTTTCAGTGCCATTCCCAGTGCATCACCCATCATTTTGCTATCAGTCAATTTATTATAGTCACATTCTTGCCTTGCTAAAAGCAGGTGATATGGAAGCTGTGAGCTTCTATTCATGCTACTGATATAAGCATTCACGTGCACTTTTGCTGAGAGTGGTGACTAAAGCTAAACTGAACAGTTCAAACGCTGGTAGCAGAAAAGGCAGGCTTCAGTACGGACTGGTCACCAACAGCAGCGTGCAGCACCCAAGGAGGCTCACAACACCCACATTTAAATCAACCGTGATTAAAACTAGCATGGACAGCTTTTTTGTGCTGCAGTCATACCTCCCACCTTAGCAGAGACATGCTTGAAGACTCCTGCATTTTAAAGGGCAACTCTACATCTTAAGAATTGAAAGGTAACAGTGAAAAAAAATAACAAGTATACATAATGAGCAATCCTGATTATTCAATTAACCAGCAGGAAAAAAAAAAGGAGTGGAGATTTGAAAGAGCAGCCCTGGGTATCAACGTGAAGCTTCAGCTGATGTAAACTGGTCCAGCCCTCTCTTGAGAACACATAGAATTTTTAATGTGGTGGTGTTTGTACTTCATATTTAGGAGGTGAGGGAAGAAGAGGTCCATATGATTTCAGTGTTACAAATGAGTGTCAAAAGGCAGAACTGCTGGCCTGATCTTCAGCCAGTAGTGCCAAATGCAGACATTTAAAGCTCAAGACAGATTTCCAGATTGTCTGAATTATTTTTAATCAACCTGCATTTCTTTCTCTTTTGCTTCTGGTTTCTGAGCTGCGAGTTATGCTCAAAGTACATTCTCAATTTTTTTATGAAATTATGAAAGCTGGAACCTTAATTTCAAATATATACAATTAAAAACTGTGTTGCTTAATCATCCGCAAAATGATCATTTATAACAGCACCAGATACTGTGAGACTCCAGACTTACTGCTGGTGTCCTAAAACTGGTATTTCTCTCCTGGTATCGGTAAAGGTGAACCATCTTCACCTGAAGACTGATTTAGGGTCTGATCCTGTTTTTATGGGAATAATCAAGCCTCTGAAAAATCACCATGCTTAGGTATATTTGATTGTTTCTGCCTGTCAGTGTTATTTGAAATTACTGGCTGTCATCCTTGATGCTTTCTGGTCCAAAGAAGGCACAGTAAGGGAGTAGCAGAATACCTCTGTAAGAATTAAACTGTAAACAGCGGAGTCTGTGTTAACATTAAAACTACTTTTCTGCCATTTCCTTTGGACACTCAAACACTGTGTTGGTCAGAAGAAATTCTTGGTCACATCTGGATTGGGCGTGATTATTGTGGCTATGTCTGGCCATTGTTGGGTTGATTATCCTGATGCATTATTTAGAAGACTCCATTTATACCAATAGGCAGATAAAACGAAAGTTAGTTTTGCAAAAGTGACATACTGAATTTTATTTAGAAGTTTTGAGTTTTGGCTTTGATCTGCCTTGGCTGAAAACAACACGGATTTTGTCTTGTCACTGACATCAATGGCATTACTATTAGCCCTTTTAAGCTATGATGTTTCTTGCTACATTAAACATTTGCCATTGACATAATCCTATATTTAAGGTGATAGACTGGAACTTGGTGCCTGAGAGATCACTTCATCCTGCTAGGCTGGGATTACACATGAGGGGCCTGACAGTAGCCTGCTTTCCTTGGAAAGCCTTTACTTTGTTCTGCTGTTAAATGCTGTTAAACGTTCGCAGTTAAATCCTGTGTGTTTATAATGGCATCAGGTGCTGCTGCGAATCACCGAGGGAGCAGATGGCAAGGAATTCAAGTACCTAACTTCATTTGATGGCCCTGGCAGTGAAGCATCCAAGTATCTTCATAGATTTGAGCCAAAGCGCTGTGCCAGAATGCAAACAAAGGAATCTTTAACCTCAGACATTGCAGCAACTTGCTGATTGTGGACAGTCCTCCTTTCAGTCTCTCAGACCCCACAGGTTGTTTGCGCTTATTGCTCTGGAGTGTGTTAGACTCCCAGAGGGACAGAGTACCATTACTAATTTATACTAATCACTCTAAAAATAACAAAAACGCTGTGGAAAAATATCAGGGAGGAGGCAGTGGAAAAGCACAACTATCCTATCTGCTCTTCCAACCCTGCAAACATACTAGATCACAGCGCAAATCTCCTTTTTAATGAAACATGGCGACATAACTCTGTAAGTACCCTGAAAGATGTCAAAATTTCCCACTCTGTGTACTGATGACATCTCACACAGGAGAAGTAAAGCTGTTCATGTACTTTTGGGAAAGAAGTGATGAATTATTACTGTGATTATGGTTATTATTTAAGTGAGTGTCTGTTCCAGGACTTGGAGATTGATGTACAATTGAATGTCACTGCTAAGGTGGATTTTCTGTATTAGATGAAAAGGTAAGGGGGATAGATAGTGGAAGAAAGTGCTTCCCAAAAGGATGAACTGAGAATAGATAAAGTCCATGAGGGTGGGTCAGTTGAAAAATGTTTTCCCAATGAGTTTCTTCATCAAATCAGAACAATGCAAGTCTGATAAAATGTTGATAAAGAAAACCAAAGGGAGCCATCTGTGATGGAAAGAGGTGCCTGTGTTTAATCACTGGATTTTTTGGCTTTAAGCAAATGTTACTGGATGAGACTGAACACATTGACCATGCAAGAGGTCATGATAGTCTCTCTTATCTTTAAGACAAGTGAATATACTAGTCTGTCTCTGTTAAACTATGCAAATGTGAGGAAGTGATGCTTGCAATCTGATTTCAGACCCCTGAAAGTAAAGAAATCCAGACACAGTGACACAGACTCAAAAATAACTATTTACATCAGCAATAATTTGTTTAACCCGCAGACAGAACTCAGATCAGTTAGAAGTCATTTATATACAGCTCAGCACTGGAAAGCCTTGCGTATGTCCAGATTCTTGTTTGGTTTCATAATTTCTGCATTTGCCTATCTCTTATCTTGTTCCCTTTGAGTATTTGCTGCACTTGCTATGTGTAACAGAAACAGTGTCCGTAACTACCCAACACAAAGCTTTCCGCTGATAGCAATGGAATAATACCTTCTTGGAAGCAGGAGCACTCTTGGAAGGCCTATTTACAGGTAATATACCTGAGGCAAATTCTTACACTGACAACAGTAGGACAAACCTGGAGTTTCATGGAGAAGACCCCAATAATGTTTTAATTTTACCACTCAATGTAATATTGGAGTTAATGATTCTTGTCTTCACCCATGGTAGCCAGATCTCAGGAAGTTACTTGGCTGTAATGGACTGTCCTTCAGCTGGAAAGATTCCTGGTCACTTGTAAAACACTTGAACCACTGAATGCTTTAAGGAGTGCTGCCTTTTACAAATATTCCCCAGAAGAGTCATTTACAAATACTTTCTTCCTGTGACTGATATGTAACATGACAGTTTTGCATTTTCTTACATTATACTAGACAGTGCCAGGGAGATATTTTCTTTCTTGTAAAAGTCTTTCTCTCTTTTCTCATTGCTTAAAGATATGACTATGCTTCTGATTTTCTTCAGCAAGAAGGCCTGACGGTTTTTCAGACCCGTATGGTCAAGGTAACCTGTTTCCAACTGTTTATTTGGGGACTTAACTGTTGGAGGAATTCTTAGCATCTTTTCTTTGATGAGATTATCAGCAGCAGTCCAACTCTAAACACATCAGTAATCATTATTAACAGAAGTACCCATATCATCATCTTATTCACATCTCCAGATAAGTTCACACTGCAGAAAACAGATACTAATTTATGTAAAATCTGCAGCTGTAGACTTGAACAGATATCTCAATGTCTGTTAGCAATCTCGGATTGGAGATATTCTGATTTAGATCCTGATTCTGATTTAGAGCAGCCTTCAAATGCTGAAAGAATTCCTATGGAACTGTATTAGTTTCTGTCTAATCCTGTTAGCTGCATTCTGTATGGGCAAGATTTTCAAAAAAGGCTGTAGATATTTTGTGTGACCAACATTAGACACCACAAGAGGGTTTGAACTTAGCGACTCCATGTGATTGTAAGGTGTCTCCAGCCAGGCACACAGAATTTCTAGAATTTAGGATTTGGCTTGAGTGATTTCATTAAAAGGCAGCAATTCATATCAGAAAACTATTTGACAAAAAGCTAACTGTCTCTGAGATATGTATCTAATGCGTTTTGAAATCTTTTGACTTAATGTACTTTAGTTTGTCTGCAGCTACTTGAGTAATGTAAGAGGGAACATCTTGTTTCCTTTGGAATGGAGATACTATTTGTGAAATAGCCTTTCCAGGAGTGAGTCATTGATGAAAGGAGGAAGTTCATTTAATATGCTCCCATGAAAACTGCAAAGAGAAAATGGAGTTTTCAGTTTGTCTGAAAGAAAACTGTTGACAAAGTCTGGCAGCATTAAATACGGGATCTTCAGCGGTCACATGAAATAAGCTTTTTCCTTTTGTACTGATATTGACGGCACTCAAAGCAAAACATGATATCTGGATTGTTCAAGGTTTAGTACCTCAAACTGCTGAGCCAAACTCAATCCTTGCTAGAAACAAGGACAGGATGAAGTATTTGATCCAGTCACAGGTGATTAACTCTGAGGCAGCGCCATCTCCACAGTAATAGGGGACCTGGCAGTAGAGAGTGCACAGATTGCAAGTCCAGGGAGTGGGGCATCAGCTGCCCACCCAGAACAGTTCTTTCCTGAGCACGCCCAGGCTCTGGTGTTGCTGTGAGTCTGAGGTGGAGCCAGACACTGCTTCTGCTTGTGCACATCAGATGTGCCTCTGGACTGCAGGCACCGGAAGGACCTCCTGTGAGGCACCTTTTGCCCCAGCGAACTCTGACCACAAGTCCTACATGCCCGTGCTGGAACGTAGTGCTGCTGTGAGAACACATGAAACCTGTGGGCCAAGTTCAGCCTTGGAATTCAGTTCCACTGAATGTAGTTGGTAGTTGCCTGATCAACTGAAAGTCCAGTTGGGATTGGCTGACTTCAACTAATAATTGTCATGATAGGTTTATTTTAATTATAGTCAAGGTCAGAGGCTTCATCTAGGACCCTTCTAATTACACATGAACCCTTACCAGACCCTTCTTATTAGAGCCTTCATTTTATAGATTATACATCTAAAGTCATTAAACTATTGATTCAGAAAAAAGACTGTCTCAGTTCTTAACTGTTGAGTCCTGATTGACTCATGAGAGGTTCCATTCAGCAGAATGTAACATTTTATCTTTCCTTCTAGGCCTTTTCAGCATGTTCTGCCAGATTCAGGCCTGCCCCCCAGTGGATGTATTTTCTGCATTTTGATCTGCCAAAAATTTTCTATAAGAAAAAGCATTACTGAAAAACAACCAAAATCACACAGTACGACTGGAAAAGCTGAACAATTTTCAAGGAGATAATTGAGTCTAGTTGGCCTTTGCTCTGCTCCTCTGATCAAAAGATTTTGTGGTAACAAACATATTAGAAATAAATGCAGGAACTGGAAAGAAAAGAGATTTTTTTAGCTATCAGCTAATTTCCAGGAAGAAAACAGATCCAAAAGAGCTTGGACAAAGAGAAAGAACAGGGCTACTATTGTGTTTCCAGTTTGAAATCAATCATGACTTTATTGGCCGTGGTGTTCAGGAGAGGAACATTTCCTCAGTAAACAGAATCTTTGTCTTTTTCATGCTCACTCTGTTGTGAATGGTACATCCCATCTCACTACATTTTATTGGTAAATGGGGCAGGACAGGCTTTTGTTACCACTATTAGCCTACAGGCTACATTGGGACACTCTCACCCTGCCCTCGGTGAAGAAGCATCCCAGATGACACTCTGTTTTAAACAAATGGAACATTTTAGCCTTTTGCAAAAGAGCCTACCCAAAAAAGAATTATACAGGACTCGATTTCTGTCTATAATTTCTCTTGCTGCCACAGTGGATGTCATGAAAAAGACAGTGGAGCAGTTCTGCTGGTGGACATCTTCAAGTAGACCTGGTTTGGCATCTGGCCCCCCCAGCCACCGTAAATGGGAGGGTGAGGAAGAGGGGTGTACAGCCGTGAGGGTAGCTGCCCTCACAGCACAGCCACTACACTGGGCTGAATGGTTCAGTGGGGTGGACTTACCCCTTGCCTTACTCCCATCTTCCAGCCTCCCAGCAACGTGTAATGGAAAGCACCAAGCTGTGATCACATCCTGTAGAGGGATAAGGGGACTTCGCACCCCACCCTATTGCTCTGTGACATGGGAACATAAGAATGGCCATAGGGGTTCAGACGAAGACTTATCCCGGTATCCATAAGCAACCGTTTAGGGAAGAGTAATGACAATTACTTAAAATACTCCCCCAAAACTCTCCCAGTCTCCAACTGTTCTCATCTCAGGGATTTCCTGAGCCTGATGTGCTAAAACTCAACAAACCCCTTCTCTCAGCACCTGTCCAGTCTCCTCTGGAATCCACACGATTTTTTTCCATTCCAGTTTCCTTTGGTGAGAAGCTCTACAGTTCTGTTACCCATGGCATAAAGAACCTTCTCTCATATTTTCCCCAAAGATTCACAATTTCTCTTTTATGTGGGAGAGAATGATAAGAACATTCCTGCCTTGGAGTTTTTTCTGATTCTTCTCTCTCTCTTTTTTTCTTTTTTTTTAAATTTTAAAACATTATGCTTTTGCACCTAGTCTTTCCCAGGAGATATATTTTTGACTACTGATTGGCTGCAAAGTAGCATGTATCATCTCAGTCGTTTACACATAAATTCAATGCTAATGGCAACCTTAAGCTTACATTCTAATGATTGGTTTTCTTGCAGGGAAACAGAAGTTCTAACTGATCTCAATAAGGAAAAGGCTAAAAGCAAAATCTCCCTTCAACCTTTTAATTAGAACCATGACAGACATAATGGAGGAGAAAAGGTTTTAATTTGTTTTTCTTTATAAGATATAAACCCTCAGTTTTACAGGAATTCTCATGAGTGGAAGAGATGATACTTTTATTTATAGATAGATAGATAGATAGATAGATAGATAGATAGATAGATAGATAGATAGATAGATAAAATAATCAACCTTTCTCTTTTCTGTATCAACAGGCTTTTCCATAGGCAACTAATGGAATGTATTGCACTGAAAATACCCTCTGTTTAAGGGAAAAAATGCTGACTACTTCGATAATATGAGAAATTTTACCTCCACTAGATCTTTCCTTTGTATACGGTGACAGAAGCAATTCATCAGAAATGACAGCTGCTCTCCAGCCAGGTGAAAAACTGGTATCTTAGTAGTTGTGCCAAAAAAAGGGGCTATAGTGAACAAAGCTAGTTCCAAGACTCAAAACTGAGGACACCAAGACCAAGGGATATAAAGTCCTTTCTCCTGTGGTTCCTCTGTAACACAGTGTACTATAACACAGAAATACAAATTCTTATTTTCTGGACAGCAGGTAGCTCATTTCTTACTGATTTTTTCCCAATCTCAAGCCCTTTCAGAGTCTACTAAAACATACAGTAGGAGAGCACTGTACAAAAAGTAAGGAGTACAAAAATCAGTATAGCCCTTCTGCTAATAACGTTCCCTGCTTGGGTTAAGGAAATTGTCTCAGCCTGTGACGGTGTCCCTCCTTCCTTCCCACTTGTGAGAAACTACAGACGCTTGTGCTTTCTCTCTGCAGGGGGAGAATTTCATCTCTCATTGACAAATACTTCCTCAGAAAAAAGCGTTCTGTTCCTTAAATTTCCTGTGTATTAAATTTGACCTCGTAAAGGATGGTTATAAATGAAGGTAGTGAGCCTGAAGTTTTAGAAACTTAGTGGCAGAAGCTAGCTAATTTTTCCAGATAAATGTGTTTTTCAAGTGCAAGTACATAGTGAAAACATAAGAATTTGATGTCCAGAGCTCCAAGTGGTTGCACTGAAATGCCACTTCCTAAACACCTGTTTGTAAGCATTTAATATGCAACAATTGAATTTACCCTGAGAATGAACAGTACTTGCCATTGGAAACGAAACTCGTAAAAGAACAAGATTATATCAACTGCTACCTTTTTCCTAAAGCAAAAAATATGATTTTCATTTGGAAGTTGTATGTATTGGGTTTTTTTAAACCTTTGAAGTCTGAGCACAAGAGCAGTAAACAATGGCTCCAGTTAGCACAAGCCCAGATGTAGCACTGACTTCCCTGGTTCGATAACACTCTCTCTCCTGCTTTCTGAACAAGACTAGGGCCACAAATACACTGCAAACATTGGCTTGGAAAACAGAGACGGGCTAGGATTCCTCATTGTATTACCAGCCCAGTTGATGAACTTCTCTACCCCAGTTTCCACTCTTGGAAATATGCTTCAATAGCATTAGTGTTATGTATGTTGAACTGCAGGTCAAACGATCATCTGCTCTGTATTAACTTGGCTCCACTAAATGTAATGGAGCCAAATTAGTTTGCAACAGCCAATGATGTGTTTCTAGTCACTCTGATATTCCTCAGTGCTAAGCATTTGCTTACTTTTCTATGCACTTCTCTTTTTATCCATAATGAAGGACATCTACCCTCGAGCGCCAATCTCAATAATACCACTTATGCCCTTACATACCACTTAGGCACTTTTATCACTTACCACAGTGGGTACCACACACCACTTCTGGGTGACAGAAGAAGTCATTGGGAAGACTTTTCTCTAGGACATAGCTTAGAGAACCTCCCATACCAGCAGGGATACCCGCACCTGCACACAAAAGTGAAGCAGGAAAGGCTTGGAAAATCTGGGCTATTTAGCAAGGCCCTTGCTGTTGTATTGCTGTCAGTGACTGAGCTGAGCAATGTGCTCAGCATCAGGTGGGATGCTCGCAGGTTAATGCAGCGCTGTAGATGGTGTCTCTGCTGTTGTCACCAACAAAATGTCTATGTAAATCTTAGCTGGATTCAGGACCGCTAACACTTAAACAGATGCCAGGATCTCAGTCCTGGCCAGCAGAGGCCACTAAGAGATTGTAGGAAGTGCTGTTGTACACAGCCTGGAGGCCTCATTCAGCATACTCACTGCTGGAGCATCTGGGATATGGAGTAGGACTTTCACTAAAAAGAAGGAATCTTCTGCGAATTTTCAAACTTTCCAAGATTTTAAAAATAATCTTGGCATGAATATTGCTTTTGTCACTGGTCTGCACTCTGGGCTGGTACTTGCCAGCAAGGAGCTGGAGCAGGTGCAGAGGGAAAACTCTATAAAAAGAGACCCATGATACTCTTCTACTTGTGCACAGAGCTAGGGAGGACTTTGTAACTACACCGTGCAGTTTGGTACAGTTAGCCAAAGACAGACTGTCAGTATCCTTGTGTTTAATGGTCAAGCTGAGAGGTCACCTATCATCCCTTTTGGATGGGCAGTAGTAAAAGCTCAGGTGTAGCCCATGGGGCGCAGCTGCCTGTGTCACAGGGATGCTGCCAAGTGTCTGCGGTGGGCTTTGAATCTGCTGAGTTTACTGTAATCTCATGTTCCTCTTGATGGGGATTTTATGTTTTTGAGCAGCAGTGTTAGTTTATTCCAAAGTTGTCCTCTTTCTTTAAGTTTTTCTCAGTCCCTTTGGGTTTTATAAAACCCACCTAATACCATCATGTCTTTCCCCAGTCCAAACAATTCGTTGTTCTGTGCCTAACCTCATTCAGTTTTAGGGTACACATTGCTGCAAAGGGAGAAGCATTGGGTAAAGGAAGCCAATTTTGGCTTAGTAACCTATTTCCACAATACTGTGCAATTTCTTTCAGTCTTGAGCTGGTTTGTGTGCTGCAGCGGCTCATGACGAGCTAGGAAAAGTCATCTGAAAATTCACCTAGTACATGTCTTCAAATGCAAAACTCTGGCACAGAGCAGTTCTGCCTGTTCACAGGGGTTTCAGGACACTATTGGATTCAGCGCTGATTCTGCTGTGAACAGACTTTTCAGTGACCTTTCTGGAGCTTTGAAGACAGCACTTCCCCAAATTCAGATCTTCATTTTAGAGCATCAGCTCTTTGCTGAAAGTATACACTCAAAACAGGTGGTAGGAGCTCTTCAGAGGGAGCTCTTCAGTCAGGCTGTATGTATTTTCCTTTCTCAAAGAAAAAGCTAAGCACGCTAAGCAGAAACTCAACAGGAGCTGGGAGGCATAGCCTCGCAGAGAGGCAAGATGCTGTCATTGCTCCTTGGCAATAACTTGGCTCAAGGAAAGCGGCTTCTGACTGACTGAATTCCCAGCCCTGTGCCAGCCTGGCTGTGCCATTGCAAACTGGGCCTGTGCTGTCCTGGGCAGCCCATGCTCCAAGTGGGAGACGGCAGACAGGTGTTCCCGTGTCAGGATCCATTACGATGAAGGGATGTCTGAGCAGGCAAAAATGCAAACAGCATTCCTCAGTTTCACGTGCATTGCTCCTCTCGTTACTCTGTAGGCCTGAATCTGATCTGTGTCCCACGCTGTGTCAAATACAGACCGCAGACATGAAGAGGGCTCAGGCAAATCTGTACTTTAAATGGACTTTATTAAAATTTACCTTTATTAAAGGTGTAGTTATGACTGAGCCCTGCAGCAGAAAGAAAGGAGCAGAAAGTGTCAGTTTTTAGCTCCCTCCTTTCCTTCTGGGGAGAGAAAACGTAGCAGATGATGTATTCATTACTTCTTCAAAGCCTGAGTATGAGAAACTAGCTTCAGGGGGATGTGTTATTAGGTAAAGCAGGTACAGTTTATAAAAAAACCCAAACCTTTGTTTTGTGACACCTCAAACAGAAAGTGTCGGGTAAGTAAGATTTAGCCCTCCAAGAAACTTAACCAAGTTTTTCCTTCCTGGTTTCACCGTTGATGGGGAGGTACGAGCTGGGACAGGAGTTCTGTAGTTCATAAATTCTCTTCCTCCACTGCTTGACACTTCTAATGTGTTTCACATAGGTTGAACACTCGAATTCCTTAAAGAGGAGGTTTCTGTGAGCTCAGTGAAGTCCTTTAAGCACTTAAAATACAGCAAGAGGTAAATCGTACAGATTACAGACTAAGCTATAAATTATTAGTAAGCTTGTTCTGGAACTTCATCATGCACTTGAAAGGCAATTTTTACACCCTAATGTGTGTCAGTAGCCTTTACCAGCATGCGCTTTCACTCAGCAGAGAAGAAAAGGATTTAAAAGGATGTGGAGACATTTTTTTTTCCTAGGATTTTCTTGCTTGCCTTTCACGAACTGACATAACAAAATCTATAAAATATTTTACCCTCCAAGAAATGTGTTGTGTATTTTTAGACTGAAGACATTGTATCTTGTGCTCAGAGATCCTGTCGCAGATACAATTGTTCAAACAGAAAAATGGAATAAACTCATGTTATAACAATGACAAAATTTAAACCAAACAGATTTAACAGGCTGTGCTTCTGAGATTAAAATGTATAGTACAATAATAGAAGTTATACTCAGCAAAGACTTTTAAAAATAAACTGAATTTCCCCTGTCTCATTGCAGTTCTCCACTGATTCTGTTATATGTGAAATACAGTCTAATTTCAGCAAGATTTGGCTTTTCAGGTGAGAAATTATTTTTCCTCAATCCAGATTATAAATTACCTACCAAACCTGGTCTGCATACTAACAGCTATGACAGGATGCAAAGCCACCCTGTGACAGCATCCAGGGATCTGTCCTAGGCAGACAGGTCATAACTACTCTCAGATAAGCTCTGCTCTAGCTCTGTTTTCTGTAGCCTGCCTTTCTGAAATAAAAGCTGTTGTGTTCAGCAGGTGGCACCAGCTGCTCGTGGTCAGTGAGATGACAAAAAGGTGTGCTGATCTGTTTTGTGAGAAAATCTGAATCTCCCAGAGCCAGCAGAGTGTCAGCTTCAACACACGTGTCGTCTCCGGAAGGACTGGAAAATGCTGTCCTCACTGTAAGGGAAGTTTATTTTTTCTCTCTCTCTGCTGCCGTCATAAATTGCGCTTTGCATTCTTTCACTTTCTCGTGCCTCATCTGTGTAGTTGTATAATTTGTGTATACAAGACACAGCTTTTCTCAGTGCTCTGCTCACCCAGGCGTCCACTGTGATGCGCAGTGTCAGAGCAGTGTGGGGTTTGCTGGCAGGAAGGGCAAGGCTGGGCAAGGGGCACTGGGGCACACCACTCTTTTACGTGCTCCAGTGCACACTCTGCATCCTACTGCACTGCCCTCACACTAATGGCCCCTCAGTAGAAAGAACAAGTGGATGTGTGAAATAAATTGCTGTTACTGGGTTTGTTGTATTGCCAGAAGTACCAGCTGTTCAGCGTCTCTCTTTACTGCCCCTTGTACAAAAGCAGTGAGAAGCCTTGAACGAAGCAGACGCAAGACATGGTACGAGGGGGTGAGCACTGAGAAGCAGAGCCTTTGAAAGTCAGGGTCATGTACTCCCAGCCCGCTTTGCACATACTCCCAACTAAAGCCCTGGTCTTGCAGTCTTCCACATGTGATTGTTTTCCTCAGTAGCTTTACTAGTCCGGGCCAGGTTTATAAAGAATACCCGTTAGTCCTAGACTAGGTATGGTTTAGCTAGTCAGAATCGCACAGCGAGACTTGAGATTGGTACTGTTCTATGCCAATTGAATGATTCCCAAAACAGGACATACATAGTTCTTTTCAAGACCAAATTACACATCTCCAGACAGAATAATATATAAAATCACAGAATCGTTTAAGTTGGAAGGAACCTTACAGACTATCTAGTTCCAAGCCCCCTGCAATGGGCAGGGACACCTCCCACTAGACCAGGTTGCCCAAAGCCCCATCCAGCCTGGCCTTGAACACCTCCAGGGATGGGGCATCCACAGCTTCTCTGGGCAACCTGTTCCAGTGTCTCACCATCCTCATAATGAGGAATTTCTTCCTGATATCTAATCTCAATCTCCCCTTTTCCAGTTTGCAGCCATTACCCCTCATCCTATCACTACCTGCCCTTGTAAAAATCTTGATGAACGATGTAACACAGGGTCATTTTAGCTGCTCAGACCATATTTAATTTCTGGACAGAAATTAAATTCTGGAGGAGCCACAGCTTTCCCTGGGGAAATGCACTCCAAACTCAGTGGGAGCGTTTGCTTGAGAACAAGCAGTAGGAGTAGATACAAGGGTTTTGCCCTTTGATAGGCAGAGTCTGGATATGTCTTTCCTTGACAGGGTGAACAGTGCATGGACGGAGAGTCTGAACTCAGAGGAAACTAAACAATAATTCCTTGTAAAGTGACGACGAGTGGCAAAAGGGGCAATTGCTTTAATCAGGTCTTGATACAGAAGTAATTCTGCTAATGCAAGGAGTAAGGTTTTTATTCTTACGTAAGTGTTCTCTATTTTGCGTGGATGCACGGAGAAAAAAACATAGTGTACCTCTAGTATTTGCTAGCATTGATGAGGGAATTTCACACCGGTCACAAACCCCAAAGCCACAAGAAAGTTAGAAAGTCATCTTCAGTAAACTCTTTGATATCACATAGGTATGCACTTAAATGGATATTTCAGATTAATTCCTTTGCATGTTCTCTATAGTTAAAAGAAAAAGCGTTGGCAGTGGTTTTTCATAACTCCCCACCTTTAAAGTGGGTTGCCTTAGTTACCATGGCCAGCTTGAGAGACAGCAAATTTAGTACTAATACATTTTCAAAGCCCTGCAGTTTCTGCAAAATCTCTGTGTCATAACCAGCTATAACATATGCTTTCATCATAGTGTTAATAAGCTACAGTGGTGATGTCTAGTCAAGTTAAATCAGAGGTGCAGATTGTCACAAGCCAGAATAGCCTTGGGTCATTACCTTAGTGACTGTCCTGCATATATTGTGAGAAACAGGTTGTTAAATTTCCCGGTAATTAGAAATAAGATTGGCTTCAAGTGGCTCAGGTATTTGGTGCTTGAAAGCAGTCTGCTGCAGTCAAGATCATACTTTCCCTAATAGGAAATGGATAGGTCTTAAGTTGTCCTCTTGATCGGTGATTCAGTATTTCCTGTGACATTTCAGAAAACCACAGGAAACAACTATTCTTTAAAGGGTAACTACTATCCATCATAAACAGAGTTAACAGAGGTCTCAGCAGCTATTGATTTATCTTGTTCTCATGAGGACAGTATTTGGTTTGAGAACAGCTCTCTGTGTAACCTGTTGTGGTACAAGTAATTTTTCACCTCTACTCTTTTTCTTTTGTTCAGCTTTTAAAATTTTAAGTAGCATGAGCTAAAGTTTAAAGAAATTTTATATTGTTTTTGTAATTGTTTACAGTTCCTAGAACCTCTTTAGATCTAGGAAGGAATTGCCTCTTTACAAGGTAAAGAGCTGTCAGCAAAGGAGCAAGCAGTGCTCAAGAGAGCGTGGCTGTTGCCGAGGGTCCTGGGGGACAGTACGCGTTGGGACATGGAGTTCTGCTTTCCTGGAAGCATCTCCGTCACTGAACAGCAGCTGCGGGCTGCGCTGCAGGACTGAAGGTGCTCTGTTCCTCTGTACAGAGGGAGCTCTCTTGTTATCCTTTAGCCTGAACCTAGGCTTTTGTGATCAGCTGAGTGAAGAATAAGAAAAAAAAAAATTGTAGTTTATTTATGAAATTACCCAGTATGTATTTCACTGCAGCCCCACTGTTTTTCCTACTGAATAAGGTGCCACCTGTTGGTTCTTCTAAACTGCATAGCTCTCTGAGCTAAGTATCTTGAACTCTCTAAGAGTAGTAATTTGAAGGAGCAAAACACTGGATCTACCTTTTATTATAGCTTCTCCTGGTAGCAAAAGCAACATTCTAAGGCTTCAAAGCATTAACAGAGCCTCCCCACCCTCTTTTTTTTCAGAAGCTTCTGTTTTTCTGAAAAGTCTGACTTTGGGGCTGAGATTATCCGTGCAAAGTTTCACCCTGTGGCTGAAATGTCACACTGACAATGTTTTATAAAGCTTTAAATGGCAGTGGGGAAAAATAAACAAGTCAGCCTCAGCCTTTTGTCACTGTTAGAACAAAACCAGGTGTATTTTTGCATGTAAACCTATCTCCTGATACATGTAGTTGTGCAAGCTAACCATTATGTGTTTTTCAATTTGTGACATCAAGAGGGCAGACAGCTTTTCAGCTGTTAGATCCATCAGTTTCTGGTCTTTCTTCCCAGCTTTACAAACAGAAATGCTCGCTGGGGTCAGACCACTGGTCCACCTGCTCTCGGTGGCGACAGGAGTTGCTGTTTAGGGAGAGAGCATAAGGCCAGACATTTTCTGAAGTCCTTTCCTCTCGACCTCCCCCAGCATCCACAAGTGTTGTACCCAGGGTGTTAGGGAGTACATTTATGGGTCTTGTTGTTTGGGAATTTATCTAATCCCTTTTTGGACATGCAGATACTGTCTGCCTTGCAGCCTCCTCCAAATTTGGAGGTTTGTTTCCAAAAGTACCTGTTCATAGTAGATGTCTCATGCATGAGATTGTCTAATGTGAGGCATTTGGGGCTTGATTTTTTTCAGATGCCTGAACTGATTTCTATCCCAGATCAGTCATGCGCAATGATTAACGTATAAATGAGGATCACTTGTGGTATTGTTTGATTTATCGACTGACCCATAATTAAATACCAATTCCATGGCAAAGCAGAGGCCAAACCTAGCTCTCCCCAGTCATGGTCAGCTTCCTTTTCTTGGAGGTTTGCGTCTGGCTCGTCATTTGTTATCTTGTGCAGCTGATGTCAAAAAGGGGCCACAATAAAAGCTGGCATCATTCACTGATGTTCCAGACTTATCCACTGAACAAAGAGGTTGAACAAACAAAATTTGCCTGATCCACGGAAAACCACAGTGGAAAACACAGTGTAGAACCATACAATTACAGCCTGTCTCTTAAAGCATATACATAAAGGTACTGAATTAATATTGCTGGGAGTAAAAGGATCTCAAAAAGTGCCTTTTGGTTCCCAAACAAAGTTGCATTCCCTAATGCGTAATTCTCAGTATTTCAAAATCTGAACCCCCTACAACATCTCCATCAAAATCAAAAGAGGAGGAGAAAAAAAGTACTCTTATTCTTCCAAGCAGCAAGTGTCCAGAACCAACAGGTAGTTTCTGACTCATATCCTTCTATAATAAGCAGCAAGCAATGACACTGGGATTTGGTGAGGTCCACTGAAGGAAGTGGACCACAGTGACTGGGGCGATCCAGGACCCTCCCAGGGCTGCCTCCTTTGCAGTGGTGGGTGATCCCACACCTTGCGGCCTGAAGCGCAGCTGCCCTTGGGCAAGGTGGGAGCCACCCCTTTCCAGCAGCGGTTCCTCAGTGTTCCTGCCGTCTGTGCGATGAGTTCCCTCACTCTCACCCATTCCCCTGCTCGGGCGCGGTGACTCTCCCCTCCCCACCTGGCTACCGCTAGCACCACTTGCCGGCTGGCCCCTCGTGGTAGCCGGGCTGGCCGGCGGGGCCGCCTGCCCCCGCGCCGCGCTCGCCGGGGGGCGCCATGGCGCGGCTTGCCCCGCCGCTGCTCCGCGGCGCGCCCGCTGGGGGGCGCCATAGTGCGGGCGGCCGGCCGGGCGGCGCGGGGCGCGCCTCCCCGCCGGGCGGAGGCAGTGGCGGCGGAGCGGGGAGGGCGCACACGGCAGGGGAGACCCCTCGGAGCCGGGGGGGTTCCGGCGAGAATCCATGGATCCCGCCGCCGCCTCCCGCCCCGCCGCCTCCCGCCCCGCCGCCCGGCGGCCGGGCGCCCTGCCGCGGCTGCTGCTCTCGTCCGCGGGGCGGGCGCTGCTGTGGCTCGGTCCCGTCTACCTGGCGGGGTACCTGGGGCTGAGCGGCAGCTGGGTGCTGCTGGGGCTGGCGCTGTGGCTGTGCTGGGGACACAACCGGCGGTGGAAGCGCGACCGGCTGGCTGCCGCCTTCGCGCTGCTGGAGGACGAGCGGGAGGCGGTGTGCCGGGGGCTGGCCGCCCGGCAGCTGCCGGCTTGGGTGAGTGAGGACCGGCGGGCACCTGCCGCGCATCCACCCGCAGCATCCTCGGAGCCCCCGGGAGCGGGGATGCGGCGGACCGCCGGCGGCGGGCTTGGGTGGCTGGGGAGCGGCCGGCGGGAGCGGTGGGGAGCGAGGTGTTCCGCTGTGAGCAGCTGAAGGGGGGAAAAAAAGAGGTGGCAGCGATGCCTTGGACCCAGCAGTAACGTCTCTGGCTTTCAAGTCTTGCTCAGTAAAGTGAGTGCTAAACTGGAAGTTGTTTTAGTCCAGGAAATGTGCGCGATGCTGTAAGCGTGCTTGTCAAATAGACTGCTGTATCCCTGGAGGAATCTTCTTTCAAATATGTGCTGTTGCATTGCAGGTATTTTGGTGTAGAGGATACTTATTTTAGACCTTCTCATCTGAAAAGTTTTCTCCCCGTCTTTTTAGTGTAATCTGAAAAAAAATAATGCATAAACATAATATTCTCAGCCTGCTAAAACCCAAATATGTAACTTTAAAATATGGTATGGAAAGCTAGCCCCTGTTTGTTCTTCACATTTGTTCCTAGCCACTCCAGGTTTTAAAGTAAAGAAACTTGAAAATCTTAACTGCACATTTTATTCTACGGCCTTGGTTATTTGTTGGGTAGCCCTGGTTGGCTAATGGAAAAGGATGATGAGGGTTTTTTTTTTTTTTTCTTCATCGGCATTTGCTTAGCATTTAAAAACATGTCAGGGACTGGTAGGGAAATGCTTTTCTTGTAAGAAAGAGAATATCAAAGAGCTCTATTTGTAAGGAGCGTTGGAGTGTAATGGAGACATTTATAGTCAGCAAACTGTTTTATATAGCCTACAGCACTTGGCTCTCCTTAGTGCTGGGGGAAATGAAGGCAGGCAGCACTTCATAGAAGCGAGGCCAGGGTCTCCTAGCAGAGCTGGTGCAGCTCCCTGCACATGTTCCCTCCTGCCGGGCACAAAAGTCTGTTTCTGAATGGGGTTTCTGCTTGTTTGTATTGACAGAGTGTTTAAAACAACTCAGAACGTTAATGAGTGTGGTGGTGTCAGCTCTTGCCCTGATGCTGTAAGAATAGTGGTGTGTTTTATCCTCAGGTGCCCTGAATCTTGATAATGAGAAGCTGAGTCTCTTAGTCATCATTGAAAAATCAGAATTGCCCCAAACACACACCCAGTTTCAAAAGTTCTTAGGTTTTGTGTTTGAAAGTGTCAGACTTCGTTAGTGCATGGGCAATGGAAGGGATTATTGATTGCCCTGTACTTGGCATACACAAGGCTGCACTGGGAGCGCTGTGTACCCCAAAGACGGGGGGGATTTGACAAATAGGGAGACTCCATCAGGGCCTACTGAGATGGTCAGGGGCTGGAGCTCCTGGTGTGTGAGGAGAGGCTGGTGGATCTGGGGCTGTTCAGCCTCCTTCAGAAGGGAAGGATTCAGGGGGATCTCACCTCTGTGTCCCACTGCCTGGCGCTTGCTCACAGAGAAGGTGGAGTCAGATTCACTCCAGAGGCCTCAGTCCTGACTTGTGAATTCTTGGAGCTGCTGCTGGAAGGCATGAAGTAGGACCTAAGGATAAAGGGTCTGCGTCACATGCTTTTAGTTTCAGCTTTTAGCTGTATTGCTGCTTCTCGACCTTTCCTTTTCTATGTTGGTAACTTTTCTTCTTCATCACTTGGTGTTTGCTTCCACACCACACTTGTACTTGATATTTTTTGAACTCCTCAGCTTTAATTTTCCTTCTGTCCCCTTCCTTGATTAGATCTTCTACTTCTCCCCTGTGCCAGTCTTGGAAGCTGATTTTCACCCGCTGTCTGTTCAGTTTATTCTCTGTCGTGTCATCATTTTTTTTAATC